>NC_006985.1:88481-1301917 GCF_000165345.1 Cryptosporidium parvum Iowa II | reverse complement strand
AAATTTTAATTGGGATTGTTATTATTTTCAGTTACCCATATGAATATTTGCTTATAATTTCGGACTGAAATCTGGAATTTATCATTTAATTTATTGATGTCAAATGAGCTTTTGTTAAAATCATTTATTATTGTACTTTAATTATAATCTTTTTTAATTTCGTAATATTAGAGATTAGTTTGTTTTATAGTTTAATCGGATTAATGTAGATTTTTTATTATTTATTGAGTCTTTGTAAAGTCAATAACCATTGCAATTCTTTTGAGATATTTTATTAACCAACTACTGAGATAGTAATCGAAAATATTCAGATTGTAATAAATGATTTTTAATTTGTCATGTATTTGATAAAAGTATATTAAAATAACTTATACCTTATAAAAAGTATATCTTTATCTTAAAATTTTGAATTTATTCTTTAAAATCTGTTAAGTATTATAAATTAATTGATTATTTTATCATTAAAAAAACATTATTTGCAGGGCTTTTTAAATTAATAGTTGTCTAACTAAATGAAGATATATAGCCTTTTATATATGTAAATAAACAAATAATGTATACTAATTGTCGAAAATTGGAAGAGTAAAATTATAGAAAATGTGTTATTCTATTGAATATATAAATATTGATCAGATTTAACCAAACATGTTGACTAAAATTTGGATTTTTGTAAACAATTATGTTCAAATGATTTAGCAATTAAAATTTGTGAGGCAAGGGATATTCAAAAACATAAAACAATTAAATCTTAAAAAGCTAGGAACAAATATTAATAATTATTAAAATTATGATATAAGTAATCTATTAGAACCTTATCATCGCTATTTAAATTCGAGGCTGACATTTAGTCACAGAAACTTAAAGAATAGTTAATAAATATTACTAAAAGCAAAATAGAAATAAAACAAAGTATAAAGTTAAATATTTAAAAGCTAAAACAGAGCCTATCCTACTACGCCAGAGTTAAATACCCTGTCCAAATACATTAATTGTATTAACTTTATTCTAAACCAAGATTTCTAAAGAAAAGAGCAAATGCAATACAGGCAAAAATTCTGTATAAAATGCCCAAAACAACTAATACCACTGCATTCAGTAAAAATGATGTCTGATCAATAGAGAACTGTTTAAGTAAAATATCGGTCTGAATTGGACCCCAATTTTGGTTTGGTGGGAAAGTGTTAACCACCAAGGCAGAATAAGAATATCTCTGGAAAGAAATATATTTGATCCAAGAAACCCATAATGGCAACTTATTAACTGTTACATAGAAACCTGATACTATGACAAAGAAGATAATTATTAAAGGAGCAATTCCATATGCAAGTTCCAATGACTTTGTTATCCCGCAAATAAAATAAACTAAGCCATAGCTTGCCCAGGAAGTTAATAAAATAGTTAATTGATAGCATAGATATTGAGTTAAAGTATTCCAGCCTGGGTACGAAACAGAATTCGTATTACTCATAAAATAGAATATATGACTAAATACCAAAATTGGAACAATTTCAAAGATAAAATCTCCAACATGTTTACCTAGCATGTATGTTGCAGGGCCATATAATCCTTTCGCTCTTTCTCTAGAGAATATTATTCTAAACCTTGTGAAAGATTCTAATGCTATCATTGCTCCAAATGTTGCAATCATTACTGAAAAGAAAAGTGCCCCCATAATGTTGGTTGCATTTTTAAAGGTTATCCCAATATCATTGCTAAATGAAGGCAAATTAAAGAAGATACTTCCAATTACAACTGCAATAAAAGCATTTACCAAAACACCAATAACCAATGATCCTAAAGTATTTCTTGCGTTATTCATAAAAGATCTCTTTACAATAACACTAAAAGCAAATAGCTTCTTTCTTATCCATCCAAAACATGTATGGCTACTTCTTGAAAACAATAGTAGCTCAGGAATTGGGGAATATTGCCCACTCAAATGTTCATCGATCTTTCTTATTACCCTATCGTTATACTCTGATGATAAGTACAACTCTGGTAATACTCTCAATTGTTCATAAGTAATGGAGTGAAGACGGCTGTCAGCAAATTTTTCCACATTTGATCTTGGAACAAGCAAATCCAGATAATAGTCAGTTGGATTGTAATTTTCTGGTACAGGGTATCCAATTAGGGAAAAATAATCAACTGAAGATTTAGATGGTCCTTGATAAATGACTTCTCCTTTCGACAACAATAAAATTTCATCAAATGCCTGAAATACTTGAGTTCTAGGTTGGTGTATCGTACAAATAATTGTTCTTCCTGTTTTTGCCAACTTTATTAGTAACTGCAAGATTTGAAAAGCCATAAATGCATCCAAACCGCTTGTAGGTTCATCAATAAACAGTATTTGAGGATCACTAATCAACTCAGTACCCAAAATAACTCTTTTGCGTTCACCTCCAGATATTGATCTTACCTTATCATCACCCACAATTGAATGCATGCAATGTACTAAACCCAAATCATTTAGCAAAATTCTAACCTTTTCTCTTCTTTCTTTTGCGGACAAAAAAGGCAATCTCAATTCTGCGGAGTAAAGCAAAGTTTCTTCAATTGTTAAATATGGAATAGTCATTTCATGTTGCATCACATAACTGCAACGGGACTTTAAATCTTTGCTTGTAACCTTCTTTCCATTCAAATATATCGATCCTCCTACAAGCTTATTACCAGTTGAAGAAAGCCTGCCTGACAAGATATTAAGTAAAGAAGTCTTACCTGATCCACTAGGACCCAATATTGCAGTCATAGTTTTCGGCTCAGCAAAGAACTTTATTCCTGATAATATTCTTGCAGTGCTTTGTTCAAAAACGCCACTTGTAATTTGATAAGAAATGTCCGTTGCTGCCAAATAAACTCCCTGATCCGCATTAGGAGGGAAAATAGACCCTCTTACTGGTTTTGACTCAATCTTATCGGTATGCATTTTTCTTATCACCCAATAGTTAAACCCTATTCAATATCGTTAATAAAATTGTCTCTTAAAGTATTAGTAAGCGAATTTCTCACTAAACATCCAGATTGCTTATATTGCGTTATCCTAGCTCCAAACGAACTATAATTATTTAATGAATCAATTTATTTTTATTCTAGGGTCAAGGATTTATTCAAACCTAATACACGTGAGTTATATCCAAATAAACAAATTTATCCTCACACGTTATAAATTTGTGCCCCCACAACATAAGAAGATTCAAAATTAAACCGTGCCGCCAAAATACGCAAAACATGCAAGACAATGAAAATAAGTCAAAATAAGAAAATAAGTTTAGAATAGAAAAACCTCCAATAACGCTAAGTTAAATACGAAGAGGAATATGGTAAATACCACCCATCATTCGTTTCCAACATTAAAGCGGCAGCTAAGTCTATTATTGCATTGGTAAGTATTACATGGACAAAACTTATTTATAATTAATGCAATAAATCATGTCCAATGCCCTTAATACCCTTTGTTAAAAAATAATACCTGGAACCTCTCAGAATAGATTTGATATACAAAAAAGAATTGTAATCAACAGAATAGTGATATTCCCTCAAAGATTGAAATAATTCACATCGACTTGCTGGAAATTTATCTATTAGATTACTCCTTTCCATTTTTACTCCAGAAGATTATTTTTATTGGTCAGCCATCCACCAGACAACTTTTCTTAATGGTTTATCAGAGCTAGAGCCATACCTGTCATAGGATTCGTAAGTTCTTGGTCTTAAGCCAACTGCTGAAGTTGAACCAGTACCTGCTGCTTCATCAGCAACATGAACTTGACCATCCAAAGTTGAAAATGCCATACATGATTTGAAGCAAATATCAGTGTCTGGTAAGACTTGTGTGAAGAATGGGCTTCCTGATTGGCATTCGTACTCGCATTTCTCCTTAATAGGAGATTCGCTACCAGTATGAGAAATCAAATTGATCATGTTTGTAATTGAGACTCTTGGAATATTTCTTGCCCAAAATATTCCACCGAATTTCTTATAGACATCCTGGTATTTATCGGAAATCAATATTGAAATAGCCTTTGATGAAGAGATAACTCTTACTCTCTGTGGGCTAGTTAATCTGGCAAATGATTCAGTACGAGTGAAATCTAATTTAGAGCAAAGCTTGGTCATCTGCTTGTTTGACAAGGAATACTTCTTTTGGAAGTTGAACATCACCGGGCTCTTAACACATGTATTTGAAATGTTTCCAATTGTTCCAGATTTATCAGAGAATGGGCCCAATGCATGCATTACCTTACAGAAATCTGCTAAGTCAAACGCCTCTTTCTTCACTAATGATGTGAAATAAGAGTGAACGAATTCAGCATGATCAAGCAATACAATCATTAAACCATTGCATGCAGGTGTTGCATATGGATCAATTCTCTTACATACAGCCTGAGCAAGTTCAGATCGCACTCTATGTCTCTTAAGAACTTTAACACAGCTGACATAAATAGTGTTTGGTGCCAAATCCAACTCATCAACAATACTTGCAAAGTTTGGTATATTTGATGATTCAATAACCAATGATGGAGGTGCAGTTCTAACAAACTCATCCTTAAGTTTATCTGCTAATGACTTCTTAAAACTGACTCCGCTAATATCAACCCATTGAGTATCCATTGTGAATCCAGAGGATGGGAACTCAGATTTTTCATAATATTGTTCGACTGTCATTGGTGTTGCAGCTCCAATTCCAGAATCAATGTCCTTTTTAAGTAGAGCTGGATCTATTCCAAATGGAGTCCAGTATTCTTCATCGCTTGCAGCAGCTGGTTTAAAGTATGTTGGTGAATATAACCTAGCTCCTGTAACGCCTTGACCAAAACCTCTTGTTCCTCTAATGTTTCTTGTTTCTTCAATGAGCTCATCTCCAATAACAATCTTTCTCCTAATGACATCGAAATCTTGTGGTTGAGGTGGCATGTGTTTTGCAATGTCAGAATAAACATCCTCAATAATAGAGCTGACAAGCTTTGCTGATTCTTCAGGCTCTTTTGCTTCAAATACCTTTCCACATGCAGTAGCTACACCGGTTTCAAACTCCTTGCCAGCAACATCGCTGTCAACAGCAATATGGCCTACGAACTCAGCAGTTGCAAGAATGCAGTGCTCAATGGTACTAACCCTACTAACTCTGTTAATAACTTTACAGGTAGAATCATAAGTTACCTGTAATTTCTTGTCTCCATTATGTATTTTTCCTAACTCAAATGCCAATTTATAAGCAAGAGTAAGATCTCCTGATGAAAGCTTGATACATGATTTATGATTGGCAGGCTTGAGGAGTAAACACATTTGCTTAGATTCTTTTTCAGTCAACTTATACTTTTCTAGGAATGAAATTTGACTAGAGTGCTTTGCTGTAGACAATGGCTCGGAAAGATTGCTTATACAATGATTAGTGAATCCACTTCTCTTAGTATAAATCCATGGCTCAACTTTACCCACAAATCTGCAAATATCTCTCAAATCAATTGCGAAACTTGATTCATCTCTCATTAGAGTCATAGATTTAAGAATACTCTTTGACCACAATTGAGCAGGTACTGATAAGCTCTGGCATGCCTTGCTTCTAGCACCATCTATAGCTGCACACCAGTTTGCAATTGTTGTCTCGGAAAATCTAGAACCAACTCCATCTTTTTGATGTCCTGGGTATTTCTTAATCTTTGCGAAAATTAGTCTTGAACATGATCTATGTAAATTAGTTGGATCGATCCTAGCTGCAATAATCTCAAAATCTTCAATGCCATAAGCTTTATTACCTTCTTGAGAGTATAATGAGTATAAGATTTGTGCCCAAACTTTTTGAACTGAGTTTAAGGCAACTGATTGTCTTGTAGACCACAAGAATTGATCTGGAGTTTCCAAAGCTTTTGTTTTTGATATCCATCTCTCTCTTGGTGCAACTGCCTTTCTTGCTGCTTCCCTTGATGATTTGTGATATTTAGAACTAACAGATGGACCATAAACGCCGACGCCGCTTGAACCTGAACCGATATCCAAGCTTGAACCATCACTGAGTGCAACACCTTCTGATGATTTTCCTTCGTCAAGCTCGATAGACATGTCAGAGCCCAAATCAATAGAGGATTCGGATCCAACATCTGCACTTAACTCAATTGTACCATCGGACTTAGAGCCATGTTCAAGTTCGAGTGCTGAATCTGATAAGTCTGAACCTAAATCTAATTCTGAATCAACCTCAGATTCATCTGGAGCAACTTCAACAGTTTCTCCATGAAGATAGGCAAACCTTGATGGAGGATAATTAACACTTTGGCCCCTATATTTTTTGTCTGACCAAATAGATCCAAATGCAATTCTTGTAAATAATTTATCAAGTCTCATCTTTTCTCCGCCGGTTGCCTTTCTCTTATATACATAGGCACATGATCTCCAAATTTCAGTATATAATGGCCATTGTTCTGCAACGACTGAGTTACCATATTCATCAGCTCTCTCAACCAATACTCTTACTAATGCATTTCTACATTTTTCTCTGCTTGGTCCACGTTTCATCATCTTTCTGGCAATACACAAATCAGAAACAAAGATTGGGAATAATCTTGGATAAATAAAATCACCCAAATGTAAACCAAGTTTCATTACTTCAGAAAGTTCATCTTTAGAAAGATCTGCGCAGGCTGGCTGAATAGTATAATCCATTACTGTACAAATCATATCTACATCCATATTTGTTACACCATACTTCCTCATCAGCTCACTGTTTACAACAGTTTGACATTTCCCAAAGATTGACTTTCTCTCTGGCTTAGGAATTAAAGATGGCTTAATTCTCTCAACAAGTCTGCAGACATCCTTTGTTTCCAAAAACATGCCTCTTCTCTTCATTCTAAACTTAATATCCATTACAACTGAAAAGTCTATCCAAGTTAAAGCATGGCACTCTAACAATGCGAAGGGCTCTAAGTTATAACAAAATTCGATGGCCTTCTCACTTGGAATTCCCTCCTTCACTAACAAAGCCTGGCAAGTAGCAGCATTAAACCCATACTTACGGAAAAGGTCCATAACTAACTTTTCCAAAATAGTAAGAGATACATCAAATGCACTTAATTCCGCATCAGTTTTTATTCTCCAGTACAAAATCTTTGCAACCTCAACCTCAAATTTTGTTGCTCTTTGAATTTTCTCAACAGTTCTTGAACTCTTTGAGTAGATGCCATCTTCAGTTGTTGTATCCAAATCTGGAAGACCATCAAAACCTGGTTGCATTTGGTGAGATGCTGCTAATGCACTACTGTATGCAAGCTCGCCTCTTGTCTTAAAAGCATCAAGGGACGGCTTTTTTGGAGTGTATACTTTTAATGGGGCCTCCACAAAATCTATTGTTGGAAAACCTCCAATTGCTCCATATACAACTGATAATGTTGAAGCAAAACATGCTGTTAATAATAAACATGTTTTACCATTAAGAAACATCTTCAAACCTCTCTCCATCTTACTCTTCTTTCTCAAGCAATGCTAAGATTCGCCTTAATTATTTTAATCTTAATCAGCTTGATTAATATTTTTCCTGTCCCAACTATTCAAAAATAATCTTAATATTTGAATGGATCTATTAAAGAAGCAACATCATGTCCCCCCATATGCCTTATTTGATCTTAGGCGGGCGCATCTAATAATTACTATCTTAAGCCTGCCGGTCTATTTTGGTAATTTTTTAATAAGGTAAGGTTTTTAGGGTTATATATTTAACAAGCCCCTATTTACTACTTGATTAAAATAAATATTCACTCATATAACTCTGTTTTGCGCGCATTACCCGAATAATATGCATTTTTAACTGCACCTCTTGTACATTTTCCCCTCCTTCAAAGTTCTCGGAATACGATCCATCTATATTTATATAAATTAATATTTAATTCAACAAGTAAAATAAAAATTCATTCCAAATACAAAAACTAATTCAAACTCTCACAAGAGAAAAATCATAAGTAAAAAAGTAGAGCCATAGTTTCGTAGCTAGTATTTTAAATATAAACATTAAGAAAGCAAAGATATAAGTAACATCATCTAATAAACTGCTCTGTTTAAATAAATTACAGATAACTTTCGTATTTTAGCTTCTAAGTGAATTTTGTACCAAACTCCTCTTACATCATCATCAATACAATAACTATGATTGATACTGTCGCAAGAATGCCCATTGCGATGTATAAATTTTGACCAGAAAAGATACGCTCTCTTAGTGATTGAACTTCCCTTACAGATTCTGTTGAATCTAATGAGCTAGATAATTTTTCTGGTAATTTTGTAAGGCTAAGCTCTAATGTTAACCCATTTGGGTAATCCTTTGTCGGGAATGTAAGAATGTCACCAAATCTGGTATTAGAATAAGCGGAAACCAAAATGGAGAATTTCTCATGGTCCTTAGCATTCTCCAAAAGTTCACGAATAGCCGATGTTACATCAACACTAACTGGAGAATTTTGGGTCTTTGGCAAAACTGTTCGATAAGTAGCCAAAACTGTAGACTTGGAAATGCGAGATGATTTAGATTCTAAGTTCAAAACATCAACACGAACTGGCAATGTTCTTGTACCTCCGACTTTGTTCAAAATAAGTGTAGCAGAAACAACATCACCTGAATTAATTCCAGAGCTCCTAATCATGCTAGAATCGAAACTTGCGAACAAAGCCGATCCCTTTCTAGATCCTTGAATTGTGATTGCATTAGATGTTGAAGTGTTGTGGCAAATTAACTTCTTTGTTTCACATGCAAACATTAACGGCACTTCATATTTGTGTAAAACTAAGCTTTCTTGTGTTTCTTCTTGATCCTTCTCGCCTGCTTTTTCCGCTGAATCAGATATTTGTTCAACCCCGCTAGACAATTCAATAGTGGCTGATGCCTCATCACCAGACAACTCAGTAACTGTTGGGGCTTCATCGCCAGATAACTCAGCAACAGTTGGGGCTTCATCGCCAGATAACTCAGCAGCAGTTTGGACTTCATCACCAGATAACTCAGAAGCAGTTGAAACTTCGTCAAGAGTTACCTCAACACTGGCTGGAGTCTCATCTTCCTTAGTGAAGGAAGTCACTTCTAAAGTCATCACTTCGTCAGATTGCACAATAGGTACCTCAACTTCATCCTTAGTATGAACTTCAATAGTGTAAATACTGGATTTAGGATCACTCTCTAAGTCTAATTCTTTAGTTAATATGGGAACTGAACTTTCTCCGCTTAAATCAATCGATTTATGTTCTGAGTCTTGATCCGCTGTTGGAGCCTCCTCATCTAATTTGGACACTTCTGCAGGAGCTATCGTTGAAGTTTTATTTGAAGCAACCTCTTCAAATTTCTCTGCGCTATTATCTGCAGATCCTACTAGAGAAGTGGATACCACATTTTCGGTTGAATCTAATTCCGTTGCAGAGACAGTATAGATGATTAGGAAATAAGTAATGAAAACTGATAATAAAGAAAGTGATTTCATGTTAATTCTATCGAAAAAAAAAATCTTTTAACTATATTGGTAGTAAAACTTCTTAGGCCTCAATAAACTCTGCCCTTTAGAGGGTCCGCAGTTTTTAATCCAAATTAAGCACATTCCCGCCTCTTAGGTACGCGTCTAATGGACTGGCGTCTTTATATTTTAATTATATTATTAATTAATCAATAATTCTTATTCTTTACAATTATTGCAACTGTAAAGTAAATTTTTCTTAATTCCCTCCCGATTTCTCAATTTAAAATTTTAGAAAAAATTCCTCTGAAACATCCAAGTTAAATTACCATTGTATTACTTTGAATTATATATATTAATTTCGTAATGATATCCTGTTAACCTTATTTTTCTTTTTCTAGTTAATTTGAGCCTTTTTATGTAAATCCGAGTGAACCATACAGGCTTGTCCATTTCTTTATACCAATCATATTGTGTATTCATATGTTCGTAATATTGTTATTGCATTAGTGAAGTATCAAATTTTATTATTTAAAATGTGTTTTTAAGTGTAACACAGAAAATATTGAGTTTAAAGTTATTTGGATCTATCGCGCCCAAATAAATTTACATTGCATGCTAGAATAATTATAGTTTTAAAGAAAAGTGATACTCAAATGATTACTGTAAAGATCTAGTCCATATTTAAAAATAGATATGTGTAAATTTAGAAAGTCATTGTTAAAGACAGCGTTGATTCTTTTATTAAAATTTATTGGCTCTTCCGGAATTTCAAACTATCAAGGATTTGGCTCCACAGGAAATGGAGAATTATCAGTCTCTAACTATTATGAATATAACAAAAACCTTTGTGAACCATCAGCTATCTCATTCAATGAATTGACGAGGTTTGGAAAGGCTGAAGTTGTAAAATTCAATTGCCCAGCAGGCTATCAAATTATCGGATTGGAATACTTTACAGATTCTCTAGAGCTTTTTATAACAGGAATTCGATTTATCTGCAATGATGGAAGTTCTTCATTTCATATGGGATCTGAGAATTTTAACTCTAAAAACGTAAAAGGAAAGTATTTGGGTGGTGGAATCAATGAAATTGCTTTCGGATATGATTCTGAAACTCCAATTCTACGGTTAATTCAAGTAATCAAAGAAGAAACTTTACCAAAGGGCTCAGAAAAATTACTTAGTTTTATTTCACCTAGTGAACAATTATTTAGAACCCAAACATTTGTTGGGAGTGTCCCTACATCAGTTTGTGGTGTGATTATAAAAGATTCTTCATATTTAGCTCCCATTATAGGAAATGTTAGGATTCAATTTCTGGAGAAACGACCTCTATCCCAGAATAAATACAGAGGTTTAATTTATACAGGAGTTCCAGAAATCGAGTTTTCAAAGCCAGATATTAAACGATGCAATCAAATTTCAGGGGTAAGTCCTTCAAATACAAAGGATCTAAACTTCCATATTAAATGTCCGAATGGATATCGAATAATTGGAATAGACGCAATAGTGGGGGATCAGATTACAGCAGTTAGTTTAGAAAGCGTTTCAAGTCAACTGAATAAATTGAATAAGAATGTTTCGGTTTCAAAGAATGATGAAAAAAAGTCTTTAGATGAAAGCAAATTTACTTCAGACTCATTTATAGATTCGCTAGGTTCTTCTTTCAAAAGTTCAACTGATATGAGTGTAAATAATAAAAAAAGTGGGATAGATTCCGCTGTGAATAATGGAGAAATTATAATGGTTAGATTCCTTTGTAGCGACTATATTACTTCATTTTCAATTGGACAAGCCTTACAAAATGTTACAAGTTGGAACTTGCAAGATCAAATCCCAAATGTTAAAGATTGGGAAATATCTTCTATATTGGTAAGTAATGAAGCTGAAAAAAATATGAGAAATGCTGCTGAAGAAAAATTAGTTCTTGGAACAAAAGAAGTCCGCTTGGGAAATATCAATTCCGTTTTACTAGGTTATACTACCGAGAAGCTTGTAGTAAAGGCATATCTAAAAAATGATAATAAGAAAGAGAATAGTGAAATTGTAGAATATGTAGAAAGGTATACATTTGGACCAGTTTTTATAAATGTAAATGAATTTGTAGATCATGATTTCAACAGGAGAAGCATTTTGAAACTATTACCTGATATTTTTAAATCCAATCCAATAGATTCAAGATTAAGCTTTTCAGGAGACGAGTTTAAAGGATTATGTGGAAGAGTAATGCATGGCTCTATGTTAATATCTAGTATTGGATTTGAAGTCTCGAAAAATATTAAGCCGTATTTCCCCCAAATTATTGCTACATCAAGTGTAAAGATTGAGAAGGATAATGGGAAAGGCTTTGGATGCGATCAAATGCTTAGATCATCAACAGTCAGCCAAGAAAGTCAAATAAGTAAAGATAATTTGGAACCTAATGAAGCTAGGAGCAGTTTAAGGTCATTCCAAGGCTCTATAGAATGTCCGTCTGGTTTAGCAGTAGAAAATATTCAGTTATTAGTCAACAAAACCTCAGGAAGGCTAGTTTCTATAAAATTTGATTGTGGAAATAATCCTGAAAACTACTTTATAATTGGTGAATCCAAAATATTTGAGAACAAAATGAAATCTTTGCATAAAGAAAATAACTTTGATATTATTAATACCATTGTACAAAAAGATACTATTTCTTATGATGAAGTCAACTCCATACTAGTTTCGCCATCTAAGAGCTTCTCATCAAACTCAATATTTATACCAGAGTCAAACCTTCCTATTTCAATGTTTCATGTTATACAAAAAAATAACGCTTCTTCGAAACCCCAAGAATCAAAGGAAAACAAGTTCAATTTTGTCTCAGAAAAATTCCCTCCAAACTACCAAAGTAAAAAGATTTGGAACAACGGAGTATTGACAAAAGTCTGCGCAGACATTACAAGCGGAGGCATGATTAACAATATTGGATTTGGATTTGTATTTCCTTTTCAGCCGACATCAAGGGAGGAAATTAGTGATTACTATGGATTTTCTGCTGAAGGAAATGGAGAACTGGATGTTGACTCAAAAGAATTTACTTGTCCAGGTATGCTTCATTCACCCCGTGCTCAATTACTCTTCAGCAAACAAACAGAAGAAATTATTATGACTGGAGAGTTACGTTCAAGAAGCAAACGAACTCTTCTAAGGTCTATCAACTTCAGATGTCCTGAAAAAAGTGTAATAAATAGAGTGGAGGTCGCATGGCAAATAATTAGAGGAACAGAATCTCTTATGAAACCGGATCAAATATTTAATAATAACTCTAATAAAGGGCCACTTGGCTCTATAGGAGCAATGAGATTCTTTTGTAGTGATGGAAAATCGGTTTTTAAGGTTGGGTCAGACGCTACTCCAACTCATTCAAAAAGTAATCTGGAAATTCATGAAGTTTTATTGGGTTACAAGGAACTAACTAGTGATGAAATCAGTGCTGTTAAACGAGAACTAACAAAAGAAAGTTCTATCAAAGTTACGGAGGAGCTTTTACGAACCCTACCTGGAGATCCAGTTCTCTTCAAACTTGTCCATGAATCCCGACCCCTTTCAAAGATACAATTAGAAATTGAAGGTGTTAAATCGTATAGCTCAGCTATTGAGGCTTTGAACTCTTTAAAAACGAGATCAAAAGCTAGCAATCACAAATCAAGAATATGGAGAGGTGGCCGTTGGACAGGAGTTTGTATTGGCTTACTCAATCTTGGGGGCGGAATTCTTAAAAACAATGAATTCAGTATTGTTTCCTTCGGATCCTACTTTGAAAAGCCTCCTCCACTTGCTGTCTTACCTTATAAAGGATTTATTCAAACTGGAATCCCACAAATACACCTAAATAAAATTGTTTCTACATGTGATATGACAAATCCCCCGTCTTTTGGACTTAATTTTCCTGGCTTTTCTGCTGCATTTCTTTGTCCAAATGGGACTCATATAGAAAGAATTGGGTACAGCACACATGAAAATAATAGCAAACAAGGCTTTGAAATTTTAAATAATGGTACACTACCTCTCCCGCATGCATTCAAGGAGCAGAAACATGTCGGACCACTTAAACAAATTACTGCTATTCAGCTGTTCTGCAGCGATGGAATATCTACGGTTACTATTGGCCAGCCATCTAAAAGTACCTCTATTAGCAAACCAGGAGAAATTGGAGAAATTAAAGTTGGCTATATAAAGGCTAACTCCAGTTTATTAGATAAGAAAACATCAACGACGTCATTTCTAGTACCTACAAGCTTTGAACTAATATCAAAAGACAAAAGACAGAGACTTCTTAAATATTCCAATCCCAACTTTCCTGAGTATACGCAAAAAATATCTACATGGGAAGGAGAAGACTTGCAGGCCGTTTGCGTCGACTTTGCTGTAATTGATGATGCAAAGCGCTCCAACAAAGGCAACAACAACTACTTAAGATGGGCAGGCAGCGCAATCAAATACGCAGAAAAATATCTAATTATGAGCATTGGGTTTGCATTTAAACGAAAAATTACAAGGAATAGATCTACAGGAGCTGAAGTTCCTCGGAAAAAAATTAAAATTGCAGAAAATATTCCCAAGGTAAAACTTCAACACAAGGCATCAATCAAAAATAACCCTCGTAGTAGAAAAAAAATCTAATTAACAATTATTATATAACAATATAGTACGAAGTTAGGTAAAATAGTTAGAAAACGTTTGAAATTTATTGCGGTGTTAATAGCAATTAATTATATTTTAACTTTAACAATATGCGCGCCTAACCATTAAATTCTCTCTATTTATGGTGATTTGTCGTAACTACTAATATTGTCTATTTGGCAGTTTTAATTAATACGTTACTATTATTTATTTTGAGTACCGTTATATACCGCAAAAAACAATGAGACAAGACTGTATTATTCTTGATTACTCTCCGTGTTTTTCTATTTTCTCCCATTAGATTTCGATTACAAAGTTTCCATGAGAGTTTTATTATCACTCTTTTTATTCGCCTTCTTAAAGGCAATATATGCTACAGATCATCGAGGCTCCCTCACCATATCCTCACCATGCGATGGCCATCTTTCATTTAGACTGCCATTAAATCACTCCTTTGAAAGATCTGACATCATTCTTAGTGGCAAATGTTTAAATGGTATCATCTTTACAGCTATGGCACTTGATAGTGGTGCCATCAAGGGTTCAGTAGTCCCTGATTCTTCAGGTACAACAGTTGTGACAAGTGGTAATCCCATTTACACTGTTCAAACAACTGCAACTTTTGAGTTCCTTTACAGAATGATTGACCCAAGAATTAAAGACGCACCATACAAGATTTCCCTCATGAAATACACTTACTCTGCATTATCTTCTCAAAGTAAAGTCAAATCTGTGTTGGTTCGTGAGCATACTTCAGAGGAATGCAAATTCCCACAGATTGACATTGAAGACTCTAATCTCTGTACATTACATTTATTACTTAAGAAGTATTCTCAGAACAGAAGTGGTTCACCGAACTCCAAGGTTGATGCAATTCTCCTTGCAGAATTGGAACAATCAAGTTCTTGCTTCTCTGGAAACTCCGTTCAATGTACTAGCGAGTTACATGTAAACAAAAATAGCTCTGATGAAGATTTGGCCAACAGCTTCTCTTGCCTATTTGATGAATCAACAGAATGTGTACCTGTTGAATCTGGTATTCAGACTGAGGAAACTGGTACTCAGACTGAGGAAACTGGTATGACTGATGCTGCAACACAAACAATTCCAATAGTTACTCAGACTTCAACTGCTAAACCACTTTCAAAGAGTGAACTTAAGAAAATCGAGAAATTGGAAAAGGAAAAGTTGAAAAAAGAAAAGAAGCTATTGGCTAAGCAGGAGAAGGAAAGACAGAGATTACAGAAATTAGAAGAGAAAGAGAGAAAGAAAGCATTAAAGGAAGCAAACAAGAAGTCTTCATCCGACAAGAATGAAGCCAATGATGCTAAACTCTTGAAAAAACAAGAAAAAGAGAAACAAAAGAGATTAAGGGAGGAGGAGAAAGAAGAACAAAGAAGATTGAAAGAACAAAAGAGATTGGAAAAAGAAAAGAAAAAACAAAAATTACCCAAAGATAATGAGAAACAGAAATTATCTAAAGAAGAGAAGCAGAGACAAAAGCAATTGGAAAAAGAAGAGAGGCAAAGACAAAAACAATTACAAAAAGAAGAGAAACAGAGACAAAAATTGTTGAAGCAAGAGGAGAAACAGAGACAAAAACAATTACAAAAAGAAGAGAAGCAAAAACAAAAACTATTGAAACAGCAAAAGAAGGAAGCATCTAATAATGGTTTAAAGGATCATGTTAAACCATCAAATGAAGGTAAGGAACAAAAGAAGCAAGATAAGAAAAAGACTAAGGCAGAAAAAGAATTAAAGGAGAACGAAGAAGGTGAATCATCTTCATGCAGTTCAAAAAAGAAATCTAAGAAAACAAAAACTACTCAGACTCAAGGACCTGAATTAGTCTCTGTATCTACTCAGACAGAAGACGTCATAGTTTTACCAGTCCCACGCGAAGTTGAAGTAACCTCTGATATTGAAGACAATGGATACGAATATTCTAATCAAATTTACCATGAAGATGATATAGTTATTGTAAATGAGGTTTCTGATGATGATTCTCTCAATAAAGTCAATGAAGTTTACAACCCAGAAGTTGAGGTTGTTTCCCTATCTCCTTCTGTGACTCCAGTCGAGTACATTCCGTCATCTACCAGCACTACTACTACTACTACTACTACCACCACCACCACCACCACCACCACCACCACCACTACCACTACTTCGACAACCACTCATGGTCTGAAGCATACTAGATACTACAAGAAGTCTGAAGATGTAAGATACACTATTGGTCCATTTGCCAGTTTAGTTCACAAGAGAGATCAGGACTTTAAACCAACTCCAAGCAAGCAACCTAAGCTTCCTTCAAAAGATGTCGAATCTCGTGGCTTCATCGTAGAGTCAAAAGATTTAGATCGCAACGCTGGTACAAATTCCCAAGGAACAATAGAAGAAATTTTGGAAGATGCAGCCAAAAACGGTTTTATCACGATTGTTAGGGATGATTAAGTGCACGCTCGATGTACTATTATTCGTTTAGTTTTGTCTGATCTGATTTTTTCGGTAGCTTTATCCCGCTGTTAGTCCGCGGTTTAGACACGTAACTTTATTATCCACTAGAATCGAAGTAAATTGAGGGTAACTAAATGGCGCCAGTTTTGACTTCTCTCGAACTGAGTCTCAAGTAAATTTTCTTGTCGCTGTAACTTAGTTTCGGTAATACTATATTTTCATTTATTCTCAATTATTATTTTCCCGTTAATTATCGGCAGATGAAGATCCTTGTTGCTATTCTTACAGTTTTGATTGCTTTTGAGTTTTGCTCTGTCGCAAGCAACGGCTTGGTTGGAAGAGACCACGTTGGTACTGGTGTTCAATTTTTCTCAATAGGAAGTTCTGATTTAAAAAAACTACAAAAGGCAATAAAGGCTGCAAATAATGAAACCCATAACAAGTACTACAAGAGCTTGAAACTTTCCTCCACTCCTTACTTCCAAAATACTACTAGCACTGAAATGCTCAAACTCGTTTTACTTAACGGAACTGAATACGCTTTAGTTAATAATGAAACTGCTTATCCAATTTATCCTATGGATGAAGAATCTATGTTTAATGAAATACAAACTATCGGACTTCTGATTAATCACACAAATTTACAGAAGAAAGATGTTGAAACTCTTGTCGTTGATCTAGAAACAATTACTGATGTGTCAAGTGGCAATCGTGTTATTAAAGATAATTTTAATAATTTCAATATCTTATCAGATGATATCTTACTCAAAAATCCTTATAAATATATTGATGATTCAGAATCATCTGACTCTTCTTGTTCTTCTTCAGATTGTTCTAAGAGTTCAGATTCTGAAGGTGAGGACTCAAAATCATCTTGCGCTTGTTGTTCTTGCTCAAAATCAGGGAATACAAAGGAACCAAAACCTGAAAAAGAGTCTAAATCATCATGTGCTTGCTCTAAATCAGATAAAACAAAGGAGCCAAAACCTGAGAAAGAGTCTAAATCATCATGTGCTTGCTCTAAATCGGATAAGACAAAAGAACCAAAACCTGAAAAGGAGTCTAAATCATCATGTGCTTGCTCTAAATCAGATAAAACAAAGGAACCAAAGCCCGAGAAAGAGTCTAAGTCATCCTGTGCATGCTCTAAATCAGATAAAACAAAAGAACCAAAACCTGAAAAGGAGTCTAAGTCATCTTGTGCATGCTCTAAATCAAATAAAACAAAAGAACCAAAACCTGAAAAGGAGTCTAAGTCATCATGTGCTTGCTCTAAATCGGAAAAGACCAAAAAATCAAAGCTTGAAGAAGAGGATTCTGGTTCATCCTGTGCTTCTTGTTCTTCGAAGAAATCTAAAAAGCGTAGTGGCAGAGATGATAACTCAGGTATTTTAATCTATACAGATGAAGAAGAACTCACACCAGCAACTCATAACTGTAATTGTGAATCGTTATCCAAGGAGATTGGCTCTGGATGTAATTGTAGTAATGTTGAAAATCTCTATAATAATTACAAGGAAGCTGACCACCGTGCATTAATGGCCGAAGAAGGCACTCAAATTAAAACAAACAATGGTCATGAATACAAAGTTAATTCAGGTTCAGTAGGTCAAATTATCGAAGTTCCCATAACCTCTCAGCCTACAAAACCATATGATAAAGTATTAGTAGTCGTAGTCCCATCAAGTGATATAAATAACTCAACTCAGAAAGCTACTTATGAATTATTTTATTTCAACAATACTCAATCATACAAATATGAAAATAATACTAGAAATGCATTAGATTATGGTGACTTGAATGACCCAGGATTTACTATTAGAATTGTTGATGAAGAACCATTATATGGAGTTTCTGAGACACAAAGATCTATTAAATCTCCCACTACCACCACTACTACTACCACTACCACTACTACCACCACTACTACCACTACTACTACTACTACTACTACTACCACTACCACTACCACTACCACTACCACTACCACTACCACTACCACTACAAAGAGTTTTGTAGGTCCAATTATCATTCCAATTCACACTTCTACTACTACAAAAACCACTACAACTGAACCCGTTAAGAGATATACCAGTTACTTAAGAGGTCCCACGCAAAGATTACCAGTTTCCCAAATTTGGAGAGCTACTCCGCTTGAAAACAGACCAGAGGACTCTTTACTGTTGACTAGAGGTACAGAGGAGGAATCAGAGGATATTGTTTCAAGACCATCTCGTTTCCCAAGATTGGTGAGAGTAGATTAATGTTTTTGTATATGTCCCATCATTATATTGTAAAAAATATACTTTTTAATATGTATTCTAGTGTAGAACTAGTTTCGTCGCTGTTGTAAGTGACTATTAATGTTTAGTTTCCCTCATTTCCTTTTCTCTTGGCGCCAATGCTTTACTATTTAATGATCGCCTTGTCAGATGGGTTTTATTTATCTGGATGACCGGCTATGATGAAGTTTCGAAATTTATTTGTCTTTTTAATTTTTCTTCTGAGCTCGACTGAAATACCTTCAGTTGACTCTAAACGAAAAAAACTAACAAAAATTGAAATAGAAGATGTTTCTGGAGTTCTCTCTAGCGATTTATATGGTAGTTCTCAGCCACTAGATTTGAGTCAAACACTTTATGGATCTTCTATATTAACCGAAAATTATGAATCAAGTAATTTAGAAACTTCTTCTCGTACTATTAATTTGAAAAATATAGAATCTATTTCCCCCACAAATGACATTTTCCCACTAAGAAACAAAGATATAAAAAACTTGTATATGAAATCAATAAATGAAAAGAAAGTAGGTGAAATTAGAAACTTGAATAAAGATATTGCTGAAAACTATCCAAATTCCAATATTTTATCACGAAACAAAAATGGTGAAATAATTTCCGATACTGATATCTCAATAGTAATTAGTAAACTTGAACAAATTAAGAAAAAGGACCTTCCTTCAATAGAAGAAGAAGAACTTGACTCAGAAAAAGCTCGTGATTTGAAACAATTGGAAGACTCTAAATTCTTATCAGAAGAAATTTTAAACAAATTTAGCGATATTTTTGGAACTTTTTTAACCATTCCAAAAGAAACAAAGGCTGATATATTATTTCATATACACAAGATATTGGAAGAATCTTCAGAATCTCTTTCAAATTTACCTGATATTTTCTATGGAAACGGTATTCAAATTTTGTTACAACCATTCAGCGACCTTTCAATAAATCCATCTGAAATACTTAAAATATATTCTTCACTTTTTGAAGAGAACTCTGATAATTTTATGATTTTTCTTGACGTAATTAATTATATACTTGTATCAACTCTATCAGCTTCAAAAGTCACATCTCTAGCTATCTCAAGACATCTCAAAGAATCTGATTCAAATAATTCAAACTCGAAAAAATTATTTAAACAAAATTCTTCAAACTTTTGGTATAACACAATATGTCAAACAATACAAAACATTGAGTTATTAACTGTCATATACCCTTTCTTAACTCCTCCTTCATATAAAAAGGTTTTGACCCCTGTAGAAGTAGTAAATACTCCGAAAACCCCAACACTTGGAGGATTCAAAGAATATCTTGAAAAAAGTGCTGAAGAAAAGAAAACTGAAATGATTGAAACTAGTAATACTCTAACCCAAGAACTGATATTTGGAGGTTGGAAGCAATCAATAAATCCTATGGGACACAAAATTACTTCAGATTTCGTTAGTACAAAATCATTATGTATTAAATTTAATTTAATAAATTCTAAAAAAGAAAATATTGATGATATTAGTGAGTCTTATCAGATTAGAAAGTTTAAAGGACTATTTAGAGATTTTAAGGATGATGAAGAATTAACAAAACATGATAAAATTAATTATTTGAATTCTATTGGCCTTGAGAGCTCAAGTATAAAACTTTCAACAGATGAAAGACAATCAATTATTACAACAAGTACAAATTATCTTCTTGAAATTGCCAATATCCTCTCAGAAGTTGATCTTTTATCAAAATGTTACTCTTTTATATCAAATTCAAAAAGTTTAGAAAATAAAAATGTTTTGAAAATGGATCCTGTAAGTTTAAAAATTGTTTAACCTTAATAATAATAATAATACCTAATAATTTTTTTTTATAGGAGCTTGGAAATGTATTAAGACAACCATATCTAATAGAAAAAGTATCTTTGGATAGATGGAAATATATTACTACTTTAATCCCTCCAGAATTCAAAAAATCCTGTACTATAGCACTTCATAGCCAATACATTGAATGTTACAATAAGTACAGACAACTACATTATACGCTTCAACAACCAACAGTAGTAGGTAATATTATTTCAAAATTACAAGAATCATCGGATGTTATTGGCGAAAATGCTGTTAAGACATTGGCTACTAGCTTTTCTTGGAAATCTTTATATCAAGCCGATACCACTTTCACCTACTACTTCTCAATTTTGGATCTTAATAGATTAGTTGGTTTTAATCAAATTATTATTAATGTGGTTTCTGTAAGTTTAATAACATTTTTATTAATATATTTTCTTAACATTTTTTTCAGAGATACGAACCAATTAAAGATATTTACTCATTACCTGCTAAAGAAACAAAAAAAACTAAAGCTTTAAGATTTTGGAATTCAGTTAAAGGGACCTGGATATTTCGTATTGCTACTTTTGGTCTATTTTCTTTTATAGGATATGTTGATAAAGGTTATACAGTAGAAAAATGTTTATATATTCCAAAAGCAAGAAAAGGAGAACCAGAACCAACAATAATTTGGTGATCGCAAAATTAAACATAGAATTTAATCAACTTTACTAGATTGCTTTGTTGAATCCTTTTTTATTAAATGTTTTAGCTTCTTTTCTTTTTTATTTGATAAAATTAAACAAGCAATATGTTTTTCCAAACGAAATCCTTTGGCTTGAATGGTTTTGTATAGAATATAACCCAAATCAATCCAAAGATATTTCTCCAAATATCTTCATTCCCTAATCTAGATCTTATATGGTTAGCACACCAAATAATAAAAATGGGAGAATCCATAAATTCTTTCAAATCAAGATTTCTAACTGGAACAATTTTCATTAGTAAATTTTTAATGTAAGAACAAGCAGTTTTATTATCTTCATATAGCATCCCATGCAAATTTTCCCAGTGTTCCATTTGTCTTGGGTCAATAAGTCCATGTTTTTTAACATTCTCTAGCTTTTTCCCTCTAATCTTAATTAATGGAATATTTAGGTTCGCAAACAATTTCCTTAAATCTTTAATTACAAATTTGTACATTTCAAGTTGAGAATTTGTACATTTTGGAGAAGAATCCATATAGCTATAATTTTTGGAAACAAGATAAAACTGTTTAATTCCTGAAGTTGGTTCTATTGATTTTACTTCCTTCCTTCTAGGGATAAAACTACTCAAACATTTCTCCATACTAGAATACCACTTTGGATCATGTAAATCATTTCCTTCAATTTCAATTATTTTATACATTTCAATATTATTGCTTTTAATCTTTGCCTCTAACTCTCTAATTCTTTGACTATGATCCATTCCTGAATCATCACCTTTTAATTTTAAAATATCTGAATGAGAGATTGAGTTAATTTTATGAAGATCTGCTAATTTTCTTACATTATTAGGAATTAAGATTCCTGTCTCATCACTATATTTGACTTCTGTCTCAGCTATTTCACCTGCCAGATGAATAATTCTTGATTTAATTCTTTCTTTGTCTGTTTTTAATGTTGAAGCCATTACATGGAAAAAGTTGCTTTTATCTACAAATTTTGGATCACGTAGCTTCTCATAAATTTTTCCCAATTCATTATTTATTTCCATAATCTTTTCTTTCAATGCTCTATATTCATTATTTATTAATTCATCGTGTTCTTTTTTGATTTCTTTAGTAGAATCATTATCCCAATATTTATCAATATAACTTAAATCGAGTATTTCCTTATAATTCTCTCCGGAATGACTCAAATTTTTTGGTTTCTTAACCTGATTAGTAATTGGTCTAGCATCTGAAATAGCATAACGACCTTTTTTAACATTTTCTTCTTTTTCTTTCAAAGTTGCATCATCTAGAACTATTGCTTTCTTGGATGGTGAATGTTTACTGATGAATTGAGTTGGAGCTTCATAATTTGGTTCAAACTCAGTGGCTTTCTTATAGTTGATGAACTGATAAAATCTAGTCTTAAACAAATTTCCAGAAGGAATCGAAAGTATAGGGATAATTTTCAGCCAAATCTCTTCAATTTCTTGATAGTTTATATCAGTAAAATTGTAATTTAATATTGAATATGCCGAATGAATAAATGAATCTTTAATATTAATATTTGGATGCATATTCATAATTATGCTACAACAAAGTTGAGAGGAAACATGAATATTCAAGTATAAACTAAATAACTCTTGAGAGTAAATTGCTAAGTCTAAACCTTTGTCAGTTAAAAATGAACATTCTTCTATTTCTTGGAAAATGGTCTTGATCGAATAGTTAATTTTTGGTGGATATACATCTAAGTCTTTGTTGATTGGCTCATTATCAACTAGGTGATATAAATTTCTTGTTGATCGAGTAGTAATATATCCTGTTTGAATTCTTGTTGAGTCATACATATTAATTTTAAAAACGGATGGTTTGTACAAAGGATAAAACTTATTATTCACGAAATTTTTTGGGATATCATAAATCTTACTTCCAATATAAGTTGAAAGTGTATTCAAATATTTCGCAATTTTTTCCTTTTCAATAATTAAATCATATCTTAGTTTCTCAAGTTTGACTAAATTCAATTCAATGGAATCAAAGTTTGCTAATTTGAAATCATAATTATAATGGTGTAAATAATTTGTCTTAGGTATTTTTTTATGTTTAGGATTTTCCAAAAGGTTAATTTTTTCATTTGAGACATTTAAATCTTTTCTTGCTTTTTCTAAAATATCATTCATTATCTCAATTTCATTTGTTACTTGGGCTATTTCTAGAGTTAATTGAGTTGCTCTATTGATTAATATCATTTTTGCTTGTTTATTACTGATCCTAGTATACATTTGTGTTGACCAATTCCAAAAGTTTCTTGTTTTTCCAAAGTCATTTGGCAATTTTAATGCTCTATATAAAAGATAATTCAAGGTTGATCTTGGGACAAGGGAGTTTTTAGTTGGGTAATCACTAAATATAATTTGGTGAATATCTTCAATATCCAATACAATTCCAAGTTCAAGACAAAGAGCAATAACTATACCTTCATACAAAGTAACCAGTTCAAGCTTTTCAGTAGGGAATAGAGTAGATTTTAAATCCTTCTTAGGATAGAATGGTAAACCTACTCTCATTGCAGTCTCTGAACAAATATCTGAAGCTTCAGAAAAATTTTCTAGAGAAAATACCAGAAATACCGCAGAAATTAAAATACTGGCACATGATTCTCCAGAGTCATTAATCAAAGTAAAAACTGCCTCACATGCATTTAAAATATGTAACTTATGTCCTCTTCTTTTTGAAATCGAAATGATTAAAGAAGGTAAATGCTTAAATTTATCATCGAGCCAACAGCATGGACCAGTGATCCAGTTTGAAACATCATTTGGAATGAAACTTGAAGGAGGAGGAATATAATGAGTTTGGAGAACAGTTTTAGAAGAAACAACCTCTTTAGAGTTACTACCAAGATGATTATCGGATGTCCAATTTGGAGATCTTTTGAATTCTAAGGGAAGCAATAGTAGATTTTCCCCTTCATCATCTTTTGAATGATTTTCGGAATACATTATATGGTCAAATATACTTGTGAAATTATGTCTATCTCTTCTATAATTTGGATATCTAAGTCCTAATATATTACTTTTGGGAAGCTCTTTATTTGTATTAAACTTTCTCTCAGTTCTATTTCTTCTAAGTTCCTTAAAAATTGTATTATTATTTTCTTCAACAAAAATATCACTATCACCTTTGTAAATAATATCAGCAATATCTTTAGAAGTTATTTCAGAGTCTGGAAAATATTTGGAATTGAGTTTTAATACAGTTTCCACATAGTTTAGAATTTTTACTGCTCTCATTGTCAAAAAAGAATCAGAAATTTTCAATGTTTTAGTAATAAATTTAGTTCTTTCAGTAGCTGTTTGTTTAACAGTTTCACAAAATTTGATAGATGAGGATCGTTTTATTTGCATTAATTGCTTGAATACTAAAGGACAAAAATCCCACCTTTGAGAAATAAACCACATTGCTGTGCATGCTATGTCTAATGGTATTCTTGGGACATCCTTAGCATTAACAGATACTTTTTGAATAGATTCAACCATTTCCAGTTGTTTTTTGGTCAAACCTAAACACTTAGAGTTATCTGAATGGTGGTAATAAGTATATATATATTGTTGAGTATTGGAATTCATAAATGGAGCTGCTTTAACATCAAAACTAAAGATCAAGCCATCTGAATTGGAATCTATTACTTCATCCTTAGAATTAATATCATCCTCGTAGGGCAAATTTCTAAGTTTAGACTTCTTTCCAGTGATTCCTTTATGATTATCAAGCGTTGTACTATAAATAAGTCCTGTAGTAGAAGATGGAACATCTGATGAACCATCAAATTTGTTGATAGCTTCCATAGAGGTTTTCACATAGTCTTCATAATCTAAATATTTGGTTGAATTACCAAGCAAAGCAGTTAGTTCAGAATCTGCAGAAATGGTACTTCTAAGCCTACAACAAACCTCGTAAGCAATACTATGACCATGTTCAATATTAGGACTAGTTATGAATGGTAGGTATAAAGATGGAATTTCGTCAATTAAGATTTTTTCACAATTATCAAAATCTTGAATAATAAATTTACTAAAATTCTTCAAATTCTTCGAATATTCTACCAAATTTTCAGAATCTAAGCTATTAATTTCAGTTAATACTTGGGAAATTATTGTATATAATAATAATGAAAACTTTCTCGAGTCAATTTGTGACTTTTCTGAAAAGTTGGCAGAGTATTCTGATTCACTATCTTTAAAATTGAATGTGCAATCAATAGTATTAAGTAATAAATAGTGAATATAGAAATAAATTAAAACCCAAACCCTCCAGTTATTTATTGGGTTCATTGTTTTCCATATATATATTTTTATTGAAGTTTTTTTTGAAATTTTTGGATTAAAACTAACATGTCAAAATTAAAAAAGAATTTACCGCCAAATAGGATAGAGTTACATGTAATATAAATTAAAAGAAAAAAGAATTTTAAGACAACAAAAAAAATAACATGGAGACTAAGTACATATCTTCTAGTTATTTGTTAGTTTTTGAGATTCTTCGTTATTTGATGTGATATAGAAAATTGGTTGGTCGTGATCTTCAAAATATTGTTCAGAACGTATCCATGGAAATAGACAGTTGAGCAGTTTAGGACAAAGCGATGAAAATCTGAATTTTCTTTTTCCATTCTCTCTTAAAATATTCTGATTCTCCAGAATATCATTTTTATGAGTTTCTATATCTGTAAATTCTTCACAAAAATCTTTATTTGTTCTTAAAATTGAACCATTCTGACTCTCTTCTTTGTTATCTTCTGGGAAATAAAAATTGTTAGATGTAATTAGTTCTGATGATAAGGGAGGAGTGATACATATTTCCATACATCCTTGAGTATCGCTTGAGGATATAATTGACTCCTTGTCAAAGTTATGATTTATATCTTCAGTATTATATTCTATTTCTTCCATATCTATTTTTTCATTTACTTCATTAATAAGTTGAGGAAAATAGTCAAATTGTTCAGTTTCACAGATTTCTTCCAATGAAATATTTTTTGGGATTTTCAAATCTAGTTCTATACGATTATCTGTTTTATTTTCAATTTTTGTGGAAGAAAGATCTTTTGGGTCATCAATTAGTTGTTTTAATTCATTTTCAGATTTGTTATCTAAGGTATTAGTAGCATTATTGACTAAATTCTTGCTTGGTTTTACATTCTGCGAAATGAAACTATCATTCTCTGATTCAAAAAATTGGTTTGAAGAAAGTTGACTTTCAGAAACAGTTGTGTTGTCTGAATAGTTTGTGCTTTGGAGTGTTTCATTTGGTTTGTACCCTTGAGAATTAGCTTGTATAAAAGATCCTGACCTATATGTTAGTATTTTAGAATCATCTATAAAATTTTTACTTGAATGAATTAGTCTCTCAGTATTAATTTGTAGGTAATTTTTATTTTCAGGAAAAAAATTATTGTGGTTTTGATTCTCCAATCGAGGTGTTCTAAAACTTTGAAGGGGAGAAACCATTGAATATACTCCTTGGAGGTCATTAAAATTGGTTCCATACATTTGTCTGTAAGGAACTATTGGTGTTTTAGAAATACCTTGAACATTATTTCCTGTACTTGTACTTCTAATAAATACTTTTGGAGTACCTGAATTATTTCTATTCTGAATCACTGGCCTAAGATTAAACCTGAATTGTGGATCTTTAAATTAAATTAATTAGTTTGGTTATTCGTCTTATTTATGAAAGCCAAACAAACTTACCCATGGGATCTTATTAAATTAAACTATTTATCAGTAATATTTTTAATATAAATATTTCTAAGGTTAAGATTCTAAAATACACATCTCTGAAAGACTGTAAATGTAAATAAAGATCTTCGCGCCAAAATTTCGGCATGCAATCTAATGCTATAATGAATAATAATGAAAAAGAAGGGGGTTTAATTATACTAATTTTCTTAATATATACTATTTATACTACATATTATTTATAATAATTTATTAAACTCTTCATTAGCAGCTTCTAATCCAAAGTTGTCCAATTCTTCATTGCTTTCGGAGTTTTTTTCAATTGTGGAAATATTTGGTTGTGGCTCAAGAAGACCATCTTCTTTAAAACTTGTGCTAGGAAGTTCATTGAGAATGTTTATAGTATCTTGAATCTCTTCAGGAGAAGAATTTTCTTTAGGGGATAGAATTCCTTCCAGGGGGAAATCGGCAGTGGTTGGCATGACCTTTGATTTTTTGATGTTCTTCCTAATTTCTCTTCTTCTTTTGATCTTCTCTTCCTGGAGTTTTTCAAATTTATTCCTCATTTGCATAGTTAATAATTTTTCTTTGAGCTCTTTATTTCTTTGTTTCTCCAAAATCTGTTTCACCAAACCATCTTCATCAGTAGGTAACTTTCTTTTTCTCGGAGGATCTCCAATATTAATCATTGGATACGCAGAAATCCTGCCATTTCTGGTATAGTAATTTTTAGCAGCATTGCAAAAGCTTCTAAGAGTTTCATATTGATTAATTCCAGCAATTTTTAAGTTAATTTCATCATCATATTGAAACATATCCCATAATGCTCTTAGACATTTTCTATACATTGATGATTGATGCCTTCCAGCAACATAGTAATCAGGTTTCTTGGAAGGAATACCAATGATTGGAGCTCTCATTTCTCCTTTCCTTTCAATAATGTAGTTTTGTAGAGCATAAATATGATTCCATTCCTTTTGACTTTGACTGAAGTTTGGATAAATATCATCAGAAACTTCTTCACAAAAGTCAGAAATTTCTGAGAAATCAATCTTTGACCATTTGCTAGAACTGTCTCTCTTAATGTTTATTTCTTTAAATTCTTTAATCAGATCTTCACAATTCTCTACAAAATCGTCCCAATTTCCTCCAACATTATACTGATCAAAAATTGATTTATTCAAGGGAGGGATCAAAGAATTTGGCTTAGAAGATTCCCGAATCAAACTTTCCATTTCTTTTTTAAAGAAATGCATCATTCCTGCCTCTGTACAAAATCCTCTTACTATGGTATATTCTTCTTCCTGATAGGAATGGATTGCAATTAAGATACCTCCTCCAACTCCATGGTGCAATCTGGGGAAATGATTTATTAGGTTTGTACACATTCGTATATAAAATTTCAAACTAATACCTCCAAATAAATTATCCTCAGGATCACTCTGAACGAATGTCATTATATATTTTTTTGCTATTCTTGGAGATGGTAGACCACCTATTCCATTTGACCACTTTCCTTTTCCTCCTCTTCTTCCCTGATGATAGTACATGAAATAATACTGGTCCATAACAATGTCAATAACTGACTTCAAATAAGATTGATCCAAATTAATTTCTTTTACAATATCATCATTCAATTCATTTGTATACACTCCCACTAATATTCCAAGTAAAACTGCAAGCCTTATTAGCAGCTTCATATTGTTACTTTTCGTTTTCACTTGAACCTAGTTCTAAGCACCATGCATTTCCAACTTAAAATTAGTTTAAACTCTTCTATTAATAGCAAACCTGGTAGTAATTTCCCAATTTTCTTGAACAAATTTCAAAATGGCCATCTCTTATTAATAGATCCACAAGTTGGCGCGTTCTTGCGGTCCTATTGTTGCATGCATGCATGTTTTTTATGGCCGGTATATCTAATGGCACCATTGATTTTATCAGGTAAAATGGGTTTTGAATTAATTTAGAGTTAGTTAATAATTAAGAACTAATTTGGTTCAAGTGAGTTTATATTCAGTTTGTGTGCGATGACGAAATAGAGGGAGTAGGTAAATATATAGAAAAATAATCCTGTTAGGCATGGAAATTGAAAGAGATAAGATTGTTTTAGAAAAATTAATTTATGTTTTCTAGATAATTTGGAGCTATTCAAGTTCGTTCTTGAATTAATTTTTTTTTTGTTTATCTGTGAAGCGCCTCTCCCCTCTTAAATCTAAGATTTGGATTTACCCCTCATGCTGATACTTCGCTCATTAATAATAGGAAGATAAAAATTCTGATTTTGTCTTTAAAAATTAATATTTAGGATGAGTAACAACAATGATGGTAAGTTCTAGCTAGGCGAGTCAACTTTTTGTTAACTTTTTTGGTAGTAAATTTGGTTGTAGCTAAATTTAGCTTTGACGACCCCAAAAACCCCAGCAAAAAGTCTTCCGTTGAGATTAAGGACAATGGATTAACAGTAGGAGGAAATAACTTGGACTTAAATAGTAGCAAAGGTGGTGGAGATCAATCTTCTTATGACGCTAAAGGTGGATCAAGTGCTGCAGCTGTTAGGTGCTCAGTTACAGACCATTCAATGGACATGTCAATCAATATAAATTTGGGAATGAATGTTTCAAAACAAGTAACATTGGTAGCAAAAAACTTGACAGTTGAACTCACCAAACGTGATAAGTTTTTCCGTAAAAAGGTGGTTCCAATCCTAAAGAGCGTGAATTTTATGGCTTCTCCAGGACAACTTATTGGAATTATGGGCCCTTCTGGATCAGGAAAGTCAACATTACTGAATGCTCTTTCTGGAAGACTCAAAGGGAGAGAATATAATATTAAGGGTTCCGTGGCTATTAATGGATTTACTGATATAGATTTAGGGTATTTGACTAGAATGGTGGTACAAGATGATTACTTACTTCCTTATCTAACAATTAAAGAGACAATGGACATTGTAGCTGGTCTAAGACTTCCACATTATTCTAAGAAGGATCGTGAGGAAAAGATTATTGAAATTCTTGATATTATGGGACTCAGACATGTACAAGATACATACGTTGGAGGAATTTCAAAGAAAGGAATTTCTGGTGGTGAGATGAAAAGACTTAGTATTGCCTTGGAATTGATTCAGAATCCTCCAATATTATTTTTGGATGAACCAACAACAGGTTTGGATGCTGCTAGAGCTCATGATTTACTATCATATCTCTCGTCTCTCGCCCATACCACTGGAATTATTGTGATTTGTTCTATTCATACCCCAAGATCGCAGACTTTTGCCTTGTTTGATAAAATTACTCTCTTGAGTAGAGGATTTGTTTTAGGACAAGGATCTCCAATGGACGTTGTTACCTTCTTTAATGATGTTGTTACACCCTTCCCTGATAACTATAATCCAGCAGATTTCATTATAGATGCTACGTCTCTTGTTGAGTTAGTACATAAGAAAGTAATTTCAGCCTCCATATATGTACCCAAGGATGCAACTATAAAGGAAATTGAATTAGCTGAACGAAATCTGGATGGAGAAGAACCACTTTATGAGTTCGAAAAATCAGTATCAAGAGATGATATTTCAATGAAACTGTTTGGACTGGAAGTTCCCTCTATTGAATCTTTGGATGAGTTCCATAAGATTTATGAACAATCAGTATATGGAGAAAATGTTAAGAAAGGCATCGATAATCACTTAAGATGCGTTGATACAAGTAATCCTCAAATCTTATTTGAGAATTATGGAAATATTGATTCTGCAAATATGAAAATCCTTCCAACTCAGACAATTTGTCAAAAAATTGCAAGGTTATCACCAATCCCAGGTCCTATACGTTTCTGTAGAGAGGTTAAATATCTTACAAAGAGAATACTTCTCAATACTTGGAGAGATCCAAATGTAACAGTTGGATTACTACTTGTTAACACTATTATGGCCATTATCATGGGAGGAGTCTTCTTTTCTCTCCCAAGAGCTGGAGAAAACGATTTTGATACTGCTCAAAATGCAAGAAATATCATTGGTTTGATCTTCTTTGTATCAACAAGTATCTCATTCTTTTCTATTAAGGGGCTTGTTGTAACCGTTGATGAGCGTTTTGTAATGAACAAAGAAACCTATTCTAAGATGTATACCCCTATTTCTTACTATTTTTCGAGGATGGTTGCAGACTTCCCAGTTCAACATATTCAGACATTGGTATATACAACAATCGTTTACTTCATGACTGGAGTTTATGATCAGAATCTCAAAACTTCTTTGGCTGACCAGTTTGGACTTTGGACTGCTTCTACTCAAGCTGGAGTATTTCTTTCATACTCATTCTCATATGTACTTTCCTCGTTTAGTACGAGTACAAATACTGTATTCCAGATTTTCCCACTATTCAGTTTAGTTTTTGCTTTACTTGCAGGCTACTTTGTTACATTTGATCAAATTCCTGTTTGGATCAGATGGTTAGGATGGATATCCACTGTAAGATATACTTATACCGGTATGATATTATCAGTATTCATTCCAGGAGAAAGATTCTCAAAAGTTACTACAGACTTCTTCCTAGATCAATTTAATCTCTGGACAACCGATATTTGGCTTAACATTATAGTTGCTATTTGCTTGGGACTCGCCTTCAGAATTCTTGGATACTTCCTGACTGCATTTACATTAAGGAACTATAAGATTGCAAGCTAGGTAGTAATTTGTTTTAGGTTTTCCAATTGGTATTATGATTGGGGGATTTGAACTACTATTGTTTGAAGAGACAAAAAGGTAGTGAGCTACGGAAAGTTTTATGATTCAAGGATCTTATTCCCTTTAGAACTTAAGCGTTTTCACCCTTCTATTTTTAATTTACCTTAGTAAATAATTAGAATTTGGTATTTAATACTTATTAGGAGTTGTTATCTTTCTTCATTAATGCTATTTGCTTGATGCATATGGGTATTTGGGTAAATAATCTAGGTATATTTTATAAAGATTAGGATACATTGATTTCTTAATTTCCTAGTTTTTTTTTTCTATTCTTGTCTAAAGATTCTCTAGACTATATATTAATAAATATCTATTCGGGAATTTCGTATTAGGTATCTTCAATGTTCAACATCTGAAAATAACTAAATGGGAGTTTCATAAAGTTATTTTTAATATATTGGAGGCAGATACAACTAGCTAGAGATTCCAATAGATTCAGCAGAAAGCTCCAAATCAGATGAACCTGAAGGATCTACACCAGAAGAATTCATATTAGAAGAATTTTCAATTTTCTTGCCACTAAGGATTCTTCTGACAGTACCACTAATTTCGGTGGCAGGCTCAGGCTCAAGGTCTTTGCTTGACCAACCAAGAATTACCCTTTTCTTAGTTCTACCATATCCTTGCTCATAAAGATATCTAAATGCCTTGCTGATGGAGGCGTGAATTGCCTTCAAGCCTGCAACAATACCAGAAAATTTGGCTGTTCTATCAAGATTTGATATAACTGAATTATCTGTATAAATAGTCCTTAGAATATTTTCAACTTGCAAAACTTCTTGCTCATTGACTTCTTGATTAGTGGACTCTGCTCCAACAGAATTAACTACTTCATTCCACCACATTTTAAATCCAGTGCTCATTGTCATCATACCACTACTTATGCTTCCACTTTCAGGGAACTCTGATCTATTGCTTTGCTCTGAAAATAAAATCTTAATAAATTCTTGTACTCTAACTAAATCATTATCAGTTTGAGAGCAGCCTAAATTCTCCTCTGATACCTCGAGAGTTGATTTCATATACCCAAAGTTAATAAATTTGAAGTTAGATGGGGACAGTTGTGTTATTGCATTCAAATTATCTTCAATCTTCCTAGAAGACCAGCTCCAAACTATACGATCAAGATAGATACTTCTGGTATTTAGATCACAGTGTAAAACCCTACCTGCAACTGAGTGATGCTGTAAAGTTAAAATTGCAGCAATTAGAGAATGAGCCAAGGAATACTGAGCTTCTAATCGGAGAGAAATTCTAGCTTTATAATTAAAATCATCAGTTCTTGAATTTTTTAGCCACTTCAAAAGCGCACTACTTTTGAAAAATTTGATAACATCTCTTAGAGAAGGTCCCATAATTCGTTCTTGGATCAAAATTCCTCCCAGATATGAATTACTTTCATGAAGTTGTTGGCTTAGATTTTCATTAGTCCCAAAACAAACTACTGAAGGTATCATAAAATCCGTCCCAACACCATAGGTAGCTGTAGGTTTTGTGGGGAACTGTTGGTTTGATAACAAAGTCATATAAAACATTTCTCTAGTACTTGTTTTCTTCGTAGAGGCTTTTAACATTATGTTTTCTGGTACGGATCTTGGAATTGACTTATGTTCACTCTTTCCAGGGTGAATATAGTAAAAACCTTCTCCAATATTGGAGTACATAAGAACACAATTCACAGATGAGAAAACGTTTTTGGCTTGATGCGGTAATCCAAACTTTGCCGTTGATGAATGCTTGAGTTGATGTGGAATTTGAAGAACAGGATTTCCAGCTTCATTTGAAATAATCAGCCCATAAACTGGTCTTACTGCTAGAATTGCATTTGTTAAGTATCCGTTTGTTACTGGCTGCATTCTAATATTATAAACAATTTCGTCAGTTGAAGAAACTTTGTATCTTGGGATTAGTTCAAGTTTTAAATGTTCTAATACGTTTTCCTCAAAATCGATATCGCATTTAATAAATTTGAAGGGTAGAGACCAGCAAAGAGCTGCTAAGAGATTTTGCTCAGAGTTGTACTCTGAAACATTTGGCTGGTTAGCTTGATATCCAAATGAATGCTTTAATAATGGTAAAAAAATTGAAAAAAAGGGAAATATGCTCTTCATGACTAAATCTTATTCCTTTTATGTATCTCCTAGTTAGCAGCTATTTAACTTGTTGAGTCGTCAAAGTAGCTAGCTACTTAATTGTTTATCTATATTAATATATATTTACAGTATTGAATACAATACTTAAACTCTTCAAAAAAAAAGTTTTCAAGCTTCTACTTAATTCAAAGATTAATGTAATTTCAAAATGAAAACAAAACTATTTCTGAAAAAAATGAGGATCAATTCTACTTGTCAAAAAAAAATTATTCATTAGCTCTTATTTTCCGAGTGATAACAATTTGGAGGCATATTTAAGCCTAATTATTGTTACTACGCTTTTAAAAGCATTCGTATAGGTTAATCTAATGGGGCTGATTGGTTGTTTACAAATAGCAATTAATTACACTTAGATTTTCATTATCAATGCAGACATTAGAAATAACAATTATTTCTATCATTCGTCTCTAGTAAATAAAATTAGAAAAATAAATGCATGACTTGCGCGCCAAATGATCTAAAAAGAATTAGGGTTTTGCATGTCAAAATATGGGGCAATTATTAAAATAAAAGGAAATATAAATACTATCTTTTCATTTATTTATATATAGAAGGAATTGAATTAGGAAAGTATTGATTTTTATACGGGAATGCATGTTTAGAAACCAAGATTAGTGATAAAATGAAGTTGCTCAAAACATCTTTAGGATTTTTGCTTTGTTTGGTTTTGGGAATATGGCAATCAGAAATAGAAGCAGCAAGATACTGGAGGCCCATTTTTGGTAAAAAATATAAAGTTGAAGGAAGAAATATAAGAGATGATTTGTCTGGAACGTTGATTATGTAAGTTTTGGGTACTTAATCTATGATTCGTGAATAATATATTGTTTAGGGATTATTGTTCAGTATTAACTCCACACCAGCTAAAGCTTTCCAATCTATTTATTATTGCTTCAAAAAAATTCTCTAATAATGGTAAGTTTGTGATCTTTAGGGAAAATCCTGGTTTGAGAACTCAGAGTAATCAAACCTAAAAAATGGGAGTAAGAACTATGACACTAATTATCTTAAAACTATAGGGATGTCTATGTTAGATGCATGCTATATAGTATATAACTTAAGAGATGGATACTTTTCAGGTTGTTCGGTTGCATTGGAACTAACAATTAAAGAAAATGAGAAAATTAAAGATAATAGCTTAGAAATTTGTAAGGAGGTATTGAAAATAGCCAAAGAAGATCCGGAAGTCAAAGATTTGGTTCATGAAGCGCATCCTAACGATGTTAGTAATATCTTAGAGAAAGTTGAATCTGCTGTTAAGACGGGAATGGATGAATTGGGAGGTGAAGCATGTGCAAAGTTATCTAAAGAAGAGATCTCTATAGCAAATGCGCTTGTAGTAATCATGTTGGAAGAAGGATACAAAATAAGTAGAACAAGAGCTTGTACGGTTGTGTTATCTTTAAAAGAGGGCTCATTGGAAGATTGTGCTAAGTCCTTAAGATCAGCATTAAGAGGACATATAGAGTATGATAAAGCTGAAAAATTTTGCCAAAAAATTGCAGAGTATGGAACAAAGAAGCACCCTTTTCTCTCTGAGATATTAAATAAGGGGCAAATATTCCCAATTGACGGAATAAATACCAACTTTAAAAAGAAGGTGGAGGTAAACGAAGCTATTTTGGTTGCTCTTGCTATTGATAACAGATGTCATTTAGATGAGCTCGATGTTAGACAAATATTATTTACAAACTATCCATCCACTAATGTAGTTGTTGACAGGAGGCAGCTTTTTGACAGATTCCTGATTTATTATAACAGAAATAAATCTGGAAAAATAGGCAAAAGATGGTTCAAAGATGGGGTATTAAACGGAGCTGAAGAGGAAGAAAGTAATATCTCATTAGGATCTAAAATGGAACTGGTCAATCTTACAAACCAGCAAGCTCTTCAAACGTTATATTCAACTTATAGAAGTTTAATTACTTCATTTAAAGAAACTCAAAGGTTTGTGCAGGATATTCAATTTCAAAGAGGAAATGTGCCCCAAAGCCTAAAACGTCGTTTCTACATGCAAATTCAATTTGTTAAGTATATGGAAAAGCATATTGGAGCTTTGAAGGAATATATTGAATCTGATAACACGGATATATATTCAGCCTCAAATTTGCCATATGGTATTTCGGATTTGAAATCTTTTTCTGAGTTAGCCAAAAAAGATTGGATTCATTCTCTTGTTGAAGATAAACCATATGATGAAATGGATCATTTTTCATTATTCTGTCCACTACTTCATAGATCTGCATTTAGGCTTGCCTTATTAGTGGTTGGAATCTCTCATAGTGTTCTAGGAAAGAGCAAAGTTAAGCTTCCAGATGCATGTTTGGCAATATCTCAAGTAAAAAATGGTTATGACTATAAAAGCTCTATTAAGCTAGCATTAGCCTCAGTATTTGTAAATAATCAAAAGATTTTGGATATGGATGAGCTAGAGTTACTATATAACTTGATTGTGGCTTCTGTAGACGAAACTATTAATGAGTTCTTGCTTGGAATTCCTGAGGAATACTTTAACTTTGAAGATGATAACGAGATTACTGACGAGAAGCTTGAACGTTGGATTGCAAGAGTTGAACACAGACTTACTAAGATTATTATTGAACCAAAAGCCATTTTAAATAATATGTCTCTATTTGATGTTGATATGATCATGCAAAATATATCTCCATTAGAAGCTAAACTTCAGCTCTTGATTGGAGTCTCAATTAGAAGAATTCACGAAGCCTTGGAGGATTTGACAGATATTGAGCATGAAATGAGGATTATCAAGGACAAAATAGAGTTTGCCAGGATTCAAACAGATAGTAGTGGCGAAATTTCGAATACTAAAGAATACGATTATTTAAAAAAGAAGAGAGAAGACCAACTACAAAAGGTCATTGATCTCGGAGTTGAACATGCTGGACACTGTGCAAAAGCTATAGATGTATTTGACATTTCAGATAGACCAATAGTTCGAAAAGTTCATCGCGTAATTGCAGTAAATACGGAGTTTAAAAGACTAAGTGTTAGCTATACAAAAATTCAACAAGAAGAATCGATCTTTAAATCAAACAAAATTTTGCTTAGAACCTCCATTATAAACCACAGAAGAGATCTAGCAAGGAAAATTCTTGAAGAACTAATTATAGGGGAACCTTATAGTCCCACTGACAGTAGATGGTATACTGATCTCGATGAATGTTTTAACAACTCAGTCCCAGATCTCAAATTATCCCTAAAAGTTGATCCAAATTATCCTATTGAACGATCTTCAGGTTTTACTGCCATTAATACAAAAAAGAAACCACCAAAATACCATCTAGTTTGTGATAAGAATCAGTTGAGAAGATTTAAAATATTTCAACCAGATTTAGAGGAAATATTTAAAATTGCTGATATTCCACTTATAGACTTCGAGGGGAATAAGCCTCTTGTTGCGGATATTTTAACATTAGAGGGATGGGCTCCTTTAAAGACTACTATACATGAGAAAGAAGAACCTAATATTCCTTGTTCCATTGCTAAACAACTCTTTAGAAAGCTTGTTTCTGATATATCTCAAAGAGCAACGGGGGGAACTTCATACTTTAATATTCCTCTTCTTCATTTATGGTGTGCTGACCATATAAGATTCAGAAAAGGCAACCAGGCTATTTGGAGAAACCTCATACCCAGAATTTGGTCCATTTTTATAGAAGAACCTTTGGACATAAACAATCTTAGATCCAATAAATGGATGATTAGAAACTGGTTTAGATAATTAACTTAGAGTTTTTGTAGAATTATATTTTAAAATGTTTATTTCTATAAGAGTAATAAATACAATAGTTTATTAGACTCCAGTTAAAACACAACTTCAACGTGTATTTACATCGAATAGAATATCTAGCTAAGAAACATTTTGGATGATTTCTAACAGGATTAGTACAGACTTAGAAGTTTTTTTTTTTGAAATACTGACAAAGAGAATGTGTGAACTTTCAAGTAGAAATACTTTTAACATTGAGTAAGCTTATCTCTAAAACAAAACAAAATTAATAACACAAAAATCTGAAAAAATAGTAAATGATAATTACAAGTAAATGTATAAACGAAATCAAATGTAAATATTCACTTTTATATAAATGTGATTATATTTTACATTGGTTTATTTAATTAATTTATATTTATATTTAAGCTTAAGCCAAATAATTAAATGTGGAGAAATTGTAAATAAAGTTGTTGGCGCCGAAAAGGGTGAAAATATTGGATGAGGGGGAGGAAAGGTTTGAATGCGTTTAGGCGTCAGCCAAAGCAAGTATTAGGAGGCAAACTATTGAGAAAAAAGTTAGAAAAAGAGGGTAAATAAATGAGACAGGAAATTGTAAAAAGTTTATGAAAAAATCAAGAATTTGAGAAACGGTTGCAAGGTTGAGGCGAAGAAGAAAGAAGAGTCTGAGATCAGAATCAGACACTCTAGACGAGGTCCAGGAGTTAAAGAGATTAATTAGTTAATAAAAAAAAAAGTAAAAAAACTAATAATTTATAGAAGTTACACAATTAAGTTAATTCTTGGAAATGGAAATTCAAGAGCCAATGGATACAAAGATGATTGCAGAAGAATCTGCAAAAGAGACAAATATGGTTCTAAGTACCGAATGCAATACTGATAATACAAATTCATCTCTTGAAACTGGGCAAAATATTGTGGTTAGTCAAAAAGATGAATGTACAAAACTAGAACAATCAGAACTGGAATTAGACTACGAATTAATTTGTATTGACTTCTTTTTAAGATATATTTCAAATTTATATCCTTTATGGGGAGAATATGGGGATAATTTAATGTTTCATATAGCTCAAATATACGGAGCTATCAGCAAGGAAGAGTTTAGTCCTTATCTAAAAATAATAGAATCTATTGGATTAAAGATTAACGAGAAGATGAAGCCTGATAATAGTCAAAAAATGTCTAGTGATATGATTCGTAAAATGAGGTCTAGTAATGTTACTGAAGATTCGCAGGGTTACCCTTTAGATATTGAGAATTGTGATTCTCAAGTTTGTATTCGTGCAATTTCTCACCTAGACTCTTATAGGGAGTGGTTAGATGGAATGTTTACTGGTGCAGACTGCGAATTAGAATCAGTATCTCAAATATCAGAAAGCCTTGAAGGAAAAATTGGTAAGCCAGAAATCGAGTGGAAACCGGCTAATTTATCTGGGGAATTGGTACTTCCATTGGTTTATCAGACATATGTCACTATGGAAGTGAGACGTGGAGGAGATTTTATACAAAGCGGTAGACATAATGAAGAACGTGGTTCAGGATCTGAGAAAACTACGAGTTTGAGCAGTGGAGGGAAGCCTTGTATTTCAAATAATTCACCATCAAAAGGTGGAAATGAAGTTGGTGTTACTTATGAGAAAAATAGAGATCGTTGGGTTGCAGTTTGGACGGAAAATGGCATTAGAAGGAGTCGAATTTTTAATGTTAAACAATATGGATATGATACAGCAAGAGAAATGGCCATTCAATATAGAAGAGAACAACTTGCTAATATCAATAATAAGATTCAAACTGGCACTCCAGTACAAGCTACTAGAACTAACAAAAGAAGTAGAAGATCTATAGAAGGCACAGGCCGTTCAGGTAGATCATCTCCTTCTGCATATAATACAAGAAATTCGGCTATAGATACTATAAATTTGCAAAATCCTGATTATGAGGTGTTTTATGACCAAGAAAAGGATTCCTGGGTCTGTAAGAACTTGGTAAATACTCTGGAACAAGAGAATGTCTTTTCTGTTGAGGAATTTGGTGCGGAAAAGGCTAAACATCTTGCAATCGAAAAAGCAGGAGGTTTGGCTGATGATACATCGTTTACTCCAGTTAAAAAGACTTCCTCGAGAGCTTCAGCTTCAAAAGGAGCTGTATTTACACCAAAAAGAAGGGATTCTCAGGGGGCTGATGGGAGTGTATTAAATGTCTCAGGAGAAGGACAGCCAACGTCTTCTTCATCATTTAGAATAAGGATTGCAACAAATCTTTCAGGTTCAAAAGCTGAACCAGGAACAGGCCAATCAACTAATGGGACACAAAGCTTTTCTTCTGAGCACAATACAGGAGGCAGATCAGAATCAAGGAAATCTGCTTCTGGGGAGGAGTTTTTGGTATATCATGGAAAGAAGTACTATTTTGGACCAGTGATAGAAGGAATACGTTATGACAAAATCCAAAATAGATGGGTAACTGGCTATGTTGGGCAGGATGGTAGGAAGCGTTATAAGTATTTCAGTATTGGAGCTTATGGATTTGAGGGATCTCGTCAGCTCGCTATTGAATATAGAGAAAGTATGTATTCAAGCACAAAGGGTGTTGAAAAATTAAGTGAATTCTTACAAACTGTAATCCAGGGATTCCCTGCATATGAGGATGGGGTTCTGCAAGATGTCTCATTTGAGGATTTAACAATACATAAGGGACAGTTAAAGGATGGATCAGAAAGATATTATCTTTGTATTCCATCAAAGGGAGATTTTTTAGTGACAACTCCAACTGATCAGGAAAATGAACAGGTAAATTCTTTACTGAATAGATATAAATCAGTTTTACAAAACCACGGAGGTAAGGAAGAACAGATACTTAGGGAATCACTTTTGGCTTGCAGTAGATCAGACTTAAAATCCCCCTTACCCGTTATGCATTCCAACTCTGATTCAATTGGCCAAAAAGGAGAGGATTTACAAACTTTAACTGGAACTAAGAGTGAAGTTACTGATACAGCTAAATCAAAAGACGTAGAAATGGAAGATCTTGAGAAAAGAGAAGATAATGAAAAGCCAGTAAAAGTACTTGGAAGCTTAACAAATGAAACAGAGGATCAAGAAACCAGACAAGAAAAATTAATCCAAGGATTAAAGGAGGAAATTGACCCAAAGACAAGTGAAAGCAGTCCATTAAAGACCAATTCTGGAGCGGAATTGGATTTTTCAGGAAATATTTTAGGGAATTTGGACTCTCCTTCAAAATTGGGAACCCCATCTTCCAGAAGTTCAGTATCCATGCATGGTTGTGATTTAACTACATATAGTGACTCAATGTATATAGATATTGAAGACAAATCAAGCCCTGATGGTCGAAAAAGATTCTTCATTGGGCCACATATTGATGGAGTCTCGTATAACCCCACAATACATCGTTGGGTTACTCAATATGATATAGATGGTGTTTCTATGACAAAGAACTTCAGTGTAAAAAGTTACGGTTTTGAAAAATCTAGATACTTGGCAATACAGTGGAGAATTAAATATAATGGAGAACCATCTCAGCTGAATCAGCTCATCCAAGCTCTACGGGAGGAGGGAATAGAGTATCCTCCAAAGTGAACTTGCTGCTTGTTAGCTTTTCATAGCTTGCTGCAATTTATGATACTTAAGGCTCATCTTTTTACTAATAGTGCTGATTCTAAACCACTCTTTCTTAAGTGATTAGTTTATATTTAGCTCTAATTATTTTTTAAAACTTTTTTCTTGCATGCATTTTACACTAGTAGCTGTTCTCAATCAACCACCCGCGCGCGGCAAACGAAATATTTGAGGCTTAAAATTCAGAGATCTTGTTTAGATATAAAGGAAGAAGTGAGAAAAATTTAAATGGAAAAGTGAAAAAATTTTAAAGAAGATAATCACGAAAAAGAAGGGGTATTTAGGGCTCTTATGAAGTTTAATTCAACAAAATTACTTGGCATTTTAGCTATTTTTATTAAATTAGCTATAACATATGCTAATCAACATGCAAACGAGCCGGAACATAATAGTGGTTTAATGCCACATGGTAATTGTGTGAAAGAAGAAGATTCATTGTATTTGGAGCTTTATAGAGATGGGTCTAAGAAAATAAACGTTAGTTCAATGTACAGACTTTTGCCACCTGGCCCGATAAAATATTTATTTCACTTTAAACAAAGTAAAACAGCTGCTATTGAAGCAATTAATGTACCATTGGCATTGGGCCTTCATAGACCTCAGAATATTTCAAAGCCAATAAATAGAAGTGTTGAAGCTTCGACATCTCAACAATTTTTGATGGAAGAGTATTATGTGAGCAGATTTATTGAATTTTCTGTTAATAATATTGAATTACCACTATCAAATATATTATTGGGATCTTGCATTATATATACTTATAGGAGTGTAAGAAATCAGCTTGGAATTTCATCATCTCTTCCAGATATACATAAGGTTGCTGCTATGACTTTCCAATTACCAAATTTAAGAGATGAAAGTTTTAGAAAAGTTTGCAGACAATATATGAATAGTCTCTCATCATCAGGAAGGCATAACTCTCCATCAAGTTTCATATCTCAAGTTTGCTCTCAGATACAATCTTGTGTCGATGATTCGGCTATACTAAATTCGATAGTAAATTTGAGAGAAACTTTGTCAATTAATTCAGAAAAGTTAAGTAATCATGATTTGCCAAGTAGACTTGAGTTCATTAGTAATATTGGAAGGAGATTCCAGGGAAAGTCTTTGAATGTCAATTTGTTGAGATTATATAGATTAATTTGCAAACTGGATTCAATCTTGAATACATTTTTTTCAAATAAATCAGCAGATGCTTTTTCAATAAAAGATCAAAGCCAATTAGATTCATGGCAGCAAATAGTTGAATATTTAGATGAAAAGAATTCAGAATATATGAAATGTGAAGACTTATTACGCCTTCATTTAAAAGCTTTCCCTCTATTTTCAACACAATTGAATATAAGCAAGAGGAATCATCTAAGTAAACTACTTTGTTCATCTTCTGAACAAGCAATTAATCAATACTTAGTTCCATTTGCTCCAACATCAATTTCTTTTCAATATTTGATGTATTTAAGTGAGTATTTGGAACTTCCATTGGAACTCATTTCAAAATCACAATGTGTATTTTTTCTCTCAGCTTCTTACACAGGAATGTTTCCAAGATTTGAACATTCTACAGAGTTAACAATACTATTAGATCAACAAAGCGTAAGCAACAAAGAGAACTTTTACTCTTATTGTATAAAAAATATTCCGAGATATATCAATTTAGCAGAAAATACTTTTATTCCAAAAGAGAGAATAGTTATTGATATCAAGAGGGATTCTTCGGAACTTTGTCGTACAATTTTTGGATGCTTTAATTCAAAATCATCACTTTCAGAGGAGGATTTAACAACTCTTTTCGTTTCAATAATTTCCTCCCAAAATGGTGAATACTATAATCAATTTTTCCCAAGGGTAAAGTTCATAACAAAAATTGTAGAAAAAAATAAGGAAAATAAAGATTCAAAAGAAGATTTAAATACAAGTAGTAAGCTATTACCCCCAGTTTCCGTAATAAATAAAGCTGGCAAAATACATGATCCAACAGTTGTAATTAAAGTACAAAAGTTGTACTCTTCCTTAGTTAGATTAGGCCTACTACTTACAGATCAAACAAGTATTTCAGAAGTTAGTAGAAATAAAAGGCCATTAACACTTCCAAAGGAACTTATTTCTGAGAAAAGTGTAGATGATTTGGTTCCTTCCATTTCAGAGCTTTCTCCAATTGTGGCGAACAGCTTTGTTCCATCAGATTGTGCTTTAGATATTGTCAAGAGGTATCCGGAATTGAATAAAGTATTCTTTACATTATCTTCATTATGCGAGAATGTAATTGATAATTCATACCCAACTCCATTCTCAGATATTCCCTATTTATTAAAGCTTGTGAATGTTTTATCAGATAGTTATGGGTTTTCTATTAATAAGATTAAAAGAATCTATGCGTATGCAGCAAGTTCTTATACTATTCTCGGGGTCCAGGCAAGATTATTACCATTATTTTCTTTTGTAAGCAGATATAGTACGATTAATGAGAGTTATAAATCAGAATATAACATTTGTATTGAGAATTTCCAATTTAAATTAGTTTTTACAAACTCTCAGATACAAAAAAATAAAGAATCCTTTTGTAGATATGTCTCTTTGGTTCTCGAAGATGATTTCTTTGAAAAAAGCATCTTATTTGCGATCAAGACATACTCCAAGAAGTCTAATACAGAAGAGGATTGGTATAATTCATTATCCGATCTTTTTAACAATGTAAAAGCTTCGATGGCAAGCTCGATTGGGTCTAATCTTACTGTAGGTTATACACTTGGAGATGGATCAAAGTTTTTCCCATTCTTCATTTCAAAGTATATTAGAAGCCTTCAAAAATCAAATTATTTTGGTGAGCTCACAAGCGAAGGTATCGTTCAAATATTTACCCGAATATACGCAAATTATGAGAATATTCCGGATGTAGGCAGTTCTGCTTTCATAGGAAATTCATTGAGATATGAATTCATTAACTCAAAGGATTCTTCCAAGGATATGAGCAATTTTAAACCAGTTTCAGATGAGGTTTATGGCCTAAGATATTTTTTCTCTCGTGAAACTTTACTTGAACATTATCCATATCTAGTTGAGAGCTGCGTATCCACAACATTAGAATATTTGAATTCGATTGGAAACAAAGATCTGGGAGTTCCAAAAGTTAAGGAGATATGTGAATTCACCTTTTCTACTCCAAATAAAGAGTTGAATTCTCAACTCAGAAATAATGCACTTTTTATTAACTATTTGGTAAATTACTTTAGTATCCCTCAGGGTGCTATTTCACAACTTCATTGCATATACGAATTGGTTAATGCATTCTCAAACTTTTCTGAAGGAACTCCATCTTTTGAAACTTCAATTCATTTTGGGATAAACTTATATGTACTTACAGTTGGATATAGAAATATTAAAGATAACTTTGGCGAGAAGTGTAAAATTGCTGCTTTACTCTCAAACATTCTGGATACAAATGCAGAAGCTACCATATATGAGGAAGATGCTTCGTCAAAAACTAATTTTGGACTTTCTCTCCATAAGCATAACTTAACTCCAATAAATGCCAAGCTTATTTCTTCTCTCTGTAACACAGCTATACAATGTTCCAAGACAGGTTTACATGATAAACCTATAAAAGATTATATTAACAAAACCATTTATAACTTTATATACGAAGACCATCTTAATGGAGATCCCTTAGATTCTGTAAACATATCATTAAATGATTCCAACAAAGAATATAGTTTAAGACACCAAGTTAAGAACAAACTTGAGAGAGAAATTGATAGGCTTATAATTGAGGGAGTTGAAATCACTTATTATGGTAAAAATGTCAAAATTCAGGGTCTTAGAATGCTTGAGTCAATAAGATTATTTGGAGTTTTTCATGATAGCTTTAGAAATTTATTAAAGAAATTGGAGGGAGGGGATTCGGTTAGTCAGTATAATTTCTCTGGCTTATACTCAGGAAGCAATCCTATTAAGGGCAGAAATGATTCTATTGATAAATTGAACATTTTCAGCATTGAAACTGCTGCCTATGTTGTCCACCAAATTTCGATCAGCATTTTAGAAAATGACAAGTCTTTTGAAACTCAGGGTTTCGTGCTTTCTATTCAGAAGAACACAATTAAATACTGCATTGAGCACTTGAAATCAGTTCTTTCTGAAACATTCAATCCTTATGAAATCTACTCAATTTGCGCCGTTTCATTCTCACCCTTCAAATATTAATATATTAACTCAATTAGCTTATAATATTATTTCATAAAGTCACCATTGAAGAAAGAGAGTAATAGTGTTTAGATATTTAATTTATTTACTTATAGTTTTAGTCGAATTATAATTTTACATGCATTACTTGTAAATTTGTATGTTGCATGCACTTTTCCCCCCTTCCCAGAATTATGTATTCATTCTAATCTAATACAAATAATTTGTCTCATCTAGCTAAATTCTATGGATAATTCATTAAAATCAAACAAATCTGACGAGTTTTTTGAAGTTTTCTTGAAATTCTCTAAAGCTTCAAAAGCTTAAACTCAAAATTAATACAAAAGTTCCAATTTGCATTTTTATAGTGTGTTGTGTGCTGACACGTGTGGCGGGAAATGCGGGAAATGTCAAAAGCCTGGTTTAGGAGCATTTCATCTATTGTAGCAATAATAGGAGGAAATTCAATCTTTTGTATCGAGACAAATATTTGGGTTACTTGAGAATTTTAAGCTTCGATTTTAGTTTCAAAAATGAAATTATTTTTATTTTTATTATATTTGGCCGGATTAAAATTTAGTAACGCTACAGACTTAACCCAATTATATGCCAGTACATTTTCCGTTCCCAGTGGAAATGAGATTCCAATTAAGTTAAGGGGTCTGGTTGCACAAAACAGCTTAGATCCAATGCAAATTATTTTCCAAGACAAAATAATTCCAGGCTCAGAGCTAGAAGAAGGAGAGGTAGGTTTAAATTATATATTTTTAGATTCAAATTCTTAACAATGACAACAATTTAAATTTTGATTTAATAGAAAATTGGAACCTTAAAATCGACTTCTGTTTCTGGACAAGCTTTAACAAATAATATACCTTCAGAAATTTCAATTAATTCTCCATGTAAAGCAAAAATAGAGGAAATTTATTGTTCGTCCAATACAATAGTTGTAGCCGAAAACAACAATGTAAGTTCAGCTTTTACTGAGGGTTAAGCTTTATTCACTTGTTATCTTTTTTATAGGGAGTAATGGCTCCAAAGTATATTCTTTCATTTTTATGTTTGCAATATCCAACAGGACAAGTACAAACAAACAAAAAGACCGATTCAGATGGTTCACTAGAAATATTTATCACTTCCAAAGAGAATTCCATGGTTGTGGATGTTCCTGACTCAGAATATGTGCAGGAGGGAGCTGTATTACTTGGGATTTGGAATGATAATACTATATTTTTAAGGTTTGAAGCTACCAAAGAGATTCACAAGGTCAAAACTGCATATCCAAAACCTCAGATGATTGGTCAGAGATTTCAAAGAGGCTCTTCTTTGGTTATTCTAGAGATATCTGCACCTTTAACTCCTCAAAATACAATTCTTGAAAATCATACAAGTTATTTTTCTCATGTAGAGCCTCAAAGGGATAATTCTGTATCAACACCAGAGCAAAGTGAAAAAGATGACAGCAATAGAGAGGCTTCAGCTAGTGGTTTTGAAGTGGATCAAAGTATTCAACAATTAGATACCAGTCCTGCTAAATTAGATGAATCTGTTGAAAATGAACATTTTGAAAGTCAGGATCCTCTACCAACTTATACTCAAACAGATAAAGATGAGTTACAAGAAGTTAGTAATAGTCATATTATTTCAATTCATGAGAAACAGCCAATAGAAACAGCTCTGGATAACTCTGCTATCACATATGCGATCATGATGAGAAATCAGATTAAAAAGTCCAAGCTCCACAACTTGAACAAAAATTTTGATTTAGTAAATCAAAAGGCCAAATGGATAGTCAGAGCTCCTTGTTCTGGAACCATTACTAGCAAAAAGTTAACTCGAAACGTAAAGAAAGTTCTTCAAGGTACACTTTATGCGACAATTCAATGTAACAGCAAAAAAGGTAGAGGAAAGGGAGCTTTTGAAAATAAAGGCAAAGAAATAGCATTGATTATGCCTTTTTCTATCAAAATTAATAAAATTAAGGCAGACTTGCAGGAAACTGAGCAACCTGGTCTCTATTCAGCTCAGGTTTCCAAAAATCAAAGTATCATTACTGGCAAACTAATTAAAGAATCTAAGGATATTCCTCCTCACTTAATATATGGTAAATTTCAATTAGTTACTGCTCCATGTAGCGGAATACTTAGAAATACTGTTGAAATTGGAAAATCTGTTAGGAAAAAGGATACCATATTTTCTGTAGATTGTGTAGAAGCTGGAAAGGATTCCATAATGTATGGAGTTACAACTAAACCAGGATTAGTCACCAAAATGTTTAAAGAAAATCAAGCAAATGTTAAGGTAAGTCTCTAAGATAAACACAGCTATGTAAACATTTAATATTTATTATCTAACTTCATTATTACATTCATTGATCTTAGGAAGGAGAGGCTATTTCTATTGTCAGAAATAATTGGAGGATCTTAACTTCTCCATGCGATGGATTACTTATTTACACTGATAGTCCAGGAATTGCAAAAATAGGAACAAATATCGCTGTTGTTATATGTAACGATAATAAGTCTAAGAGAAAGAATATTCAGGCTACCAAGAACTTTATGATCTTACAAAATATTCTTCCAAATCCTTCATTTGTTACAAAAAAACAACCTTTGATTGTATTGGATTCCTCCAAGTTTAATTGGGATTCTACTGATGATATTGATGATTCTAATACAATCTCCAAAGTTTACTCCCCCTCAAATGTCAAGAGTAATATCAAAAACCCAAAATGTAAGTTGAATATTGATCTTCATATACAAGTAATTTGTTGATTCTAATTCTATTTTACTTTTATTCTTAAAGTACCTTCAAATATTATAATTCAAAATATCGTTTCTCCTTGTAAAGGATACGTATTTAGGGAACAAGAGCTTAAAAAAGGATGTCAAATTGATGAAAGTATAGTTTTTATCAAAATTAAATGTGATAAGAAAAAATCCTACTCTTTAAGCTTAAAGACTAATGCAATAGTACTTGAAAATAATGTATATGAAAAAATTGGTGAAGAAATGGTTCATAATTATGAACCAGAGAGTTTCCAGGTATCAAAAGGAGACATTATATTGCAGGTCATGTTTATTCACAATATTAAACATCATATAATTGTCTCTCCTTGTGATGGATTCGGTTATACTTTCAATTCTCCTGGAAATAAGGTCTCCAAAGGAAAGTATTTTGCAGCAATACAGTGTAAAGACGAAGAGAAGAATAAAAGAACTCAAAAAATTAAAGCAGTTAAAGATATGAATATTGTTTCATCATATATCTCTTTTAAAAAGAAGTTTTTTAAAGGTGATCCATTATTCATAATGGTAGAATCTAACTAATGGTACATTTATTCAAAATAAAGTTGAACATCTTGGGGTTAACAGAATGTTCAAATGGAGCCAAGTTAAAGAAAGCTATTGCTTAAGTAATATGAACTAAGAATTAGTTAGATTTCTTATTATTAGATTTCTGCTTTTTAGATTGTTTTTTAGATTTCACACATTTAATACATGATGGCTTTTTAAACAACCTTTTAAAGAATCTTGTAAATTTATTTCCTTTCTTTGAGCTTGGAGTAATTTGCTCACCACCTCCAATTTGAGAAAGTTCTGGATACTGGTCAGTATTCATAAGAATAATTACATCCGGAATTTGTTTCGAAAGCTTTTTCTTAAGATACTTGTTTGATTTAATAGCTTTGACTATAGGGTTGAAACGTTGCTCAAGGTATACTTTGATCTGGTTATTTAAAACTTCAACAAAATTTAGATCTGATATCTTCTTTAGTAATCTACTCCTGACGGAATTCTTGTAGGAATAAAATGCTTGATAAAGAATCTTACATTGCACAAGTAAATTTTGTTTGCTGTGATTGTGTCCAGTTATAATTTGTTGAAGAATATCCATAATATTTGGATTAGTAACCTGAATTAAATGATGTAGAAGAGATCTAATAGCTTTAGTATGTTGCAAAAATTCGTTAGAAAGTTCAAGGAACTCAAGCTTAAACTTTCTTGTTTTCTTTCTCCATGATTTTTTCTTGTTATACTTCTCTGCAACCCTAAGTGTTTCTTGCCCAAAATTGATTAATTCTCTGATCTTGGGCCTATATTTGGTGAACTCATTAATAAATGTTTCAGTAACGACACTATTTGGGTTTTCTGTTAAATCTAGTCCAAAGTTAACAGTTTTGATCTTCTTTGCCTTATTATAACAAACATTAATCTCCTTTTCTTGTTCAGGAGATAGTTCAACGTCTTTTGAGTATGAAATACTTGCTTCTTTATTATAATTCGGATATTCGCTTTGATCAGTTTGGCCTTCTGATCCGTCAATTTGTGATCTACGTTCTATAATAGCTTCTGGAATATCTGTAGCAGGAGCATCTTGCGGCTTTAATCCAACAGGAAGCTCCTTTACTGTATTAATATAGGAGAACGGCATATTTCCAAAGCCATTAGTATTTAATTCGCCATTATTCTGAGTACCCTTGGGAGAATTATCGCTAATAGAATCCCCTTCAGCCTTTTGAAGGTTGAAATTCAGCTGAGTTTCATCCATACTACTTGGATCAGAATCTTCAAATCCAGTAGCTAGTCTTCTAGAGAAAGACTCAGCATCACTATATCCTTCATTAGTTGTTTCCTCAGATTCTAGAATCTTCTCCGTGATACTTTCAGTAGGATTTGATGCGGTAAATACAGGGCTTTCCTGCTTGTTGAAATGGCCAGTTTCTGTAATTTGAGTTTTTTCCTCACTTTCAGACTGTTCTGGATAATATTCTTGCAATGTTTTGTTATCAGCCTCCTTGGTCGCCTCAGCAGAATGTGATTCAGCTTCATTAAATTTGGGATTAATTTGTTTAACCTTTTCTAAGAATTCATCCCCAGAATAAGTAACCTTTAAAAGATTATTATTACCTTGAGCACCAGAAGGTCTTTCCCAAGTCTTTCCAGTACTGAATTGTTTTGATAATGTGCTTCTGTAAGTCCCTCTTAGCTTTTCGATTTCTTCTTGAAGCAAAGTCTTACCTGAAGTGCTTTGAGTATTTTTCATCTCTTCATATCTGTTTTTGAATATAAATGTGTTTTTAGCTGGTTCGTTTTTCAGGCCTTGTATAAATTCTTCTTCCTGGGAATTTTGAGGAACAAAATCAGAAAAACCCCTAGAAGTGTTATCAAAGTTACTCTTCATAGAAGAAACAAATTTGTTTGGCACATTCTGCTGCCCAGATTTTACCTCCTCATTCCTGCTACCAGCTCCATAAAGATTTAGCTTTTCAAATTGCCCCACTAAAGTGTTAATTACGGAAGCAATTCTTGGGCTTACCTTACCAGCTGTTGCGCTAGTTCTTACATAAGGGCCAGAATAAATTCTCTTGTTTCCAACTGTTCTCTCTTCAATCGCACTTGTTGGAGGAGAAGGAGGTTCAACTGAAATAGAGGCCGTTTTTGAAGGTTCTACCTGAGCTGATTGACTAACCTGGTTAGGGCCAGATATTGCTGAAGTTTCAGTATATGATGGAATCATTGTGATATCCTCCGTATTTGGATTCAAGAAACTTGAATCGGCAGTATTTAGTTTTCCGATAGAACTCGATCTTTCAGAAGTTTTACTTTCTTCAAAACCCAATGAATTATCTAGGTTTTCTTTCTTTGCTTTAATCGAAAAATCTTGACTTTTTGAAATATCAACACTCAAAGGTGTCCCCTCTTGATCTTTTTTATGGGTATTTGTGCCCTCCTTCTGGGAAAACAAACTCGAACTTTCAATATTTATCAAATTTCCTGAACTAGGTTCAGAAGCCTCTGAAATGCCTGAAGTCAATTGTGACGACTCGCCCAACTGAGACGCTCTGCTATCTCCTTCCTTAGTTACAAATGTTGGTAGTTTTGATTCACTAGTATCCTCAAAAACTACTTCCGATCCTGTTGGGTCCTGCGAAACTTCCTTCTGGTCTATTGGATTTGCCTCGACATTAATTTCGTAATCATTTATGGCAAAATCGTCAGGAGATTTGGGCGGGCTTTTCATGTGGCTATCTGCATGCATTGCATGTGCTCCCTGTGCGCTGGCTTCGCTGATAGAATCAGTTCTCGGAGTTTTTAATGGAGAGCCTGTAACTTCAATATTTTCTGTCAAAGGTTCGAGAAGTTGATCTTGTGTTTTTATTTGTTTGAGATTTTTGCTGAGCTCTTTTTCCAGAATGCTTCCATCAAAAGTTTCAAATGAAGCCTGGGAAGAATCTGTCTTAGCTGGAACATTTTCGAATGATTCCATAATTACAGGGTCGCTAAATTCTGACCTATCTCTTGCGGAATCGGATGATTTAGCATCTACTGAACTTTCTTGTATATTATTATACCCATATTCTATAACGCCTTCTGGAGAAGTTGTCTTTGGGGCGTTAGGTAAGCCTTCTGGTGGGCTATCATCAAATGCTAAACTCGTCTCATCTTGGTATAAAGAAGCACCATCTGGTAGTGGTTCCGAAGAACCTTTATCATTGCTTGTTTCAAAATCCATGGCGCTGTTCTCTTGAGAAAGTCCACTCTCTGCTTGAGATCTTGAACTATCTGTTTCTTCATCTCCAAGCACAGCGGAGTTTGCGTAACTTAAACTATTACTTGGCTCCATCTGGCTTTGAGATGGATAAGAATCCGAACCTGCTACTGTAATTACATCAAAACTCTCATCAACTATTGATAGCAGACCAGATATTAAGAGAATACATCCCATCAAAGCTTTCAACCCCATATTTATCCTAAATCCACCTATTCGAATCATTCTTTCTATCTTTTACCCACAGTATGATTACTAACACTCCACCCATTAACTTCAATTCTAAAAAAACAAATTTCAGTTAAATTTCTATAACCCTTTAAAAATCCCACTCCCTTTTCCCCCCAAACTACATGTCTATTCCAAGTCCTTAATTACCTAAAAATTGTATAGATCTTTTTACTGGCAGCGCCATTTGTGCATATTGGCCCGCCTTCTTAATCTATTAGCACAAATTTAAGCAAAATAGACAAAAATCATTTATTGACATCATTAAAAGTTCTCGTATTTTAAACAATAACTAATACTCATACCACGTACTTAAACCATCAGATTCAGAATTATTTAAAATTCATGAAATTTATTTTGTTAAACAACCATCTTATTTAGTTCAATTGTGTTTACTGGTTTCCTAACTTTTCAACCGAGTCCAAATATTTAAGTGCATCCTTATTGTTTTCAAAAATAGATTCTGGGCTGTATCTTTCCCCAAATAATATAAGGCACTCAAGTAAAACATCAAATAGACTTCTAGCTTGATCGTGTTTCGACTCAATTTTTTGTGCAATGGATGACATCTTTTGGAGTGATTTGGTGTATTTACGTTTATACAATTCCAATAAACTGCTATTAGTTTCAGATTCTAACAATTTACTATATCTTTCTGTTAAACTAACTCTAAACATGAGCCCATTTTTCAATAGTAAGTATTCTAAGTACTCGGATGCAGCTTGTTCGCAATCAAATCTAGAAGGTTTTTTTCCTTTCTTCCTTGAAGATTGAATATTGGCCAAAGAAGTGTGCAGAATTTCGTGATTTTCATTTGAAACGGATAGATAAATAATGACTAGATAAAGTCCGGAAAAGAGCCTTATAATATTCATGATTTCCAAAAATAATAATGCTTTATTTGATTTAACTGAGTTTTTAATGCTAATTGATGATGTGTAATTACCTTTTATTTGTGTAGTCTAATGATTTACACAAATATCACACAGGTGTACCACAATACTAATTTAATGTCTTTGGAAGATATTCACTCAAAAATAATAGTGGAATAATTTGTGATTACTCAACAAAAAAAAGAGATTAAATAGAAAAGGCTAAAACTGCAAGCTTTAGTCTTAGCAGACTTTGCAGGCTTTAAATCAGATTTCTCAAAATCGATATTTTTTTAAAAAATCTTCCACAATGGCGGGAGCTAAAATGGCAGGCAAACAAAAACCACAGTGGCGGGAATGTGTAATAAAGAAAGCATAGATGTAGGAAAATTATAAATTAAATATTGTATTAGAGTAAAATCAAACTGATGTTCTAACTACTGTTTTTCTATATAGGTCAAAGTCACCGCCTTTGAACTCTTTGAGGGTTTTATTTACGTGGTCAATATGCCATATTGAGTTTGCAACGCAAGAAATCAAGTGGGCATCGTGGCTGACAATAATAACGCCTCCATTAAAAGAGTTCAGAGCGACAATAAGAGCTTGGATTGAATCTAAGTCAAGGTGATTTGTTGGCTCATCTAAAATTAATAAATGAGGATTTAGATACGCCATAATAGCAATAGCAACTCTACTTTTTTGCCCTCCAGAAAGAACGTAGAGAGGTTCTAGGGCGAGACTGCCTGTGATTCCAAACCTTCCAAAGAAATTCCTGGCTTTTTCATCAGAAATATCAGCTACAGGATACCTTGCTTGTAACTGCTGAATAGAGTTAAGTGTAAGGTCAAGCGATTCAATATGATGTTGTGCAAAATAACCTATTCTAATTTTTGGATCTCTTTTGATCATTCCCTTGGTTGGGTTGAGTTGTCCCATAATTAATTTTAGAACTGTAGTTTTACCGCTTCCATTTCCTCCACAAATTGCTATCTTTGAATTGCTTTGTATATTCATACTAAAATCATGAACAATTTGTTTGGTTGTGTTGCTAGATTCCTGTGAATAGTAGAAGCTGACACCACAACATTCGATGAGAGATACATAAGTATCATCACTTTTACCAGTAATTGTCGACCCAGAAATATCCATGGCATTAAAGTCAAAAACAACTGTGGGGTCTTTACGGACTTCCTCCAGAATAGGAAGCCTTTCAAGGTATTTAATTCGGCTCTGAACTAAACTTGCTCTACTAGCATTACACCTGAATCTATCAATAAATCTCTGAATTCGTTCCTTTTCAGCTGCTTGTTGTTCCAAATGTTTTTGTTTAAGAATCAGATCAATAGATCTCACTTCCTCGAATGTATCGTAATTCCCTTTGTAGTATGTAAGTTTATTGTCATTAAAATGGATAATATCAGAACAAACTTGGTTAAGAAGATCTCTTGAGTGGCTAACAATGACACAAATTTTATCCCATTCTTTAAGGAAATTTTCAAGCCAAGTAACTGCAAGTATATCCAAGTGGTTGGTAGGTTCATCCAAGAGTAAGATATCAGGATTAGCATATATTGCCCTCGCAAGAGCAACTCTCATTCTCCATCCTCCCGAAAGTCGAATAACTTTCTCTTTAAGCATTTCCTGAGTGAATCCTAAGCCAACAAGAATGACAGAAGCTCTATTTTCAGCAGTATATGCATCAATTTCTGTTAATCTTTCATATATTTGACTTAAACGTGCAGTGTTTTCTTCTTTAAGGAGTTCTGAATTCCCAGATTCCTCATCATTTCCAGCCAGAAGTCTTTTCTCTTCTTCTAAAAGCTCAAATCTTTCAGTATCTATACTTAAAACTGCTTCCAAGACTGTTTCTTCAGGTCTGTAATGTAACTCTTGTTCAACACAAGCAATAGAAACATCAGCAGGAATTCCTGGTATCTCTCTTCTTACAATATAAGTCAGAAGAGTTGATTTCCCAATTCCATTCCTACCTATTAGTCCATATTTATGCTTAAGAGTCAGATTTAATGATGCATCACTAAGAAGAGCTCTTCCAGAAATAAAAATAGTAATATTGGGAATTTGAATGTCTGTTAGCTTTCGTCTAGACCTATCAATTGGATGTTGACACACAGGAACAGGTACCTCCAACTTTTGCTTCTCCCATTGCTTTAATAATCTAAGCTGTCTCTCTTTCTCCTTTGCTGCAGCCTTTTGAAGCTTAATACTTTCCCCAATAGGGATATTTTTGTTGAAGTTCCCACTTCCTCCCACATCTAGATCAAGAAGAGGATCGTACTTAAGTTTGTCTGTTTCAACCTCGGATTTGAGAATTTTTGTTGGTTCAATAACTTTCAATACTCCAGCAAGTTCATTGGACTCCTCTGGTTCAATACCTAATTCTTCATATATATTATTCACAACTGAATTAATATTTTCAAAATCACCATATTGCCTCAAGAAAGTATCCATTATTTCAAACAGTCTATCTTTAGACATTCTTCCTTTATTTTCAAGAATTTCAGCATAAACTACCTTTACTAAGTACTCTAACACAACTTTGTCTTCCAACTTTGAACTGCAAGCCTGTTCGATGTGCTTTGCAACATCTTCTTGATTTGGAAACGTCCCTGACTCATTCTTATCAATGATCAGCATGCCTTTGTCCTCCCACATTATTTAAAACTCCGTTTAATAGTAGTTCTACCAATTGTTGATTAAATGCCGTAATATTCAAGAAGTTGCCGCCAAAATCAATGTCTGCCAAGCCAAATTCTTTAATTATTGTAAAGTTTATCTATAAAAGAATATTGACAAATTTGCAGCAAGTATATAGTTAAGATCACCAACCAAATTGGCACAAATCCTCAAGCACTCACTTTAGTTGCTATTAAAAACAAACAGTTACCAATATTCAGCCAATGCTTGGATCAATATTCATAATATAAAAAATACTCAAGTAGAAATTCCATTAGAGTATATAAGTTTAGAATCAAATTACAGTCTTACTGTAAAAGAAATGTTCAACCTTCAACGAAATGATAATTTATACTGCTTTGTTTCTATTCAGCTATCTCAAAATTTTTTAGATTTATTTTGGCGCCAAAAGAGGTATCGAAAAATAAAGGTATTTTTTTTCAATATATGAATTGTTCCGCGTAAAAAAAGGCAGCCAGAAAAATTAATTAAAAAAGGGGGAAAGTTAGGTAAAAAAAAAAGAGTATCGTATTTCTAGAAGGTCAATTGAAAGGCAAATAGAGTAAATTTGAACTAGTACTCCTAATATTAGGAATTCCGTAAGACAGAAAAAATAAGGCTATTAAAATTGTTGGATCGTGTTATGTTTGAAATAGGAATTAGGAATTAACAGGAAAATTTTTGTCTTGGCAAGAGTTTTCTTAAGCTTAAGGGAGAAATCCTAAGGGATATGGAACAAGAATCAAGGAGCTCTCATGAAGGAGGGTCAAACACTAATGAAGCTACTGACAAGGTTTTTCAAAGCTTAGAAGAGTCTGGTTCTCAGGATTTAGATGTCTTTGATGCTAATAAGGCCAATGAAAAGACTTTTACTGAGGATAAGGATGAATTAGTCGGTAATACTGATAAGAATGAATTAGAAGATACTCAAGATGATTCCACTAAGATTTTGAGTTCCGCTAATAAACTCACAGAAAATTCTCGGGCTCAAAGACCAAAAAAGAAGAAGCGTCGTCAACAGGGATCTATAATAGGAGGAGGATCTTTACAAGCTCTGTTACATGCTACCACATCTGACAATCATTCTTCTCAAAGCGATTCTTCTGAAATTTCTGATGACTCTAGGTCAGAAAAGCGAAGCCGTAAGAGGAAGTCTTCTGTCTCTAAAAGCCAAAAGAAGAATCGCGAAAAATACAAAATGTATATTCATGACGAGGCCGAAGAAGATGATGAGGATGGGGAAGAAAAAGCTAGAGAGGGAAGCCAAGAACGTCCTAATCGTAGAAAAAGAGACTCTCGCTCATCATCAGAAGATGAAGATGAGGATGACGAAGAGGGTTACGATGAATTGAAGGATTTTATTGCTGATGAGGTCGAAGAGGATGGTATTGATGATAGTTTGGTGTACAGAGGTCCACATATTCTGTCTCATTCAGCCAGCCAAGGTGAAGGAGATCTACTTGCTTCAAATGGCATGCCTGAAGCAGGTAATGAGAGTTCAGAGGATGACGATGACGACGAGATTCTTAGAGGAGGCTTAGAAGAGGATGACTTAGCTTTAATTGAGGAAAATACTGGAATACGTCTCAACAAAGATTCTCAGAAACACCGTTTAAAGAAAGTCTCTGAAGCTCTTGATTCTCCCAATAAGACACTTGTCGGTAAGGATATTGGAGATTTGGAAGATCTTCTTTTTAATACTGGTGCTGATCAAGAGGAGGACTCATCTTATAAACCTAGAGATTATGATCCTGTTCCTGGATTTGATTCAGAGAATTCTGAAGATGCTGATGATTGGATGGTCGATGATATGGATGAAAAGGGTCTTAGAGGAGACGAGTTCAACATTATTCAATCAGTATTTGGTGACTATGATACGGTTATGGATATACTTATGAACAAGGTTTCAAAAAGTAAAGATGTATTAGAAGGTGGTCCTATGCTTGATTCTGAAAATTATAACAACACAAAGTTTCCCAAAGTATCAGAAGAGCTTGACAGTGAAAAGACTATTGTAGGTGGAGATCACGAAATTGATATGGTAGATGATATTGATGAGGAGCTCTTTGGTGAGGGAATTGAAAGAGAAGAAGGTGAAGTGGAGAATATACAGGATAAAATGAAGAAAACTACCCTTCAAACTTTGCATAGTATTTCTGAACCAGCTCAATTGCAAGGACAGTTTCTTACTGACTTTGATGGCGAAGTTAAATATGCTGATATACCTGAGAGACTATATCTATTATATGGAAGCCGTTGGAAGTCACTTAAAGAAAGGAAGATTAGTAAGCAGGAGCTACAACAAGAGGCTTTATGGATTTCAAGGAAATTCCTTCAAACTTACCCAGAACTTTTTAAGGAGGAGCTTTTAAGAAGATCCCACAATCTGGAATTTAAAACATCTTTCCCATATGTCTCAAACGGAGGTGTAATGCAGGTGGTTTCTAACGCTGTCTTTTTAGTTTTGGACTGGATTCTAAATGAAAGATTGGATGTCCCATATATTTCCCTACATAAAATGCATCTGATACAGCCTCCTCTTAATGACTTTCTTTTGGGAAAGATTGTTTTCTTAGATTCTATATATTATAAACTCAAATTATCAATTGAAAGCTTCCAACAGAAACTTTTATCTATTCGAGAAAAGAAATCTATTTCTGATATATTTAGAATCTCTGAATTGTATGAACTTCCTGAAGATCATATAATCCAGGCATTCCTTACTGTCTCAGGCTTACAGGAAACACTCCAATCTAGCTATTACTTTGATTCATCCAGAGATATTGATAATATTAGATCTTATTTCCTTTATCATATCGACACTCCAAGATTTAAGCAAATTGAAGAAACTTCTATTGGAGAATCATCAAATATTATACAATCTACACAAATTGGAAAAGATAATATGGGATATTCTAACAGAAAACAAAGGAGGAACTATATGATTGAGCTATTTGAGTACATTGAAACAAATGAGCTCTTTAAAGTTTGGAGTCCACATATTGTTTCTCCTTATGTTTTATCTCTATATTTAAAGAGCTTTACATCTCCACAATTTCATTGTTCTACACCATCTGGAACTATTCCTGGCCTTCCAAATACATTTAGTCTACTTCCTCCAGGAGGTCCTGTTTTAGAGAATTCTAAGACAGCTCTTCATAAATGGTTAGAAAAATTGGTTAGACAGGATAATCCGATGTTTTCAAGTAGCGAGAAAATCTTGGATTCGTTAATTGTATATGAATCTAGACGCCTTGCAAGCTTTCCAGCAATTAGAGCCAAGATATTTGAGTACTTCCTTTCTAATGCTTGTATTACTACAGTTACAACTACAAAGGGTGAAAAGACATTAAGTCCTAATGGAGTTTTTTGGCTTGCAAGAAGGCTATTTAGAAAACCTGTTAATACTTTATTACCTGGAACATATCTTCCTTTGAATGATGATTCAGGTTTGGATGCTCAAAACTCTAATTCTAACACATTGTTTGACGGATGTTTATGCTCTGAAGTTCTCGAACTTGAGAGACGTGGATTGATTGAGCTTATTGTCCATCCTCTTTGTATAGATGATCCTGCTCCATGGAGAGGATCAGATGGAGAAGCTAGAATCAAAGAGCGTTTCTTACATGAAATTGGACTCCTAGATTCTGGAATAGAATCAAATTCGATTCAAAAAGGATCTTTACCAGCTCCAATCATGAATAGATTTGACCAGGAGTTCAGAATGTATGTTAATAGTGATAATATTGATAACAGAATTGTAAGAAATATATTGGATGAATTAAAATATGGATATGTTAGTATTTCAGGCTCAATTTGGAGTAAGCTTATCCAAATTCCAATTCTACATAGATTAATTGAAAAAGAACTTTTTCCAAGCTTTAGAATTGAGGTAATTAATTACCTCAAAATGAGATCTCAGGAATATATTGCTGAGCTTTGTTCACTTAATCTTCAAAAAAGACTCCGGGTTCTTCCCCCAAAGCATCCTGGAAAAGATGAAACAATGGATACCCAAAATGGTAGATCTGGAGAAAATCATAAAGGAGAAAAAACTAAGAAAGACGATGATTATGACTCAGATGAAGATGATTTTGATAATGATTATTCTGGAAATACTATTGAAAGTGATGATGAAAACTTTATTTCTAGAAGATCTAGAAATTCCAGATGGAGAGGAGCCTCTGAAGACAATTTTAATACAATCAAAGAAGAATATAATACAAATTGGGGTCTTAATGTAATATCTTGTGTGGTTGAGAAAGCTCAGAATGGATTTAAAGTCTGTGTAGTTTCTTTAGATATTTTTGGAGAGCTTAGAGACTTTTTAGTAATGGATCATTTATTAGGTAATATGTCTCATCGAAATTCTAGACATAATGATAGTAGATATAATGATAAAGGAGATAATTCAGGATCTTTAGAATCTCAACGCTTTGAAGAGGATATGGAGAATCTAATTCGATTCACAAAAATGTACTATCCTCACTATATTTGTGTTGGGATTTCAGATAGAAAGAGCTTAGAGTTAGCAGGTCTTTGGAATAATATTCTCAAGAAAGTTAAAAGAAAGGATCACAAGTTTACTCCAGGATTTCTATTTGTTTCTATGGATGTCTCAAGAGCTCTAGTACGTAGATCAGGTTCTGATCAAAAGACTTCTGGGTCACAAAAACCAAAAGGTCTTCAATCAGAGTATCCAATGTATGTCAGTCTAGCAGTTTCTGTTGGAAGACTTGTTCAAAATCCCTTAGCTGAACAATTACAGCTTTGGGAGGACTCAGGAAATGAAATTGAAAGTGAGCTAAGTGCCAATATTTTTGGTTTAGATAATGAACTCGGAGCTATTAGCTCATCCTCTTCAACTGGAGCAAAAGATTGGTTTAATCCTATTACATGCCTAAAATTACACAGACTTCAAGACAGTGTAGATCCGAAAATGCTCCAATTCCACTTACTTTTGGCTATCCGCTCTGTAGTTGCTAATCTTGGAGTGCAGATCAACAGAATGAAAGGTCACTCTCATTTACAGTCCCCACTTAAGTTTGTGAGTGGTTTAGGACCAAGAAAAGCCAAATCTTTGGCATTTTATTTAGACTCTCATCCAGGACCAATTTCTACCAGAAGCCAATTAAGACAAGATGACAACCATAATGAAACAACAAACCATAGAAAATCATCATCTATTGATAATAATCATTATGAATACGACTTTAGACAAGGTGAACAACATCAAGATGGTTGTCTCACAAAGAATGTCTATTTGAATGCTCAAGTCTTTCTTAGAGTTGATGAAGAAAGCTGTAATGAAAGAGAATACAATAGGAATTTGAACATATTTGATATTAGTCGACTTAGCGATGTGGAGGATAAGGAGCTAGTTTTGACAATTCTAGGTAATATTCGTGATCAAGTTTCTGAGGAAAGTGTATCTGGAATTAGACAAAAGTCTAAAGAAAAGGATGAGACAGTACTTTGGACTTGGATTTCAAAAAGAAGCTCAAAGCTTGAGACACTTGATCTTGAAGCTTATGCAAAGCTTATGTATGAAAACCAAGATAGACCAAGACTTCTTCCATATCTTAATAGAATGCTTAGAGAACTTAAGAAGCCTTATGACTGTTCATTTGTTTCAAGAGAATTTAGAGGTATTGAAAAGTCTAGACAACTCAGAGAATCTTTTGAGATTTCTAAAGAAGATTTATTTATTGGTTGTGAGATTACATGCAGAATTACAGGAGTTTTAAACAACGTTAGAGGACCTTCTAGATGTCCAATTACACTTTGGTTTGATCAATATAATATGAAAGTAGTGCTTGAAGATTTTGATACATTATGGGAAGAACTCCTTGACGAGTTTCCTAAGCTTCAATCCGTCTCATTTGATAATTTATTTAAATTGAATACTCCTTTACAAGCTATTGTTACAAATATAGATTTTTCTCAACATTGTGTATTTGTTAATTTATCTCAGAGTAAGATTTGTAATATATTAAATTACTTAATTGATGGAGTTTGGAGACAACAACAGTATCGTCTTGATATGATAGAGAAACATAGATATGATAGTAATTCTGGAGGATCTTCACAATCTCAAGGTGGACAAACAAACAATACAGATTCATCATCGATTTCTATGCATAATATAGCAATTCAAGAATACCAAAGAAATGACTTTAACTTATTACAAGATGATCTATCTGCTTTAATTTGGACAGATATTCGTCACTTTGCCTTTATATTGTTCAAAAAGAACTTGAATGTATTATCTACAAGCTCAGGACTGAATCTCAACTCTGGATTAGGCAAGAATGGTATTGGATCAGGAGACAGACTTTGGGACAGAGAGAGTAGGGGTGATAACAAGTATCGTGGAACAATATTACGTACAATTCATCATCCAAACTTTAGGAGTTGGACTCATGAGCAGATAATTGAGCATATGAAGAGTGAGACAGTACCTTTGGGAGAAGTAATAATTAAATCATCAACTAAATATATAGATAAGTTGAATATGTATGTAAAAGTTTGTGAAAATCCCTTTATGTTTAAGGTGATTAACATAGATGAGTTTGACCAAAGGCTTCCTGGAGAGCTAGGAAGAAGATTAAGAATAGATGATTCAGATTTTAATGATATTGATCAAATATTGATTCAATATGTACATCCTTTGAAGGTACACCTTTCAAATGTATTTAGTCATCCAAAGTATAGATCTAATATGGAATATCAGAATCTGGTTACTGAGCTTTTAGTGGAATCCTCTACAAGTGGTAACTCGATAGTTTGGGGTATAACAGCTGATAAACAGATTCCTTGTAGATTTCATCTAATTTCAGTTCCACCAAATTCAAGAGTAGGTTCAAGTGGAGCTAGGATACACTTTGAAGATGGGATTTATGTAAATCATAAAGGGTTTCAGTTATGGAGGAAATCCGAGAATACTTTGAGAAAGCTGTTGAACTGGTGGAAGACTGAGGGATTCTTTAAGAGATCTAAACATTTGGAGGATTATAAGAGGTATAAGGAATACATGGTGAGACAGAAGCAAGGGAAAGCGAACTCAGAGGACGATTTTGGATCCAGAAAGTTCGGAACTTCTCATCATAACAGTTATCATTATAATTCTGGTGGTGGAGGTGGTGGAGGAGGAAGTGGAGGATACCAGAGCCAACATTCGAGCAATTATTCTCACTCTAGACATAATCATGCAGCAGACAACTTTGGGAGTCAGACAGGTGGAAGCCATAGCAAGTCTGGAGGGGGAGCATCCCAATATGGATCCCACTCCCACTCTGGAGGATTCAGGAAATCCTTCCACGGATATCCTCCTCCTCAGATGGAGGGTGGATCGGCTCACCATTACCCTCCTGCTCCTGAACCTTATGAATCTAGCTTCCAAGGCAATTATAGGTACTCGAGGAGATGAATCCTCCCTCACTACTTAGGAAACAGAGGAGATAGTATTTCTGATGATTTATCATAAAAGACTCGAGCTTTTAAATATTACTTTTTATTACTTTCACCGTATTTTTAGTACAAGAAATCGAACAAATTGACTAGAAAAGACTTAACATTAGTCGATATTTTTTTCTTTCTTTCCTTACTCGAGAGAATGTTTAATATATATCCTTAAACTCTATACTCCTACTAGATGATCTAATTGAATCTAGCTAGACGCTTAAGAAAAGCCCTCTCTTTAAGGGGAGAGAAAACCCTTTAAGACCCAATACTCCAATCAATGGTGGTTTTGTGATATGTAGTGATTCCTTCTTACTTGTGATGGTTGTTGTTCATAGTAATATATGGGAGGTTGACTGACATATCTATTTGGAGGTGTATTTTGCCTTAATATGGGTTTGTTGGGCTGATTTTGGGGAAATCCTGATCCCATTTGTGGAACAGGAGGCATATAAATATCACGAGAGATGATTCCTTGAGGCTGAGGTGGTGCTTGTCCATATAACTGATTTCTATCAAATACAGGCCTTGATGAAACCTGGAAGTTTTCATTATAATTGATTCTAGGGTTTTGATCAATAGGATACTGTTGAGGAATCTTTTGTAAGTATCCTGGGCCAAAATGATCTCTGGGAAGAGGATTCCTAACAACAGAAAGATCTCTTCTCTGAGGTTCATCTGCTCTTTTGGTATTTGCGACACGGGCCTGTTGATATTGATAGTACCTAGTTTCAGAACTAGGATTTTGTTGTTTGTAGTGATCAGTTTGGACAGAAACAACATTAATTCCTGGTCCAACTCCAACAACAGGTGCATTCAAAGCAGTTTTCTGCGAGAGATAGTTATTATTGGCATGCAAACCAGAACTTCTTTCAGAGTTATAGTTATAGTTATAGTTATACATATTAGTTGGTATCTCAGTTACCATTCTTTTAATTTGGGTTTCTGGCCTCAACTTTTCCTTCTCGGAGGCTTTTCTTGGAGTGGGAACTGCAACAAGAGGAAGGGTAGTAAAAGTAGTGGAATTTTGTACTTTAGGGGAAGATATATCTTGCCTGACAGTCTTTGGAGTAGAATTTAATTGAAATTCAGGCCTTCTGAAAGGAGTAATAGGAATGGGAGAAGTAAGGTTGCCATCAGCTAGAAATGGATGGTTGAGAGCTTGAATTGGAGAAGCTCTTTCGTTGGAGTTTTTCCTTAGTAGCCAACAACAAAGATGCCAGGCATCTGGTGGAAATCTACTGGGTCTTGCATCCTTGGAGATTTCTCTAATAGAATTTAGCATTGAAATTACTTGAGAATTAGTATTTCCATCACATTCTCCCTCTCTTCCTCCTCTCCCTCCTCCTCCAGATGAGTTATTTGGAATAAATGGTACATTTCCCATATAAAGCTCGTAAATTAAAATTCCAACGCTCCAAGAATCCACTTTAGCTGTTTGTCTTTCACCTTTAAGGATTTCTGGAGCCATATAACAGAATGTTCCTGCCATTGAATTACATCTCCTACATAAATCTCCACACCACCCAAAATCTCCAAGCTTAACTCTTCCTTCACAAGAAATTAAAATATTCTCAGGCTTAACATCTCTATGAACTATACTCATTTCATGAAGATAATTAATAGCCTTGAGTATTTGGGTTAAATAACTCACCACTTCATTTCTTGCAAAAAGAGACGATTCTTCTTCTTGATATTCTTCGTCACTTGGAATATATCTATTTCGTCTAGCTCCAGCTCTAATTACATGGTTCTTCTTTTTTCTATGAAGAATATTGAATAAATTAGTGTCTACATACTCTAGAATCAAAAATACATACCCATTATGTTCCAAACATTTATATAACTGAACAATATTAGGATGAAAACATTGTGATTGAAGTTGAATTTCTCTTCTTAATTGTCCTGACAATCCTCTACAAGTAAAATGCTCTACGCTCATAACTTTTAATGCATATATATTACCACTTCTTTTACTTCTGATCTTAAATACGCTTGAATACGCTCCTCTACCTAATACTCCCTCAATTCCATCATAAATCTCAAAGTGTCTTTGTAATTCCTCTGGAACTGAGTGTAACTTTGAAAGTAATGGACCCGAGTCACCGTAGAATGTACTAGATGTTATTTGTTTCCATTTGCTTTTTGGATCCACAGATTCCAAAGCAAGCTTTGGAACATTTTTGGACTTTAACACTGCTCCTTCTCGTTTGCTTAATTCATTTTCCTTTTTTAAAAGTTCTGCTCTACCAAACTTATTTTGTTTCAACTCCTCTCTTTTAATTCCACCCTCTCTGTACTTATAACTATCATAGTTATACTCCTCTCTCATTATTCCTCATACTTACACACATTTTTTTTTTCCCTGCATGCCCATTATTTCCCCACAATTGGCGCCAAAAAGGTTACCACTTCCCCCTCGGAATTACGTGTCTTTACTTATAAATTTGAATTAAAATTGCAACTTGGAATTTATTTGTAACACAAAATTCTGGGTATTTAAATCGTAAATTTAACTCAACTTTTACCGATAATTTGTTTCTCTTAAAATAATAGAAATAAATAAAAAAAATGTACACAATACCTACTTCTTCTCACGAACTATAAACCTCTTTAATTCCAATATAATAAATACATTTACAATATGTTTCTGCTCATTCGCATGCACATGCACATGCAAATTTAATAATATAATATTATTTACACGTAATTTACACGTAATGTATTTAATACAATTAAATCTATAAAATTGACCCTAATAGAGTTAATATTGCAAATATTTTATTTTTTTCTATTTATTTTCAAAAAAATTAAAATTATATATAATTTTATTATTCTATTTAGTTATTTGTCCTATTTATAAATACATTTTTCTTTTATTTTATTTCATTTTTTCTTTGTTTAAAAGCTATTAATAAATAAAAACTATTGTATATGTATCTGTATTAAAAATTCCCAATAATATAAATTCTTAGCCTAATATATATATTTTTTCATCAATTTATTTCTCTTTTATTAATTGATTTACTTTGATGTGAATGTTCTATGATGAGTTATAGTTGATGATGGTTTTACACTTTTTTTAAAAATAGTATCTGAATTGAAAATTTGAACAGGACAATAACTTTTATATCCATTATTTATTCTATTATAATTATTTTCATTATAATTGAAATTTCGAGCAATATTTTCAGAATTGATAGTTTGTTTTAAATAAGATAATTCTGATCTTAATTGATTAATCTCTTGAATCAAATTAGAATTAGAATTTGGACTAATACTAATATTTGGAATATTTCTTTGATACATATAACAATTATTATTATTATTATTATTATATATTCTTTTATTATTTCCCATATTTAAATTCTTTATTGGAAATTTATTAAAATTCATTATATTATTTGATGATGATAATGATATATTAGAATTAATTTTATTTTTTTGATCAAAATTACCAATAATATAATCACCATCATTTAAATAATTCATCATATTTATATTATTCATATCATTATTTAATAATATATTATCTTGTGTTGAAATTCCAACTGATGCTAATAATATTGGAATTTGATTCTTTAAATGATTTTTTGTTAAATAATGAAACATATTTCTTGAAATCTCTTCAATTAAAGATTTTAAAGTAATTCTTGGAATTAATTGAAAATTTTGATTATTATCTTTATTTATTATATTTTCAAAATGATATCTTATTATTGATTGAATAAAATATGAAAATAATCTTCTATATATTATTGATAATCCTATACCATTATTTGAACATAATTTAATTTCTTGTGAATCTTGTATTGAAGAAGAACATGATGCTAATATTATTACAGAAAGATCTCTCTTTTTGTAATAAGATGTCTTATTTGGATTAATATTTAAGAGATCTTTATTATTATTATTATTATTTATTTCTGGCATTGTTGATATTCGATGATGATTAAATCGAATATTTTCATAATTACTATTATTATTATTATTATTATTATTACAATATTCTTCTCCTTTTGTATAATCTGATAAAAACATATATGAATAATTACAATCCAAAAAACATGTCAAATTGCCTTTATTATTTGAATTTGTTTCTAATATCATTCTATCAAAATCTGAAAAACTTATATAATCATCATAATCATATTCATCTTTATCATTTTTTTTTCCTTTTGAAATTAAAAAAAATGGACCGTTAACTGCTTCATTTTCTATATTTGTATTATTATCAATATTAATATCATTCTTTGAAAATTTTACTGGACCAGAATAAACAAATACTAAATCATAAATATTATTTGAGAAATTCATCCCAAAATTATCATTTCCTCTATATATATTTGAAAATTCTGAGTAATAGTTTTCATTTCCTGTATTTTCTTCCATAGAAATTAACCATTGAAATCCTTCTTTGAGAGATTTTTTTGACAATCTTACTATTTGTATTATTGCTCCATTAATTCTACTTAATGATAATGATATAAAATTTCCATATAAAATTTCTGATACTTTCACTTAATAAAATTCTTATTTCTTTAAATTTATATATATTTGAAAGTATTACTGCATATTCTATAATATCATTTGTACATCCTTTATAATCTTCAGTTTCTCCTGAAACTAATAATGCTTTCTTATTGACTTTTAATCTTTGTATTATTTCTTCTCCATTTCCAACTGAATAAAATGAATTAATATTTGGTATTTTTTTATAAAAATTCCACATTCAAAATTAAGTATTTAACTTTTTGATAACTTTTTCTTTTTTTTTTTTTTTGTTTAAATATAAAATTAAAATAAGTTGAGAAAAATAATAATAAAGTTAAATAACTGAGTGATTTGAGAGTTTTTTTTCTTCAAGAACAAAAAAAGAATTTCCAATTAGAAATTATAATATTAATAATTGATTTCCATTCAATAAATGCATTTTTGCAATAATTATTAAATCCAAAATGGCACCATGAGGGGAAATATTTGGATATTTATTCAGCAAATAAATATATAAATATATATATATATATATATATATATGTTATATATATAACATATATAACATATATATATTTATAAAGAAAGTTTGAATCTTGAAATAAATATAAATATATTTTACTCTTTTAAAGATAAAATTAAATCTTTCTTTGAATTTTTATTTTGATATTGACAATGTATACATTTTAATAAATGTTTTCTCCAATTGATTGCAATATTTTTCATTTCTCTTACAGTAATTTGAATATTTGTTTCATTTGAATACATTGTAACCTCTTGTGAAAATATCTCATAAGCTATTTCTGTTAATTGATTTACTGAAAAATATTCATATCTACCAAATTGATATATTATATCATATTCTCTTAATAATCTTCTTTTTATTGATTCTTTATATTGACATTTATTATTATTATTATTATTATTATCATTCATAATTAATAATGATGATAAATATGATTTCAAATATACCAATTGTTTAATATACTTATTAGATTCCCATATTTCAGCTGTTAATGAATGAATCTTAATCAATGGTATATTTTCAAGACTTTTTAATTTTTCTTTAGATTTAATTGATACTGGAACTGGTGTTAAATTTCCATATTTTGCAAGAAGACCTGGTAAAATTGAACATGTATTTGATCCATAACAATAATCACAATAATAATAACCAGTAAAACAACAGAAATTCAATTTAGATTCTTGATCAAATTCTAATATATTTTCACAATGTTTTGTAAAACATTTATAATCTTGTAATTCTAATATTAACCTTTCTTCTTGTTTATTTAATGGAATATGATAATAAGATAAATACCTTTCTTTCAATTCATTATTATCATTTTTTATCAATTTTAATTCATAATTAATCTTGAAATTAGATAAATCTGATTCATTATTAATATTTATATAATGATTAATATCTTCATAATTATAAATATTATTTAACTCTATATTATTTTTTTCATCTTTTTCTTGTAATTTATTATATTCATTATTATTGTCATTATTGTTATTATTATTATTATTTTCATTATCATAATTTACAAAATTTTCTTCTTCATTTTCTAAATAAAGTTTTTCAGATATAGGAGAATAATCAAACATTGGACACCACATATCCCCCAATAAATCTTCAATATCTTGAATATTTCTTTCATTATATACAACAATATGATCATTATTATCACTTAATATATCTGGATCCAATTCATTATTTGAATTTAATATACTTGATTTTGAAATAAAAGCTCTATCATCAAATATATTATAATCTTTAAAATTGATCTTTTGTTCAAATTCTTGCTTTAATAAAATACTTAAAGTAGATTTAGAATCAATTTCTATATCATTAATATTTGTAAGATTTTTAAGAATTTTTTGATCATGATGATTATATTGTTTTGTTTTATATTTAATATTCTTAAAATTCTCATTAATAATTGATATTTCTGTTGTTTGATCATTTCCAAAATTATTCCATCTTAATGATAATTTTGCAAAATAAGTCATCCAATTATTAGGAATATGGAAATTTTTGATTCTTAGACAATTTTCAAAACTGTTGATTATTAAAATAAACTCTTTCAAGAATTCACTATATCTCAAAATACTAGCATGATGATAATACATTGTTATTCTTTGATTCCATTTTGATGAAGGATTTTTAATAGATTCAAGAAATCCAGTAAATACTTTATTCATTAATAAAAATGATAAAAAACACATATCATCAACTTTTCCTAATTCATTAAGTTCTGGGAATATTCTTACAAAATGATACAAAGAACCATAATCATATTTGTAATTATCTTCTGATTTATTTAAATAATTTATTCCAATTAAAATACCATGTAAAATACATATTCTTACAATTTCAATTAAATCTCTTAAATGAGAATATTTCTCAAGTGTACCTCCATTTTCCAAGACTTTTATTATATTTTCTTTAAGTGTATGAAGATAATGTATACTTAATTTAGCAATTTCCCATGTTTTTTCATCAATAAAACCATGAAATTCTGCCAAATAAATATCATCCATGAAGTTATAAATTCTTTTAAAATAAATTTGGAAATATATGAGTTCCTTTAATGATGTAATAACAAGGATTTTACTTGTTTTTCAAATTCACACCTGTTATTTTTTTTATTCCAAAAATGATAATTTGAATTTGTGAGTATTAACATGAAAGTGGTTATCTTGGCGCAATATTACAAAATCTATATATTTGCATTATATAATATAAAATTATGAAAAAGTAACTGATCCAAACTCTGCTGAATCTAGACTACTTAAAGTACTGGAAGCTGGTAATTTGAGAAATTCAAATACTGGAACAAGCCAATATGGTATACCATGAGGAGTATTAATAGCTTTAATATGTAATTTTTCTTCWTWATWTTMWTCTAKTTCYWGATCWARTWCMTCATYKGAMRMCWTGAACTWCAKYRGGAMCAARAMCATSACAWWCTGACTMCGATACAWTCWACTTRGTYWGCYGAAWRATARGCWTSTCTWKGAKTCTWMMTWAWYGCTGAMTAWKKGWTCWTYTWGACATCTTTTCCAAWWYAAAKAYWCAGTWKAMCCWTRRTTAMAWSAAWTTKCATAMTTTCAACATAWTYTKGWMTATTGAWARCTRATAWYCMACTGTATATCAAWKMMTSTRSSAGKAWKTATYAAWYYWWKSKKWWKKWTYTWYKAMRKATKTAWKCYWTCYTWCAAMTWWWMYKKMATWARTACATTSWYTYTAMTWSWKYAKTTKRKMRAKKKATWAWYYKWCWWWSATYMAKKMATWMGWMWWWTYTKYTGYRRKTWKMAWRYWATWWWKSKWWWAMMWTYSWMWRRAWRWMMTWMCWCCSRMTAKMKAWKRYWYKMTTWAWWRSCMGMWMAYWWMWTYWTYYAKTRATTRAWTTAKSWRWAWYWWRKTMKAKWRYAAARWSTMWWARCWARTWRATTMMTTTYWWMAWTAWARWYWWAWRRTMRAATMWWGTWAWWTTKWWTWWMRWAWMYWAMTKTYMARTCTTTWCKTWWWTKSWATGWRSTSYGAWKAWKMKWKTYYMAKRYWKRYKWRWWKSWRMWMTTKGTKWWSTKWTATYAWMWWMTMWWAWAWWWMWTWWWMWAYTYWWTTMAWATWATRYYAWKMWTAWWATKRCAWGRCAWCAWWRWRCWYRWAWWYWKTWYYWWAYSWWAWWWYWKKATAATKGKWAYTWAWACWTARAKCWTAWWWCKMYKKAYWAWTRKTWAYTMTMSWTCAYWAWTYYYWRTWWRYYATWAATTWWWCTWRAAWAAWKRWWAWTKRWWRATWMAWTWTAATTTWTYTWWYMTWYWATTWMWYRKWWCATWKTTMTWTTTWWTMTTTMTTWTMTWTCAKWATMYAWWCWAYTTTCAKMTYWKMWWTSATMATWAWAWWKGRWATTRGASTSKRSMMWRWYTYGKCTKKRMTKARATKKKASTYWWTWWYCWKMYSTTTAWYAWTGAWAWAAWTATTWWKMWWAWTWRRWYMWGKRAAAAKSAGTTSAAWAATAGKWWMARKTAYWYMMAYWKWSWRAMSWWTTAAATWTAWWWWYMWATYMWTMMTWWWMTTATWTTYTTATTARRKGWTKYWRMRTWWTMKYWMATKKGRKGTRWWCTTTTWMATTWWKTWTCCAAAAWRTWWWATKSYTMTTCWRATAARKATTKAGRATAATTWMAWKAWTKKARASARKAATYWWTTYYWWWTTCAKTKKYWWTAAMWYCWAWWMMARRTKWTWWWYCWWKRATWWYMRATTTAWCWMMKKTKAWAAWGAAMWWWRTWARAWTKWRTRASARWATKAWTWTAWWKYWTRWGWAWWTRRRTCAAKAWMTKKTWTAWTTWMTMYWARTAAYWYAWKSKWWKATWTWMTWTTYWARMWATWAAWWYTKTWCYWSYWMSWWTMARTYSRAYAWWASYWKKKWWMRAWAYTWCMWRAKRAWKSSWWMGTRYWCYMMCATYYAGYTYWAATMWRMTMCYWATKGTWTKMKRKWGKMTMTCTKTAGKAWTSWGGRTWWWYWYWWYRSAGWAAWYSATAAMKAWWMTTTRRWWMCWWYTCMSAAWRRTKWTKWMWWYMWYTGKMAKYKGAWKTAWAAMWTGYKWWAKYWKYWMMAWYARAWRKWTSWGSARTMYMYWSKRWWTYAYYTYMRAWSWKMKWTRKRMTARWTCWTMWRMWTTAYWKTCATCATYTYCKWATRRRSYAWMRTYRATKSMWSTTRASTTGGWWKTTWKWKWWGTWTWWWKAWKRSMWKKMKTKGTWTKAMTWTTMYATTWMARKMAGWKKMYCMWAWWATMCTTGTSAWMGYWYRSTRTATKMWWWTKKRAATWAMWTAAYTTYTKGWAMTKKMYAWTAAWTAAMKWYAGWWAMTWTMMAAMYWMCWASWWWTGTAWYYTTTKGMWKWWCYTTATMKRWGKWMWTWTTTWWMTSSRWWKMATWYTCCWRMAWAKWWWMKMWTKKRWTGAKMWWMAWAKKKTMWTTRWKTWMATMRAWAYCYKKWAYTKWWSAKWWRTYKRKAKKMYSAWMTKSTGAYARAAYTSYWMAWWMTTTTMTAWATYKKRKYCARWAKWWYKRKTRMATTMYWKSTAMCWYTYMKYWRKWAWKKAKMSWKWTWATKAWRWAWSAWWCGRWWSKGRWRRTWSWGWARCAKWWTTYWMWWGMGMTYMGWKKYARWTTTMTWAWWGAWKAAGSMWKRKMTTTTTTTRYWWCTTTSWSAMKYAAWKYWWWWTSWYYAWRWTCRGGTKWMTTWKWWMAGTKRWWYMMGWWWTAMRKWYMRTKGWRWTTAWMSTTWTKRKYWWRMTAATCYMGSYCARMSKWTYAATRTAAKYYWAYTTTAWGWWTMKWAGMRAGTAAWMRKYMWRWTYATCWGAGKYWKGKARARAKWKMKAKAKRRRRARASAKWRAKRRARMKRAGAKAGASWSWKWSARWGAKAKMKRRMKRRRKWKKWMSWRRAWKKAWRMMRYWWRATWSRSWTKSWAWWWKACWYCTTAAAKWAWKRAWAAWTKRWMWYTTCAWTWMWWRATYAWYWWWKWMWWYWYTWWWMGYYYYCYSWTCYWKAWRRWYSWYMTTTWRWTKWWMRAAWWWSYTYGGARWTRWCMKYTTTTKKAAKARWSTYMTTATKGKMWYWKRKMMYYATRYYYMWTKKTRRRKTKCWCWSRWAATAAAYCWRAWKMARTASKMYWAAKWTWWTYYAMMTGAAKYWGKARKKTTRCATYMWACYAMRWGAWTYTGCARTAWYWASWTYRKATTSTRWRTATTMYMAWYRRTMMYYTWAGKYWYCMWTATKYWCMAKWTRMWGYKYWRKSRWRRAAMARCTMYTTWYASWYKKMTKWTMTKCMATTWTMAMCWRTMRRTYTWTGAAAATCAAGTTCAAGCTCTAGATTCAATCTCATACCACCCATTTTGTGAGAGTTTAACCAAATATTATGAATTTTTAATCCATTTTTGTTCGAAAGTGGGGCATTATCAGAAGAAACTCTGTCTCTAACCTCCTTTCCATTAATAGAACTTCTTTCAGACGTTCCATTCAATCCATAAACTGAAGAATAGCTCAGTTCTCTATCCACATTTATGTTATTTAGTAATATTCCAAAGATCCTTAGAGACATTAAACCTTTCCCATAAAATGTGATATTCTTCTCTATAGCTTCATCCTTGTTATTAACATTCAAACTTGATGTCATGTAATTAATCAATTCATTAAGTGATTCATTATTCCTTATTGTAAATCTTCCTCTTGCTTTTAAAATTCCATCCTCATTCACAGACATCTGTGAAATATATAATTCACCCAAAGATTTAGTTTCTTCTCCTTTTATTCCATAGCTTATCTGCATTAATGAATGAATAAACTCAGTCTTGTACTTTGATACTTTATCTATAGCCAATATTGAATCCACTTCAAATGAAGTTTCTCCATTCTGCCTACTAATCTGAAAAACATTGATTTCTTGAATATCCATTTTTGAGTTCCTTATTTGAATTTCAGCAATCTTTGGAAGCAACAATAAGAATGATACACCAAACAATGCTAATAACATAAAAAAAACTCCCAAAATAGTAATCAATATACGGTATATTTGATATTTATTCATTTTGCAACATCTTTGCATACTTTTTCGAGAGTTTATCCCCTTACTGAACTTCATCTTACCTTCTTTCTCCATTAAACTAAGCTTCTCTTTATATAACTTTATACGAGCATCAAAGAAATGTTCTCTCCTTGAATTCCTCAAGATTGTGAAAATCGAAGATTCTGTTCCTCTTGTACAAATTGTATTTTCATCACTAACTACTTGATTTACAAATGTTTCCTTATTATTTAAATCGATTTCCTCACTATTTTCACTTTTAGAAGCTTTATTTTCTACTTCTAGTTTTTTTGTCACAAAATCTGTCATAATTTACATAATCATATTATTCAATTTCCTAGTACTTTTTTCAATGTCTATTTTTTCAATACTGACTCTTCTAAATTGTAAGTTAATGACTTTGAAGAAATCCCAACAAACTTCTTTTTTTCGAAGTTTTCCTTATTTTTTGTCTTTTTGCTTTTCAATCCTTTCTACTTTTTTATTTATTTTTTTTTATTTAAAAAACGATTCTGAGTGCATGCATTCATGCATTCATTCAAACGCATGCATGCCGGCAATGACGTGGAGATTTTCTGGAGTTTTTGTGTGGGGGGAAATTCTAAAAACTAATCAAACTTGAAATTGACACGCTATAATCATTCTAACTCACTCATTCATTACAGCTATTATTGTTCTGTTTTATTCGCCATTTTTTAAAATTTTCACATTTTTTTCATGTGGACAATATAATAATCAAGAGGAAACTGACCAAAATGTCAGCTTAGAGCATGAGGAAAGGCGGAAATTTGGAATATGCATTATACTATAGCGGTTTATGAAGTTTTTATAAAATGCATCATCAATAAAAAGTTATAAATGAAGTCAGAATACAATTTTTTCCAAAATTGGAGCAAAATGTGCAACCCAAGAGAGAAATTTGCAAAAATTTGTAAGGCCAAAATATTAAGATAACAGAAATAAAAGGGGGCATATCAGTACATTCAGGAGATAAAAAGAAGTTTTTTTTTAGATTAAAATATTCGAATTAATCCATGCAGAAAACTGAATATAATTATCTGAATTAACTTTGTTAGTATTTGAGAATTGACCATTTTTCTTGTGTCATACTGGGTAAATAAGAAAGTTAGAAAAATAAAGAGGAATAATAAATATGGAAGCCAATAATAATGCCGAAGAAAATAAGGATGTAATTAATACAGTAAGAACTCCATCTATTTCAACAGTTTCTCATCCATCAGCAAGATACTTTGATGCAAGATCATGGGAAGAGAATAGAGATGTAATTTCTCTAAGAATTCAATCTCCAGCAAGTGAACTATATCTAGATGAAGAGTTTAGTCCCAGCACCATTATTGGATCCCCAAATAGTATTGTAGATATTAAAACTCCGCAAACACATGGAAACAATACATGTGGAATACAAGGTGAAGAGATGAAAGAAAGTGATGCTTATTACAAAAGTCATCCAAATGAAAACATAGAATCCAATAATTATGAAAGGAGACCAATATTTACTTCCAATAGGTTGTTTTATGTAGTATTCACAATACTAATTGGATTTATCTTTATTATTGGAATACTAGGAGCTTTCTTTTATTTGGGAAAAAGCCAAGGGTGGAATGAAACTTTACTTAAAGATTTAGAATTTAATGTAGAAGATATATTTGTGGATTTTGGAACAGATCATGGACAAGAGAAATTGGAAACATCTTTAATGGTCAATATTAATGCACCACCAAAAGAAGGTTTACAAATTAGAAATGCAAAGGTGGTTTTACCATTAGAAAATGCAAAAGTTGAATGGAATTCTATTCCAATTGCGAGAATAAGTAGTCCTCATTCTTTAGATATTTTTCAATCTGATAAATTGAATGTAATGATTCATGCAAGTTCAAATGCTACACATATGGTAGGTATTAGTGGAATAATACATGATATTATTACAAAAGGATTTACAGATGTAATGGTAAAGACTCAAATGGTTGTTCCAGGAATACAAAATAATGATGAAAACCAAATCATGTCAAAAAAATTCACAATTTCAATGCCATTAAAAGAGCTTATTACAAATGTACAACTTTCTGATATATCTTTTGATAGAGAAGTTGGTCACAATTCCAATATTATATTTAATTCCAAGGTTAATTATGATTATAGAGGAAGAATCTTTGTAAATAATTTAGGAAAAATCTTCTTGGGAGTATTTCACCGAAATAACTATCTTGGTATCGTAAAAATTGATGATTCGGATATATTAATAGGAAGAAAGTCTGAAATGAGCCTTAAAGGTACTTTAAATATGCATAATCTTATTAAGGATGAAGTAATTTTAAAGAGTTTAAGGCCATCATTAGATTTTGGAGAAAATACAAGCCATCACATACCTATCAAGAGTTTTGATCTAGATTTGCATGGAGTAGGAAGTTCTTCTCCATTAATGGATTCTGCAATTAGATCAGCAAAAACTAATTTAAATTTGGCAGTACTGCCACCACCTCCTTTAAGACAAATCCCTATGCCAAGCATTTCTGTTGAATCTCTGGTTATTACACCTCAACTAATGGTTCAAATTAGAGGAAAACTAAGAACAACCTTCTATGGGTATTTAATTAGCAATAATGAGACTCCAAAGATGGAAGCTCTAAGTATTAAAGGGTTACTTAATGATGGAGGGCAATTTACTATTACTTCTTTAGATCAAAATATTGGAATCATGCATCAATCTGGATCTTCAATTTCTCATTTTCCAGAAGCAATACCTCCTCCAGAAAGGGAAACTATTATTCCAGGAGTTAATCAAAGCTTAGAAGGTTCCTCAAATAATGTAAATAATATGAATGATGGAATTCCACATAGTACTATTACTATATCACCATATACAGACAATTTAGAAGTCCCAATCAATCTTGAATTATTATTCGATGATTTCTCAAAATCATCACTTCTAAATAGTCAGAAAGGCTTAATCAATGCAAAAGACATCCAAATACTGTCTAGTTGGTCCTTCTTTACTGGCCAACATACAGAATTTAAGAATATTGATCAATCCAAAATTGAGCTGGAAATGTTTAGTTTCCTACCAAAAATTCTTGAATTCCAAGTTAAAGATGGCATCTTCCAAGCACAAATCACTCTTCAACTGATACATTTAGGAGAATCTGATCATGATGAAACTTCATATAATGGTCCAATTAAAGTTACTTGGTTTTGTAATAGGGAATTTGGAGCAGAATTCCTACTAAATAGTGTGATAGTCAACCAAATTGCTGCAAACTACGTACTAAATTCAAATCAACTTATCCCTTCACATTGCACTCTGGAAAACTCCAGACTTAAGGTAGAGATCTCTTCAAAATGAGAACAGAATAAAATTTACAAAATAATAATATGAATAACAATATTATGCTCTTTAAAACAAGTTAAAGCTATCAGGAATTTACAATGGTTGAAAATATAAGTATCATCTATTAATGATAAGTTACCTAAAGTAGTTCAAATATTGTCATAAGGTTAGGATTTACATATTTTAAGTTTATAATCATTTTTTTTTTTTTTTTTTAATAATATTACCAGTTTATATTGTTTTTTCTCCCTTTGCATTTTATTAATATTGTTTTTAATAGCGTTTCCCCACACTTTACCGCCAAAGTGTGTTACATTTTTTTCTCTTTATATACCGGACTTTGGGTACCGGAAAGCTTTTATAATTTTTTTGTTCTTTTTTTTAATTGTGAGAGGGGTTTAGAAATTTATATTTTAAGATTTCGAAAACAGAAGATGATTATTTGCCAGCTTTGACGAATTTAATTTTTGAATTGAGCAATTTGATCCATTTTGATTTCTCGAGGTAAATTTGAAAGAGTATAAATTGAGAAATAATATGTATAGTGGGGTATATTTAAGTTAAACCGAAGAATAAATAGGATTAATTATATTAAAATATTGAATATATGAGCAAAAGAAAGCGATCCAGAAAAAATAAGGATTCTGGTTTGGGAGATGAACTAAAAAGATCCAACCAGTTAGATATAAGAAAGCTGTTTCTTAGAAATGCCCCCAAAAGAACGGGTTATAGACCAGTTCCTGGTGTTTTAATTTATCCACAGAATTTTAGAGAGCCAAGAGTTCTCGAAGCCATTAGTCATAAGAAATTGAAAGGAGAATGCTGTAATGACTTTGAAAATGGAATGTGTCGATGTGGTGATATTGTTGCTTGTCCTGCAAGCCAAGAGTTCCAATCAAAAGACAGTCTAGGAGAAGATTCTGAAATGAATAATGGTGAATTAGATAGCCAAAGGGGTGAAGCCCCAGATCCAATTGATTTCAGAGGTTTAAGAGGAATGCTTTGGTCAAAGATTAATCCAGAAAAGTTTGAAATGTTTGAAAGACGGTTTTCTGAACCAAATGCAACAGGATCTTGTCCTATTGGATTAACTGACAACTTTGAGAGTCCAATATTCTTTGCAAATACCCAGCCAGCTTCATCGAAGCTTTATGAAACAGTAGAGTTATCTCAGGAGTTGATTGAGCAGGTAAATGAAGAAGATTTTAATGCTTTCATGGAAAATTGGCAAGATTGTATGAACCAAATAGATTGTCTTGAACAAGAGATGAAGATTAATATTGAACTTCAACTTTCAATAGAAAATGAGCTTGAGAGAGGTATTCGCCTTCTTAAACCAAGACTTAGACAACTAACGATCTCAGAAAGAAAACTTTTGCACATTTGCATTAATTATTTGACTTCTCAAGTAGGATTTCCGAGATTAGACAAATTTTCGGATATCCAAACTATGGATGATGTTGGAATGAGCCAAGATAAGGAGATTGTTCATATTAAGAATACTTCTTGGTATATGGGAGCAGATGCAATGGACTTGGTAAATCAGCATCATAAAATAGCAGAATTACAAGGGAAGTTAATACGGAGTCATTTGAATAGCCAAGATAATAACTCCATCTTTTCTTCATCTTTTAATGAAATGGGTTTTGAGGATGATGAATCATATAGTAATTATCGGAATCTTGAAAACAAGATGATTAACGACGATAGTGAGCTTAGTCTGCATTGTAGGTCAGTTCTTTCCAGGTATCTTAGTGATAAACTTCAAGAAAAGGAGTCAGCCTTAAAGACAAAAAGGAATTTACTGATTAAATTATCAAATATTCTAAAGCTTTTGGAATCTTCGCCTCTTTCGAACTTTCCTTCTACTGTGAATAATCGCCACATGTTCCTAAATCCCATTGGTATTGGAAGAAGGAGTATCTGCTGGACAGCTTTTGACTTTACTGAACTAGTTCCCTGTGTACTGAAGCTATATAGACTGGATTTTTCAGCAAAGAATGAAATCCAGAGGGAATCAATGTTCTCTTCTAATGTATCCATTTCCTCCAATACTCACAAGTTGAAAGTAGTGATGCAAGAATCATTTGAAAGATTGAGAATTATTAAGAATGCCTTCAACTCACAAATTAGCCAAATGAAAGAAAAAGAAGTTCCTTTAGAAATTATTTCGTTTCTCAAACAAAATTGTAATGTCCATTCTTTGTTAAACTCGAAAAGTATTAGGAACAGGCAAATGAATCAAGGAGTCTCTGATATTGTATTATGCTCTGGAATATTTGAATGGTATACTCCTTTGTCTTTAAACTCTACAATTGTTGAGATTTATCCTCATATGGAATGCTATGATATCCTTTCATATATAAATTTAAATGGAGTTCTTGGAGAGTCCACGTCTTTAATGTATATTAGGTCTCTTCTAAGGCTTTTCTTTTTGTTCTCCTCCTTCAAAGAAGATAATGGTAAACAAAAAATGAAAAGTTTTATTTTCCCAATAAAAGCAAGTAGAGTATACATTAGAAAAGAAGAGAGTTGTTTATTATTAGGGCCATTGGATCTAATTGATTTAGACTCGAAGGTTGACTCACTACAAGACGATATTGTTTTTAAGAAGAAATATCCAACAAACTTGATGCGATGTAGTAGCTTTACTCAAGGCCAAAAAAATGATGATATTGTTAATTATTTTCCTCCAATTATTAAAGATACCATTAATTCTGACGGTTATATATTTAATATAGATAACATTAAGCTCCTTAAGAATAAACTAATGGACATTGGACGCTTTTGTGACATTTTTGAAAAAATACATATTTATATGATTGGTGTTCTTTTATACTTTTGCTTAACTGGAGAATATTATAGCTTTGAATCAAAAAATGATAACCTATACTTAAAGTTATCTAGTCATGTGAAGGAACTTTTGAATGCCATGTTGAATCCAAATATTGATCAAATTCCAAGTATTGAACAAATTCTTGGCCTTCCTGCATTGCATCCTGAAAGACTTGTAGGAACTGTAGGAGTCCAGGCCAACTATAACTTGTTCCAAAGTCAAATGTCGGAATTAAAGCTAATGGTTTAGCCTTTATTATTGAGTACTTAAATATTCATTCTTTATACTTAATCCATCAACAATATCTGTAATCTTTTTTGATCTATTTATAGGCTTGAATAGTTTCTGACTAGTGTCAAACTTATACAATGTATGCACCATTTCTTTGCGTATAACTTTTGGACAATTTGGTACAATTTCAACTACACATTGCCAATTGTTTTCTTTCTGGAAAAATGAGTAAAGTCCGCGTATACCTTTATGATCATCGTACTGGAATAAAATTATAAAGTGATTTAAATCTTTTAACTCAATAGAGTTCATTGAATCCATTACAAACTTTCTAATTTTTTTATTGTGTTCTCCTGAAAGACTGATCCAATTTAATGCTAGAGATATTACATTTCTATTATTTCTTTTGATAACCACTTCCATATCCTCTGATAAATCTGAATACTCATCTGAAAACTGTCTTTCACAGTTGTTTCTTGAGACGTTTTGGCCTCTTCTATATTCATAATCTGAATTATATTCTTGTCCTATATCTTTGTAATCATTAGTATCTGAATCTTCTGATAAACACTGTTTACTATAAGAATGCACTCTTCTATCCTGTCCATTAAAAAAATCCCGTTCTCTGGTATTTGAAGTTCTTTCTAGACTAGCATTGCAATATATGCAATTATTACCATTGTTAGAATAGTAGTTACTATCGTTCATTGTTCTTAATTTACAATTTGAGTGTAAGATTGGAAGTCTATTACAATTTTTTTCAAATCCCAAATCGTAATTTTGATCCAAATTCGAGTCTTTATAGAATCTTATTCCATGAATACATCCATCATCTTCTCTAAGTTCATCCAACTCAAAATCACAATATCCTCTCCTTTCTCTTATACAACCTTCTCTTTTCGAGTATTGATAATCCATGCAATTTCTTTGGTATAACTTCTCCCCTCTGGAATTGCAGCAGCATCTATCATTCTGTCTTCTCAACTCTTCAATTCTATCTAAATCAATATATGGAAGTTCTGATATATTGTTGTAATGTCTGCTCATACTTGCCATACTAACTTTCTTTAAATAATGGTCCTAAACAAACTTTATTTAAAAAAAAATAATAAATTAAGATTACTACAATCTTTACAAAAAAATCTTTTTTTGTGATACCTTTTCAATATATTTACACTACTTTTTTGCTATGCCTCCACGTAATTGACAATTTACAAACTTTGCATGCATGCATGCAACCACTTTGCAAGTGTTTTAGGCGCCCAATAATAGTCATACAGTGTGGGGAGTTTAATTTGCAAAACAGTCAAAAAGGTGAAGATGTAAAAATGAGAGAAAATTTGTGTAATTTGGAGATTTATGGGAATTTTTGAAGTGATAAAATAAGAATAAACTCCTGCATAAGTTTCTAAAAGACCAAATCATATTGTTTTTTCTTTGAAAACGTTTGAAGAAGTAAATTTGTAAACATTTTAAAATGTAAAAATGTCAGCAAAAATAGTGTGGAAAATTTCTCAAATGTAAAAAATGGACTATTAGTGAGGTTTTTCTTTTTCTTATTTTAAGAGTAAAAGTCGTTTGTGGAGAGTCTTTTTATAGAATTTACAAAGAAAAATCCCACATATTTATGCTGGAATGTGAGAAAAGATTATCTTACATTTTCTTAAAAAAATTAGCAGAATAGCTAATTAATCAAGAATATCTCAGAGGTGGAAATCGCATGAACTTTATCAAGGATGTGGCGTTGGTGGTCAGATGAAGGATGGGTTTATTATTCTTTGGAAAACTCTGCTGTTATTGAGAAATCATGGAGAAAAAAAGAAGTTAACATAATCATCAATGTTGGAGGAATACCATTTCTACTTAATCTCCGGCACTTTTACCAATTTAACTTCATTACTCAACGTCACAGAAGGATAAGTAGAGATATTTCTTCAGCTGTATGGTTCTGGACAGATAATGATGATCAGTTAAACCTTTACCAACCAAATGTATCTGCTCAAATTGAGAGATTTTATCTGCATATTCAATGGAACCTTTATAAAGAATCGCAAAATGATGAGAATAGTCATCATAGTCATAATAATTGTCAGAAATCATGCAAAGGTTCTGACGCCCTACAACCAGCTATTAATAATGAATTGGTTAAAAGACCAAAATCTGGAGAGTGCGTTGTTTGGAACCAGTATGATATCTACCCAATAGAATGTGTTCAAGTGAATAGAATTACTGGAAAAGAAAGAAAGATTTATAGAAGATATTTAAAGAAGGTAGAATACGAAGTTACTGACAATTCTCAAGATTCAGATAAGGAAAATGATTTTAATTTGGAATGGGAATTTACTGATACTAGTAAACCTCAAATCCAAGATGCACTTTCAATAATTGTTGAGACTGGAGAATTTAATTGTGAAGGATACTCTAATGCATTCACTAAGCAAGAAATTGACTTTACTGTATCCAAGTTACTAGAACAAGCACAAGTGGATGATGATTGTTGTTTATGTTTGGATGCTCTGAATAGGGATTTAGTCAAGCTGAATAAATGTTCGCATGTTTTCCATTCAGAGTGTTTAAATGATATGATAAGTCATCTGAATAACAAAACAGCTTTGTTATGCCCACTTTGTATGACTCCACAATGCTTTGGAAGAGGAAATTCACCTCCTGGGAAAATGAGATATATTGTTTATAAATCTGGAAATATTGAGATAGAAAGTTATCCTAATACAAATGTGATTGAAATTGAATATTTTATTCCAAGTGGTATCCAAAATCAGAGACATCCAAGTCCAAATAAGTTATATACAGGAACATACAAAATTGCATATTTACCATTTAATAAAAAAGGTCTCATAATGCTTGATGGACTTGCTAAAGCTTTCCAACTTGGCCATACATTCAAAGTGAACAGTATTACTAATCCTTCAACAGGATCATCTATGGAAATTGTTCAATGGGGCAATATTCCACATAAGATTTCAACTTGTGGAGGGCCAGCTTTACACGGATTTCCAGATCCAAACTTTTTCACTACACTAATAAACAAGTTATCAAGTTTGGGTATAAAATGTAAACATGAAGAATCTGAATCCCATTCTGAGATTAATGAATAAAAGATTAAACTCAAAAAAGATATATTAAAATCAGGAAAAAATCTGAAATATAAACTATAATGAAATACTCTTTAAGAATAGCTTTATAATTATAAGAGATGTTTCTTCTCAATATCCTTAACTTTCTTCCATACAACCAGTCCAAAAACTACGATAATGATAATTAATGCAATAGATACAATGGAAGTCGTAGAAGACTGGCTTTTAATTGCTTTATGTACTTGGGATGCTACATCCTCTTTATTCTTTAAGGTATCTTCCAACCCAATAAGTGTATTAGTTTGATATTTTGAATGTCTATCAAATAATGTCTTAAGTCCAACAATTTCTGTTTGGACAGTGTTTAAGGTCTCACTGTGGTTTGTTCCTGAATTAATTGAAAGAATGCGTTGCACCTCCTTAATCTCAGTAGTAAGTTTTTGGACCTGAGAAAGTAGTGAATTCAAAGTTCTATGAATTGCTTGTTCTCTTGGAGTTGCTTCTGTAATATGTTTGTATAGAATTTGTGAAAATGCTTTGAGAGCTTCAGCAACATCTTTGTCCCCATGTACGTGAGTATCTCTCAACAAGTCAGTGACTTCAACTTGTTCAGTATTGGAATCATGTTTAAGTGAATCTGGAATCTCTTCTCCAGCTCTAGTTAGGTCCAAATTGTAAACATTCAAAGAAATTATGGAAATTCGATCAGCAACTTTTGGTTGATTTGGAACTTCAGGACCAGTATATGAAGAAAAACCAATAAAACCACCATTCTTGATAGAAGAGGGAATTGATTTTGCATCTGATTTAAAGCAATCAATCCACTTTGAAGTCGGAGAAGTTCTTATTTGACCAATAATTCCTGTTTCTGGAGAAACATAAAGTTTGAATGTTGTAGGACCTTCTGAATTTATAAAGTTGTAATATACTCCCAGATGTGTAGGGATATCAGTATGTGAAGAAAATGTTTTCTCTCCATCTGAAAGAAGAAGTGAGATAGAAGGATTCTTTTTGTTATTACGATCTAGGAAGGAAAACATAACTCCCAAACCTTTTGGGGCGTTTTTGTAACCTAAAAGATTCCATAATTCAAGATCTTCATTTGATTTTGGATAAATTGATCCATAAGCTTCGCTTACAAACCAAAAAGCAAAGCCCTCTCCTTCTTGTGAACTATTTGGAGTACCAACAACTTCAAAAGTGAAAGTGATTTCAAAATGAGAAGTATTGAGTGGAGATTTATTCCAAAATTGACCAGTTCGGTTCTTAACACCAGGAACTAATACCACGCTTTTTCTAACAGGAATTGTCGCCATAGCTAAATCCCATTCAGAAAGAGTTGTATCGAGAGTTAAAGGAGATTCAAATGAATGTCTCATCATAACTATTCTGTCAACTTTTTGTTGTTTAATACTATCATGAGAAGGATGAGCTGCAGATGCAGGGTCATCATTATGACCAAATCCAATATTCACATTCCAGATACATATAATCAAGAAGTAAAGTATTCTCACAACCATAGTAAATACCAAATGTCTTGAAATTTAATAAAAATTATTTTAAAAAAAATACAAATAATTTCAAAGATAAGAAAAGAAAACCCTTTTAAAGCTTTATATTAAATCTTCTCTCTATTCTAGGTTATTTCAGAGATTCATAAAACCTCAATTCCCATATATACCTTTATTCGCCAAATCTCAATTTTGATAAATTCAAGAATTTCTCGAATTTTTTCTACGGTTAATTTTCTGTAAAACTTTACCCCACCACCAACTAAAAAATTTCTAAATTCTTTTTCTTTTTTTTATCATTTTAAATATCTATTCATTGATACCTGTCTCGTATACCGGTATTACATGATTACACACATGGCGCCTCTTAATGGCGCCTGAAATGCAGTTAATGGCATTAGTAAGAATCTTATACAATTTAATTTACTTGAATAGGGATAACCATGGAGAATTGAGCACAATACATTTTTTTATTAGGGGAAACATCTCTAACTTCATGAATAGAAAGATTGATTGGAGAGAAATATTCTGAATTTATAGTAGTTGGATCCGATTCTAGGAAAGTAAAGATCCTAGTTTCAATATCTTTTTTTGGATTGGGATCTTTTGAAAAGCAATAAAAGAAAAAATGGTTCATTGTGTTTCTAAAAGAGGAGTTTTCTTGAATTTTTTTTTCTAGATAAGTTTTTTTCCCTTGTACAAATCCTTTTAACATATTAAGGGAAAGTTCAGGAAGATTGCAAATCCAGTAAAATACATCGTTTTCATGAGAAATTAAATTTAGAGCATTCTTCTCAATCTTAAAGATCTTTTCTGGGTCTAAATTTCTATTCAAAATTTCATGAATACATTCAATACAATCTTTTTGTGAAGTTATTACCTTATCATCTTTGAGTTTATTTGAGATCATATTTTCCTTTAATAATTTTATTGCATCTGGATTTAAATCATTAGAAAATAAAGTACAATCCTTAATCTTTATTAGAGGAAGAGTAAATGCTCCTGCTCCACAAGTTAAATCGAAGACTATTGATTTTCTTGGAATCAGCTCAACAATTCTTTGTCTCTCATTAGAAAGTCTAGAATTCCAGTAAACCTGGTCAATATTAATATTATAAATTATGCCCTGTTCCTTAAGTCTTGCCTTTAAATTATTTTCTCCACCAATTACCTCCAAAGGATAAGTTCTAAATGTACTCTCAATATTTCCTGTTTTCGTTACTACCGTTTTTATCCCTGGATTCTTATCTAATAAAATCTTTCCTAAAATATATCTATATTGGAAGTTATCCTCATTCAAATTTAAATGAGCTATATGTCCAATTGTCTCAAAACTTGATACTATCTCAATGTTATTTGGAATACATTGTCTAGCACATTCAATATATGAAAGATACTTATATTCTATCTTAAAATCCATTATTCCATATTCTGCAAAATCTATTGAATTTAAGCCAATAAATACATTTCTTGGAATTTTTATAAAGAAATCATCTGATAATTCTATAATATAATCTCCATTTGATTCTAATTCTGAATTCGACCTGTCCTCTAATTTCATTCTTTTATCACTAACTTTGTAGTAATTCCGTAATAAATCCTCACCCATTAAAATTAATTTGTTTTCCTTATTCTTTTCATCATTAATAATTGGAGATACTCTTGGGAACTTGAAAAGAATATCATTTTCTTTCAACAAATTTTGTACATAGTTACAATTATTTATTTTTACTTTAATAAACGGCAATTTATAGCTCTTGAAAATTTTGGAAGTGTCAAAACAATCTTCTATATTTGTTCTCAACTCCTCCATTCTTTACTTTTTAATATTAATAATAATGTTTTATTTATTTTGTTATTACTAATATTATTACTTTTATTTTTTATTTATTATTATTATTTTTTTTTTCATTTACTCTTTTTCCCACCCAGTTTTATTTTTCAGATTTATTTTCTTTTTTGACAGTTGGCGCCTTTTTATATACCGGTATAAGGTATCGAAAAATCAAAATTTATTTTGTCAAAAAATAATAATAATGAATTAGACATTACAACTTTACCAAAAAAATTACAGTTATTATTGCTTTTTTGATCTGAAATTCTGGATTCTATATACTTAATTATATTTCATCTATTGCTATATGTTAAATGATAGAGAATGCATTATTTGCAATGATGTTGAAGAATACGCATACAACGAATTGACTTTGGTCAAATGCAAAAATTGTGATGTCTTCTTTCACAAAATATGTTATGGAATTTCTAATCACAATGCTTCCAGTCAAGGAATTGTAATTTTATGTGACCCATGTCAATATGAACTTCAAATTAAAGGAAAACAACTAAATAAATTAAGTTCAAATAAAGACTTGAAATGTCTCATATGTTTTAACACTGGAATCTTAAAAAGAGTACTAATACCACAAAAATTTGATTTATTTCAGACTTCTGAATCTAAATTTAATCATCTTCAAAATAGAGCTATTTGGATTCATATTGAATGTGCTATTTATTCTCAAGATTATATTACTATACATAATTGGAGGACTATGTCAAATATTGAAATACTTAAACCTCTTATTTATATTAATAATAAATCATGTTGTTTTTGTAATGGTAATTTTGGTATTCTTAGAAAATGTCGTTTTTCTCAATGTATGGAATATTTTCATATTCATTGTTTATTAAAATCTCCCCATTATAAACGTAGAAATATTAAAATAGAGAAAAACCATTTATTTGAAATATATTGTCATAAACATTTTAAGATTCAGTCTCAAATATCATTAGAACAAGGTCAAAAGTAAGTTTAACACTATATTTGAGTTTTAATTCATGTAATTTGTCACTGAGATTATATTATTAATCTTCTTTACATTGCTAATTAAAGTGGATTCATATCAAAGTGACAAACTAATAAGCAGTTCATTAGTTATTTAATTCTAATATCTGATAATTAAGTAACCAGTCGGCTGTTTTACAATCATTCAATTATACTTGAATTTCTTAACATTACAATCAATCAATGTATATATATATATATATATATATATATACACATATATATCATTCTTGTTTTAAACTCATTCCTTCTTTTAAACTATTCTTATTCATATTCTTTCTTTTCAGGTTTAGAAAATCCATTATTAAGTCTTTAAGGGATGAAGTTAAAACACTCGAAAATAGTCGGAATTTGGATAATTATATTAAAGCAATACTTGAGTCAAATCATGGTAATTTATTTACTTTACCCGAATTTTTATCCTCTAAAAAAAACTTTATTGGATTTACTTTGCTTTCAATTATTGTATCTTGTGATATATGGACTCTTAGAACTACAGCTTTTTTGTCTTTGGCTGGTCAACCATCTCAAAAAAATCATTCATTTCAATTCACTGTCACTGATCAATCCAGTATATCCAAATGGATTCAACTTTCAACATTTATTCCTGTTGATATTAAATATATTGAAAATCTTGTTTCTATATGTAATCAAATTTCTGATATTACTCAAAAAAAAAGTAATACTAATACTAATACTAATACTACATCCAAAATTGAAATCTCTAATAATATATTATATTACATTTCCGATATTAAACTACTTTTACATTATCAAACTATACATGAATGGGAAATTAAACATATGGATTATTATAATATATTAATCAATAAGACTTATAAAAATAAAAGTTGTCTAGATATTTATAAATTAAAAGAAATATTTCAAGATCTACCAATCAAAAATAAAGATAATGACCTTTTCAATACATTATATTATTCTTCAAATCTATATCTACTTATTTCAGCTATTTTTAATAATGTTCAAAGACTTGATCTTGAACTTAATAAAACCTTAAAATCTAAAGTAATAGATATTGACAAACTTAAATTTATTAAATTTAAAATAGAAAATGAAATTCCTGGAAATTCTCCTATTAATAAAACTAAATATAATAAAATTATATCATATTCCAATTATTTAGAAAATTTCCTTGAAAAAATTATTAAAGAATTAAAATTTAATCATCCGAGACGAGATCTTGAAATTTCCAAAAATGAAGAACTTGATCATAATTTTCAAGAATTTTTCAATCAAGTTAATATTATTCAAAATAATAAATCTTTTATTGATTTTATTTTTTCTATTGAAATTAATGACCATTCTTTCAATAAAGATGATTCTAATAATATACAAAATCATAATTATTATTATTCAAATCTTGAAAATAATCATATTCAACATTATTGGGTATCGAAATCTTTCAATTATTCTTTTAAACCACAAATTTTTACTAGAAAACTTACTTCCAAGAAAATAAGATCTTTAATAGAAAAAATTTACCAATTTCAGAAATGGGAAAATACTGTTCATAATTGTTATCATACATTAAAAAACTTTGAAAATCATTCTACTTCTAATAAAATTATTGAATCTTTTAATAATGATCATTCAACTTTTAAAGAAAAGTATCAAAGATTTTTAAAGAAAATTGATATCTTTCAAGTTAATATTGATTCTTTTATTGAAGAAATTTCTTTAATTTCTAAGTTTTTTGATAAAAATAGAGAAATTCTAATCAAATCCAAATTTTTTAATCAATATAAATATATATTACAAGAGTATAATAAAGTCAGAAAATTGGAAGATTTTTTGAAAGAACAATCTCATCCTAATTTCTATTTGGTTTTACTTTATTTTCATTTTGTTTTAGAATCCAAATTTTCTTTGTTACCAAGAAAATCATATCAAAGTACTTTTATTTCTCAACTTGAAAAATATTCATATTTTGAAACTTATATAATCAATTCTTTAAAAATTCAAGAAATTTCATTTCAAGATATTATCATTTTAAGTCAATATTTTCATTTCAAAACAAAAGATATTCAAGATCAATTAAATCATAAATCATTAATATTACAAAACTTTATAATACTATTGAATAAACTCTTAAATAAGTTTTCTGAGAATTTCAAATTTGTATTAAAAGTTTACTTATTGTTAAACTCTTTTCAGGTACCACTTAACACTCATATTTTTAATATATTTCAACAATTTCAAGATTATGATAAAATATTCAAATATTTATTAAAAAATAACAAAATCTTTAATACACCTATTCAAGGAATCTTTAATTATTTATTAATTGTTTTTAATCCCAAATTAAAATCTCAAATACAAAATCATGAATATGATCCAAGTCTATTTTTCAATATTGAAAATATTAATAAGAAGTCTGATTTCTATCAAACTCAATTCTCTTTTGATAATTATCAAACATATTTTTTAGAAATTATTAAAGAAACTGATTTTGATGGTCATTTTCAAATATTCAACTTTAAAGATTGTAAAAATATTATTAGTATTCCACTTGAATATAAAATTAAACTAATTCAAAGATATTATATTATTGAAACTCTTTCAATTCTTTTAAATAATGAATTATTATCTTATAATAATATGAAAGATCTAATTGTTAAAATTCTTGATCATTATGATTCAAATTCACAATTATTTATTCAAATTTGGAGAAATCTTAGATTATTATATATAGAAGATAATATTTATCAAGGCTTAGATTCATTATGTAAAGCTTTTTCTCAAGAACCATTAAATCTTATAAAAATGATTAAAGAGAAAATAATTGTTAATGATGAATTATATAATTACTTTATGAGACATTTAACAGAAAAGATATTAATAAATTTTAAAGGAAAGAATTCTATTTCTGAATCTATTGATGATTATTTACAAGATTTGGATTATATTATTAATTATAATTCAAATAATGAAATTAATAGAATAGAATTAATTTCAGAAATTGATGAAATAAAACTATTAGATCAAAATATTCAAGAAATGATAGAAAAATTGAATGGTGAGAATTTTAAGAATAAGAAAGAATTGATTGAGAATATTTTGGATTATGAATTAGATTTACAAAATGATTTAAATTCTTCAATAAATAATAAAAAATCATTGAATGATATGATTTATATTCATCAACCTATAAGTTATGATGAAGAAATGATTCGAGATCAACTTAATATAGATTTTCCTATAAAAAAGAAAAATGAATTCTTTTCTAAATTATATATTAATGATTTATTTAATCAAGAAAGTATTAAAATTATTAAATCTAAAGATCCTAATATAAAAAATCTTATTCAAAAGAGAGATGATATAAAAATATCTAAAGAGAAAAGAAATATTGTAAATTTAGTAAATAGATATCTTTCAATTATTGAAGATGAGAGAAATCAAATATTATTATTATTAGGTATATTATCCAGATATAGTATTAGGATTTCAATGAATTTGAATGAAAATGAATTATTATTAAAATTTAAGAATTTGTTCAAAGATTTAATTGAAAAGAAAAAAGTAATTACAATAAATAGTAAACTTTTTGGATATTTAATTAATGATTGGATACATTTTGAAATATCTTTTATTATAAATATTGCAAGAATGAATCAAATTGATATGAATAATGATAATCATCATTTTATACTTAAAGAATGGTTTAATGATAATTATTTAAGATATAAAACTCCATATAAGATTTTTAATAGTTGTGAGAAAATATTAGAAAAGAATGAAAATGTCTCATTATTGATCTTTAAGTTAATTAAAAATATATCTATGAAATATCTTAATTTAGTAAATAATTGGGATAAAAATTACTTGGAAATAGTTAAAAATACAAGAGAAAATGATAAAAGTAGAGACTTTTATAATGTTTTATTAGTATATAATCAAAGTAAAGTAATAAGAAGAATTTTTCAAGGAGATCTTGATTCAACAATTAATAGATTTAATAATCTTTCAGAGAATGAGATTTGTCAAAAGATGAAATCTGAGAGAATTAAAGAAGAATATCAAAGACTTAGAGGTTTATTTGGAGATTTAATGTTACCATTTAAGGATTATATGAATGAGACATTTAATGATATTGTTAGAAATGGTTTATATAATATGAGAACTTCAAGTAAATTTTTGGTATATTTTCCATCAATATTAATAGAATCTTTAAGAAGTAAAGAATTTGAGAATTTGTCTGGTAATCCTTTAAGAATATTTATTGAAGAGATTTCAATGATATATTTTTCAAAAGATTTGTCATTATTATTGGTAAAAATAAATATGACATATAAATGTGAGATTTTTTATATAGATGCTGAACTTTTAATAACTTTATCAAGTGAGATTGAATTAAAATCAAGTATTTTAATAGAATCATTATTTATGGATTCTTATAATTACTTTATTAAGATTTATAAAGATTCTTTGATAGATGAGAATTATTATTATATTAGTGAAAAAAGAGCATCTAAAGATAGAATTGAATTAGTGAATAATAAGATAGATAATTATGAAGAAGAGATTTTGAATAGATTGAAGGGTTTAAATAATTCAGATGGATCTTTAATAAAGAATAAGATAGGATTGAATTTGAGAGGCTTTAAAATGTATGATATTGATGATGATGATGGTAATAATGATGATGGTAATAATGATGATGGTAATGATAATGATAATAAAGAAAATAGAAAAGCATTATTAAAGAGAAAGAAGAAGAAAAATAGATTTATAATAATAAGAGATATAATAGATTTGATTTTGAATATAATATTATATAGAGTATTTATTAGTGGAATTCTTGTAAATGATCAATTGAATAAAAAGATTCATATTTTTAGAAGAAATAATTCACTATTAGATTTTGATCTTGGTTTAAAATCAATGATAATGTATTTTAGTTTAAAAGATATAATAGAGAATTCATTTAAAAGATGTGAAAGAATAAGTTTAGGAGAGGAGATTTTTTCTCCAAAAGAGATATTTGATATTTTAAAAGAGATTTCAAGACTTATTGAATTATTTAATAAAGAAGAAATATTACTAAATATAAAAGATAAACCAAAAATTCATCATAATCTTTTTGAGAAAGAATTAATGATAATGGAAGATTTTAGATGTTGGGAAATAGCTTCAGATAGTTATTTTTTTAAAGAGGATTTGAATATGAATAAAAATTCAGATTCAGATTCAGATTCAGATTCAGATTCAGACTCAGAATTTCTTTTGAATAGAATTCTATGGATTCCAGAATATGAGAATTTTAATACAATTTTAGATATGATTGATTTAATATTATTTCATATTAAAAAAATAAGATCATTTTCTTTGGATTGTTTAAATTTGAAAGAGATTTCAATATTAATAGATAATTTAGAAAATAAAAAGAAATTATTATCAGAATTAGAAGAAATAAGTTTAAAAACTTTAAAAGAAATTAAACAAGATGAAAAAGAAAACTCAAGATTTGAAACAAAAACCAAGAATTCTTTACTTCTTGAGAAAATAATATATCCTCCAAGAATTAGTCAAAAAATAGTCTATGAATTAATTTCTAAAAAATGGGTTAAATTAATTCCAAATTTCAAAGTTTTAAATAAATCTCTGAATATTTTACCATTTAAAGGATTTGAAATACTTGATAAATATTTTAATAATTCAATTTTGACAGATAAGAATTTGAATTCAATTTTAAATAAAATGAGTGATCTTGAAAATAATTATGATCTTGAGACGAAACAAGAATTAAAAGGTATCGTGTCTCATAATTTGGAATATTTATTAAAAATGATGGAATTAAGGAAATGGATTAATGAATCAAAATTATCATCAGAGATTTTATATAGATGTTATATGAAGTTTTTTAGAGGTATTTTAAGATATTTTTTGATATATGGAAGTAATCATAGATGGGTAGATTTGAATGAATTACAAGATCATAAAGAAGGGGATAGAAAGAAGATTTTTGTTCCAATTTTGGAATATAGTGTTTTGAGAAGAATATATGAAGAATTTTTGTCTTGGTATAAATTTCCAAAGAATGAAATTAATATAAATGTAGGAGTTTTTCAGAGTTGTGAATTTATAATTTTAGAATGTTTATTATCTTGTTGTAGATATTTAATGGAGAAGGTATCGTTTAATATAAATAATATAGATAATGAAGAATATTTAATTAATCATTGTGTATTGAGATATTTATATTATTTTGAACAAGAAAATAAATGTAATAATTTTAATTCAATGATTGGGATATTGGATATTGGTGATTATTTGAGTAATTATTTGGGTATATTAGATATGGAGTTGATCATGAGACAGGATTTTTTCAAGATCCAAAATTCAGAGGTTGTTGGTGATGATGATAATAAATATCAATTAGGAAGTTTTAATGTATTTAGTCGAGTAGATAATAGATTAATACATCATTTTTTGAGAAAGAATAAGATACAAGTTTCAATATGTGGGATAAAAGATGCAAGATTTGGTTTAATAAGTAATATATATTATATTAAGGAGAATATGGATAAGATAGATTTTAAATGGTCAATAGGACGTATTTCTTATTCATTAAAACCAATTCACAGTTTTTATTTTTTAAGAAGTTATGTAAGACAATATTTGGAGTATATATTCAAAGCTTTTTATAATAAAGATGATCAAGATTATATTAAGAAGAAAGATCATTCTTTGTATTTGGATGCTTTTGGTACAGAAGATCAGCTTTCTATTGATAATCTTTTTAAAGTTTTGGATAAATATTTGAAAGATGCGATGGATTATTCTTTAAGATTAATGCTTAAATCTTTTAAGATAAAGAGCTATGATGACCATTCTTCTTATTCAAATTTATCCAAATACCCAGATCAACTTGAGAAATTGAATAGTAAATGGATGATTTTTGGACAAGATAAATGGATTAATCAGTTGATTCAAATTGAAAATCAGAATAAGGTGAGTAAGAGTACCAGGAAGAAACGGGTTAAAGATGAGAGGAGAGAAGAAGCAGAAAGAGAAGGAGCAGGAGGAAGAGGAGGAAGAGGAGAAAGAGAAGGAGAAAGAGGAGGAGGAGGAGAAAGAGGAGGAGGAGAAAGAGAAAGAAGAGCAGGAGCAGGAAAAGAAGGAATAGGAGGAAGAGGTGCAGGAAAAGAAGTAGAGAATGTACTTGAGGATAGTATTGATAAATCTCAAGTCTCAGTCAGGCTAAAAATGAAGAATTCTAAAGCTGAGGATGCTAAAAAGAGAAAGATTGAAATGAATTCAGAAATAGTTACTAATATGGATGGAAGGAAAGTAATGGATGGGAGGGAAGAAAAAGAGGAGGAAGAGAAGAAGAAAGAAGAGAAAGAAGCAGAAGGAGAAGGAGAAGAAGGAAGAGGGAGTATTGTTCATTCTGAGAGATTAAAAAGCCATGAAGGAATTAAGAGTGAGTTGAAATTTACATGGTTAGGATGGTTAAGTTTTGGAAGAGATCAAGAAACTGGAGATGAGGATATTCTAGAAATAGGAATTTACCAAATAAGTAATCAATTTACTAAGAGAAATGATAATATAATAAAAGAAATGAGTGGTTGCTTGGATTTAAGGTATAATGGAGTAAAACATTCAATGGATTTAGTAGGAAAAGCATTAGGAAATAACTCAGTTGTGGTTTTAATCTCCTCAAACTGGTCTCATCATTTGAGATTTTGTAAGAGTAAGATATTTAGTCGTATATTCCACTATAATTATAATTTTGAAGATTATGAAATCTTTGAATTTGAGATGGTTGAAAAGAATAATCTTATAGGAGATGTAAAACTATGGATATTCCCATGTAACATTACTGATGAAGATTCTAATAGACTATTTTTCAGTGGAAATACATCTAATAAGAAATCTAGTTCATTAATATTACCAATTTCAAGATATTATTTGATTGGAATGCTGGTATTAAGTTCAGAAATTAATCAAAATTATGGTAATAATTCTGAAATTGACCAAAGTCAAGAAAAAGATGAGGAAATTTCTGTATTAACAAGTCTTCTCCCAAATCAAGGACAAATGCACAAAATAGCACAATATTGTCATAATAAATCAATAAAATCTGATTCAAAGATGGAATTTCTTATAAATAATGACATGTTTTCATCAGCAGGAACACTTCTTTCAAGTCTTTTATCAGTTAATAGTAGTTCTAATCAAATGAATCAGTATTCTTCTTCTACATCTAATCAACAAGATAACTACTATTCAAATAATATATGTACTTTGAGAGATTTAGCAAACTCATTAAAACGTAAAATCACTCAAGGATGAGATTAGATTAACCTAACTTTAAAGGAATTAATAAATAAACTCTCCATATTCAACCCTTATAAACTTAAATAAGATAATTAATGATCCTATCGATTAATTAATAGTAGTAATATTGTTATCAACCAATTTATACACCTATTTTTGATGTTTTTTAAACATATTTTGTATAATCTTTTCTTCTCTTTCTTCATCTTTAACTCTTTCATAATGTTTTCTTCTTGAAATTATATTCGAATTTTGTTTCTCTACTAATTGATTATAAGAATTAAAGGATTTTCTAGTTAAAATATACATATTTTCAAGTTGAAGATTTTTATTTGCAAGTTCTGATCCTCTAGTTTTTGTCTCTTCAAAACCTGGTAAGTACCATCCAAGTGTTTTTTCTTGTTTCTTCTTTAGTTCCTCATGTTTTACTTTAGTTTGAGCTGCTTGAATAAATCTCAACTATAGAAAATTTAAAGAAAACAATTAAATTAAATTAATTAATCAATACTAATATTTTTTACTCAAAATAGAAACTTACAGCAGAAACATTAGAAGAAAGTTTAATCTGTTTACTAGACATCTAGTTCAATATTGAATATTAGATATCAAGATTTATTTTCTTAAAATTTTTTTTTTCTTTTTTATTAATTTTTCAAAGGCTATAAAAAGTTTGGCGCCATTTGCATGTTAGATACCTTAACACCGGTATATGCAGAAAATATTTCAAGATCCATACAAATTTTTTTTTTTTTTGAGAAGAAAAAACAATAGAAAAATTTGTCCTTTATACCTTATAAATGTATTTTTTTAAAGATTAATATGAATTTAAACAAAATTAAGTCCAGGGAAGAAAGTTTGGAAACCAAATACTACCAAAAATAAAGGTAAATATTTGGTAAATTAAAAGAAGATTGGAAAGTTTTGGATTTTGATTTTGAAAAAAATAACCCATAAGAGTAAAGTATAATGGAATACAGTTAAATAATCTGATAATTACTTCAACATAACCATAAAGTAGAATGGAAATAAGAAGAAAGTAAATTTGAAAAAAATATCCAAAAACTGAATAACAATGTTGAAAATGATCAAGTATTTGATAAATAATAGAAAATACATTATTTTTATCTTTTTTTGATCTTTTAATAAAGAAAATTTTTATAGAGTAAATTGTTACAAGTATAAAAGGAATAATAAGAATAAATTTATCAAATTTTTCAATTCTCCAATAGTTAAATATACCATTACTCCAGTATTCATCTTGAACAAAAGAATAAATATTTGGGATTAAAGATTTACACCAAGGACGAGATTCTGAAATATATACACAATATCTAAAATAAGAATATATTAGATAAGCCAAAAAAGGAAAAATAGTAGAAATGAACATAATAAAGGCAATAGACCAATGTAATATGAATTTTAAGATATTTTTAATGCTTGGACTAGTTGATACAAAATAGAAAAAGAGTGGAATAGAATTTAAGATTCCATTAGATCTTATTCCACATGTTACTGACATACAAAGTACTGATAAAATTAAATATATAAAATTCTTAATTGAAAAGAAACCAAACTTATGAGAATTGGACTCGGCTTTAAGAATTAGAAATGCTCCCCAAAAATTAAAACAAGAATATAAACTTTCAGTATACATAGAAGAATTGAAAATGTTTGAGCTTGGGAAAAGAAAGAAAAGAGTAGATATACCTGGAAAAACAACATTTTTTATTTTCATCTTATAAAATAATTCACATTGAAATAGATATAGACCAACAGAAGCTAATACAAATGCCAAATTACTAATAATTGTTCCAACAATCATATTAACTAAAATACTTGTTTTATTAATACCAGAAACAATCTTTGAAATTTGATTAACTAATATAGGATATAGAGGTAAAAAAGCATGTTGATGTTCATATTCATAATCATTATAGTATGATATTCTTAAATAATATTCTCCATCCCAATTAATAAAGGATTTAAATAGCTTCCAAGTGACAGTATTTTGTGAATTTTGGTTATTGTCTAAGTATAAATGAAGGATTCCTGTATTTCTTATGGTAGAAAACAAATCATTTGTCAAGAATGAAATGAAAATACACAATAGACGAGAACAGATTGCCAGAAATATAACTCTTCCTATGGTTGTTTTCATTTGTGATAAGAATATAAGTTATGGAGATTTCTTTTCTTAAATTATATATATATATATATATATTTAATATAAATACAAATATTTTATACTTAATATTTTTGGATGTGTTCTTTAAGCTTTATATTTAAATATATTCAAATGTGACAATTCTCTTTTGGATTAATTCCTAAATATTATGTTTAGTTTTTCCAAATAAACCACTTTAAAAATTTTTTTATTACTAAAGTTCATGATTTTGAAGAAAATTAACCCCATTGAAAACATGATTTAAGCGCATTAACAAAAACATGTTAATTAATTACTAATTTAGGCTATGAATGAATTCTAAAAAGATAGAAGGAAACAACACACAAAAAAAACAAAAATAAAATCAGGATAAAAGATAAAATAATTTGAAAACATAGAAAATTTTTAGTAATATCACTTATTTTTCTTCAATATTTCTCAAACAAATTTTTCGCATGTATTTTTTGAGACAATTTAATTACGTGGAACACCGGTATATAAAAATAAACAGGCGCCAACACAAAAAATGTCAATAATGAAATGAAATAATTAATGGGGAAAAAAGAGTGAAATATGGAAGGTTTTAGTAATGTAGGCAGTAATGAGTTATTGGAAAGAATTTTGGAGTTGACTAAGAATGGTTACGATTATGAAGATATTGATGGAGGAATTGAGCTAAAATTTTTCTATTTGGATGACTTAAAAAATAGTATTTCTCCAGAAAAAGGGGATATGTATATAAATGATCTTTATAAAAAATTCATAGAATTAGGGATTTTTGGTTATAATTGGGATACAATTCCATTTTCTCTTGAGATGGACAGAGTTGAGGAGGTGGATTATGTAAGATGTTCACTGAATTTGAGTACTTATCACTTAGATGAATGGTATGCTATATACCTTTGTTATAAAGTAACGGAAAGTATGGAGAATCTGGTAGTTCAAGCAATAAGTAGTGATGGAGATCCGATTTTGATAGATTTGGCTGATATCTTACCAAATTGGATGAAACCAAATAATTCAGCAAATAGATGTTTTATATTAAAGGGAAGAGTTTATTTGATTCCTCCAGAAATAATGGACAATATGACAGAGAATTTGTCTCTAAAATCTGCTCTTGAGATAATAAAATGCCAAATTAATGATTGTTATACAGAAGAATCCTTTACAAAGATCTTTATGGATAAGTTTGACTCAATTTCAAAAATTAATCATGTAGAGAAATTTCATAATTTCTATGTAATACTTCCAAAAAAAATAGCAGAGATGATATTTGAGTTTCATTATCTGTTAGAAATCTCACTTAAATATCTTCTTTGCAACAGGTATGATTCTTCAGAGCTAAAAAAATTGAGAAAAAAAGAGGATTCTGATAATAATGTTAATATGTTTTTACCAAAAGACTTGATTCGAGTAAAGATTTGCATGACAAGGACTCAATATTCGAGATTTATTAATGAAGCTCTCTTGACAATGCTTCCTCCAAAATTTTCAAGAAATAGTTGGATAAATCATCTTCCAGAGAATCTTCAAAATAAGAAATTCCATTCTGAGCTTTTGTATGGATGTCTATTAACTTATGGGATTTATCTAGTATATTTAATCAATCCAAGTAAATCTTTGAATTTATTTATCTGGAAATTTATCAATACAGAATACTTGAAATCAAATGAGGAGATTAAGAATAAAGAGTCTGATATTCAAACTCTTGTAAAAGATTCTCTAGAACTTATGAAAGACTTAAAATCCCAAAAGAATGATGATTTTCGTACATTATGGGTACATTTAGCAAACAATTTAAAAGAATCAAAAATGATTTTATCATCTAAAAATGATGAGGATAAAAATCAATCCGATTCAAGCAGTTGGATGAATAATGAAGAATACTCTAAAAAGCTAATTGAAGATATTCAAAAAGTCTACTCAGAAGACTCCAAATCTTTCAAAAATGATCAATGTTTTAATTTCTCAGATATTTTGGAAGAGAAATCTTATTTTGATGGCATAGACCTAGATTTTTCGGATCCAAATTCACTTCCAGAATATCATGATGAAGATATGAGTGATATAACTCTCGAAAGCGACTTGAGTGAACTTGATTTTGATGAACTGAATGAAATCATGAAAAAAATGGACGAAGAACTTAAAAGTACTCTCAAAACGTCAGTTCCCACTATAAATGATAATGATGAAGCAAAAAAATTTGCTGAAAATACCTATTCTGATACTTTAAAGCTAGAAGAAACATTTGGAATTGTTGGACCTGCTACTGTTTTCCACAAAATGAAAAAGTAACGCAGGAACATCATCCTACACAAAAACAACTATTCATATGATAATAACTAAAGTAAATTCCTATCTACTTTGCTCTCTTTATTTAGTTGCACTAATTTTTTTTTATTTTGAGTTCGTTTTCATTCCTCTTTCAATATTATTTTCATTACACACACGCGGCGCCACAGTTTGCCCGCCTCAAAAAGTACCGGTATTGATTAAAAGACAGAAGTAATAAGTAAAGATCAAAAATAAAAAAAAATAGGCGGGAAATTAAGACTTAAGCTTTGAAATTTTTTTACTTGTATGGTAAATATAAGTGGGAAGTAGAAAAAAGGAGGGGTAATAACTATCCTTAATGTCATTGAGGAATTAAATAATAAAGACTAGTATTTTGGGGCAGAAAGTTCTTCTTCCAATTTTAAAGGAAATTTTCTTAAAAGAGGTGAACTGAAAAGACTAAGATGACATCAGTCGTACCGAAGATCATGGATGATGGAGCTCAGGAGAGCAAGGGTGAATTAGCTAGACTCCAGTCAATTGTAGGAGCAATAGCAATAGGAGATCTTTTGAAAACTACTTTTGGTCCAAAGGGAATGGATAAAATATTACAGCCAATAAAGGAAGGCCCAATTGACTCTACTCCTATAGTAACTAATGATGGTGCTACTATTTTGAAGTCTATTTCAATTGACAATCCAGCTGCCAAGATATTGGTTGATATCAGTAAACAACAAGACAATAGATGTGGAGATGGTACAACGGGAGTTGTTATTTTAGCTTCAGAATTACTTAAACAAGCTGAGAGATTATTGGATCAGAAGATTCATCCTCAAGTTATTATTGCTGGATATAGAATGGCTTTAGAGGAGGCTAGAAAAGCTTTAAGCTCAAATTCCTTTAATAACCGTGAAAATCGTTCAGCTTTTGAAACTGATTTACTAAATATAGCAAGAACTACTCTAAGTTCAAAACTTCTCACTATTGAGAAGGATCATTTTGCTAACTTAGCTTTAAAAGCTATTCTTAGACTTGGAGATAACATGAATTTGGACTACATCCAAATCATCAAAAAAGTTGGAGGATCACTACAGGACTCCTTCTTAGAAGAAGGATTCATTCTTGAAAAGAAGATTGGAGTTGGCCAACCAAAGGTTATGAGAAACTGTAAAATCTTGGTAGCAAATACCCCAATGGATACTGACAAAATTAAGATCTACGGTGCTAAAGTCACTGTTGATAGTATGGATACTGTTCAGGAAATTGAACAAGCAGAAAAGAAGAAAATGTATAATAAAGTCCAGAAAATCCTCAAGCATGGATGTAATGTATTCATTAATAGACAACTTATTTATAACTATCCTGATCAATTATTCAAAGAGGCTGGAATTGTTGCCATAGAACATGCAGACTTTGAAGGAGTTGAGAGACTTGGAGCTGTATTAGGAGCAGATATTGTTAGTACTTTTGATAATCCAGAAAAAACAGTTCTTGGAACTTGTGAACTTATGGATACCATTATGATTGGAGAAGACGAGTTTATCCGCTTTTCTGGATGTGCTAAAAACCAAGCATGCACCATTGTATTAAGAGGAGCATCTTCTCATATACTTGATGAGGCTGAAAGAAGTCTTCATGATGCTCTGGCAGTTCTTTTCCAAACTGTTAGTGATGGAAGAGTGGTTTATGGTGGTGGATGTAGTGAAATGTTAATGAGTGTCTCGGTTGATGAACTTTCTAAGAGAGTTGAAGGAAAAAAGAGTCTTGCAATTGAGGCATTTGCTAATGCATTGAGACAAATTCCCACTATTCTCTTGGATAATGGAGGCTATGATAGTGCTGAGATTGTTACTAAACTTAGAGCTCTTCACTATAAGGGTAGTAGTACCTATGGAATTGATTTTAAAGTTGCTCAACCTGGAGATATGAAGGAACTTGGCATCCTTGAGTCATTTGAATCAAAACTCTCTCAGATCTGTTCAGCTACTGAGGCAGCTGAGATGATTTTGAGAGTTGACGATATTATACGTTGCGCTCCTAGACAAAGGCAAGGAGTTTAAGGAGTGAAACTCACAAATTATATGTTAATATTGGTACTAGTAGATTGTTGTTAGGCTTAAATAGAGGCATAACTAGCTAAACACTAAGTTTTGATAATTAGAAAGTTGTTAGTTTCTGTTTTAAGTTTCGTTTCTATTGGCTTACTGCCAAATTTTTTGCAATTTTTAGCTAATTTGAATTTTTTGTGTGCCAAGTTACTTAATGCAGCAACACCGGTATAGGGCAATAAATAAAGGCCGGTATAGGGGAATTTTTTTTTAAATATTTAATAAAAAAAATTTTAGGGGGAAAAGAGGGGTAAAAAAAAGTCTAAATAGAGTTTTTTAAAAGTCAAAGAATCTCAATAATGCTCAAAATGAGCGGAATTAAGATGTATTTTTTAAGTATTTTGGTATTATTCAGCTGGATCTCAATAGTTATTGGAGGAGAAGGAAACTTAGATGAACTAGTTTCAACACAAGTTACCAGAACTTTTTACTTGACAAAGAGGGTTGCCAAGGTAGTTATGGAAGTGAAACTTAAAAGTATTAAAGACGAGATTTCTAGTTTTGAATACGTTTTTGCTCTTCCAGAAGACCAATTTTCAAGAATTGGATTCATCTCAGCAGGAACTTCCTCTATTAGTTCTAATAACTTTAAAGTTGAAAAAATTGAAGCAGAAAAGTCATTTAAGATAGAAGTTGGTCATCTTTCAGATAATGAGAGGACCATATTTATAGAATATCATATGGGAAATCCTTACTCTGCTTTACCAAAAGCTATAAGACTTGGAGAAAACCAGCTTTTGGTGTTTGAGGATGAACTCAGGCTTAGAAACAAGTACAAAGTTACTAAAGAAAAGATAGTAATTCAGTTTTTGGCAGGAACAATTATAGAGAGAGTAATACCAACAAATATGAAGCGACAAGAAAACAAGGTAGTCCATTTGGTGAGCCAGGACAAACAAGGTGATAAGTTTTTGGTTCATTTTTCATTAAACAATCATCTTGTTTACTTTGACTCAGTCTCCAGAATCATTGAAATTTCCCACTGGGGAAATGTTAAGGTTAAAGAAGAATACTCAGGAATAAATATGGCAGCTCATAACAAAGGAGAATTCCACAGAAAGGAAATTATGATCCTTTCAGGGCAAGGTTTTGCTAGGATGAGAAATCCAGGAACAGTACTACCTCATAACACACATGTTTGTCTATTTGTAGATCATGTTCTTCCATATAGAGCTGTTGGACTGGAATACTATGACCAGATTGGAAATATTTCATACTCAAATGCTTGGAGAGTTGGGGCCTCTCACACAATGCTCCAAATCCAACCCAGATCACCTTTAATGGGTGGATGGCAGTTTGACTACATTGTGGAATACAATCTCCCTCTAGAAACTGTTGTTTTCTACGATCAAAGTCTAAAGCTATACATGCTTAATCTTACTATGATTCCTTCAGCTAAAGGAATATACTCAGAGAATGTCAACACACAAATCAGATTCCCAACTGGCTCCTCTGACATTTCTATAGATTTCCCAAAGAATAACAATATCCCATCTCTTATACAAAATGATGAGTTGGATCATTATTTTGGTTGGCTCGATATTTTGAAGCCTAGACCAGTATTAGTGTATAATATGAGTTCCTACTATATTCCTGAACATCTTCTACTCAACTACAAATTTCAAGCATATTACAGAATCAAGTCACATATCATCACATTTTCAGGAACTTTCCTAATTTCTTTCCTCGTTTTTATTCCTTTCCTTATTGTTATTTTAATTAAAAGACTTAATAATCACTCTGTCAAAATTAAAAAGGAATAAAGTTTTGGCGGGCAAAACATGCAAATAAAAAAAACTTCAAATTTCGGAATCTTAAGTAAAATGGGTTATTTGGATATTAGGTGATGTTTTCGAAAAAGGTGAGAATTCTTTCATAATTAAGTAGACAAATGTGAGTTATTGGAATGATTTGAAATGTATCTCATCCGTACGGGTATTTTAGAGTGACAGGCGTGCAAATACATACCCGTCACACATGACGGGTATGGAGGGTGCAATAAAAATAGGAAAATTGGGGACACACAAGTGAAGGAGGTATTCAGGAAATAAGGAGTTTACCAGCTCTTTTGGAGATTGAGAACTCTTTTTTTGTAATTTATTTGATGGAATTTGGTTAAAATTAGAAGAAATATATACAGATTTAAGGCTTGAAGTACATCAAATTGTCAATAAGCTTGAATGTGGTATATACCAGAGTCTATCAGAGATTAATTACGATAATAATAGGAGTGTGTTATCAGACATAGGAGAAGCAATTATTTGGTGAATATTTGGAGATTTAGGGATTGCTGGATTATGTTATCATGTATACTATTCACGAAGGGTGTAATATATCAGGGAACACAAGGATTTATGACACTCCGAACAGACACACTTGGGATATCAATAATGGAGGTACTGATGGTATGAGGAATGAAAGTTCAACACCTAGATTCAAGCATAACTTTAATTCTGGTTATTCTGATAAAAAGTTTCTACAACATGGAGAAGAGATGGAATTTACAGGGAACAATAGAAATGATATATTAGGAAGAAATGGAAACTTAATCAGACAAAATATATCAGAATATAAAAAAAGCGTTGGAGTAATGGAAGGGAGCTATGTTGACAGAAACATGGAGATTTCAGAAACCCCAAGAGTAATTCAACAGTTAGAAACTAATAAACGTCAAATAAGTGAAGAATTTACTGAGAAAAGAGATCATGAATATGATACCAGAATTGTAGATAAGAACACTAAATTGAGTAGCAAAAGTGGATCTCAAAGCTCATTGAACCAAACAAACTACAAGAAGGTGAACTTGGGAGGATTTACTGAAGCAGATTGGTATAAAAAGATTCCAAATTGGGAAAGAATAATTGATGAAAGATATACAAGCGTTTATAGTTCATATGAAAGACTTGAAATGATAGGAACTGGGACTTATGCTAAAGTTTGGCTTTTGAAAGATAAAATAACGGGGAAGAAATATGCAGGAAAACTATTAGAACCTCATACTTATCCTTCAGATACAGTAGAAAGGATTGAGAGAATGTTTCAGTCAGAAATAAAGAATCTCATAGTAAGCCAATGTCCAGGTGTAGTTAGGCTGCACAAGATCGTAGTAGGCCCAGAAGGAAGCCTATTAGTTCAAGATTATGTAGATGATGGTACTATTTGGCGTGAGAACTGTTGTGTAAGCGAATTGGAAGCCTTCCAGCACTTTATTCAACTAATTCAGAGCGTATTATACTTCCAAGACAAGGGGGTAGTACATAGAGACTTGAAACCAACGAATATTTTAAGATATTCAAATAAAACAATAGTAATAGGTGATTTTGGGTGGAGTGAACAAACGAAGAAGTTACATTTGAGCCCCTCAGAATGGCCAGGAACACTTGAAATTAATCCCCCGGAAGTATTGACATTTAAAGGTCCTTTAACCGAAAAGATAGACAACTATGCAGTTGGAATGAACTTATTGTTGTTTCTCACTGGTAGGTTTATTTGCAGACAGAAAGGATTGGATGTTACAGAAGCAGCTCCTTATATTCTAAAAGTAGTGGAACTAATCAGAAGTGATTTTAATAATAAGATTCTGAGTAAAGGAAAACAAAAAGGGAATACTCAATTAAAGCAGAGCCAGTACTTCATGTGGGAGATCTTTATTGGGTTTACTGACCCCAACCCAAATACAAGGTGGAGTATTAAGAAGGCTTTGTTTCACCCAGATTGTATTCAACAGCTTTTATTTTGTTTCCATAATAACTTTCCAATTCTATGGCATCCTCAGGTAATTGCTATAATCAAATCAAATATTATACCTAACAATGTGAGCTCTCACCAAACTTTCATAGAAGATGAGAAACAATATTGTGAAGTTGGAAAACAAAGTATTGGTATGGGAAAGAGTTCAATGGCAAACATAAATAGTAGTAATCAGATAAATATTCACAATGTTTCACATGCTACACATTTTAATAATTATAGTGGCGGTCAGAGTCCAGTTTCTGAAGACTTAGCAGAATCCCAGAGAAGCTATTATAAGTCAGTTGGGACGTCTCTAAGGCCTGCAAATCCTCCAATAGGTCACAAGTTCTTTAAAAACGACGGACAACAACATAAACTAATGCTAAACAGTCAGTTTTTGTCAGGGTCTTCTGATAACAATTCAGTTTATAATAACGAGTTTGCTGCATCATTAAGAAACCAACAACAGGTGAATACCTCCTCTGCAGCCACTCTAAGTTATACAAACAATGGCCATAAGTTTGTTGGGGTTGAAAGTTCTGTTGTGAAGCAACCCCATTTTATCAATAATTTTCACTATTGAGTTTCTAGTTATAAGAATTGCACAAAAGATGAGTCATCCATCTTATATTGATTAGCAACTCTCATTTAGTACATAGATTCCCAGTATAGTATATTGAATAATTTTCTTCTTATTATTTTCTCAAATGTAGTTTATTCTTTGTGCATGTGGGAGGTTTACATACACTGCCACGTATGGCGGCAAAACTTATGTCATTGCATGAATGACGGCATAGCAGTCAAAAGGGAAACATGCAAAGGGGGCTGCATGCATTGCAAATTTGTGGCACTTGTGAAAAGTAGTTGATGGAAAAATAGAGTCATAAAAAAGAAGAGGATTATGTTGAAGTTTCGGATTTTATCGAGTTTAAGAATTGGAATGCCAAGAAATAGTAAAGTTTTTAGGATAATTAGTGTGAATAATATACTGAGATAGCGAGAATAATGGATAATTTGAATGGGATTCGAGTATTATATCTTCATGGGTGAGTTTGAAGTTGATTAAATTCAATAATATATGATAGAAATATTTTCTTATTTTCTAATAATAATAATGATTTTTTTTTTTTGCAGATTCTATGATAATTATAAGTCATATAGAAAGAAGCAAGTAGAGGAGATTGTTGGAGTTTCATACATTCGGTCTCCAGATTTGAGGTATCAAACTTTAATAATAAGGTCCAAGACTTCATATGTTGCTATATCATTGCTGATTTTTATAGTATTAATGTAAGTTTTAAATTAAATAAATTTAGGAAAAAAACAATTTAATTATATTTCTTATAATACAGAATAGTTGAATTCTTGGTATCTTTTAATCTTGGATTGAAGATTGTGTTACCAATCTTAATGGTAAGTTTAAAATATTTTCAATTTGATTAAGATTAAAAAAACAAAAAAAAATCAAAGGCTTTTCTAATCATTGTAGGGTATAGAATAACTGGGATAATAGTATTGAAGCGTTGTGCAAATGTTGCAAAAGATATAATAGAAAAGAATATATTGGCCTTCAAGCCTGAGATAATTATGACGTCAGATTTTTCAGCAGTTAGCGTGAGCAAGGTAAACTCAAGGATAAGCAAAGTTCCTGTGATAATGTTTTCTCCATCTATCATAAACTTTAGAAGATTTACGTTTAGTAGAATGGAATTAGAGCCTGAAAGATTTCAAAGTCTGATGATTGTACAAAGTCTTAATGATAAAATTGTGCCAACAAGAGATATAATGGAACTAGTTAGTGGTTTTGATGAAACACAAGTAAGAACTCATTTTGTACAAGGAGTTGGAACTCTACTTCCAACTTATGCAAGTCTTTCATCCGAGCAATTAAGAATGTACATGGTCGAAATTCTGCAAATGGCTTCAGAAGATAATGGTATTACTAGTGATTCTCAAAGTATTAATGTAACAGAGATGCAGAGATTTAGTAACAAGAGTGATGCAATGGAACAAGGAATTAATAAATTAGTTAGTAATAGATTACAAACAATGCATACATTTACAGATTATAATTATGGAATCAATTTGCCCTCACTAAGGAAGCCAATTTCACTCATCAGTAGAAGTCCCAGAAACAGTTATTCTAAGTACAAAAGTCTTAGCAGTGAGTTGAGAGATGCAGGATACAGTCAAGATAATGAACTTGATGAGAATGAACAGTCACCTTTGATTGAATCAAGGGAAAAACTTACTTCTAGATCAATATATAATCCAAAGCCAAGCAATGCAAGTGAACTGTTTAGTCAGCTAGAACATATTAAGGAAGATGATAGTAGCGAATATTATAGTGATAAATCATGAAAATATTCAAGTTAGAATAGTCTTGAGATCACAAAAATCATTCCAATGTTGGCGCCAATTTGGAATTAAAGTGGTAATTTCAAAGTAACGATAAATGAAAAAGTAGGCTATGGAGGGGACTTTATATATAATTCTGGATTCAAGAAGTTTATTTAGATATGAGGATACTGGAGAAAGTCAATCAAATGCTCAAAGTAACTTATTGGTTTCGGGAGAATGCGTACTGAATTCAATATTTCAATTCACAAGGCTATATAATCTTAGTACTGGTCAGAAAAAGAAGCTGAATATATATCTATGCGACTCAAAAGGCGAGAATTTGTTGTTTGATGGTTTTATATCTGGCTTGACAAAGGAGTTACAATTTGAGATAATGCCAAAGATGTTAGAGGAGATTTCAGAAAGAATTTCATTGGGCGAGATGAAGATGAGCCCAACCATTTCAAAGTGTTTGTGTAAGATTAATAGTACAAGAAAGAAGTTTGGATATAATAGGTCAGAAAAAGATCGTATTATACTGTTAGATGCTTCAAATAAAGATGAATATATTTCTCAGTATGTATCTTTGCTGAATTGTGGGTTTGCATCACAAAAATTGGTAAGTTATTTATTCATATATTATTAAACATTGAATTAATTGTAATATTTTGAATCAGGATGTGGTGATTGATGTTGTGAGTGTTACAAGGAATCCATCTCCTTTATTGAATAATTTAGTTGATATATGTAATGGTTTAAATTTAAAGTATTCTCAAATTGTAGACTCTTTGGCAGAGAGTAACATTGAAATAAATAAGGAGGATCATCATTGGTTGGATCAGGGATTGACTCCTTTTTTGATTTTTCATTTATTACCTTCTATTCAGGCACGTGAGGAGATTTTTATTTCTATTAATAAAACAAAGCAGACAGGTTTGGCTGTATGTTTCTGTCATCATCAGAAAATTGAAATAGGATATGTATGCTCATCTTGCTTATCAATATTTTGTTCAAGATTTAAAGCTCCAATCTGTTCAACATGCGGGTAAGTTTTTTTAAAGATGTTTATTAATTTATTTATTCAAATTTTTACTCAATTAATTAGAGCGAGATTGAAAAGAATACCTATACAACAAAAGACTCTAAGTAGCTTAAACATTGAGGATGGAAAAAATATATATTAGTTTTGAAGTACTTATTAGTATGATCAATAATTCCATAAAGATCTTTGTTGACACAATATAATCAAGAATAAGTCAGGAGGGAGGAAAAGGCAAGGAACTAATAAAAGAAAAAGAAATAATCAATTTAGAAAATTAATGTAACTTATTTAATCCAAAACTTAAAATTATAACATTGGCCTACAAAGGGAGTTCCACTTCAACTCAGAGTCTTCTTTGAAACAGATAATTGTTATTCTTTTAGCTGAAACTTTGACTCTAGAAAGTTGTGAGTCTATAGGGTTAGAAAGGTTTGCAATTTTAAAAAGGAAGTTAGTATTTTCAGATAAAACTTCCAATGAAATTGTATTATTTGTTACTTCCAAATTTGGTTTCCCTGCTATTTCAAGAGGTGATTTACTGGATATCAATTCGGCTAGATCCTGTAAGCTTATATAAATCTCAATACTTTCTCCACAGTCTGACCATGAATACTTTTTAATCTGAACACTTCGAGGCTTGTCAGAGACAGGCTCTTTTTCATCATCTTTATGCAGCAAAATTGGCTGTCCTCCCGTTACTATTCCTGGTCCTTCAAAGATCTTTGCATCCTTGAGGTCTTGAGAATTGTTCTTGTGAGCATAATAATAACTAAATTCTCCCTTTTCCTTAATGTTACTTCTGAGAGCAGAAAGTTCCTTATCGCTTGAACCCATTTTCCTCTCTCTTTTTAGTCAAACTTTTTGTACTAGCAAATTTTGTCTACCTTGGTAATTTTAATATTCTTTGTAATTTCTATTAATACCGGACCATTTTGGCGCCAAAGTCAGAGTTAAATATAAATCAATTATATATAAGATTTAATCAAATAATTCAGCCCAAGATAAGTGAATAAGAAAAATTCAGGAAGCGATGTTTATATGAAATGAGTTGAAGGAAATGAAATGATGAAGATATTCATTGTGTGAATATGCATTATTCTTCCAGAATTTGGAAGATAAGTGCAGTTTTATCGTAGAAACTACAACTAAAACCAAAAAGTGTGTTATTCATTCTAAATGTGTCAATTCCATATACTATGGAATTGTGAGAAAATTGACTTTCTGAATCGTTTGGGACAGAAATATATTGTTTTTCAACATTCAAATTTGGATCTAATTTCAAGTATTCAAGACCATAATAACATTGTGCCATTCCAAGGTAATCTTCAAATTGGTTAATTCTCCAAATTCCTCCATTAGTTTTGTGCTCATAAATAGGAGAGTTTATCATCCTAAAATCCCAGAATCTAAGGGTTTCGTCGTAACTTCCTGACCAAAATTGATGATTTCTATTCGACTTTTGGATACAAGTTACACCCATAGAATGGGATTTCTTGTTCTTCATTATTGGCTCATCAATACAACTTGTTCTGAGATCCCATAAAGATAAAGAGCAATCGTCAGCTCCTGTTGCCAGGAGATTTCCCTCTGGATCAAGAAATGACACTGTCCATACTTCAGTATTTGGATGAGCATAGAATTCGTTTTCAATGATTTCAGAGTTTCTAATAATGAAAACTCTTCCGTCTGAAATGCTATAGCAGGTTTTTCTAAAATTAGAATTCAAAGATTCAAAGGAGTTAGGTTATTCAAGAGATATAGAAATTAGGATGGAAATTTAGGATGAAAAAAAAGGTTTTTTCTCTTTCCCCTTTTTCTCCAACCTATATTAGCTTACCTGGTACCATTAGAATAAATACAAGACAGGTCTAGTCCAATTATATGGTTGTTATTGTCTATATTTTCAGACCTAACAGAATTAAGAAGCTTATAGCTGCAAAAATCTGAGTCTATTCTAAATAGTTTAAGGCTCTTATCTGAACAGAGACAAGTAATGTGGGTAAAGTCCGGATTGTTAAGGTTTACATCTTTAGGGTCCCATTCAAAATTAACGACTCCTGATTCTGCATTGATATACATTTTGGGTTTGTGCTCTACATTTTCTGCAGTTTTAGAGGAATAATTTGGGTGGCCATCATGAATCTCCAGAACTGACTGGATGTCATATATATTGATTCCCCCAATTCTGTGTTGAGACTCTGCATCCTCAAGGCAGTAAAGACCAACTCCAAAGTGTCGATTATCCACGCCATTCATATAAATACAGTCAGCTGGATGCTCGAATTTTAGAATCTGCATTGCATGCAAGCGGGAATTAAGCTCGGATTTTAGTGTGCATGCATTTGGGCCAGAAATAGCATGCATTGACAAATTATAATATACAAGCAAATTAAGAGGCTTTACGGAGTAATTTGAAAAAATTGGAATTGGCAGTTATTCAAAGTAGCCTTTACCCTCAAAAGTAAGAATTACGGAGGTTCTTGATAAAAGAAAATTTCAATATTGAAGTATTTAGAAAAATTAAGCTTAGAAGCCAAGGAAGGCCTTTAACCAATAGTATAGAAAAATAAGCGGCCGACAGTAAAAAAAAAACTAAAATACCAAATTTGAATTTGACCAATTTTGGGAAAGAAAGCTGTGAAAAAATTGGTAGAGTATCCCAGCTCTGGCTTCTAAAGATTGAAAAACTGGGAATTATTTGGAATCAATATAATAAATATATATATATTTTTTATGTGTACATATTGGGAACACTTGGCAAGTTTTTAAGGCTTAATTCTTGGGCGGGTCTTTTATCCAAGACAGTGGAGAGTAGAAGAGAAGGAAATAAGGGTAAATTTTTGCAGAAAGCTACAAATTGAGCGTGAATGATCAAATAGCTCTAAAATTAACGAGAAAAAAGATGAAGAACTCAAACTGTTAGGCATATGGCAAAATTCTCAGTAGCCAGTTCGTCGGCTTCTTCAATGGAGCGACTGAGCTACGATAGATCTTTACTAAGGAGTGCAACAGAAAGTTATTCTCCATTAGATAGAGCTATAAAGTATTCAAATTCGAAGGTTGTTCTACAACGGTTGGTTTTGATTAGAGAGTTTATAGATATTTGCCACGATGTTGGGTATTCCAAGGCGACGAGTACTTTGTTACCAATATTAGGGAGGTTAATTAAAGACAACGACGAGGATGTAAGGCGAGGAGTATTGAGTATTTTGGGTGATTTAGTTGGGTTTTTGGTACAATCTGATTTGGAAAAAGGTTACAATGTGGTTTTATCGACTATTATTCCAATAATAAAGGATGTTTTGAAGGGTGATATTCAAAATACAAGCATTTCTATTAAAGAGGCTGCTTGCCATGTTGGTATAACATTATGTTCCCATTTAAGGCATTCAGATAGAGTTCATTCCATTTTATCTATTAGTTTGGCTCTTGCGAATGACTTAGATAATGAGGACTCGAGATGTTTAGCATCTTGGATGTTGAATGGTTTAGCTGAGTATATGGGCAAAGATATTTGCATGCAATTTATAGTTCCTCAAATTAAATGTTTAGCAGATGATCACAGTGAGAGAGTCCGAATGTTTACAGTTATGAATCTTTGTGAGGTAATTCGAATTACTCAGAGCTTTTCAGAGCTATTTACAGTTTTCAAGCGTTTATTACTATATGACTCGAAAGCAGTTAGGAAATGTGCAGTAAAAGTGATTATTGGCATCTTCAGCAGCATAAAAACTATTGATAGCAGCGATTTTTCTACTTTCCTAATTGAGATTTTGAGGAATATATCTGATAAAGACCTTATCAACGATATAAACAAACAGGTTGGCCCTTTAATTACTTTATTTAGGGACCCAGAATGTGTCCCAAGGGAGATTCTTGATATATATTTGGCTATGGGAGTGTCTTCTGAAGCAGATGAGAATATAGTGATCTCAGATATTGATTCCAAGGTCTCTAAAACGGATGAGGATAGTCAGGTTTGCAATAGACAGGGCACAGAAGAGGATGATCAGGCTTCTAGAGACCATATAGAGAAATTTGGCAGCAGAAAGTCATCTGCGACAATGGATATTCAAACAAAGCATGAGGAGATTTCTTTGCTTCCATTTGGGAGTAATTTGGGGCTAACATTTAGAGAGCTTGAGTTCAATGGACCATCTTACTTTTGCTCTTATAGCTTCGCCTCCGTGTTCTCACGTATGGGCCCCAACAGCTGGCCTGAGTTTTCTAAGCTTTTGGCTCATCTTGTTGAGAGCCCTCATTATTCAGTAAGGCTTCCAATTGCCGCTTCTATGTCTTTAATTCTAGCAACTGCACTTTCTTGTGGAGATAGATCTCATTCTCATCTTATTCGCTCCACTTCCTTGTTGCAGAATATTCCTTTATCAGATTCATCCAACATGAGTAAAAGCGGTACAATGGACAAGGAGAGAAGCGAGAAAAGTAGTGCAGAGATTAAGAAAGAAAAAGAGTTTTGTAACACTATTGAAAAGGGAGCTGACATGTTCTTTAACAATATTAATCAAGAACCTGCCAAATGTCTTCTAATAGGCTCCCCCTTCAAGCTTCCATGTTCCAAAGGCTGTCATCTTCGTACAGATATTCTACCATTCTTGCATGATATCATTGGGAAACTATTGGATGATAGCGACATCTATGTAAAAAGAGCCATATTTGGCTGTCTTTCAGACATAATTAAATGCCTTCCTCATAAGGAACACGTGGAACCACTCATTAAAAAGTTCCCTGACCTACTTAATTCTTGCCGAATTGACTGGAGATGCAGAAATATCTTAGCTAACCAGATCAGAAAGATTTGTATAGATCTCCACTTAAGGAATATGGAAATTAGGAGACATTCAGAGACTTCCCAGGAGCTTTTTACTGGAAGATTTGCTCAAGAATACTTATCCCCGGTAGCTTTTTCGCTACTTCTTGATCCAGTTTCTGAAGTTAGAAAAACTGCTATAAACAGTATTTCCTCTCTTTTAAGAATATCTTCACCGTTCCTTTGGCACTTCTTCCAAAATGGGGGTAATGTCCACGATCTTCCGAATCCAATTCATTCTCCAGAATCCACTTCTGGCCCTAAAAAAGATATTCAGGTTATTTCATCAGTTTCCACGTCATCTTCATCTACTTCAGCTTCCTCACCAACTCCTTCCTCTTCCAATCCTATTGATACCTCTTGCTCCGTGACCACTGTGAATGTGACTGGAAACTCTAAATCCTTTGAATCAAAAGAGGAGAACAAAGATCTTTCTTCTTCAATCAGTGGCTCTGAAAAGCAAAATAAAGATGTTAATGATATCCTATATAAGAGTTTCCAACCGCTATATATTCATAAACAAAACTCGTCCATAATATATTCATCTATTTATAACTTCTCCCCAAGTTCATCTAAGGCTTTAAGAAAGGGAAATGGAGAAATTACTGGTTCTGCTACTAATTCTGAAATTATCAATGGATTTAATGGATTTATTAGCAATAATAATTATAATCAGGTCCAAATCACAAATGCAAATTTTAATGATACTTACCCCAAATTTTCAGAGAAACTTCGAGTATTGTTTTCTCTAGACGGAGAAAATGGTAACTGTAAGTTATTCAATGAATTAGCTCTAATTTGGTGTATCCTTAAAACATTTGCAATCTCAACCAAATACCATCATAGACAAGAGTTTATACAAATGTGTGATCGCTTTATTAGAGATATTCCTAGAGGATTCTTTTATGCCTATTTCCTTAATCCTCTCATATTACTTGCTTCTGATCCTATCAGAAATGTTCGATCCACATGGTTAAGAGTTATTGGACCTCATATTAAAGATTCTGGTAGATTGGCGCAATGTGCTAATATTGTTGCAGCTTGTAAGCTTATGAGCCAATCAGAATTTGACAAAGAATGCAACAAATACTTAACGAATATCAAATTCTTACCAAAGAATACCCTAAAACGGGTAGAGTTTCTATCAGTTAAAGATATTACAGAGATTATTGGCCGTACTGCCAATTATGATGATATCCTTACTTGGAATCAGCAACCTTTAATCAAACATTTCAATCTTTATATGGAAGAAGTATTAGGATCTCTATGGTGTCTTGATAATGTGCCAGGTTCAAGTCTACATGCATTCTCCAATACCAATTCTATTATTAGAAAGCCATTTTACTCTTCTGAGCGTTGTTCTGACCTCACAATGGAGTATGAAATGATGCTTCTTGAAGTAAGACCCAACTCATCTCCCACGAATATATCATCTTTAGCACCAGTAATCGCTTCCGATACAAGCAGTTTAGAATTTGGACCATCAAACATTGATTTATTTTCCAATAGCAATGCATTATTCTCATATAGACTTGGAGTTTGTAGAAGATCATCCGAATTTTCCGAGAATGGTTCATTATCACCCAATTCAACTCTTGATTCAGAAACAAAGACCATATCCAAGGGAGATTCATCTGGCATTTTGGAATTTGACTCCTCATCTTCAAAATCTTCTTATTCTGTCAATTCCTTAGAAATACTATATAGACCAGGAATACCTAGAAGTTATTCCAAATTTATCTGTCCTTCAGGAACAGATACCTCCTTCCAGAATATAACTGAAACAGAGTCAATTGTTAAAATTCGGAGAATCCCAAGAAAAAAGACGCAAAGAAGCCATTCCCAGAAGCTAAAACAAGATAAGAAACAAACTTCTATAGTATTTGATCATAAACTACACGAAGCTACTAGGAACTTCTTTATGGTCGATATTGCTAGAGCTGCAACTGATGATCTATTTTAATATCATCTGCAACTCATATGAATTTACAAAGGTATAAGAGAAATGAAATGAATCAATGAATCAATGGAATACCTAATTCTTTATTTAACTTAATAAGCTTTTTAATTAGAGAACTGGACAATTATTTTAATAATGAATATTTTTGTAGTAATAAAATATATATATTTATACGTATATATAACAATTAGACTAATTAATCTTTTGTTTTCTATAGTTCCTTTTTGTAAAATTTTATCAAAATTAACGAGAGGATGATTTACAACTGAATAAAATATATACTTCATCCTTTCTAGGATTCTATGGAATCTAAGATTTTTTTCGCCTTGTTCAATATAAGCTCTATAGAAGCATTATAATCATTAACCTTTTGATCCACCCTTGTCTTAGTAATTTCTTTTTCATGTTCTTTTACTGTCTGCTTCAAGGCTAAATCTAATTCCTTGAGGAACCCATCAAACTCTGAGCTGAAAGCAGAATGTTCTTCTTTACCACTATTATCCATAATATTAATTATTCTTTGGCAATAATTAAATATTGAATAAACTCACAGAGCGCGCCCGAGGGCGGGCTTTGCATGTTTTGGCGGGTTTTATTTTAAAGGAAGGATAATATAATTGGGAGGACAATGTAAAGGAGAGAAAAAAATAGGTGGATTAAAATTAAACAAGGTGCAAGGAGTGGTAGTGGTAGAGTGAAATAGACAGAAAGGGAAGAGAAGAGTAAGAGGGAGCTGTAGAAAGAGAAGAAGAGGAACTAAAGCTGAAAGAATTTTCATTACAAATATTAAAAAGGGGCGAGAATAAGGAGAAAGTGAGACTTTAGTCTGTTAATTTGTGTGTGTGCGTGTGTATATAAGAATTGGAGGATATAAAGCAATATTGGTTTGCTTTGGAGCTTTTTTTGTGGAGAGAATAAGGGAGGAAAATGACAGATTTTAGTGAAAAGAATTTGGAGTATAGGTTGGACAGTTCAGAACAGCAAGCACAAGGTCAGGGACAAGGACAAGGGCAAGGACAAACTCAGAACGAAAATAAGATTCCAAGTGGTCCCATAATAGCAACATTATGTTGCTTGTCAGCTTTGGGTTTGAGAGGAAAAGTGGTATCATCATTCTCATTCTTTCCTCCGAAATTGAGCGGTCTAGTATTGAGAGATCGAGATGGAAGCGAAATAGAGTTTAAGAAGGAGTATATACGCATGAGATTTGGGTTAGAAAAGATTACCTTAAGATCTGTGACTAATATAGAAAAGAGATTGGAAGATTTGTTAGTTGGAGAGAGAAAGGCTGATATTTTTTGTACTTGGTTGGAAAGTGGCAGATCAAAGATACCTATTTCTTGTATTAGTATATCCCCAGTTCATAATGGAGATGGTACTAGAGAAAAGATTCCAGTATTCATATTTAGTCATGGAAATGCGACAGATATTGGAAGCATGCTACCTTGGTTTGTAAATTTGAGCTTAAAGTTAAATGCGCATGTTTTAGCTTATGATTATAGATCATATGGACTTTCCAAAGGAAAACCGACAGAGAGAGGGATTTATGCAGATATCAAAGCAGTTTATGAATATGCAAGAGATGAATTAAATTTTCCAACTGATCGAATTTTTCTGTTAGGACAAAGTATAGGTTCAGCTCCAACAGTACACCTTGCTAGAAAACTTAGGAAGAAGTTGAAAAAGAATACAGGTGCAGGAACAACTTCTGATAAATCCAATATTGATTGTAATAGGTCTGGGCTCCCTTTAGGAGGAATTATTATTCAATCTGGAATAGCTTCGGGTTTAAATGCTCTTTTAGCTCCAGATTATAAGAAAGATATACCATGTGATGTATTTCCAAACTATAGGAATATTCGAAAAGTGCCATTTCCAATTCTTATTTTGCATGGAACTAATGACCAAGTTATTCATATTTCAAACTCTAAGAAGTTGTTTGAGAATGCGAAAGAAAATAAATTCCATCCTCCAGTAACTACTTGGTGGATTGAGGGAGCTAACCATAATCTTCCAGGACCAAACCCCAAGAAAGAGTACTACCAAAAAATTGGTGCTTTTATTAACTCTGTAATTTAATATTTAGAGACAATTATTATCATTTTTGACTTTATGACCAATTTTATATTAATTAATCATTTAATTCTATCTCATTTTATTATATATAATTTGTTTGTACCCCTAGTTTATTTTCAAATCTTCAAAAATATGCTCTTATTCTTATCTATACAGCCAATTGTTGTAAATATGGATGTATTTACTCTTTTATTTATTTTTAAATTTGATGTGTGCTACTTAGAAAACTCTTATATGAATTCTTCAAATCTTAAGTACTATTCTCTTTCTCTTAGCTCCACTAAATATTCGCACAATTATTGTATTGCAGCAGAAATTGCATATTATTTACACGTGTCTGCATGCAATGACATATTTCCACATGCAGTCATTTTTACTGGCAATGTTACAAATGTTTGCATGATGCTCGAATTTTGGTAAAATGACATTTATTTTGGCGGGAAAAGTTCTTGACAGAAAAAACATTTTTTTTTCATCACGAAGCCTGTAATTAAAGAAAAGGAGGAACTTTGGTGTTTTTTTCTGATTATTAGAAGGAATTGAGATATCATAGAGAAATAGCTTGAGAAGATGTTGCTTCGGTCTGGTATAAATCTTTACAAGTCAGTTGAAGGTTCAATAGGGTTAAGAAGCGCTGCTATTAGGTTCGGAATGCGTTATATAAGCTCTGGTAAAGAGCTTAGTTTTGGAGGAAAAGCCAGGAAAGAAATGTTGAAGGGTGCAAACGACCTTGCAGATGCTGTAGGAGTGACTTTGGGACCGAGAGGTCGAAATGTCGTTATAGAGCAAGGATTTGGGGAAGCTCCAAAGATTACCAAAGATGGGGTCACAGTTGCAAAAGCAATTCAATTTGGTAAAGGCTCAGTGAATTTGGGTGCTCAGTTATTAAAGAATGTGGCAATATCAACAAACGAGGAGGCTGGTGATGGCACAACTACAGCCACCGTGTTAGCAAGAGCAATTTTCAAATCAGGTTGTGAGAAAGTTGATGCAGGATTAAATCCAATGGACCTACTTAGAGGAATCAAGCTTGGAGTTGAGCATGTGGTTAATGAATTGGATTTATTAAGCCAACCAGTAAAATCTCATGATGATATTTTGAATGTTGCTACAATTAGTGCAAATGGAGATTCTATTGTTGGATCTTTGATTGCTCAGGCTTATAGTAAAGTTGGTAGGCATGGTACAATTAATATTGAGGAGGGGAATACTACACAAAGTGAGTTGGAGATTGTTGAGGGGTTAAAACTTGACAAGGGCTATATATCCCCATACTTTATTACAAATCAAAAGTACCAAAAAGTTGAATTGGAGAATCCATATATATTGATTTCACAAGGGAAGATATCATCTTTGAAGTCTATTCTCCCAATTCTAGAATTCTGTATCTCTTCCAGATCTCCTTTATTAATTATTGCTGAAGAAATTGAAGGAGAAGCTTTAACAGCTTTGATTTTGAATAAACTTCAACTCAATTTAAAAGTTTGTGCAGTAAAAGCTCCAGGGTTTGGGGATCATAGGAAGCAAATACTTGAGGATATCTCAGTCTCTGTTGGAGCTAAAATTATTCAAGAAGAGTTCTCAAATGCAAAGCTTGATCAGATGAATTCTAATCAAATACAAGAATTCCTTGGTAAGTGTAAAAGTATTTCAGTCTCTAAAGATGAAACAATCATTACTCAAGGCCAAGGATCACCTAAAGACGTAAAAGATACTATTTCCTTACTTAAATCGCAAATTGAGGAAAATCAAAAGCTTACTGATTATGATAAAGAAAAGCTTCGAGAAAGACTTGCAAGATTAACAGGCAGAGTTGCTTTAATTAAGATTGGTGGATATTCTGATACTGAGATTTCTGAGCTTAAGGATAGGTTTATCGATGCTTTGAATGCCACAAAGTGTGCAATAGAACAAGGAATTGTTCCAGGAGGTGGTTCTGCTTTGTTATGGGCATCTAGAAACCTTGGAAAATTATATTCTCAAAGTCCTCCTCCTGGGAAAACTTTAACACCCTCTCAATCGTCATCAAATGAATCGAATCCTATTAGAAATTATGATATGGCAATGGGTGTTAAGATTGTTCAAGATGCATGCAAGGTACCTTGCCACCTCATTTCTTCTAATGCAGGTTTTGATGGTTCAGTTATCGTTGGAGAATTGGTTAAAGTCTTTTCTAAAGGAAGTAAGCACTTTGGTTTTGACGCTCAGACTGGTCAGTTTGTTGATATGATTGAAAGTGGTATTCTTGACCCTACAAAAGTTGTCAAATCTGGTCTGAGAGATGCTGCTAGTATTGCATCTTTGATGACTACAACACAAGTATCTGTATTCGAACCAAGTAATCAATCAGAAAAGAATAATTCCTCTGGATCAAATTCCTCCGAATCTTCTTCTTCATTTGGTTCACTTCCTGGTGATTTTTACTAAAGTTTGTATATACTCTCATACAAATTAACTAAGAAAGCAATCAAAGCAATAGAAGACAAAATTTTATATATTTTCATTCATTTCAAATAAATCAAGTTAAAGTTAAACCAACCAAGAAAATACAATAACCTCTAAATTAATATTTAATTCAACATTTTTCTTACTCTTTCAATCGCATTCTTGACAGAAATTCTATTAATTGGATCTATACACAACATATCTTGAATCAGCATTCTTGTTTCCAATGATATTCCTTCTCGGTTGAAAACTAAGTTTTCAGAGTTCTCTTTTATGGATCTTAAAAGTTCTCTTGTATCTTGTCCAAAAAATGGAGGGCTTCCATTCAAGATACAATACATAACGCATCCTATTGACCAAATATCTCTTTTAAATCCATCTATTCCATCTTTGGTACATTCCAACTTAAAACACTCTGGAGGAGTAAATAACATAGATCCTTCTATTATAAATGGTAATCAAGAGTTAATTAATTAATGGTAATTATGATGATGATGATATTTCCTAGAAGTTTACTCCCTCTCCCTCCTATAAATCACCTTAAAATATAATTAAACTTACCAGAATCATATATCAACCCAGAGTCATTAACTATAATAGATGAGTTGAAATCGGAAAGTTTTACTTGGAACTTGGAAATAAACTTAAGTGCGGTATCAGACTCCTTATTTGTTGAAGGAAAGTCTTTTTTGAAGTATTCCATATATTCTTTGAGCACCAATAACTGCATTAAGGAGCTCCTCCCCAAGAAATCCGTTTTTTCTTCTTCTTCTTCCACATCTCTTTCTCTTAATAATCTTATTTGTTCAGCTTTTGCTCCTGAAGTTGACTCAAATATGGGAGCATCCTCCCAAAGACACTTTTCCTCAAACAATTCATCCTCATCTTCCTCATCCTCATCCAAACTATTCAGATCTTCAAAAGTGCAAATCAAATCTGATTCATCAACTTTTTCTGTTAAAAAGATATTTTCTGGCTTAATATCCCTATGTACAATTCTATGTTCATGTAAATAATCAACACAAACAAGTAATTGGTACAATATTATTATTGAAATCTTCTCACTATAAACCATAATCCTTCTAGAATTATTAATTACACTATAAAATTTACCATACCTATTCCAATACATCAACTGAAAAGGTAGATACTCATGAACTAGCACTATTTGATTCGATTCTGGTACCTCAATCAAGTCAAGAACTCTTGGTATACTGGAATGATTCAATTTTCTCATTATTAAATATTCCAAAATCACCCTCTCATACACAGATAAAATTATCTTTTGGTTATTTTCCATAACCAAAGCAACTTTATGAGATTTAAGACATGATAATAACCCTATTTTAAGTGTGGTTAAGATACTTCCAACACTATCCTTATTAAAAGAAAAAAGTTTCCTACCCCTATATGCCCTAAAGTAACTACCTTCACCTAAGAATCCTTCCTTTGATGAATTGTAGGCATAATTATTTAAGCAGTAGTTAACACTCAAATCGTCATTTTCTATATTTGTCTTAACTAATACCCAAAGAAAACCATTTCTATCTAAATTTAATAAACTTTTAATCTTAAAAATCATATTTTTACTCACTCGCCTTGTCTCTCTATATCTAGTTGTTTTCTTTTATATCCCTTCAATTTTCAATCTTCATCTTTTCTTTCAATAATTTTATTATACTTTAATAAATATTTAATATTATCTAAAAATTGTGCATGCATAATTTGTGCATGTTTTCCCGCCTAAATGATGCACATAATTATAAAAATTAATAAATAGGCAAATAACAAAAGAAAAGCACATGAAAATACTACCAAAAGACGGAATGTCCGGTCTATGTTGGAAAAAGAAAGTGTAAAGAAAGTGTAAAGAGAATGAATCCAAAGTATTTCATGTAGATATGAGAAAAAGATCATAATAATACGTGATGTCTAGATTATCTGGGTACCAATAAGGTACCTAAATAATATAAGATAGATTCATTTTTTACAGAGTTGTAAAAAGAGTGAGTATTGTTAAATAGAATCTGAAAGAAATAAATAGGAGTAAATTCTATAATATTTTTTCAAAATGTCAGAAACAAGAAGATCATTTTTAGGAAACATAGCAAATGGAATTGGTAACTTTATAATGGGATCAGATGAAAAGGAATATAACTTGGTAAATGTAGCAAGAGCATCAGCAACATTTGCAAAGCCAATAATTGGTCAAGTTTCGGAATTTGTTGAATCTGGAAAGAATTCACTTTCAGATTCATTTGTATGGAAAGATTACCATAGAGGTTATATATCAACAGAAGAAGCAATAGATTTAGCTTCAACAACAGCAAGGGAAGTGGAGAGTTCTGAACCAGAGGAGTTTAAGATTAGATATGAGGAGAAGATTAAGAGTAAGAGTCAAGTATTTTCTTATCCAACTCCTCGTTTGGAATCATTATCTCAAGCTATAACAGATTCAAAGGAAAAGATTCAGAAGAGTGAGTTCATTTCAAAGATTGGATCCTGTGGATATAACATATATCATTTTCTAAAATCAGGATCAATAAAAGTGTTTGTTAATATTAAAGAATTAATATGTAAAGCATTTAGCTTTTTAAGGAATTCTATAAGATTTTGTGATCAAATTATTTTCTTTTTAAAGAAGAACTGGGGAATCTTCTACAAAAAAGTGAATAAGATAATACTAAATATCAAGAATAATCCTTTGGGATATCCAAAGAAAGTCTATTATTTCATTTATGGATTCTTCCATAGAATTTATGAGAAAATTTATCATTACAGACATCCAGAAGTTCATAAGTCAAAGATTGCAGCTTTGGGAAGCTCTATTAAGAATATTGGTTGGTCTTGGAGGAAGTGATTTGGTAATAATAAATTACTTAGGAAATAGTTTATTATGAGGAATGAAGAGAGGAAAGGAATAACAGAGAAAGAGAATAAGAAGAAATAATATAAGAAGGACAAAATTTAAAAGTCTAGTTTTACTTGGTTGAATCCAATTTCTCAAATTACTATAAACTATATATTAAATGTTTCTCTATATTTATGAACAAGAAGAGCTTGGGGGAACTCATTCTTATTTATTATAGAGAGAAACAAAGAGAAAGAAAGGGATAAAATGGAGAAAAAAAGAGAGGAGTAAATTTCTAGTCCTTCTTATAAGTTTTATTTGTACATTTACTGCTATTACAAGTCTATACATTAGAAGTTAATTAAAGAAAGATGGAAATCAAAAGAGAAAACTTATTATATTTATACATTGGAACTCTTTCATTTCCTTACCTTATATTTTATTTCTATTTCTATTGATTTTCTTTATTTTACTTTTGCATGCATGCATATCTAAAAATTGGATCTCGAGACAATATAAAAATTTATGATAGGTACCGGTACCAAATATATTTATAAAAAAAAAAGAAATAGGATAGAATAGTTATTAGTTGTAAATTAATTAGACAATTATTTAGGGTAATTAATTGATTAATTTCTAAATTTGAAATCTGTTGTCAAACTAGACTATGAGAATGGTGCATGAATTGAATAGGCGGGAAATGTTTAATAATTGAGATGATTTTGTAGACTTAGATTTCCATGTTTGTTTTTTCTCAATAGGGCTTCATCGTATTGCTGGAATTTAATAAAATCATTTCTAGATTTCCAGATTATAAAAAAAAGTATGATCTTCCAAACAAAGTTAAAGAATGTAAAGACTTTAGAGAAATTGCGAAGGTCACCTTCTTCAGAGCTAACACTCCATGCTGGAAAGAATATGTTCATCCAGAATATATCAATAATAAGTGAAATAAATATGGAATAAAGGATAAACTTGAATCCATTATTAGTCCATCTAGAAGAAGCAAATCCCTCATTACCAAGATTACACCAAAATATATAACAAGTTGTCAAAGAATCCAAGTAGCATGATCTTGTAGCACTAGCAATCCATTGAAGAAGAAATGAAATAAAGATTACATATTTGTAAAGTACTTCTGGGCCATTTATTTTAAATTGAGTTAGTGAGTTATCCAGTTTATTTGCTAAATAATCTGGAACTGATGATAAATAAGAATATAAAGAAAGATTGTTTGATTTTGGTAAGAAAGGTTCATCTAAACAAGCCAGTTCATTTTGATAAGTATTCAAATCCTCCATTTTCTGATCTCTTTTTTGCTTAAATTCTCTTACATAACTTTTATATAAAATATGTCTCGAATATAACCATTGACAAGAAATCAATAAAGATCCTATTACAACTTCATCAGTATTACTGTAAATCTCCTTTCTCAATTCATGTTTTCTTTGGTCTGCAAGCTCATCTAAGATTACATTGCATCCTCCTAGCTGCAAATTACTTCTACTATCCAATAATATTATATCTAAAATATTTGCCTCAGTTGCAAATTTTCTCTCAATCTCAAAACTGAACAACTCATTCCAAAATACGCACTTCTTATCATGTTGATACCTTTTCCATTGAGTCTCAATTACTTGATCCTGACATTCCAAGTGAACCTTATATCCTACCTCCAAATTCATCTCTTTTTGTAAATCTAAACTGACCACTTGAATCATTAACTTGCTTTCCTCTTGGTCGTATTTACTTGCAACATTCTCATACCTCCTCAAATTATTCTCAGCTTGCTGTCTAAGTTGTTCCAAAGCTTCAAACTCCCTAAAACAAGTGTCTAACATTGTCTGAAGTTCCCATCTTCTTTTCAAATAGTTATCCTTAATTTGCTTTCCACTACATTTATCTATATGTGTTGGCTTTATTGATAAAAATACGTTTCTCATCACATCTCTATTAAATCTTATATTTGAAGTCTTTACTCTCTCCAAAACTTCTTCTAAACTATAATACTCGCAATCTTTTATACCCATTATAGCAAAATATTCCCCTAAATCCCTATTCATTTATTATTACTTTAGTTAAAACCTTATCCAGAGCCTTTTTGATCTCTTTAGACCCCCACACACACTTACCTCTTAATCTGTTGAACAAAGGCCTCTCTATTCCTCTGCATTGAAAGAGGTGTTTCTGAAAATATTGGAACTTCCATTTTTCAATATTTTTCTATCAATTTCCGCTATTGTTCCTTCTTCTCCTTGTGTTATCTATTTATAGGTTTTGGCGGGAAATACCCAACACATTGCCAGTATTATTTCAACCTATTATCCAGTTATATTAACAAATCTTATTCATCATAATTTTGACTTAGATAAACTCATTCTAACCATCAAAGTCTGCAAATTAGAGCTTAACTATGTAGAATTTCTATTTGTATTCTTCAATAAACCCCTTCTTTTCGAGCGAGTTAATTATTCTAATTTTTTATTTATCTCTTTTCCTCTAATGCACACACATTATAAACCGTCTGCCACTACTACAGAAATTTCTTATCCTCGCAAAATCGTATTGTCCACATGCAAACACGTCATCTATTTTCTTGTAAACTTTTTTGCATGCATGCACAAATTACGTGTGAAATTACTATTTAGGAAAGTAAAGAAATATTAAAATTGAATAAAATAATAAAGGATTATACTAGTAATCAGGGGTTTGTAGTCGTCTTATATTTGACTCAAAAATGTTTCTAATACAAGACCAAGTAAAGTTACAGTGCAGTGAGATATTTAAGTCTTCTGTATCTTGAGTATCTACCTTCATTTGAGTTAATATGTAATGTACTTTTTCTGAGTTTGAGTAATTTATGATAATTTTACACAAAAGAGGAAGATCTATCGAATTCTGAGAGTCCTCTACTATACAAAATGTAAAAAGTTCAAAGGATCTCTCGTCTACTTCTCCTGAAGCAATACAAATTATTCCTTCTGTAGCTAAGTTGTCCTCAAAGAGAGCCATAAATTCAAAGTCTTCAAAATTAAAATGTTCAATTTCTTCTTGAATCTCTAAACTATCATTAATTTTGTTCCAAAGTCTCTCAAATTCGTCAGGCTCTACAAAAACTGATTCTTTTAGCTTCAAATCTGTTGAATTTTGTGATGCTTTTAAAATATTATCACTTATTATTACTTTCCTATTTTCAATATTGTTAGAATCTTCTAATTCTGTTTCTGTCTCATCATTCTGGCAATATCCAAAAAAATCAAATTTTATTCCCATTTCTTTATATTCTTCAGATATTATAGAACATGTATTAAACTTTTGAAATAGATTCTCATTCTTCCATCTATAAAAGTAATCTTTGAGAATAGAAACTGAAGGTGGAAAGTTTTCATTAGTTTCATAATATATTGAATCATTCAAAATTATGTTTCTTGCAATCTTGTAGTCAAACTGTAATAATCTATAGTAAAATAAAGCCAAATCCTTAACATCTGGATAGTCCATTCTTTCTATTGAAAAGGCTAAAAGTCTTCCTAATACTGGTCTCACATCTTCAGGAGAGTCAAACAAAAGCCTACAACAACTTGTAATAAGAATACTAAATATATTTGATGGTCTATTTACCAAGTTTTCTATATTACTTGAATCCTTCTCAAAAATATCAAGTAAATTTGTTACAACATAATCTAAAACTTCTCCTTTGTCACAATATACATAATCTGGGAATTTTGCCATAATCCACAAAAATGAACAAATACCACCAGTGTTAAAGCTAAGCTTCTCCACAAGTATCATATAGAAATATCTTCCAACAACTTCTTCTATTACCCAAGGAAAAGACTCTGAAACTAATTCAAGCCCCATTAAAACAGGGCTAAGAACTTGTTCTTTTTCTGATTCCATTAAATCCTTTGAAAAATTTATATAGGATTTAATTATATGATCATTTTCAAGTGTCTCATGGGGATTAAAGTTATCTGAATCATTATCAACTTTGATCTGAATATATTTTATTATTAAGATCGACATTAAATAGGCAGATTTATGTATTAAACAAGAATTCCCAAGTTCATAGGAATAATGGTAAAGTTCTTCTAATATATGTTCAATATTATCTTCAGAAGTTAAAAAAGGAATTAGGTCCAGTTTAATATCTTGAATATAAAAAGGATCTCCATTTCTTAACATAAGTAATTTATATTCATCATAATAAAAGGATAATATTGAAGATGAAGAATAAAAGCATTTGTTTTCTTCTTTTACAAATACTCCATCTTTGGAATAATTTGAAAAATATGAAAACAAAAGTCGCATATGTGAGTAAACTATTACTGAGATCTCCGGTATAGAAGTGGATGCATGAGTAAAAAGTGGACCCTTAATTCTCTGTATTACTTGAGAAAATAACTTTGGATAAGGTTTCGTCAAAGAGATGAATATTTGAATACTTATTAATAATACATTAACACTTGAATGCCGAATTACTTCTTCTAAAGCATTTAATATATGAAAAACATCAGAAGAGGGTACCTGTTCCTTAAAATTGGTTTCTGAAGAATATGATTGATCTTGTTGAAGAATATTTGAAAGATTTTGAAAGATGAGTTGTAAGATATGATATTGACTCCATTCATTAAAAGATTTAATATTGTTAAGAATTTTGATAATAAATTGCTTCGTAAAAGTTGCTCCTCCTATTTCTTGATTAATTTCATTTAATACATAAATTAAGTTAGTAATTGTATTTGGATCTAATTCGGTATTTAACATACAAATTAAAATGTCCAATATATTAGTATTGAAGAAATCTTCTTTAGAATATTGAAAAAACTTGAGACATCCCATTACAGCAGTTTTTCTGACATATCCAACAGAATCACTCAATCCATTCTTCAGAATAGGCTCAATATATTCAATAGCAATAGGAATCTTAAGCGATGAGAAGCTTCTTAATGCAAGACTCCTAATAACAGGATCTTCATCTTCACTATCTTTTCTTAAAGTATTTACCATCAAAAGAGCAAGTTCTGAATTTCTCTCAGCATAATGAGTAAGATATAGATATATGATTTTCTTCTCAACTTGGTCATGTGTAGCACTAGCAAGAATCATTAGACTATAAAGAGAAGAGACATCTACACCTAGAGTCATTAATGCAATAGCTTTTTGGAAAAGCTCAATCCTCTTTTCTCTATCCTTAATCAGAGTAATATCTTGAAGTTTCTCATATAAATCATTAACTTCTCCTCTTCTATGGTCCACAAATAATTCGTTCCCATTTTGGTTTTCAATATTTTCCTCAGCTGCAACTGCTGTATCTCCATAATTAATAGAAACAACTCCCTTTCGCATCTATTCGTTGTGAAATAATTTGGGTATTTTTTGAGTTCCCACAAATTTACACAAATTTTTTTTTTTTTAAAACTTTTGCTTTCGCATACCGGTACTTAAAAATGCCGGTATAGGATTTTAAGAAATTCAAAAAAAATTACGTGTACTGCGCCGGTATATAGTTGAAAAAAAGGGTAATAAAATAATAATAAAATTATATTAAATTCTAAGTGATATATTAAAAAGCTTAAATTGATGTAAATTTTTCGATTTTTAAAATTTAATGACCAAACGAGAATGATTGGAGATGCATTTTGCAAGATATTAGCTTTTAGATTTTTATTTAGTTGACTTTAATGAGGAAACCCCTCAGAAATAGATAATATGAATTCTTTATTTATCTTTTAGACTCAAATAATTAATTTACATAATATCTAGTAAATTATCTGGTAAATTTTTATAAAGTTACGGAAGTAGGCTTCATTAGAGATCGTTCACTAGATAGGAAGCAAAAGAATAGAATCCCCAGGAAAACGTGAACACACATCCAAATCATTATAAAGAATGTAACAGGATTTGACAAAAAATATTCAGACACAGTTTTTGATGTATATGTATCAGGATCTAATGCCAACTTTCTTTTTTCACTCTGAGCCATTACTTTGTGTAACATTGATAATAGTATGTAAAAGTAGTAAATTCGGGAGATATTATTCCTTAAATAATATCTATAACTCAAATTTGTCTTCATATTTCTTTTATTCTTTAAGCAATCACTTTAGTCAATTCACAAGTTTTATTTAAACTCTAAAGGTATCAATAGGTATTTATTACAATTTGTGTGTAAAAAAAAAACTAGTTGGCGCCGATTTTTTATTTTCTAAAAAATAAAATATTACATGATAGTTATTTTTCAGGGTTAGACTTAGGTAACTATGAAAGAGATAAAATATAAAAATAAAATTTGATTAATTAGTTAGCTACTTCTTTCCATTCTTTTTTTAAAAGGATGGACCAAATATAATGGTAAAAAATGAGATTGTTAATTAAAATATATTACTTTAAAAACCTAAAAAACCGTCGACCACAGGATTCGAACCTGTGCGCGGAGACCGCACTTGATTTCTAGTCAAGCCCCTTAACCACTCGGGCAGATCGACTCGTCACAGGAACCCGGGACAAAGAAGATTATAATTTAATAGTTTAGCTTAGTATGTCCAAGAAAGTTCTTAGCTTGGACCAAATGAGCGTTCTTTTTGAATTAGGAACATAAAAGCAGGCCTCATTTCTGGTAGTATCAAAGATAGCAAAAGAAAAGAAGCGTGTCAATGCCCAAAAAATGAGAGAGATGAGCATAAATACAAAGATTGATCTTGAAAAGTTGCTTCCTTCGTGCATGGAAACTTGTATTTGATATCTTGCAGCTTCAAATTCTCTGTTTAAATCGATACTTTGATCTATAGTTAGTGGAGTGGGGTTAGAGTCGCCACTAAAATAAAATGTGCTTTTATATGAATTATTTAGAGTTGCTTTGTCAACCTCTTTATGTTGATTCTTTTTAGGATTTTTGTTTGGAAAAGTATCTTTTTTTTGAGTAACTTCTTCACTAAATAAAGTATCACCATTTACCTGTGATGAAAGAGCTGCAGCATATTTTTCAACAATTGACTTAAATTTGGATGGAATACTAACTTTTGAAGGTAGTTGTATGGAGGGTCTATAATTATCATAATTTTTAATATATTCAGAATTAAAATCAATACTAATAGGCTCTTCTAGAGAAACCAAATCATCATTTTTTTCTTTTTCATTGGTCTTGCCTTTCACATTAGATTCGAGTTGGATAAGTGAAAATGGCAAAAGTTTAAAATAGCCATATAAATTCTGGCGATTACTAATGATCTTTTGCATTAATGGTGAAATATTATTAAACATAATAGGCTTTATCATCTCTTCGTAATCTTGGATTGTATAAATATTAGGAATATTCTCGGATCTTGTGGAAATATGATTACTTAATTGAATAAGCGATAATGCTTCTACCTGATATAATGACCTGTCTTTAATATTAATTGCTTCCATTTTAGAGATAGATGACTTAAGTTGCTCAACATAAGCTTCTCCTTTATATAAAGGTGATTTTGGGTCCATTCTCACTTCATTGCACATAGGACATAACAGAGGCATTGGACCTCCAATAATAATGTCGAGATTTTCGCCAATTGTGGGATCTTCAACAATTTCCGTTGGAAAGTGTTTAAAGTTTTTTCTTAAACTGCATTCTAAATGCCTTCCAAAAATTCGGTGGTCTTTTGCACATTTATTAACCCATATCCTGCAATTTTGTACTTTATTTCTTTCAAATCTAACTAATCTCCTGTAACAAGCTCCACTGGTTGTGATATATATAAATGGGATGACCAAAAGTAGAATAAAAAACAAATTCAAAATTCTGATAATTATTGGTAATATCTTGCAGCAAAAACCCAATACTCTTGTTCTTTTTGATGGAGAGAAAAAGTAGCTTCTAGGAATTCTGCTGAAAAATTTGAAACTGAATCCCAATATAAATGATAAGAATGAAATTGTCAAGCTTATTATTGATAAAGAATAAACTGAGTATATTAATAATATGTAAGATCCCGGAATTGGTATCATATTAAACATTGGAGTAATCCCACAATGGGTGAATGAACTCCCTGGATCATTTGGATCATTCACAAAATGATCATAGTTGTTGTTATCTGGGTTTGAATTAGCTATCAATCTCACAAAAACGAGCGCTCCTGCTCCATAGATTAAATACAGTATTGATTGTAGATGATGCCATTCCTTCAATCTCCAACTCTGTCTGCCTTGCTTAAAGTCCTCCACCCTTGTCTTAAAGCTCTTTTTGATTCTTTCAAAAATTTCATTACTTTTCATATTATCTCAACATTTATGTTGTATTTAGTGATTTTTCCTTTAGTTGCAATATTTTTGATTTTTTGACATTTTGCGGTCACCCTTTGCACACTTAACAAAACACCAATTTTGGGTGTTTAATAAATTGACCTTTGTATTATTTATGCTAAAAATTCTGGTTGATTTACAATACAAAAAACATTTAGGTCTAATATTGCTACTTTGCAATATTTTGCTGTAATCCCGTCATTTGAATTTTACCTTAACCTCTTTGACTTGTAAACCTTGAAATAAAATCAATAAATGAAATAAAAACTGACTCTCCTACTTCTCAAAAACTAACATCGTCTTAGTTTCCACATCTATCGCAAAAATAACTTTTAAATTGCCATAATCTCTTCTTCTTTCTTACATTTCCGAGATTAATTTTAATCAAACTACAGACACAAGAATTAAAAATACAAACATACAGAATAAAATGTTGTCCACATAAAATTATTACACGTAATCAAAACACCGGTACTAAATTTGCATGTGAGTATTGCGCATGTAGTCAATAATAAAAAAAGAAATGCATGCAAATCGTAAAGATAAAAATTAATTAATACAAAACTTCATCACTAAGAAAAAAAACAATAAGTAATCTAGGCCCAATTAAAGAATAAAATTGTTTAGCTGATTCCTTTATTTAAAAATCACAAACAAAAGAACGTTAAGCATGAATTATCTCGACCATAATTGATTAATTAGCCGAGAAAGTACTAAGGAGAAAACCAATAAGAATAAAGCTGTAAGCATGAAATTTAAATTTTTAATAAATTAATAATTAGCTGTAATATCCTTTCATTTCCCTTCCGTCCAAAAATCTCCATCTCTGGTACTTGAACCAAGTAAGCTTGGATGAAACAGATTCCATGAATTATCTGTACAATCGATCTTTAAGTTAATATCTGATCTATTGTACAAATTATTAATGTCCCTTAGTCCCATCTTGTCATGATTAGGAACATTGTCATTAATAAAATCAAACCTATAATCATCAAAATAGTTGTTTGATAAGAAAAGTTGAGAATTAGGAGTAACTTTGACTTCATTCTGACATCTTATTGCATCTTGGTGAGATGTAGAAGGAATAGGATTTGAATTTAATTCTGTAGAAAAGTTACATGGACTATTGCATGCACTTGAATCTCTATTTTGTTGAGTATTGTAAATCCCTGTAATTCCAAAAGCAGGATTCGATAAACTCCAATCTGAATCATTGTTATTCATTGTCTCTAATAACTTTTCTGGAGAGTCTGATAATGAAAGCAATTGTAAGTGCATTAAATAAGACATTTGTTCGACACTTGCCCCATTTCCATAATCATCAATACTACATAATGGCTCTTGAACCATTTTATTCTTTTCATAGTCGATTAGTCTATTATTTAATAAATTCTTATTTCTATCAAAGTAGCCATTCCATGCAAATCTTCCAAAATCATAGTTTGGTAATAGTGACGAAGGATCTGTATTGTCATTTAATCCTTCATTACATGGAAAATTTAAGCCTATTGCATTATAAGGAGGTGGAGGAATATTCACATTATCTCTAGCATGAGCAACTTCGTCTCCATCTATAACTTTAGGAAACGCACTTCTTGTATTCGGAGAAGCACCTCTAGCTCTATCGACTTCCTTTCTCTGAAAATCTCTATTTACAGTTTTACGAGCATCATTCTTAAATCCTGTTGAAGCAATGTGATTTTGAGAATGTAGAGGGGTCTCACACCCTGTTGATGGTGTAACAGGAGACTCATTTGTATTGTTTATAGGAGTTAACTCTCCCTTTAATAATTCATGATTTGTAAATTGTCTATTTTGATTATTAGAATTTGCCTTATTGTGATTAAAACTACTTCCCCTACCACCCTTTTTAGGTGAGTTATTTGTACTTGATGCAGATGTTTGAGATTTATTCCTTAAAGAATATTTACTATTTTGACTCTTTGTTTGATCCATTACAGGTGCTAGGCTTGAAGCGGTCATATTTGAATGTAAAGGAGAATTTGATGGAGATATTGGGGAAGTTGTAACGTTACTTATTATAGCCTCCTTATTCCTTATAATTATGGAGTCATTCAAATCTTCGGATAAATCAATTTCATTGAATTTATTACAATCATGAACAAGTCTTTGACGTTCAATTACTTCTGGTCCTTGTACTGGGTCAAATTCTATAGTTTCTGGATTTCTTAATTCATCTAAGCCATGAGCAAATGGACAATAATGTTTTGTACATAACGGATATTCGCGACATAATTGAGTCTTATATACTAAAACATGATACATTTGCTCCTCTTTTGTATGAGAAAACATACACATTCTGCCTCTTTGGCAATAGTTCTTAACACGCATCTTCTTATTCTCATTCTGGAAAACTACATTAGGACATAAGTTCGGTCTATACGCATATTCGTAAGGATTTCTACGATGCCAGGAAAGACAATGTGAAAAAGGACACCTCTCGTCAAGCTCGCATACTCCATGTAAAGCCTTTCTCTCACATATTCTTGTCCTGAAACGTGAAAGTTCAGTCATACTCATATTCTGGCTCAAAGGCATTTTTTCAACTCTTTATAAATATTAACAATACTATTTAATATATTAAAACAATAAACTTAGATATTCAGTTGTTGAAGCTCAATTGTTGAAAATATATATATTCCGTTTCTCTGAAGAAAGTCTTTGGTCAAAGAACATAATATTACACTTGTAGCTGTTATATTTAAGCGTTAAGTAGTGAACTCTTACTCCTCGTCTCAAATTCCTCGGAAAAATTTAAATCGACCTTTTGTAACCTGATGGTTACCCAACAGGATTATTTTTCGACCGACGATTTAATGTTATGTCTCATTAAAATGTCAGATAATAACACGTATAGTGCGACCTAGGCAGTTATACTGGGTCCATAGTTATCCTGTATCGTCCATTATAGTCTAATTATACATATCCAAGATTGGAGAGACGCGGGAAACTTATATGACGTATTATTTCTTGTGATTTTGAGGAACATATCAGTGTTTGTCTATTGTTGGATATCGAATAATACGTATTAATTTGTGTATATTTTTAAACGAGGCAATTTACCATTTTGGTGTGAAAATAAATTTTTTTTCAAAAGATATCGCTCTTTGATTATTCGAAAATATGCTGGCTGTTGGCGCCAAACAGATTTATTAAAGGCACAATGTGAATAAATAATCTTTAATAGTAAAAAAAAAAAAAAAAAAAATAATAATAAGAATAGATTGTGTTCAATTGTACATAGCTTAGACGTTTTAAGAATGTTAAAGTGTGAGTTCGAAGTCTTTGGTAAAGTCCAGGGTGTTTCTTTTAGGAAATACACTTTTCTTAAGGCTAATGAACTTAACGTCTTTGGATGGTGCAAAAATACCCCTTCTGGTACGGTTATTGGCGAGTTGGAGGGAGACGAAGATTCTGTTATCAAAATGTATGTTTAATTACACAAACACTAGTATTATTTAATGCTTGTCTTTAGGATTGATTTTTTGGAAAGGGAAGGTAGTCCCGGTTCCACAATTGAAAAGTGCGTAGTCTCCAATCGTCGTACTGTGGAAGAACACGCATTTAACTCATTTAGAATAAGATGTGATGCTTAAATTTTGAGCATGTCTTTTAATTCGCTTCCACCATTGGGTTTATGGGAAAAGACGGCTATTGATTGTCCTTTGTTGGCTCAAATAATATAAATATTGAGCTCCTTATTGTTCTGAACTAGACAATTTGGCTTGATACAAATGGCTTTAGACAGATACTTTTTCTTAGCCAATTTCACAAACTATACATATTTAAAGTAGAAGCTTCTATGAGATTATATACCTTTAATTTTTGAGTTTTTATTTTCAATATTCGTAACTGATGAATATGGCTCAAATTTCCCGCCTAATTATTTATAAATTGCATGCAATGTATTTCGTAATAATAAAGACAGAACTACTAAAGGTGGGGAAGTTGGGAATTAGAATGGATGTTTATTGGATTTGGTATACATACAATTAATAAAAGATAGTATTCAGTGTGTATTTGATTGGAGGAAAAATTAAGAAAAGCGGAAATAATGGAAATTTAGGATTTGATAAGGAAATCAGAACTTAGTATATTTTTTTTTAGAATTTGCTTTCAAAAAGATAAAAAATATAATTCCTGCATGCAAACCTAATCACCGTTGCATGCAGGAATTCAAATTAGAATTTTTAGTTGGGATGCCTAGAAACATATAAATTAAAAGCTAAATAACTTTTGTCAATACATTTCTTTTTTTCATGTATAGATTACTGGTTTTAATAAGTTGAGATATATTCAGAAAATTAAAGAGATTACTTTTGTTGGAAGGTTAATCAGTTCATACTAATATGAATGGCTCAGGAAGAGAGTTATTGTTAGGGAGTGAAAGCGAAAATGAGCAAATTCAAATAATAACATTAATAAAAAATGGAATGAGTGCACTTAACGAAGGAGTTATTAAACCATGCAAAGAGAACTTTTTTCTGATAGTTTGCATGATGAGCCTCTTAATTTCTTCTGTATTTAACTCAGTATTTTTCAAGAAAATGACTTCAGCAATGCCAAACCATGTTTGGTTTTTAACACAATTAACTTCTGCTTTATATATCCCATTATTTGGATTGGTATTACTGATTTCATACTTTAGAGGTGAGCTTTCAAGAGATAATTTAGAGTTTCCAATGTCAAAATTTTGGATGATGGGATTTTTTGACGCATTTAGCAGTATCTTAACTCTACTTGCAAGCACTCACACATCAGGAGTGATGCAAGTAGTTCTTGGACAAATGTGCACTCCAATAACTCTGGTTATGCTTTCATCGATATGTAAGGATCGATTTCATAAGTTACAATATATTGGAGCAACGGTTATGGTGATGGGCATATTTATAGTAAAGTCGACATTAATATTAGGGATAAGAAAAAGTAGCGGAGCAGAAAATTCAAATCAGTTGATATTCAATATTCTATTTGTAATTGCATGTATTCCAGCTTCAGCCAGTTCAGTTTACAAAGACCTCTCATTTAGAGAATACTCGTCATTAAATGAGAATTATCTACAATTTTGCGTTGCAGCCACTCAAGTGATCATAGGATTTATATTGGTACCAATCAATAGTTTGTCTATTCTTGGTCCTCAGAAAATAGAGATGAATCAAATTCCTTCTTTATTATTTGATGGAGCAAATTGCCTTTTTTTGAAGAGAAACTCAATCACTGAAAGCTGTGGAGGAGAATTACAAAGACCATGTGATAACTGTAATTCAGCACAATTTCCTGTCTTAATATATTTTATTGCAAATGTAATTTGCAATGTTTTCAGTGTATTAGTATTGAAGCATGGGACTGCTTCAACAGGATTTATTGTCTCAACTCTAAGATTACCAGTTACTACTTTGGTATTTTTTTCTCCAAGATTAGTAGGGAAAGAAGCAACTGAGCCGAAAGTGGAAGACTTAATTGGAATACTTATTTTAATTCTAGGATTAATTCTCTATAGACTTGGATCAGTGAAGATTAATCAGGAGGAAGAGGAAATACAGACGGAAGAGGAACCAGAAAGAGATTACTACGAATTAAGTTCAATGACATATTCCAAAGAAACAATTGATAAAATTAAAAGTAATACTTCGTCAACTACTTGTTCCTTTAATATAGAATATGATTCATCTCATTTCCATAGTTCATAACTAATTAGCAATTATTTTCAGAATTTAATTCATTTTAAAAAAGATGAAAATTTTTTTATTTTTTTTAATGACTTTTAAAACTTCCTAATTTCTCAATGTATTACTAATTAATAGAAAGTTTGTTTTATTTTCATGTGGATAAATGAATTATTTTCTCTATACCGGCATTTGCATGCAATTTTGTATGACTAAAATGTAAATAATTATTTGCATGCAATTATGTGGGCATGTCATAGTTTTTCAAGAATAATAATAAGATGACATGACAAGATATTCAAAAAAATTTGATGATTATATGTTGAAGTTAATTGAACTAAAAAGTAATTAAGTAAAATGGACATAGGAAACAACGTGGAAGAACATCAGGAATATATTTCTGGACCATACATTGCATTAATTAATGGCACTAATCAACAAAGGGAACCGAATAAAAAGTTGAAAAACATAATAATTGCAACGTTGATTGCAATCTTTATAGTTTTGGTTGTTACTGTATCTTTGTATATTACTAATAACACCAGTGACAAAATTGACGATTTCGTACCTGGTGATTATGTTGATCCAGCAACTAGGGAGTATAGAAAGAGTTTTGAGGAGTTCAAAAAGAAATACCACAAAGTATATAGCTCTATGGAGGAGGAAAATCAAAGATTTGAAATTTATAAGCAAAATATGAACTTTATTAAAACAACAAATAGCCAAGGATTCAGTTATGTGTTAGAAATGAATGAATTTGGTGATTTGTCGAAAGAAGAGTTTATGGCAAGATTCACAGGATATATAAAAGATTCCAAAGATGATGAAAGGGTATTTAAGTCAAGTAGAGTCTCAGCAAGCGAATCAGAAGAGGAATTTGTTCCCCCAAATTCTATTAATTGGGTGGAAGCTGGATGCGTGAACCCAATAAGAAATCAAAAGAATTGTGGGTCATGTTGGGCTTTCTCTGCTGTTGCAGCTTTGGAGGGAGCAACGTGTGCTCAAACAAACCGAGGATTACCAAGCTTGAGTGAACAGCAATTTGTTGATTGCAGTAAACAAAATGGCAACTTTGGATGTGATGGAGGAACAATGGGATTGGCTTTTCAGTATGCAATTAAGAACAAATATTTATGTACTAATGATGATTACCCTTACTTTGCTGAGGAAAAAACATGTATGGATTCATTTTGCGAGAATTATATAGAGATTCCTGTAAAAGCCTACAAATATGTATTTCCGAGAAATATTAATGCATTAAAGACTGCTTTGGCTAAGTATGGACCAATTTCAGTTGCAATTCAGGCCGATCAAACCCCTTTCCAGTTTTATAAAAGTGGAGTATTCGATGCTCCTTGTGGAACCAAGGTTAATCATGGAGTTGTTCTAGTTGGATATGATATGGATGAAGATACTAATAAAGAATATTGGCTAGTAAGAAATAGCTGGGGTGAAGCGTGGGGAGAGAAAGGATACATCAAACTAGCTCTTCATTCTGGAAAGAAGGGAACATGTGGTATATTGGTTGAGCCAGTGTATCCAGTGATTAATCAATCAATATAAGCATTTCAGTGTTTGACTAAGTAATTCTAATATATTTCAGCATTCTCAGAGATAATTTTAGTTCAAATGAACAATCTATTCATATATATAAGCATTCCATACTTAATTATTTATTGATTTTAATAAAATGTTTGGCTAAAGAAAGCAATCAAGATAATTTATGGACGTTCTATTGTTCTTACTTCAATAATAATCCTTTAAATTAAAAAAGCCAACAAAACCGACTAATTAAACTTTAAATCCCTAAATAATTGGCAAATTCTTATTAATTTCAATTATTGAATATTCAAAAATTCAATTTTGCCCCTCTGCATAAGCCTGCTGCATGTAAGCGAGTACGTAAAGTATATTATACGTGTAGGTTTTTATTGACCACATGAAAATAAATTGGAATAAAAAATATAAAAAAGGGAAAAAATAATTATTAAGAATTAAAAAGGTAACAATCAGGTATAAAAAAATATATGTAGAATGGACAATTAAAATCATTGAGTGATTAAGTTAGGAAAGGAACGAAATGCTCAAACTAAGGCTTTAAATTGAAAGTGAAGAATTGTATGAAATAAAGTGAGAAACCATGAAAAATTCATGTAAAGTAACTAAAACAGGTCAAAAATGCATAAACTTGACAGAAAGCCACTTCAAAGAGATAGTTTCAGAGTTGGAGAATGCAGCTCATATCATTACAAACCAAAAAAGTGAGATTGAATCTTTAGAAATGGCATTAAGTGCATCCAGAGATGAGATTGAGCTTTTACAGGAAAGTGATAGGGCTTTAAAAAAAGAGAAAAAGAAATTAGCGATGGATAGTCAGAAAATTTCAAGTGCTCTAAGTAATGAAATTGAAACACTTAAAATGGAATTACAACATACACAAAAGCAGGTAGAGGTTTGGAAAGGCCGAACAAGTGAATCAAAAGCTTCCTTAAGGAAGTTCTTAGAGTCAACAATCATGGATTCAGGTGAAGATTCGATCAATAATGGAACATACATAGAAAGTTATGAAAGTACAATAATGAATTTAAAGAATCAGTTGGATGAACGATTATTAAGAATTGAACAGTTGGAAATGAATTATCAAAATGTTAATTTGGAAAGAGACGAACTTTCTGGTGAAGTTGCTAGTTTGAAAGCCAAGAATAAGGCAAACGAATATGAATTACGTGAATTGAGAGAAAAACAAAGAAAAGAAGAAAATGAGAGAAAACGTTTCAGTATGCGTGAAGAAAAGTTATCTCACGAAATTGATAGTTTATGTAAGAAATATAATGCAGAAATTGATGAGTTACAAAAAAAGAATATCTTATTAAATGATGAGATATGGGAATTAAATCGCATTATTAAGAGTAATAATAATAGCATTAAGGAATTACAGGATCAAAATTCAAATAATAAGAAGTATTATGAATACTATATTGCAGGTAAAAAAGTGGAAGATTTTATTACTAGTAAGATTTCAGATTTTGAATCTTCTGTGAGAATACAGTTAACGGCATTAACAAACTTGGTGAATAAATTTGAGAAGAACAAGATGATAAAGAAAAATCATCATTCAATCAAGGGACAACAAAACCATCCTGTTCATACTGGAAGAATTACAACGGAAATTCAATCATTTGTTCCAGTAATTTTAGGCGAAAACCAAAAATTGGATACTTCTGAAATGGAAGAAATTAATCCAGGAAGAAGGAATCAAGAAAATCATTCATCTAATTTAAGATTATTTGAGAATAATGATTCTTTGATAAATAATAATCCATTAACAATAGCAACAACAGCATCTTCTGGAATTATTACGGCTAATAACAGTCAATGTGTAAGCAACAACAATTCAAATTCTCCTTTCATCTTGTCACAATCACAATCACATTCAAAATCTGTGGATTTAAATTCTTTACAAGGTTCAAATACAGTCCAGAATGATTTTACTAACAATGAAAATATTTCCTATCAAGAATTGGCCGAAAATATTCCCCCAAATTATTCAGAATTAGTAAAAGAAACTATGAAAGTTTTAACTCAAGCTTCCAAAGATCACCAATCTATTCTAGAGAAGATTCAGTACCTCTCAGATAATATTGATGACGACCAGGTAATCAATCAAGCTCAATATTACCAAAATAACAGTAAAGTCCTACAGAATGAAAATACTTTTGAAAATGGCGCTTACTATTCAATTGGGAAGGAGGAGATCTACATTAATAGAAAGCAGCCAATTGAGGATGATAATTGTTCAGAATCAAGTATCATTTCATTTCTAAGTGAGCTTTAATGAACAATGTCAAGAAACTCATTGAGGATTAGAAATAAATGTATATATACATATGTATATATATATACACATACATTTAGTGAGTCAATATAATATATACCTCTATTTTACTAGATAATACATAATTTTACTATATATTTATTATTTTGAAAATTTTCATCCTTAAAAATTAGTGCCGGTGGCCATAAGCCGGCACATCAGAAAATTGGGCGGGAAAATGTGGCGCTTATGACTCTTAAGGACGGGATAGTAGTGGTTATGTCATTATTGACAGGAAGAACAAAGAAAAAGGAAAGCAATATGGATCATAAGAAAAGAAAGTTGGAGAGTGAGGTAGATGGCTCAATAGATAGGTTCCCATTAAGCGATGAGAGTAGGGAGATTTTGAGGAGTAGAGGTATTGAGAGATTATTTCCTATTCAGGCTCAGTCATTCGAGTCTATATATGGTAAGAAGGATGTATTAGGGAAAGCGAAAACTGGGACAGGTAAGACATTGGCATTTGTTCTTCCAGTCATTGAGAGACTGTTAAAGAAGGGTAAATTTGATCCAAATAAGCATGGTAGGCGTCCGTTAGTTTTAGTTTTACTTCCAACAAGAGAATTAGCACAACAGGTATCAAATGAATTTGAGTTAATGAAGGGAAAGGATAGGTATAAAGTTTGTAGCGTATATGGTGGTTCTCCTGAATATCCTCAAATTCAGGAAATAAAGAAGGGAGTTGATATTGTTGTAGGATGTCCAGGAAGAGTTTTAGATTTTATTGAGCGTGGTATTTTAAATGTTAGTAAAATATCAGTGCTAACATTGGATGAGGCTGATAAGATGTTGGAGATGGGATTTAAAGAGACTGTTGATAAGATTATTGACTGCGTCAGAAAAGAAACGGGAGATGGAGAAACACATAGTAGACAAAATAAATTTCAAGTATTACTATTCAGTGCTACTGTGCCTCCATGGGTAAAGAATATTTTAACTGAGATTATGTCAAGTGATACTGTTACAGTAGACGTGACTCATATTTCAATTCATGGAGAGGAGGAGGATGAGGCAGCAGCCAGAAGTAGGATTAGGCATTTGGCAATACAGTGTGCATATCCTCAAAGAACTGGTTTATTAGGAGATATTATAACAATGTATGCGGGAATTAATGGAAAATGTATTATATTTACAGAAACAAAGCAAACAGCTAATGAAATAGCTATGAGAAGTGAGATTAGTAAGATGTGTCAGGTATTACATGGTGATATACAACAAAATCAAAGAGAAATAGCTTTACAAGCTTTTAAAGAAGGAAGGTATCGTTGTTTAGTAGCAACAGATGTTGCAGCAAGAGGATTACATATTGATGATGTTGCAGTAGTAATACAATTAGCTCCTCCACGTGATATTGATACTTATATACATAGATCAGGAAGAACAGGAAGAGCAGGAAAGTTCGGAACTGCTATAATGTTTTGTAATATGTCAGATTATCCATTCTTATCAAGCATTGAGAAGGCAAGTAAGATAAGTTTTCAAAGAATTGGTGTACCTCAATATGAAGAGATTTTACAAAAGACTGCTGATTCTATAGGTAAGGATCTATTAGAAAAAGATATACCCTCAGCAATGTTGGATTGCGTTAGAGATCCTGCTAAGCATATCATTCAAGGTTTATGGAGAAAGCTAACAGGTAAGGCATCTAGAAAAAGGAATAGATTAGGTAATTCTGATGATGAGGAGACTGAAGCTGAGTCAAATATCAATGATAATGATATGGATGATGATATGCCAGAGATTCCGGATTGTGCTGTAAGAGCTTTAAGTCATTGTTTATTAGAGTTAACAGGTATAAATAATGATCTAAAGAAGATTCCTCATCGCTCAGTATTGAATGGTAGAGAAGATTTTAAGAGCTATATGATTACTTTTAATAGGCTTAAAGAGCCAATTGCAAGTAATAGTTACGTATGGAGATGTCTTAAGAGCAATTTAAGAGGTTGTGAGGGTTTAATAGAAAGAATACAATGTATGACGTTGTTAAAGAAAGGAGATGGTGCAGTTTTTGATGTTCCACTGGGCTCAATTAGGCAGTGGGAGAGTGCAATTTCTAACTTTACTCCAAAGAATAATAACGGTTCAGGCTTCTTCCAGATTATTCCAGCTACAAGTAATTTACCAGAGTTATCAATACCAGTTACTGATAATAATGCTGATTTTGGCCATAATGGCAGAATGAACAGCCAACATATTTCAAACAAGGTTGGATATAGACAATCAGGAGGTTCGAGAGGCGGAGGTTCTGGCTCAATGGGTTCCAGAGGAGGAGGCTCTGGCTCAATGGGTTCCAGAGGTGGGTTCTCAAGGGGAGGAAGGCGTTTTTAAATGAATGAAGTATTTTAGAAATTAATAATTACAAAAAAAGATATTTAGAGTTTCTATCTAGTTTTTTCTTTGGTAATTTTTTTTTCTTACTTTTCTTGCTTATTTGATTTGTTAATTTTGTTTCTTTATATATTATAAAATGCATGCATTGCAAATTTTTCTGCATGCAAGCATATACCGGTGTTTCATTACGTGTGATTAATTTGTCCACATACGAATAATTCCACTGTGGCATAATGAGGAGAATGAATTAAGATTTTGGTTGAAGTGAATATGGTGGATATTGTCTGGGAGATTATTATTATTATTTCTATTAGAGAAATTGGACAAGGATGAGATAAGTTGTAGTTTGTGTTTATTGAAGAGTGAGAAAATGGAGAAATGGTTTTTGCTAAAGCAGGAGGCATATTTTCCACTTTCATCAATTTGTAAAATCAGGTTAGAATTGTTAGGGAGTGTGGATAGTTCAAGAGAATCAAGAATAGCAGATTTTCTAAGATCCCAAAGGTGGATTTTATTGTCAAGGGAGGTAGAAAGCAAATAGTATCCATTATTTGAGAAGCAAAGGCTGGAGTTTCTGCTAATATTTGGGTCGTTATGGTCAATATTATTATTTTTCGTGGGGTGTTCAAGGGATGAAATTTTCTCTAGATTTCTAATATCCCATATATCAACAATATTCCCATTGGGTACAATTCCTCCAAGAATAAGGCCATCAGGATGTGGTTTGAGTTGTGAATATGAATTATTTTGTTCAAGTTGATGTAGGAAAAGTTGTTTTCTGGATTCCAGATCAAACATGGAAAATAGGCCTTTATTTGAAGAATTTGCAATTATATGCATTCCTAAAGGGTGTTTTTCGAGTGAGTTGATAATGATGTTTGATTCAAAAGAAGAGTTAAAATCCATGAGCGATAAGTTAAAAGATTCATCATCTTCTTGGTTTCTAGAGAATATATGAATCTTATTTGAGTTTTGAAAGCAAGCAAGAACATTTAAGGAGGAGAGGAGCTGGCTAGTATTTTTAGATGAGTATTGACTTCCTGAATATTTTTCGATGGCGAAAATAGAAACGGCTTGTTCACAATTTTGTGGATAACTTATAGGGATAGAAGATATCTCATTTCTATCAAATTCTATGCTTGATACAAGAATCTCGCCATTTTCCATTCCAGAGACGTAAATTTCGTCATTGAAAGCTACTCCAACCTCTATGTTACAGTTCTCTTTGAGTTTTATTTCACTCTTTAATGAAAATTCTTTGACTTGTTCAGCAGGTATAAGGTCTGGGAATGACTGTTTTTTTCGAATTGGTCGCATTTTATCCGAATATTCAGTAAAAAGGTCTATAACGTCTTCTGGGATATTAACGAAATTATCTTCTGCTCTAATCCTTTTACCTCCTACACTTTGAAGACTAGTAATATTATCTTCATCCTTCTCAAGAATACTATTCTGGATTTCAGCTAACCTACTAATGGCTTGGTCTTTTTCTCTAGTAATTCTGGCAATCACTCTACAAGCAGCATCATGTTGATAAAGACTATGAGTCAGTTGTGATTTGGTCTGTTCAAGCTCAGATCTAAGCTGGAACATCTCCATTGCCATTGCATCCCATTCTGTTCTAAGGGAGTCAAGAATACCTGGAATACTTGTATTTTTAATCAATCTTGGCTTTAAATTACTTTTGGACTTAACTTGAATCAAATCATCCAAAGAAAGCTCACTCTTTGTGATTGGACAGCTATTATTGCATCTTATGTACTCCTCTATGAGTCTTTTTTCAAAGATATATCCTGTCTTTGAGATCACAGGATCTTCAGGAGTAGTTCCTGAAATTGAGCAAATTAATGACATAATTATCAAGTTTATAGAAACCTGGAAAAAAAGAAAAAAAAGCAACTTATTTTGTATAGCTTGGCTAAGATTTCAAGCTTTCAATAATAAACGCAATATTTGTTAAGTTCTTAAATCCTTAAAATAGTACTTTATGGTAACAAAATCTTAACTTCTGCTAAAACAAACTGTTTTCCCAATAACAACAAAAAAAACTCCTGCTCAAATTCTCTAAACTTTTCTCCCTTTCCTTTTAATCAACCTTTCTTTTCCTTCCCAAATCTTTATACTTGCTATTCAACGTTTTGTTTTTTTTCAAAATTTTCCTTTTGTTCCACTTTTTGATCTCCAATCTTTTCTATATTATTTTTGACTCGGGAAATTCCCGCCCAAATGTGGGGCGGTACCGGTATTACAAAAAATTATTTTAATTCTTAAAAAAAATTTGCATACCGGTATACATGCAAAATCGTATTCGAGCATGTGGATGAAAAAAATGGTAAACATGCAAAAAGACACAGGTGCGTAAAAAATGTAGAATTTTGACAAAAATAGTCAAAGGGAAAATTTTTTCCAGGAATTAAAAGGAAGAATTGAAAATAAGTTTAGAATTTCAGTAGAAAAAGTTAGTAGAGAAATAGTACGATCAGTTGTAGAATTTTTAAATTGAAAATTCTACAAAAATAAGTAGAAATAAGTCAGAAATTGAATAATGATAAGCTAAAGTTCTAAAGGAAAGTGAATTGAAATCTAAAGAAAAATAGTAAAGGAGGAGAAAAGTCAAATACATTTATCTCAAATAACATCAAAAGAAAGAGGATTCAATTCAGCCTAACAAAATGAAAAAGGTAAATATTTTCAAGTTGTTGCCATATTTATTGGTATTTTTTCAAAAAAGGGTTATTTGTAATATATTCAATACCAGCTCAATTTCAATTAATGTAGTTGAAGGTCGGAGCTCTGATTTAGAGTTAGTTATAAAAAACCCTGCAGACCAATCAGCAACTCCTGAAGTACAAGTTGTTGAGAAAGTATTTAGTCCATATATTATGAAACAACAAAAACCTCCAGAAGAAGATTATGAACAAGAACATATCCTTGGAGAATTCTCAGAAATGGGTAATATGGATGATGAAGATGATTATTATTACCAAGAAAAGGATTCAAATCAAGAATTTAATTCAGAAAAAGTCTCTAGAGGTCAAGGAAGGAGATCTAAAGTTATTCCAGGAAGGCTTATTATTAAGTATAAGGAAAAAGTCTTAAGTAAAGCTGTCAAAGAGTTGAAAGTTGCAGGAATTATGTCAAAAAATGGTCAATATCCTAAATTAGATGGTGTAGCATTCTTAACAAGAGTTGTTTCAGCTTTATCAGAATCTGCTGATGAGCTTGTTGGAATCAAATCTGCTACAGTTCTCGAAGCATTAGATATGATGATTGTTGAAGTATTTAACAATTCTAAAGCATCTGAATATATTTCAAAACTTTCTGCAAGTTTTTTACATAGTGATGAAGTTGAATATGTTGAACCAGATCAGGAAGTTAGGCTTGCAGATTTTGGAATTAGTTCAGATTCTGGAGCAATATATCCAAATGATCCCAAATTCTCTGAACAATGGGGAATGTATAATAGAGTTGCAAACACTGACTCAAAAGTTTTGATGGCATGGAAACATTTAGGTATTAATACATCCGTATCTAAAGGATCTGGAGTATATTATACTCCTGAAAACCATCCAAAAAGGGAAGTAATTGTTGCTGTTATAGATACTGGTGTAGATTATACTCATCCAGATTTGGTTGAGAATATGTGGGTTAATGAAAAAGAGTTATATGGAAGACCAGGAGTTGATGATGATATGAATGGTTATGTTGATGATATATATGGCTATGATTTTGCAAATAATAGAGGAGCACCAGTTGATGATGAAGGACATGGTACACATTGTGCAGGTACTATTGCAGCAAAAGGGAATAATCATGAAGGTATTTCTGGGATTAACTGGAAGGGAGTTAAAATTATGGCTCTTAAGTTTCTAAGAGGAAATGGAGTTGGTTTTCTAAGTGATAGTGTTAAAGCTATTAACTATGCTATTAAGATGGGAGCTAATATTTTATCTAACAGTTGGGGAGGAGGATCATTTTCCCAGGCTACATATGATGCTATTAAGAGGAGTATTGATAAGAACATGCTCTTTGTTGTTGCAGCAGGTAATGATAGAAATAATAATGATATTAGACCAACTTATCCATCAGCTTACCAGCTTCCAAATGTATTATCTGTAGCTGCAATTGATATACATGGAAGACTTGGTGTCTTTTCAAATTATGGTCATAGAAGTGTAGATATGGCAGCTCCAGGAGTAGATATATTATCTACTAGTGCCAATAAAGGTTATAAGAGGTTATCAGGGACTTCTATGGCATGTCCATTTGTTTCAGGAGCTGCAGCTTTATTATATGCTTTTGATCCAAGTATGACTTTTGATCAAGCAAAAACGCTTATATTAAGATCAGTAACAGTACTTACAACATTAAGAAATTCTGTTCGTACCTCTGGGACATTAAATATTCATAGAGCTGTTCAAATGATGAGTCAGGAAGCTTATAACCAAGAAAATGGTAAAGAATTTCCTAGAATTGGTACCTCTTGGATCACTTTTAAAGCTCCTGATACTATAGGACCTCAATCAAGTTCAATACTTAAACTTAAAGCTTTTGGGGAGAAGCCTGGATCTTTTACATCCACTTTGGTTGTCAAGCTAGTGGATTCTAATGATCGTGAAGTTACTTTGGCTCAAGGTAGGCTTAAAACAATAATTAATGTTGTTAGTATTCCAAAACCAAAAGCGATTTTACCAAATGGAAATAGTACAAATCTTGGATTATCTTTTATGGGATTAGAAGGAACAAAAACATTGATTCCAATTTCTAATTCAGGTATTGGTACCTTAGAATATATGGTTGAATTTGTCAATATGGAAGGAGAATTAGGATCTAAAAGAAAAGGAAAGTTTAAAGTATATCCACCATTGGGTACCATTTTAACAGTAGGTGAGGATCAGACAAACAAGGATCTTCAAGTGAGTTGTATTCCACACTCTTTAGAAGGATTTATAAGTGGTCATTTAATGTTGAGATATAACAAAGGAGGAATGTCATCTTCATCTTCTTCATTTTCATCAAATAAGATATCAGCCAAGTCTACAAAGATACCATATGTAAGAAGTAACTTATTTACAGAGACATCATCAATAATAAATACTCTATCAAATAATATTATATCCCCAAACAGTAACTATATCTTGTCATCATCTTCATCAAGTTCATTCCCAGTTGGAACTGAAAGACTTGCAATCAAACTTTATTGTAAAGGATATGGAATAGAAATTCGTCCTCCTTCAATTAATAGAGTAATCAGAATTCCAGAAACAACAATTTCTGGTTTTATATTATTTAAAGGATTAGAGAATTCATTTAAGCCTAGAATTTACTTAAGATTTAAGTCTTTAAGAGATCCAAGTTCAACAGGATTTGAAAGAGAAAGTAAAAGAAAAGACTATTCAAGAAGTAATACTTCTATTAAAGATCTATCTCCATCAAAATCTTACTTTAAGATGGTTCTTTCTGGAGAGAATCTTCCTTCTAAGAAGAGGATTATTCATAGATTAGAAGGAATGGATTCTGAAGAAGGTAAAAATAAGTTATATGTATCTTTAGATGATGTGATTTTACCCAAGGCTAATGTAAAGTTTGATTGGGTAAATATTGGAATTAATCAAGAAACAATTCTCACAGACTTATCTAACTCAGATGATGGAGTGCAAAAAGTAAATCTTCCAAGAAGTTGGTACTTTCTTGGGGAGAAGATTGACGAGATTTATGTCTCAGTAAATGGATTTATTTCTTTCAGTCCAATATATAGTGAAGCATTTGTACCAGCATTACCCTCATATGCTCCTCCTCATGGTATTTTAGCCCCTTTATGGACAGATTTCACAACAAGAGGAAGAAGAGAGAATACGAAAATTGTGACATTCTTAAAGACTGAAGAAGATGAGGAAGATTTTGGAGGAGGATTTGGTAGTGGAGTTGGTAGTAGATATAGAAGAGAGGAAAGACTAGAGTATGAAGAAGAGGATGATGGAGAAGAAAAGGAAGAGGGGAAGAAAAGGAGGTGGGAGTTTGTAATAGAATGGAGAAATGTATTTCTAAAATCTGAACAATACAATTCAAAATCAGCAACATTTCAATGTGTGTTGAACAGTAATGGATCAGTGAAATTCAATTATTTGAGTATTCCCTGGGAGGATTTAGAAGATTCTAGAGGAATTTCATCCTCAGAGAAAGGAAGTTTGGCAATTAGTAGAATTTCATCTTCAACAATGCTTGGATGGGAAAGTATTGATGGGATAAGAGGTAAGTTATATTAAGTTTTTTTTTAAATAATAGAGAAACAGAATTAACTAACTAATTTCTATATTAATATCTTTAGGAGTTGGAATACCATGTACTGAAAAGTTTCCTACATCAGAATTTTCAATAGAATTGTATCCAGAGAATCCAAAGGTTCCTTGGTTTCAACTTAGTGAGACAATTGTTCCTCCTTTACAAAGAGCTCAAATGATTTACAAAGTTGGTTGGAAAGCTGTAATTCCCTCAACTTTTGAAGATCAAACCTTCAAAGGCCAGATTCAAGTATCTTCATCAGATGGAGCAGCCTCAATAATCCCAGTTTCTATCACTGCAATTAAAGAAAAGGTAAACCAGGCTCAATCATCTTCTAAAGATTTAGAGGAAGAAAAGGATGATGATGAAGAAAAGGAAATTGGGGTTTCAAGAGAAGCAAGAGATGTTGAAGAAAATGAATTTGGTAGGTTAGATTCATGAATGATTGGAAGGATTAGCTAAATAGAATGGGGAGAGAAAGAAGGGAAGAAGGAAAGTGAGAGAAAGAGGAGAAAAGTAAGAAAGGAAAGAAAAAACATATTTGAAATACTTATTTAGCTGAGGAAGTCATTTATCAAGCTTATCGCAGTCTCAAAGAGATTTTTATGAAGTCAAATTTCCTATAGTAAATCCACCAAAAATATGCTCAAAATTTATACCTATATATTAGATTCGTTAGTTATAATTTAAAAAAATCACTATCAAGTAAAAAAAATTAATTCTGCCAATATGAAGAAGAAAAATCTTGTATTGTTATTTGTCTCGTCTCGTCTCGATACCATTTGATTTAATATTCTGTAAAGTTTTAAATTTATTTTTTCTGTTATTCTGATTTCTATGTTGGACGTTCCCGCCAAAAGATTCATGATGAAATTTAATATTAAAATAATTTGTTGAATCTACAATAATAAAAGAAATTTATTATTGTAATAGAAGAAGAACAAATTCAATATAAACATTTGTATTGGAATAAATATAATCAATTGTTTAGTTATTATTGTTTATTATTGTTTTCTTTTTATTTTGAAAAATTAATTTTTTGTTAATATACATGTAATATGCATGTATGCATGCATATTTGATTTAACTTGAAAATATAAAAATTTTGGCGGGAATTTTGGGCCATTTTTCAATATTGAAGAAAAAATGGTAATATAATAAATAAAAAATGATCAATTCAAAAAACTTGAATGAACTTTTAAATCGAGAAATTTGTGAAAGTGATGAAATAAAAGCAATAATGTAAGTTTGAGCTAGGTTGTCTCCATTTCTCTATCAACAGAATAATATATATTGTATAAGTATTTATAAATATTAAATAAATATAAATATTTATTTCAATAATTCTTTGAATCCTACAAATCAAAAGCTTTGAGAGGTTGTGTGTGTATGTGTTGGAAATATTATCCTTACAATAAATAATTTTTTTGGGTGGGATATATTTCAGTTAAAAATAACAAAATTCCAAATGAAATTTTGGGATTATTTTTAGTTATATTTCACAGGACTTCAACACTATTATTTGACATATTTAAAATATATTCAAGGAGGCTAATCATATTTCTTTAAGGAAACAAGCAAATAACTAAATTGTTTTACTTTAGCTTAGTAAATAAAGAAGGAGGTATTTTTTCTTTGGGAATGAAAAAAGAAAATTCAGAAACAAATTCACAAATTAAACATATTTCTTCAGTATTAGTTAGCTCTTTTAACGAATATAATTCTAATAATCACACTATTAAAGACTTTTATTTAGAAAGTTCTAATGGGAAATTTATCATTGGTCACACGCACTTTAAAAATCTATTCTTAATTGTATGGTTTGAATATAATGCTTCTATTGGAAAAGTACATATTAAGTTTAACAACATTAATAACGCTTTATCTGGATAATGAAATTAATTAAGTTATCTAAAAATTTTTCAAAATATAATAATAAAGAAACTGAATAATTGTTAACCTATAATTACGTGTTTTTTGCATGCATGCATGCATTTGGAATTAATGTGGATAATAATATATCAGAAAAAATGCCACGTAATAAAACGGTAAAAGTGACAAATCAGGGTTTAAAGAATAATCATAATAATGAGAAGAAAAAATAAACTTTAAGAATTAATATAAATTAATTAAAACTAGAATGATAAAATTATATTCATTTTTGTGATAATTTTCTTTTTTTGTTTTTATTAGTAACCGTTTTGTTACTGGATTTTAAATCATTTTGAAGAGTATTCTTAACTTGATTAAATGCCGAATGTTGGCCAATTAGTGAAGAACAAGATTTTAATAAATCCTTTTTTGCAGATTCTCTAGTTAAATCCTTTTCTTTTTTGCTTTTTATCCACTTTTTTCTTGGCCTGGATTCAATATCTTTTTTGTGTAAAAGAATATTTTGCGCTTTATTTACTTGCATCTCAGCAATTCTAAGTTCTTTTTCTGTAATATCTGCTTTTATTGCATCTTTGACTTGTTTTTCAGAATTAGATATTTTCTCAACCCATTGATTAATGTTATTAGTAGCAAGAGTTCTCTTCTTCATAATTGAAGATACATTTTCTTTTGTGTCTCTTCCTGCAACAGAAGACTTATTACCTGCTCTTAGTACCTGTTTCATTAAAGCTTTTAACTGGCTTCTTTCGCTTCGAGTGTAAATTGTAATGCAATTGCCTTTAGATCCAATTCTTGCAGTTCTTCCAACTCTATGAATATATCTAGAAGCTTCTAATGGAATAGTGAAATTGATAACTGCAGAAACATCTTGTACATCCAATCCTCTTGCTGCTAGTTCGCTAGCAAATAAAATATCAACTTGTCCAGATTTAAACTTTGAAAAATTTTCTAAACGTTTTTCTTGTGGTAAGAATCCATGTAACTCTGTTGATGATAATCCAAAAATATTTCCTAAAATTGCACATCTATGAGCTTCTTTTTTAGTTTGGAAAAAGACTATAACCCTTTTTGTAAATATCTTATTTAAAATATAAAACAAAGCGCCTTCTCTTTCTTCTTCTTTAGTAATCTCAAGAAATTCTTGTTCTAATGTTGATGATAAACCTGTAATAGATAATAATTCTGATTCTCCTGAACTTCCTACAGATTTGATCCCTGATTTGAGACCAACTGTAGATACTTTGCATGGATTATTTAGAGCCAATAAAGCTAAATCTGTTACACTTCTACTTAATGTTGCTGAAAATAACATTGTCTGGCGAGTTCTAGATGAATATTTAAGAATTTCCAAACATTCTTGACGAAACCCCATATCCAATAATCTGTCAGCTTCATCCAATATAATTATTTCCAATAATTCTAACTGTATGCTTAATGTATTTAATAGCATATCCAAAATTCTTCCTGGTGTTGCTATAACAATATGTGGTTGGCATTTAAGTATTCTTTCTTGCTGTTGAATATTCATCCCACCTGTTACTACTGCCCTGGTTATCACTGGGCAATATTTTGTCAAAGATTCTAATACTCCAAAGCATTGCATTGCTAGTTCACGACTTGGCAATAATACCAACACCTTTGTACCAACTGCTCCACCAACTCTTCCCAATGATGATACCCTGGAATTTCGAACATATGGTGACCTCAATAATCTTTCCAATGCAGGTAATAAAAATGCTGCTGTCTTTCCGCTTCCTGTTTCTGCCTCAGCCATAATATCTCTTCCCGATAATGCCAATGGAATTACCTCCTTCTGAATTAACGTTGCTTCTACAAAGTTCAAATCGCTTAATGCCTTTAATAAAGGCCTACTTAACTCTAAAGAACTCCACATCTTTATTTTCTCTCTCCTCTTTATTTCGCCTTCGAATAAATAATTAATGTCAGCTTTTACAGTTATGCATTCCCGCCGGCGCCAGACAGTTTATCTTTATATTATTCTAAATGTATAAATACTAGTATAATGAATTATTTAAATAACGATTAATATGAGTATTACTCTTCTGGGCGTTCAACTTGCTCCTTTCCTTGTTCCATTTTTGCCAATAGGTCGTATTCTTTTACTAGTTCCTCCTCTATTGTCCTGATATTTAAAGTACCTTGCTGATATGCCCGAATTATATCCTCAATATTAGCATGCTTAAATATTTTATGGGAAGTCAATGCTTCTCTTGAAGAAGGATAACTTGGAAGACCAATGTAGTCCTGCTGATTAAATTTGAATCTACAAACTGCTTTTTTTGTAGAGGCGTCATATTCAAACTTGAACCTAGAAATATAAATAGTGGGGAAGAAATAAGAAGAGTAAATAGTTTGATGTGATTTTAACTATTGTTTAAGAACATATTAATTAAAACTTACCCTTCAGCATGCTCACAATCCAATTCATAAGGAAGCCTAATAAGTCTGAAACACTTTCTTTTTTTTAACGTGTAACCAGGTGGGCAACCTGAAATTTGTTTTTTGAAATATTTGTATAAATTAATTAACTGAATATATTTACACACTTACCCTTTACTATTGCTCTAGCTCTATTTGCCAAACATGTATATATTGGATGAGGTTCATATTCTGGTGTATCCCAATTTCCTATTTCCATCCCTAATTTTGGTCTTGGATGTGGGCAGCGTAACTTTGGCTCATGTGTTCTTAGTTTTAAACATACATTTAATTCCCCATCCCAAAACCACCCAGACTGCTCTCCCCCACATCTTCTATCAAAGTCTGGAACAACTGTTACTTTGGTTTCGCATGTTGCTTTTGAGTTATCAAAAGAACTAACTAACTTTGCGCCTTTAGGGCATTGCATTACATATTTAGCAGGTTGTGGTGCCCTAACTATTGGGCAATACTTATTATCTTTGTGACTACATTCTGTTTTATACTTTTCTCTTCCCAAAGAATCCGTTACAGGAATTTTTATTGGTCTCGAATACAATTTCCTCACACACCTTTTAACTTGCAATTGTTGTTGACCTACCGATTTCAACTCAAATCCTTCAGGGCAAATCCTTCTAGGCGGAGTATAGGTTGAGTAATTTATGCATAAATCCTCATTATTCAATCTAAAGCTTTAATTTACCTGAATTAACCAAATCTCATAATTCATTTCAATTGCACTTACTATCCATGACAATACTTTTCGTAATCTGAAATCATTGTTCCAATGCAATATCCATCTACCAATGTTGAATTACCTATACAAGGCTTTACAAAGAAATATTAATTTCCATTTTGTTATTAAATTTATATTAGTTGGAAATCCTTCATATTACTTACCTTATAAATTGGAACTGCCTCATCATTCTTATCTATATAAGTACACGAATTATACTTCGAATCAAATGAGCCCTTATAACAAACTTTTCTTGCTGGAATAGTTAGTGATATGCTTGGATCTCCAAGTATTGTAACCGGAGGTGCTCTTGTAAGAATTGGCTCTCTTCTTGAATTCCTAAATTCTGGTACAAATCCTGTTACATTTCTGCCATTTCCTTCAACATGGATACATAAATATAATAAACATACTAAAATAACTGCTTGTAAACGCTCAAACTCCTTTTTGCTCATCATTACTAGTAATTCCAACTTTTCATACTAATTGCTAAATTTGACTGATTTATTTAAACATTTTTGCGAGCTTGCTTATTGAATTTTCTAATTGAAAAATAATTACCTCTTTTTAATTTATGTGAAAATATGCATTTTTTAAAATCAATTAAAGATTCATATTATAACTTTCATGATTAGTCATTATTAACGAAAAATTTTCTTTAAATATTTAATTATATTCTTTAATCTATTATTATTTATTTGTCCACATTATTGCACACATTCCTATACCGGTGTTTGCATGCATAAAATATACCATGCAAATTTGACACTTCATGTGGATAGAAAATATTTATTAATGAATCTGGTGGCATCTTTCTAAGATCAAAATAAACTATAATTGAGTCTTCCAGTTAATTGTTGATTTTTTTTTTTTATGGGTAATTTTTTCATAAACTTTTGGTTAATTATACCGTTCCCCCACTATACTTAATGGATAAGTAGGAGTTAAGTTGGAATAATCAAAATAATAAATAAACTTATGTATATGTATATATATGTATGGACTTATCTAGTAGATTAAAAGTATCTAAAACTGGTCAAAATAATTACTTGATATTTTTACAATGCCTGACGATTTCAGTAAAAGTAAAGAGAACAACGATCTCTTTGACATTCTTGAACTTGATGAGGAAACAAAAAATGAGCTCGTTAAAAATGATATAAAAACAATTCCACAGCTTTTATTAGATAACCTAAGAAAAAAAGGGCTAAAAAGCTTTCAAGAAGCAAGGATTTACTCAAAATGTAGAGAAAAAATTACATGCTTCCCTAATAACGTCACAGAAGACCAAAAAATTAACCTTTGTGGTATTGGTATTGAAACTGGATTTGTAACAGGTAAAAAATTATTAGAGGAAGCTAGAGAAAACTGGTCCCAGAATGGAGACTTAAGATCGCATATAAACCTAGGATCCGATATACTAATGGATTTTTTTGATGGAGGATTTCTTGCAGGTGAAACCACTGAACTTTTTGGGCATGATCTACCAGTTATCAGAAGGGTTGTTCACTGGATTATATCAAATACTATGTTTAACTCAACATTAGAAAGCTTAAATGTTGAAACAGAGTTAGAAGGAATTTCTCCATATCAAGTTATTTACATTCAAACAACCGACAATAGTTTTGATCCAATTTTCATGAAGAAATGTTTTCAAAGATTGTGTGGAGAACTTGAAATGACTCAAAACTCACAATATTCAACAGAAATTAGTCATAATTTGGAACTCCTCCTCTCGAACATTTGTGTAGTGACTGTAGATGATTGTGCTCAACTACAAAAACTACTATATGACCTACCAAGAATCAAACAAAAAGAACTAAAAAGACTCAAACTAGTTGTTATTGACCCAATTACATCATTGCTGGGATCCCATAACTTTATTGAAGCTCAAGAACTTTCTAATAATTACTATAAAGAAGTCAAAGAAAAGGTCTTTATAGTTGGGAGATTAATTAGGTATGTATCTAAGGCTCTAAATATATCTTCAGTTGTAACTTCACTCGCTAAACAATCTATTAAACAAACTAACACCGTCCTTGGCTACTGCTCAAATCAGCTTTTATGCGATGTCAATTACCCAAAAAGCGTTCATTGTGAAGGATTTGGAACATTCTACATGCCTCCACCAACAAGAGCATTTTCAACAGAAATTGACTATAATTGGTTTCTCTCACCTCATAATCGAATACTTATTGAAAATATTGGAAAAGTGCACGAAGAATACGCGGGAAACCCGAATGCATGTAATAATCTAGCTCCCCACAATTTGAGAATTTTGAGATGGACAATTTTCAAATCCAATAGACTTCCAATAGGAAAATATGTATGTGCAATTTTTGATAAAATTGGTTTGGTTGAGTCAGAATGCCAATTTTTCTGAACATTTTTACTATTTATATTTTCATAACATTTCTGGTCAAAAGACTAAATGTCAAGTCTTGGTAGACATAACGCATGTAATGTAAGAGCCAAGTAATAACTAGTCAAAGAAACTGGGACGAAAGAATTTTAAATGTTAATAGTCATACATAAAAGGTAATAAACTTGTGAATTAAAAGTTGGATGAGAATTTTTTTAAAAAACTACAATTTGACTTAAATACTAATTTACCAGAAACTCAGTTGGTGATTAACAATTAATAAGTTTGAAACGAGAAAAAAACAACTTTTAAATATTAAAAGTAAAGATCAAGCTTAATCCCACGGTAATCAGGTAATAAATTCAACTAGAAAAGTCAAGAAGGGAGTAAAAATGCTCGAAAACAAAAATTCAGCAAATAAGGATAACGCAAGCACGCGGGATCCGAGAGCAATGAATATAAATAATAGCATAGGGAAGCTATTTGAACAGTTCAGTTCTAGTGAAGAATCCAAGATCAATATGGATGATAGAATATGTATGCACTGTTGGATTTCTAAAAGCACTCTCTACTGTAGCACATGTATGTGCTTCTACTGTGCATCATGTGCTCATATGAATCATGTTTCTGCGGGTAGTTACCATGACATTATATCAGTACAACATTTGTCAATATCTAGAACAGATACAGCAAAGAGCCTTCAGGAAAAGCAAAAGAATCAATGTAAAAGACATAAAAATAAAGAATTGACTTATTGCTGTACAAGCTGTAATTATATGTTAATTTGTGAAACATGTATAATTATAGACGGGCATGGGTCTCATCTGTTATTAACATTGGCTGAAGCTATTCCAAGGGGAAGACAAATTCTTCTGCAATCTCTCTCATCTCTTAATGCAGCTTCGTTTTATATGTCGCAAAAGATTTCGGAGATTTCGGCCTTAGCAGAGCAGCGCAAAACTATCTTTGAAAATAACCTATTAAATGTTGAAGATACCCAAAAATCCTTAACAAGGGCAATAACATCAGAAGAACAGCTTCTATTCACAGAACTTAACCTATTAGCGAGCAAACTTGATCGTGGAGGGAAAGATATATGCAATAGTTGTGTTGATCTTAAAGAATTACTCGTAAGTGTTTGTGGTGAGGTTAGTATTATACTTCAGCTAGCCAAAGACTCTCCAAGCCATTCCCTTAATAGATATGTAAAGATTAGTAATGTTGTTAAGGGAACTTTAGATTCTTCATATAGAGTATTGGTTCCGGAACTTCAACATTTGAGTGTTCCATATTGGAATTTATTTCCGGATGTCATTGATGATGTGTTAAATGATACAAATAAATATACTCAGGAGCATATAGATCATGCAATGAAATTATCTGATGCAATTACAAAAATTGCCTCAGGAGATATTTCTGTTGTTGAGGACATTGGACCAATTAATGTTCAAGTTTATTCACAAGGCAAACAAGGTGATCGAGCTGCTAGAGCCAAAGTTCATAAAATATTTACAAGCAAACTAAAAATGATTCAGCATGAGAAGCTGAAGAATATTCAAAATCCTTTAATTGCTCCAAAAAGTTCACTCAAGCTTGATCCAACAAAAAGCAAGGCAAAATCAAAAGCAGCTCAAACTGGCCCCAAATTGCAAGAATGGCTGGGACTACGTGATTGGAAGAATAATCAATCAAAGAAACAAAATGTTACAATAAATAAAAATCTACCAGCTTTTAAAATGATGAATGAAATTAATAATTCTGCCAATAAAGCCAAAAAGTCCATTTTTGATGATTTTGGTTTGATGAGAGCACTTTCTGATGGAGATATCAAAGTTGATGAAATTGTTGAAAAAGATATCGAAATTATGACAATTGGTAGAGATAAGAAACTTGAAGCTATAGGAAGAACAAAAGAAGAAAAGTTAAAGACAGAAGAATTCTATGAATCTCAAGTACATTTTACTGGTACACTTATGGGTGCATGTATATATACTAAAAAAGAGGATGGAAGTGAAGTGTTTAAGATGGACTATGAACTAACTCAAATTAACATCAAGTACTGCTTTCCATTTATTGTAATTTATGATGCAAGTAATACTGGAGATCAAAATTCCAAAGATTCTTCTATAAGAGAAAATTCTAATATTATTGATAAAGCTCATTCTGTTAAAGGAGAAATTGGATATACATTACCTACTATATCCCCAGGATTAGAGAGAATTGATATCCCAATTATCCTTGGGAAAATAGAAAAACCCAGGAATTCGTTATTTGTTGCAGATATACGTCAATCAAATATCAGAATCCAATCAATACACTCCAATTCTATTACACCTGAGACTTCCAAATTCCTGGGTGCAGCAGCTAACTCTTGGAAACCTATTGAAGATGGATTTGAAATTAGTAATGTAATTAAAGGAAATACTATTGATTCTTGGGTATTTTCATGTATAGATTTTAACAATGCTGAAAAATGGATTTCAATGCTTAAAGGTGAGGATTCAGATGTCAAATCTTGCATACAAAAGATTGGAACCGCTAGATTATGCGTCAAATCACTTAATAAGAGAAATAGTTTTAAAATGTCCAACTCTAAATTGACCAAGAATCCAACAGGAAGTAATGATGAACGAGCATTTATTGATGTTGTGCCAAATGTACCAAATAATACTAGAGAGAAACTCCTTATTTCTACTCAACCTGATCATCATGAACTCACTCAAACAATTGTTTATGAGGATGATGAAGGAGAGTATTATGAAGAACAAGAAATTGATTTACCAGATGTTATGTCAATCAGGCTGGATAGAAAACTCTCTGCAAAGAAAACTAAATCTCTCGAAAAGCTTATGATACCATCAATCCTTAAAGTAGGAAAGGAACCAGTTATTCAAATTGAAAAATTATATGTTATTGGATCATCATTAAATGCAAATCCCTTACAAGTCGTTGTTTTAACCAAGAGCAATCTATATATCACTTCTGCTGAAATCTTTGAAAAAAACCTTTCACATGATTTACTTTTGGATGAATATTCTATACATGAAAAATGCTTTACAGATAATATTCAATTGAGTGATTCTACTCATCCTAACGATGTATCCTCTAGATTCTCCATTATTTCATCCAACTTAAAAGAATCCCCAACAAGTAACGATAACTCATCAAATTCAAACAACTTTGGTTTTGAATACAGGGATCACGGTCGTTCTCTTCCCTCTAACACCGCCACTAATGACAAAAATAACAATTCAAGTTATTCTAATGCAGCTACAATTACATTTATTTGTCCAACAAAAGATAGTGAACTCATTTGGCTGGACTCTATTCATAACCATACAAAAAAGAAACCACTCAAGTATTGGAGGCAAATCCTAGATGGTATCATTGTTAGGCATAGAAGGATAACACGTTCTCCAAAATCCTCGAAAGGTTCCAGATCATCAAAACCTTCGAGTATTCTCCCTGGATCCAGACATAGATCCTCAATAAAATTTGAAGATAGTGATAGGTTCACTGATACATCTATTCAAAACCAAAAACTAGAATCTGAAACTAAAAATCATAATTACAAAGATAGCCATCTTGAAAATTCTAAAGTAAAAAAAACGAATGGTACACATGCAACCCATTCTGATATTCAAGAACATACTAGCATGTCTGATCAAGAAAAAAAATCCACTCGTGAAGTTAATCTCTCTAAACACAATTCTGAAAGCTCAAATCATCTCAAAAATAACCAAAGTCTGGTTAGATTCAACTTGGATAATCATCATAATGTTGAAAAAAGCCATCGCATTCCTTCTACCAAAAGTTCCCATGCTTCTAATGATTTTCAACATATTTTTAAAGAGGGCTCATTCTCTTGAAATGTCCTTGTCAATAGCCTGCTAATATACGCAAGTTTGAATTTTATTCTTCCATTGCCACGTCATTTAATGCATGTATTTTCAGGTTATATTGGCGCCAAACCCGTAATTATTTTCATATTAATAATATATTAAGTCTAACTTTTTTTTTTCGTTTCTTCAAAGATAATAATATTAGTTTTGAATTTTTGTTTGATTTAATGGTAAATTGTCAAAGAGGATTATTTGTTCAGAGGTATGTTTTCATATTGAGTAAAAAAGAGTTTCTAAGGGGATGGATTTAGTGGCTAAAATATGGCGGGGGGATTTAGTGTAACTTCTAGGAAAGCCTCTTCGTTGCAAGCCACAGGATCCGAGAACTTACTCAACTTTTTGATTTCTAATCTAACTTTCAAAGTGACCCAGTATCTCTTGAAGTTATAAAACAGATGAATATGTCAAAGCCATTCATACAGTACCAGATTGATGAAGGAACTGTGGTCTGTTCAGGTATTACAAGCAAGGAACTAGAGGTAAGCTTTTTTGATACTCCCATATGGCGCCAAAATTGAAATTTTAACCAACTCATTTAGACTGAGTTCTTTAAGAGGATAAGAAATGCAGAAAGGCCAAAAGAGGAAATGAATACAAATTAGAAATTACTGAAAAGGTGGTAACTGCAAAGTAGGAAATAATAAAAAGTAGTCATTTTACTTAGTCTAACAATTGCATATATGCATATATTCATAGAAAACAATTAGTATAACTTTATTCATATCTAATAGTGTAGCAATATTAAGAGGTGTCCCTTAGACTAGATATGTGGGATCTGGATTCCACCAGGGCATGAGTGTGAAAATGTACATTCCTATTGTTTGGTAAATGGCGCATGTCAAGTAGTTAACGGTCTTAGCTCGGTTGTTACTTTGTGAATCTTCTGAATGTTCTTGAGTGTTTTCTTGGGCTGCTGTGGTATTCTCTCTCCTCAAATTATCACTAGAATGTTGTAGTTCTTCAGTCTGTGAAGCACCAAGAATTTCATTAGGCCCTAATACGCCCAATGGGTCCAAAAAGTGAGCTTCTTCATGGGTAGATATCACGGAAGAACCATCATCAAAATCTTCATTTTGTGGAACCTCTTGTGAGGGCTCGTCCTCAGATACCCCATTTGAAGAATTTATTTGAGACTTGGGCAAATCTGAGTTTTCTTGATCCACAGCTCTGTCCTCTGTTTGTTCCTTAACTTGTTCAAGTTCAGAATTGATAAGTAACTCTTGTTCTCTTTCTTGAATTAACTGAGCTTCAAGTTCAATCTCAGCCCTTCTCCTTCTTAGTTCAGCAAGAGTAGTATCCATTGGTTGACTGGAAGAAATCCTTTCAAATAGATCTTGAAGTCCATCAAATAAACCTCTTATGTACAAGAAGTAGAGAGAAATCAAAACAATGTAGAATTCCCTAGAAACATCAAAGAACATGAATACAAATATTGCTTTCATCAAAATTGAAATATGATACCTTTCCCAAGGATTAATAGAGTATTTCTTCTCTCCTGGATAAGAGAATGCCTTATTTTGGCTTTCATATTCAGCAATTAGGGCAAACTCTGTAGTTACTTCGCACTCATTAGGATTCCTGATGGAACTATCATAAGCCTGAGCCAATAGAACCTGATCTGAATCACCTCTGTAGTATACAGAGCCAGTCAATTGCATCTGAGGACCTAAATCCTGACTAAAATCTGAGTGATTATTCAACAAATTAGTAATTCCCTTATCTGCCAAGTGAGAAAGTGGATCAATAAAATCTATATTGAGTGATTTTTCACCCAAACCTGAAAGACCTTTCTCTTTTATAATTCTACAAAAGTTTTCCCTCCAATGAAAGTGAAGAGATCCATAATATGAATAAGCTAACTGACTATAGAATAAATCCACATAATATTGTGAAGGCATTAAGCCTTTACTTTCAAAAAGCTCAGTATTTGTTTGATTATCATTCTCAAAGTTGGAAGACGAAATATCCATTTCCATGTTATTAACCAAGTGATCTTGAATTTCCTGAATATTCAATTTCAGGAAAATTTTTTCAACTTTTTTTTCTTTCTTATTTGTGCTTAACTTTATATTAATAATTATTTAGAATATGGCGCCAAAATAAGGATGATAATATTAATAATTAAGAAGAAAGAAATAGAGAAAGTCACATAAATATGAGGTTCTGAGAGAATGGACAAAGTTCCAGTCGAATTTAAAAGGAAGCCAACAGTTGAAGAACTGAAGAGGCCAGCTAGAGCTCAGAGTGATGGTTCTCTCCAGAGCAACTTGGCATATAAGGAAGGAGGAGAACTATATAATATATGGTATGGAAAGTACCAATTTGACTATGATAAGAGGGGGAAAGTGGCTTCAAAGACAAAATGTATCCCTGATAAAGACTCTGGATGGACAAAAGCAGACCAGGATCCAAACACTAAGAGTTATTTTTGTCTTTATTTCGCAAAAGGAGCTTGTGTGAATGGTTCAAAATGCAAATACTTTCATAGAATTCCAACAGAGGAGGATGATAGATTAGTTTCTCCAATGTATGATGTATTTGGGAGAGAAAGGCATGCTCAACACAAAGATGATATGACTGGGACAGGTTCTTTTAACAAGGAATGTAGAACAATATTTGTTGGAGACCTTTATATTAATAGGTCAAAAAGTAATTACTTGGAGGGAGTAAACAAGGTCATTAAAAAGGAGTTTTCAGTTTGGGGCCCAGTGGACTACATAAGAGTGATTCCAAGTAAGAATATTGCATTTGTTCGATACTTCTTAAGATCATCAGCGGAGTTTGCCAAAGCAGCCATGGAAAATCAGATAATTTTCAAAGGGCAGACAGATCCAATTACCGTGAGATGGGCATATGATGACCCAAATCCAACAAGTATGGAGAATAGTAAGAAGAGAAATGCAGAGGAAGTGGAGGAATTCGTGTCGAACTTGGACATAGAAAAGAAATCCAGATCAGATTTACAGGTAAATAATGAAACTGAAGGTTTTTTTAGCCATATTGATAGCACAAGTCACAATGTTCCATCAGAAGAAGTATTGAAGATTCAAAAAGATTATTATAGAGTTGAGAAAATTCTAGAGTCAATTAAAAGCTGCCAAACAAAAAATTTGTGCAAATCTACAAACATTGAAAAAGGCAATTCCGAGGATGATGAATCAGAAAAACAAGAAAACTCTATCTACGATGTTATTCTATAGCTTAACATTAATCAACTAGTTTTTGTTTTATTTAATTGAACTTTTATTAATTATTAACTTTTAATCTCCTTTTCACTTATCATAATTTGTCCACAAGAAATTTCTTGATAAAACCTCCCCACACACACGCAAGTACTGCATGAATACCGGTATGCTGGCAGTATTGCAGAATTGCATGCATAATGTGGATAGCGCACATACGTGTAAAATGATTAAAGAATTGTTTAGGGGGAAAAAATAAATTAAAGAATGAGCTTATTGTTGGAAGGTTTGAAATGTTTGTGCTAAATGATGCCTGGATTGTGAGAAATTCCGGAATTCTACAAAAGTTCTAAATTATGATGCCCTGCAAGCTAAACGCGTATTATAATAGGGTAGCAGAATCTGAAATATTCTCCCGATAGCAGATCTATGGGAAAAATGATGAAATCGACTATAGCCACCCCATGAGGATAGCTTCCCAATGGTTTGATTTATGTCCAAGAAGTTTAAGCCTCAATATGATGTTCGTCATCTGGGTATTCATCTTCTTCAACTGGAACATCTTGATATTGTTGATATTCAGAAACTAAATCGTTCATATTGCTCTCAGCTTCAGTGAATTCCATCTCATCCATTCCCTCTCCAGTATACCAGTGCAAGAAGGCCTTTCTCCTGAACATGGAAGTGAATTGCTCAGCAACACGTCTGAACATTTCCTGGATGGCAGTAGAGTTTCCAACAAAGGTTGAAGCCATCTTCAATCCTTTTGGAGGAATATCACAAACTGATGACTTGATATTATTTGGAATCCATTCAACAAAATAAGATGAGTTTCTGTTTTGAACCAAAAGCATCTGTTCATCAACTTCCTTTGTTGACATTCTTCCTCTGAACATTACACTAGCTGTGAGATATCTTCCATGTCGAGGGTCTGAAGCACACATCATATTCTTTGCATCAAACATTTGTTGGGTAAGCTCTGCAACTGATAAAGATCTGTATTGTTGAGAACCTCTTGATGTTAGAGGTGCAAACCCAATCATGAAGAAGTGTAATCTTGGGAAAGGAACCAAGTTAACGCACATCTTTCTTAAGTCACTGTTTAGTTGACCTGGGAAACGTAGGCAACAAGTTACGCCAGACATAGCAACTGAAACCAAGTGATTCAAATCTCCATAAGATGGATTTGTTAGTTTCAATGTTCTAAAGCAAATATCATACAAGGCTTCATTATCGATTACTTGAACAGCATCCGAATTTTCAACCAACTGGTGAATTGATAAGGTTGCATTGTAGGGCTCTACTACAGTATCTGATACCTTTGGAGATGGGAATACTGAAAAGGTCTGCAAAATACGATCTGGGAATTCTTCATGAATCTTTCCAACCAACAAAGTACCCATACCTGATCCTGTACCACCTCCCAAAGAGTGAGTGATTTGGAAACCCTGTAAGCAATCACAAGATTCTGCCTCATGTCTAACTACATCCATTACAGCATCTAAGAGTTCAGCTCCCTCTGTATAATGACCTTTGGCCCAAATATTACCAGCTCCACTTTGACCAAAAATGAAGTTATCAGGTCTAAATAATGATCCAAAAGGACCAGCTCTAACTGAATCCATTGTTCCTGGCTCAAGATCTACCAAAATCGCTCTTGGAACGTATCTTCCACCCGAAGCTTCATTGTAGAAAACATTAATACGTTCCATCTGTAAATCTGATTCTCCATGATAAGTACCAGTCTAAATTCATATTTCAAAGAAAAAAAAAGAAAAAAAAAAAGTCAATTATTCAGTTCAAATTATTTCAATTATTTTCAAAACTTACAGGGTCGATCCCGTGCTCATCAGAAATGACTTCCCAGAATTTAGCACCAATCTGGTTCCCACATTGTCCTCCCTGAATATGAACAATTTCTCTCATTCTCTTTTATCTTATTAATGGTAATTAGGAATCAATTAATATGAATATCCTACAAATTATAGTAATCAACAACTTATTATAATCTATAATTCAAGTTCCCCAATAGCCAGAAGATTACCCAACCTTTTCTTGGGGATTTTGATCATTTACTTACCACAAGTTGCGAGATCTTAACGAATTCTATTTTGAGATATTCCTTATAATTAATAGAATTATACCTCCAATTATTCCACACAAAGAAAAACACTTGAAATTATACTATTCAATGACGGACCCCACTTTTTAAGTAAAAATTACGTATGAAATCAAGCAGAAATCAGGCTTCCATATGGATTACTATAGAAGCGGGTCAGGGGGGATTGGGACTATGTAGATTTTATCCAAGCTTATTATTAATGTTTTTTCCATTAATTTTCTTTTTTTTTTTCCTCTAAACTAAAACAGCTATTAAAATACATTTTCTTTGCACTTCTTTCTCTTTTTTCTCCCATTCTACCTGGATTCTACTATTCTCAATATATGATGTTCCTATTTATTCGCGCTAAACTCCTAAATTACTAGTTCATCTAAAAAAAAAAAAAGCATAAATGTTCAAATATGAATATTACTACTTCACGTACATTCTTTTGAAGCATTTACTTATCAACTCATAGATCTCCCTCTTGTTTTCCTACATTCGTTTCTCCCACCGTTTCATTTCTTGAGGTGCTTCCCGAAGTTACTTGAATATGCGTGGGGTGGCGCCGGAGGGGTGGCGCCGTGTGGGGAATTTGTTAAAATAGCATGTAGGTGTTTAAGTTTAAATTATTAACTTCTGAAAAAAATGAACATTTTTTTGTTACAAAATTTAACTAATTTTCTTTTTTGTGACCTTTCCTAATTACTAATATATTTATAAGCTAGTCATTCGCATTTCTAAATCGTTTAGTCAAACAATTTTTCCATCTTGGATGGATACTTCCTCTGCAATGGTTCTGCTGAATTATTGGGCATATTAGTAACCAAACTCCTTATATTTGAAGGGAAAAATTTATTTTCACTTGTATTCCTTGTGGAATATCACTACTTTGAGACCAACTTGAATTCTGGTTCTTGCTCATTGAAATCGGTCTATTATCAGACTTCTCTAACAAAGTCACAAGATTGGGTATTCATACTAATTCTAAGCTAAAACAAACTTATTCATGTTCATATTCTAAACTAACAGTTTTTCCTCAATTTATTATGTTACTAGTGCGAATTTGATGAAAGCTAAATAAAACTATATATACTTGAATTCATAAATTCTGTCCTTTATACTTTTCCCGCCAAAAGTTTTCTCTTCCTTCCTTACTTCTTTAAGTATAGAACTATCATATTGCATGAAATTAGTTTGGATTACACTGAAAAATTCTAACTGGTAATGAGAAATGAAGTCATAACTTCTCTCTTTGGACTTTCTTTAACTCTTTCTCTCCCCTCAACCTTTGCCCTTATTAATTCAGGCTCTTTGACTTGGAGTATAGCCCGCCAAAAACAAACAGAATTGATTAATATTAATATAGTAAGAAAATCCCTGTAGGTTATTTTCCCAAAATTAAAGAGAAGTGGATTAAGAAATAAGAAAGTTCTTAACACACTTATTTTTTGCTCTTGTTGAGCTTTTTTGGTGGGGTTATTAGGATTTTTGAGAATGTCAGATGAGGTAGGTAAATTGGATTGGACAGCAATGGAGGATGGACGAGGAGAGGGGCTCGTCATTTTAGAACAGGAAAAGGCTCCAACAAGACCTCAAAGACGTAAGAAAAGATGGGATATTGTACCTGATGAGGATCAGGAAGTTAGTAGTTGCGGGAAGCTGGACCAAAAGAAGTCAAGATGGGACAATGGGGAAGTGGAAACCCTTAGAGAGGCTAAGGAAACGGTTGAAACTAATAGTTCAGAACAATCATCAGAGGTTTGTTCTGCCCAGAGAACTACTTCTGAAGAAGGAAGGTTTCATCCACCTTTTCAAAAAGAGTTTACTGACGAGGAATTGGACAAGATCCTCCCTTCAGAAGGGTACGAGATTGTGAAACCTCCTGAAGGATATGAGAAGCTTAGAAGAGCTAATTTGGAGAACAAAAGAAAGCTTTTAGAACCTAAAATTACTTTATATGATATTCCTGAACCAACCAAATCTTTTCAAGAAGAATTGGGAGAAAGTAAGGATGTTCCCCAGCAAGGTTTTATGAGACAGGTATTTCATTCTGAACTTGGAGAGTTATCTCTAAGAATAGAAGACTTCCATTTCTTTGGGAAACTCTTTTCTAATATTTCTGATGATGACCTTTCTCCTGAGGAAGTTAACGAGCGACTTGTATTAACACTTTTATTGAAAATAAAAAATGGAGCTCCAATACTTAGAAGAAAGGCAATGAAACAGATTGTAGAAACTGCTCGTGATCATGGACCTGGAATTATTCTAAATCATCTTCTTCCATTGCTAATGCAATCTACTTTGGAAGAGCAGGAAAGGCATATGCTTGTTAAAGCTTTAGACAGAATCCTCCAACGTCTAGGAGAGAAAGTTAAACCATATGTTCATAAGATTTTGGTTGTAATAGAACCAATGTTGATAGATCAAGATTATTATGCTCGCCAAGAAGGAAGAGAAATCATTTCAAATCTTGCAAAGGCTGTTGGACTGGCTACTATGATTGCAACTATGAGACCAGATATAGATCATCCTGATGAGTATGTGAGGAATACTACTGCTAAGGCTTTTGCTATTCTGGCCTCAGCTATGGGAATTCCCTCATTGGTTATCTTTCTACAAGCGGTTTGTCAGAGTAAGAAGAGTTGGCAAGCAAGGCATACTGGAATTAGGATTGTCCAACAAATAGCTATTTTGCATGGGAGCTCAGTTCTCCCTCACTTGAAGAGTTTAGTCCAAATTATTTCTCATGGTTTAAGTGATGAAAATCAAAAAGTTAGAGTAATTACAGCTCTCTCACTTGCATCATTAGCTGAAGCTTCGTCACCTTATGGCATTGAGGCTTTTGAACCAATTCTGGGACAAATTTGGAAAGGGATTTCTGAATATAGAAGTCGAAATTTGGCAAGTTACCTTAAAGCCATGGGACAAATGATTTCTCTTATGGAAACAAATCAAGCTTGTTATTATATTAAGGAAATCTCTCCTGTACTAGTAAGGGAATTTGGTTCACAGGATGATGAAATGAAAAGAATCGTCCTGAGAGTTCTGGAACAATGTGTTTCTGTTGAAGAAATTGGGTCAGAGTTTGTTAAGCAAAAGCTTCTTGGACCTTTCTTTGGACAATTTTGGACTAGTCGTAATTCTTTGGATAAAAGAACCTCAAAATTGGTCATAAATACAACAGTTTCACTTTCTAAACAAGTTGGATTGGAGCCTATTTTGGATGGATTACTAATATTTCTCAGAGATGGTAGTGAGACATTTAGAATTCAAGCCTTAGAAACTGTCAGAAATGTAATGGAGATTGTTCCAGTAATTCATTTGGAACAGAGACTGGAAAAACTCTTAGTTGATGGAATATTATACATCTTTCAGGAAAGTTCTACTGACGAGGATTCGTCTGTTGTTGAAAATGTAGGTAGAATATTAACTTTACTTGGAACAAGATCTAAACAATACTTACCCCAAATATCCTCAATTATTAGATGGCGTCTTAATACTCCTTCTCCAAGAGCAAGACAAACAGCTGCAGATTTAGTAGCTGGTATTATTGGAGTTATGAAACAATGTGAAGAAGAACAAATGATTGCTCATATTGGATTATTTCTATACGAATATTTAGGCGAAGAATATCCAGAAGTTCTTGGGAGTATTATTGGAGCATTACATGCAATAGTAACTCAAGTAAGAGTAGAGAAATTAAGCCCTCCAATCAAAGAATTAGTTCCAAGATTAACCCCAATTCTGAAAAATAGACATGAAAAAGTACAAGAAAATATCATACAGCTTTTAGGATGCTGTGCAAAGAAAGGAGGTGATTTTGTATCTCCTAAAGAATGGGACAGAATTTGTTTTGATCTTTTAGATAGTCTTAAAGCTAATAAGAAGTCTATTAGGAGAGCATCAGTCAAAACTTTTGGTCATATTGCAAAGACTATAGGACCACAAGATGTATTAGTAACTTTGTTAAACAACTTAAGAGTACAAGAGAGACAACTTAGAGTTTGTACTACTATTGCTATTGCTATAATTTCAGAAATTTGTATGCCTTACACAGTACTTCCAGCTATAATGAATGAATATAGGATTCCAGACCTTAATGTCCAAAATGGAGTTTTAAAGACTCTTTCATTTATGTTTGAATACATTGGAACAATGTCAAAGGATTATATTTATGCTTTAACTCCTTTATTGGAGGTAGCTCTTACAGATAGAGATCAGGTTCATAGGCAAACAGCAGCATGGGCTTGTAAGCATTTGGCTTTAGGAGTAGCAGGGACAGGATGCAATGATGCTCTAATCCATCTACTTAACTTTCTTTGGCCAAACGTCTTTGAGAACTCTCCTCATTTAGTTCAAGCTGTATACGAAGCCCTAGATGCATTTAGAGTCGCCCTAGGTCCTGGAGTTATCTTAAACTACCTTTTGCAGGGGCTCTTCCACCCAGCAAAGAAAGTTAGAAGTGTCTATTGGAGAATTTATAATAACTTATATATTGGAAGCCAAGACTCTTTGGTTCCATTCTTTCCACCAATTCCACAAATTGGAAATAGGAATTTTGATATCAATGAATTTTATTACTTTATTTAACATTTTATTAAAACTAGAAAAAAAGTAACAAATAAGTAATTATCAATTAGTACTACATAACTAATAAAAATCACCCCAATAACTTTTTTAAGAACATTAACATCAAACTAAATTAAATTATCCCTAAAAATAGTCTCCTTCGTATTTCAACAATTTTTCGGACACAAGTACATGTAGATTGTATGCATTTTAGGCGCGCATGTAAAACATTTAACCAAACTATACACGGGCTTCAACATTTAACGCATTAGTGGAATTTTTAAGACTTGAATGATTCTCTTCAGTAGGGAGAGGAATTCTTCCCTTGACTTTTAGATAGCTTCTGTGGAGTAGACCAACTAGGATTAAGAACGATATCCAAGAAATGGATGCGAAGAACATTGCACTAGATGGATCTGAGTTTAAGTTAATTAATCTATCCTTGAAAATATCGATATTATTAATAACTACGGAAAAGATTGAAATGGAAAGGTATCGAGGGAAAAAGGTAAAGTTACCAATGATTAGTTGTGGAATTGAGATGTTAGTAAGACCAAAGATGATGTCATAGAAGAAATGAGGAGTAATAATGAGTCTCGCCAATATTACGAACACAAGTCCAAGATTATCTGAAGCATCATTTAAAGCATTTAAGTAATCCCAGTTTTCTTGTTTTCTCTTAATATATGGATAAATTATTTTACGAGATATTAACATAATTATAATTGAGCCAACATTAACTGCAATAATTATAGAGAGCATGGATAAAGCTAATCCTTGATAGAATGGGAAATTCTTGTAATAGTAAACTGCGGACAAAAAGATTAATGGTTCAAAGCTGAATGGAAGTAAAGCATAGAAAATAGAATTTAAAAGTATTAAACTGTATAAAATAAAAAGATTTCCACCTGAAATTTGTTCAATTTTTTTAAAGAAGTATAAATTGTCTATCAAATAAATAGTAGTCCTGGAAATAACGACAAATAAAACTATTGCCAGAATGAGAAAGAATGCTATTGTTGCATTCCTCAATATTTTGGAAGAACTTGATCTTGAATCAGTTTGAGTAGTCATTTGATCTTTTATTAAATTAAAAAGAAAAGAATCGTAATAATATTTTTTAGAGTACAAGGGGTGACAGAATTACTTAGAAAATATTTGGCGGCAAATTATATCCTTTATATATTTCCAACCAAAAAATTAGGCGGACGCCGGAGAGAAATTTAATAAATAATAAAAATTATAAATCGGGGTTGAAGTTTTGAACAAATTTAAGAGAGAGTAAATGAATTAAAACTCCATAACTAAGTAGTTAAAATAGTTTTTTTAATTATTTAACTTTGTTAGTTTTCAAAACAAATATTTTTATTTTTGGCGGGAACATGTTGTTCCCTCGAGCTTTTGAATAAATTAGGGTTTAGATATTATAAAGTATTTTGGATTTAGGGTTAGCTCTTCGTCTGGTAGTTGAGCAAATATATATATAGATTATAATAAAAACAAAATATAAGAATGTTCTTGAAGAAATGATAAGTTCTTTAAAGAATATTTTATACAAGAAAATGGTTAGTGATGATCTTAAGTAAAATATTACAAGGGAAAATGACACTTCTCTAGAAAATTTAATATTTTTGCAAGAAAACATTTGTTTCCCACATATTTAGACAAATTATACAGCTATTTCAGATACAACGAATATTTATGAAATTCTCTAAAAAAAAATCTTATTTCTCTACTATTAGGCTTTTTTACATGTTTAGGCGGGAGAAGTAATTTTATTAAAAAATTGATTTTTAGAAATTAAATAAAAAATATATTAGATTAATTGAATATTGTAAAACAAGGATCTATTTACTGATTTTTTTTGTAGTTATAAAGCAAAGTAGAGATAAATTTAGTTTTCTGAAAATTACAATAATCGAAAGAGTAATATTAACTCAGAATAGTGATTGGTTTTTATAAACAAAATTAGGATAGGTATAGCTGACACCAATATATATATGCATTTCATGTGATCTTGAGCAATAATAGGAATGAATTATAAATTATCAATACGATGGAAAGGAGCAGAAGAGAGGGGAGTGTTGACATGCTCTAACAATGATTCAGTTTTCTGATTGATTTCCCGAAATTTCTGAAATATAATATAAAAAAGTAAAGACATAGAAATAATGGAAAATGAGAAAAATAATAGTGCATATTTAGGATGAATATAGTTGGTATTAAGTTCATTCTTGAGATGATTATTGTCATAGATTGAGGCTCCGAATAATATTAATGAAATTTGAGCCGGGATAACTGCAAAGTTACCTAGAAATAAGTTAAAAAATGAAATATCTGTTAAACCCAGTAAACAATTACTTGGAACAAAAGGTAAAAAAAGAGAGAGTCTAATCAATGCAAGTAGTAGAAACCCTCTTTCTTTTGCTATTTCGTTGAATGCAGAAAAAAATTTGTACTGACGAGCCTTTTCCCCCAAATATTTTGGAAAACAAAATCTGGTAACAATAACCGTCAAGAATGTACTGATTTGTGTGGCGTTAAAACATATAAATAAACACAAAAGTACATCAATAGTGGGTCCATTAATACTTGAGGTAAAAAATGCCATAGATACTAAGATTGGTTCAATAGGTACTGAAATGGTCATTAATAGTGAAATAATTATTGTTGAGATGGTTGTTGTTATTATAACATTTTCTTTAACTTCCACAGAAAACTTTTCTATCCAATGAGTTGTATCTCGAAAATGGTATAAAATAAGTACTATTGACACTGTTAATATTGTTGTAAATGCTAGCTTTAATGCCATATATGAGTATATTTTCACATCTATTTTTCTTAAAGCAGAAAATCTTTCCAAATTTTTGCTCATCTTGAATTATTGTTGGAATTTAACTGGTAGAAATACCCAGCTACAATCTTATGAATCCTTCAAACTATTTTGATTCTTATTTTAGATCTTCAAATTTTTTTTTCTACTCTCCAAATTCAAGCCCTGATTTGCAGGTAATATCTTACAATATTGCCATTTGCCCGCCCAAAATGTGGGGAAAAGTCATAAAAGATTATTTGGAAATATTAGTAACCAAGAATTTTATTAAAAAAAAAACAAACAGATATATAGAAACAATTAGTTATTAGACTAATTTGTAATTTAGGTATTAATTATTTCAGATTTTCTGTTAATAACATGAATTTAGGTTAAATTTATATTTTAATCAACTTAGAATCTTTTCTAGTAAAACTTTGCAAAAAAATTAATTTAAATAAACAATTAATATAAACCAAAATTCTTATTTAAAGATGTACCAATTAAAACTTTTCTTAACCAAAACTTTCTATAACATGCATTTATGCATTCATTTAAAGCCCGCCTAAACTCTAAAGAATTAATTAAATATTCTATATTAAAATTATCAACAATAGTGAAATACGGAAATTTCAAAAAACTTGAAGAAAATGGGGTTGTGATAATGAAATAAACATTTTGAAAAGACATCAAATAGTCGTTAACAATGATTAAACTTTTGAAATCAGCTTAATCCAATTAAATACATGAATAATAGATTTAGAGAAGAATACTTCTTCTATAATTATTTATATCAATCAGACGAGATGTTGGATTATTAATATCATTTCTCAAACAAGTTTTTATATTTTATTTAGTAACAAGATATATTTAAATGATGATGATCACCAAAATCAAACTAAAAATGAAGAATATCGGAAAGTTTATTAAACATTCCACTTTTACACAGTATTGTAAGGATAATGTAGAATCAGACATTTCTGAAAATATTATTAATAATATTGAAAGGATTTTTTGAAATAATCTATATTTTGAAAATTTTGTTTCCTTAAACTTGTTATAATAAGTTTACAAATGATGAAAAAGGTCATAATTGTGTTGACTTGGATAAAAAATGTATGTAAAACAAAGAGTATGAGAATTAAGAACCAAATTTGAAGAATTAATCTGCAAAATATCCTATAGGTTGCCTTTATAATCAATTATAGTGGATACGAGATTTACAATAAAAAACAGTTTGTATAAGCTAAATAGTGAGTAAAATTAAAGTACGTATATTACAAATTCTAAAATATTTCTTATAAGAAGTTCATTGAGGAAACTCCATATTTCCATCAGATAACTATGTACAATAAGACTATGTTTAAATTAACTGCAAATTTACAAGTTATTCCACTCATTCTCACGTTCAATAAGTTTATTATTTGTCTTCTATCATTGATACTATAATTAAAACTAAAAATTTATTAAATATTGGAAGCGTCTAAGATTAAACAAATAATCATCTAAACCATAAATATAGTTTTTTAAATGCAAAAAATATAAATTGTAACTCACAAATTTGACATGCCGGTATATAAATGGCGGCAACTTTGTTTAAACAAGTTAATTGTGATAAAATGCTCATGAATTGGAAAGAAGGTTCAAATTTGAATTTTGAAAGGACTATTTGTAATTTTATTAGATTGAATAATAAAAAGAAAAAACTATAAGATTTTTGTACTTTAGTAGAAAAAAAATTGATTTTGATTCATCTTATATTATAGGACAGGTTAGGATTGATCAATATTTAAGCTTTTAAGATAATTCCTTAATTAGATGAAAATTGAATATAAAAAAATTCATAATATTGATATGTTGTATTCTACTTAATTTAAAAATTAATCTTAAGTTCTTCCAAATTTTGAATGCTGTAATTTGAAAAATACTAGTAATAAACAAAATAAGGTATTTAATTACATTTTAATTTGCTTTAATATAATCCCTGATAATTCATACTGTGTGGTTAGAAAATAACAAATAGTTTATTGTTATTATGCAATAACATTGGCAAATGGGCTAAATATAAACAAAAAAAAGGATAACTGAAATTCTATAGGTATTTTAGTTAGAGTATGGGATAAATGCATGCATGCATGCATCCCAAAGGCAAACTTTTGATTGGGTCCAAAAAATGTTGATGATTATGTTAACATTATAATAATTAGAGATTTAAAATAACCTAAAGAATTTATTCACAAACTTGAAAAAACAATAAACATTTAATTATAGTATCAATTGCTAACTAAGATCGATCAAAATGCATTAATATTTGCATATTCTGTTGTCAATTGTTTATTCCAGGATTGTTATTTCGAATAAAAATATTGGGTTATGCCAAAATTATTTAAAAAAACCCGCCAAAATCTACTTAAAACAATTTATCTAAAGGAAAAAGAGATTTGTTGAGTAAAATAAGAAATTAAATGTCAAATGAAGAGAAACCATTTTCATATTTAATACATAAGGTACTGAATATTCTGCAGTCAAACACAGTTCCATTAAGAAGGAAGGAGATTCACAACATACTTTGCAAGGATGGAGTACAAATATCTCTAGAAAGCGATTTTTGGACAAAAATTCATCTACATGACAGAATATTTTTGGACCAGGCGACAGGTAAATATAGTTATAAATCTCCATATGATAAGCTGAATAGTGAGATTTCTCTATTAGCATTCGTGAGGCAACATCAAGATGGTCTTTTAATTGATGAAGAACTATTGAAGGTAAGTTATATTAAAACTAACAATATTGATCGAGTTTGAACTTAACTTAATTCCTAGACAAATTCCAGTATGGAGAGATGGATTCGGAACTTGATGTGCAAAAAAGCAGTTAGGTGCCTAAGACAACAGCAAACAGCAGGTAGAATAAGATGCAAAAATGGAGGACTTGCGAGTACAGGTTCTTCAACAGGAACTGGTTGTCCGTTATCATCTCAAAGACCCTGTGAAGCTTGTTCTTCTTTAAAAGGAGTAGTTCTTTATCCCTTAACTGAGAATGTAGGAATAGAAGAAATTAAGATGGATGATGATATTAAGGAAATGTGGAAATCTTTGATAAGCAAAAAAGGAATGAATTTGGAAGATATTATTCGTACTACAAAAGGTGAAATGGCGGTTAGAAAACTTCTTGGTCTTGATAAAACTTCCAACTCTTCCGAATCTACTTCCAAGAGACGTCAAAACAAAACTTCATCCTCTAACAACATGGAACTGAAACGAAGAAGAATCAAGATAAGAAACTCACATATTTTTAACAATTCTGATGAACTATTTGCCCCTAATACTTAGTTTTCTCTTTGTTTATAGATATTTTCCTTTTTTAAATTGTTTTTTTTTAAATCCCCTTCTTTTCCTTCAACCCATTAATTTTCCTGGCATGCTTTTTTATTATTTGGCGCTCATGTCATAATCGACTAGGCGGGAGTGCTTTTTGCTATTGGAATGAACTTAAATGGGAGTGATATAGAGAAAAAATAAAAAGGAAAGTTTGGTTGAATCCTTAATTGAATTGTCTTGGAAGAATGACATCTGATGTTTCTGGAGGTGGTACAAAGGGTGAGGCTACTTCATCCAGAATAATTATCAAAAATCTTCCGAGTTATCTCTCAGAAAAGAGACTAAAAGATCATATATCTTCTATTGGTTGCAACATAACTGATGTAAAAATAGTTAAAAAGAGATCTGAGAAGAACCCAGAAGTAGAATCAAGTAGGAAGTTTGGATTTGTTGGTTTTTACTCTGAAGAAGATGCAAAAAAAGTTTTGGAATACTTTAATGGAACATTTATAGATACTTGTAGAATTAATGTTCAGTATGCTTTTCCTCCTGGATCAGATTTACTTCCTAGACCTTGGAGTAAATATTCAATTGGTAGTTCTCAGTATAACAGGAGAAATAATATTAAAGAAAATACAGAGGTTGATGAAAAAGAACCAATCACTTTAAGTAAAGAAGATGATTCAAAGAAGGAAAACTTTAAGAAATGGATTTCCCAAAAGAATTCAAACAAAAGTTGGCTAGATTCTGCAGATCTTATAGATAATAACGAGATTAACTCTGTTAAGAATGATTCATCTGTCAAGATTTCAAGTGAAATTGTAAAACCAACTAAAGCAGGTGTCTCGAATGTAAGAAAACATATACAGTTTTCAGAGTCTGAATCTGAGCCTGAATCTGATTCTGATCCTGATCCTGATCAGAATTCTGATCAAGATTCAGAGTTAAAACATGAGACATTTAATGAAAACGATGATAATTCTAGCACAAATGTATCTGAGTCTGATTTGTCATCTGAATCGAATACGGATTCAGATGATAATCAGGAACTTGAGGAAGTTGTTGATATTGGAGAACAGATTGTTACATCTCCAATGGAAACTTCCAGGTTAATGGTGGTAAATATTTCATATTCCACAACAGAAGAGGATTTGAATAAGTTTTTTTCCAAATGGGGAGAAGTCAAATCAGTAAATATTATTCGCTCGCCAGAATCTGGAGTTTCAAAAGGATATGGATTTGTCCAATACGAATTTGTTGAGCATGCAGTTTCTGCTTTATCCCAAGCTCATTTATCTCTTCTACATGGGAGAGTACTAAGAGTATCTCCAGCTTTTAATAAACCAACAAAAACTATCACGGATTCTTTCAATGAATCCAATGTAATTGTACACTCGGATTATAAATTGAAAGCTTTAAACAAAAGGAAAGAATCTTCAATAGACAAAAAAACTTGGAATCTTCTTTATATCAGTGGGAATTCTGCAGTTAATGCTTTCATAGATAATGAGGATGTTAAAAAGCATGATATTGTTGATATACAAGCACCAGATTTGGCCTCCAGAGTATCCTTAATGGAAACTCATGTTATTTCAGCTACTAAAGAATGGTTAAAGAAGGAAGGAATTTCAGTTAAGGCTTTTGAAGTAGAGGGAAGCGACATATTTACAGCAAAACTAAAATTTGAAGGAGTCAAAAATGTTGAAAGAAGCAAAGATACCATTATCATTAAACATTTACCTTCAGATCAAGTAACATTATCCGACCTTCAGAAAATTTGTTCTCCTTTTGGTAGAATTAATCGATTATGCTTATCTCCAAGCAAGACCATTGCAATTGTACAATTTTTGGAGGAATCCTCGGCAGAATCTGCCTTCAAAAGATTAGCATTCAAAAGATTCAAAAGTGTTCCACTTTATATAGAATGGGCACCAGTTAATTTGTTTGTCTCAGAAACAGAAACACAGAAAGAAAAAGAGACAGAATCTAAAGTTGTTAACAAGAAAGAAATTTTGGATATTAATGAAGATTTAGATAATACAAATGCCGTTCATGTATTTGTTAAGAATTTAAGCTTTGATACTACAAACAAAGCTCTTGAGAATCTATTTAGCAAAGTTGAAGGGTTTAGAAAGGCTACAATAACAATGAAAACCCATTCAGACTCTGATGGGAATATTATTAAAAAATCAATGGGTTATGGCTTCCTTGAGTTCAAAACAAGCGAAAATGCTAAAGAATGTATTAAAAGGATGCAATCAGTCACTTTAGATGGACACACACTGGAACTTAAAATCTCAAAAAAATCTAAAACTTCTCAAGTAGATGAGAAAACATCACTTCCATATGGAAGCCAACTTACTGATATTGGAGTAAAGAATGTATCTAACAAACTTCTTATTAAGAATCTTCCATTCCAAGCAACTAAATCTGACATTATGTCACTTTTCAACTCTGTCGGAACGGTAACTTCCATTAGAATTCCAAAGAAATCAGATGGAACTAATAAGGGCTACTGCTTTATCGAATTTCTTGGAAAATTAGAGGCTATTTCAGCATTGGAACAGTTCCAACATACTCACTTATACGGGAGGCATCTAATTATTGAAGTAGCAGAAAATGATGACGATTCTTCTCCAGGAAAAAAGAAAGCAAAAAGTAGTTAAGAATATTAAACAATTCGGGTATATATCTATTACGTAGACAAAATTTATATATGTTTTCCTCTCATTTTAATTCTATAATATAGTTAAAAGATTTCCCATTTTTCTCTTTTGTCCACTTTCTAATTGTTTTCTGCTCTTTCCATTCGCATGTTGGCGCCTAAATACGATAATGTTTGCATGCAGTTAATTTTTACGCATGTAGAACAGTTTGTGAGCATTACTCCCCACTTATACACATATGAAGCCATTAGAAGTTGAAGGAGCGGAGTCCCACGTTCATGTTAAGGATAATAATGAAGATGTTGAAGGCAATAAAACCTTTGAGAAAAGTAATGATTTAGGAGAGAATGATAATATTGAGAACGAAATTAAGTTTGAGGCTAAGTTTTTTAGCTTACATAACTTTTGGAAAGTTGTAATAGGCTTTATTATGAGTGTATTGAGTGGAATCTCTATTCCTCTATTTTTGCTTTATTTTGGGTTAGCATTACAAAAAATACCTCTAACCCCAAACTATACTGAAGACCAATATAATGATTTTATGCGGTATATATACTATTTAATCGGAGTAACTCTCAATTCATTCTTTTCAGGATGGCTTTCAATTGCCATTTTTGAGAGTCTTGCTGAAAAATTTGTTAAGGATATTAAAAGGGAAAGCTTTCAGTATATTTTACAAATGGATGAGGACTGGCATAGAGATAATGACTGTGGTTCTGTATCTTCTAAGATTATAGCAAATTGTGCTTTAATTAGAGAGGGATATGGAATAAAGTTTTCCCAGCTTATATCAAATGTCTCACAATTTTTATTTGGCTTTATTGTGGGTTTCTACAGAGGATGGAAGATGGCACTTGTAATGTCTGCTTCTCTTCCAATAGTAGCAGCAGCTGGATTCTTAATAACTAAGATACACAGATCTTGGGGAACCACTACTCAGAGAGTCTATTCCAAGTCTGGAGCTTTGGCATTTGAAACTTTTAATAATATTAAACTGGTTAAATCTTATTGTCTGGAGTCTATTATGTTTAATAAATACTATAAAGTAATTACAGAAGTTGAAAATGTGGGTCAAAAAGCGTCCGTATTTGTTTCTTTTGGAATTGGTATTGTTTCTTTGGTCATATTCTCATCTTACTCTCTTGGATTTTGGTATGGAGGAGTGTTAGTTGCAGATTCTATGGATTCAGGATGTACTTTTTTCGATGATTTAAAATGCTTTACTGTTGCAAATGTATTTAGCATCTTTTTTGTCATTACTAACGCTTCCATTGCTCTTGGACAATCTACTCCTTCTTTAGGGAGTTTAGTAAAGGGTTCAGTTGCTTTTAAAGAACTTGGAAAGTTATTCAAAAAACCCAAAGTTAGAAATCAAAAAGAATCTGTGAAATTTAAAAAGATAAATGGAGAGTTTAAGTTTAAAGATGTATCATTTAGTTATCCTGGAACTAATAAGATTATACTCAAAGACTTCAACTTAGAACTTCAATCTGGGAAGACTACAGCATTAATTGGTGGAAGTGGATGTGGGAAATCAAGTATTTTAAAGCTAATACTTAGACTATATGATCCAGATAAAGGAAAGATACTTCTAGATGGATTAAATATTAAAAAGTATGATTTGGCTTTTCTAAGGGAACAAATCACAATTGTGGATCAAGAAAGTAAGTTATTCAATGATACTATTCGTCAAAATATTTTGTATGGAAATGAAAATGCAACTGAAAAAGAGATTGAAAATGCTCTTAGATTGTCTCAGGCTTGGGATTTTGTCAATTCTTTCCGGGATGGACTGGAAACTCTTGTAGGAAATGAAGGAGGCCTTCTAAGTGGTGGACAGAGACAAAGAATTGCAATTGCAAGAGCTATTATAAGGAATTCTTCAGTCATCATCTTAGATGAAGCTACATCTGGATTAGATGTCAAAACTGAGTCATTGTTTACACAAGAATTCCAAAAACACATATCGGATAGAGGAATAACTGTAATCATGATAGCTCATAGACTACAAACAATTGGTTTTGCAGACCAGTTAGTTGTACTGGATACTACTCCAAATAATGGTATTAGGGTTGTTGAACAAGGCTCCAGATCTGAGCTAGCAACTCTAAGCAATGGAATTTATTCTAATCTTATTCTTAAATTAAATGAAGGGAGTTTGGATGGTTGGACCCAAAACAAACCTCAATTATTAACCTCATCGAGCGATAAAACATTCCAGAAATTAGCAACTTTCTACTCTAATAATTCCAGCAAAAGCATTTTCAGGCGTCAATCAGTTAGCAGCCTTGAGAGTCTCAATCAAGGACTATGTATTGCACATAAAGATACAAGAGACTACAGTTTAATGGTAAAAGACCTTTTCAATGATAACTTGAAGGCTTTGTCCATGAAACTTCCAAAGGTTTCATCCTTCAAGCTATTATTATTACTCAAAAAAGATATTCATTTTCTCATTTTGGGGATTATTTCTGCTTCAGTACAAGGTGCTACTTTTCCTCTTATGGGATATTTGATCGGGAAATTCGTGACTTCAGGGGTCCTTCCAACTTCAGAATTGGTTAGAACTGAAACAGGTAAATACAGCCTTTACTTTCTTTTTTTAGCAATCCTAATCTTTTTGACAACTTTTGCACAAAATTCATTCCTCCAAATTTCAGGAGAACGTCTAATTAAGAGACTGAGAGCAGAATGCTTCTATTCAATGCTGTACCAAGATATTAAATTCCATGAGCAACCAAATCAAAGTGCAATTAAGCTCTGTGAGGTTTTAGCAGAAGATACCAGATTAACAAAAAGTTTAGTTGGAGAGAATATTGGACTCTATACCCAAAATATTGTCACAGTTCTTCTTGGTCTTACGATATCTTTTACAAGTTCACTAGAACTTACAACTGTCATTCTTGGATTTTTTATATTTTTAATTCCAACAGGATATGCTCAATCTAAGGTTATTAAAGGAAGTACAAACAGGGATTTTGAAAATACCAATTCTGAGGGTTCTCGAAAACAGTCTATTCATTATTTACAAGAAGTTCTACAGATGCATACTATTATTAAGCTTTTCAATCTACAACAAGATTTCATCAAGAAATATAGAAGAAGTACTCGTTATGAGTATTTTAAAGGAACAATGGATTCTCATATTCTTGGACTTTGCTGGGGTTTTGGTCAAGCAATTCAAAATACTGCTCAAAGCTTCGGTTTATGGTATGGTAGCAAGATGACAGTTGAAAAAAAGATTGGATTAGGAGAACTTGTTCAAACTATTTTGGTTCTAATATTAACAGCAGCTTCAGTTTGTAGGTCTCAGATATACGCTACTGATAAGAAGAAGGCTAAAGTATCAGCTAACAAAATCTTTTCTTACATAGATAGAGATCCTATTGTAAGAAATAAGTGCTTTGTTAGTATAAATGAGAGATGTCTTAAAGACTTCTCTTTAGCAAGAGATAAAAGATCAGGAAAATCCATTCTTGATGGGAAAATGAAGACTAAATTACAAAGACTGGGAAAGTTTATTAAAGCCAGAGAATTTGCTACAATAACTCCCAATAAACTGGATAATCTCTTAGCCAGAGGAGATTTTAATACTTATGACTCGGAAGAAATTGAGCTTAGAAAAGGCGAGATAGTCTTTAAGAATGTCTTCTTTAGTTATTCAGACAATATTGATAACTTGGTCCTTTCCAGAGTTAGTTTTGCAATTAATAGTGGAGAATTTGTTGCAGTTGTTGGTAAAAGTGGATCAGGGAAAAGTACTATTTTTGAACTTTTGGAGAGATTTTATCCAATTAGTTCTCAATTTTCAGAAGAAACTAGGAATGAAAAGATTGATCAATATTTTGGTGAAAGATCCTCAATTCTCATTGATTCAATTGATTTGAATGATCTAGATGTGGGAAAACTCAGATCTTCAATATCTTATGTACAACAGAACCCCATATTATTTTCCGGTACTATTCAAGAAAACATACTATTAGGGAGGATGGATGCATCTATGGAAGAGGTGGAAGAGGCAACAAAAATGGCTCAAGCTTATGATTTCATTATGGATCTTCCGGAAGGCTTTGAGACAAAGGTAAGTTAAAGTTGAGAGGAAGTTAAATTAAATAATAATCAATAACAATATTTTAGGTTGGGGAAGGAGGTACCGAACTTTCTGTGGGACAGAAACAAAGGATTAATTTAGCAAGAGCTTTTATTAAGAATTCTCCAGTTCTCATTTTAGATGAACCAACAGCATCTTTAGATATCGAAAATGAAGCTTTTATTATGAAATCAATATATTCTTATTCTAAAAAGAAGAATTCAACCATTCTTTTAATAACCCATAGACTAGGGACTATTCAAAATTGTGATCGAATATTTCTGTTAGGTGAAGATCCAGAAAATGGAGGAAGTACAATATCTGAACAAGGGACACATTTGGAGGTAAGTTACAAGGACTCAGTGCCTGAGAAAATATTACAAGAGTAATCTCAATAACTTAAAATTACTTAGTTAATGGAGCTAAATGGAGCATACAAGCATATGTTTCTAGCCAATTCGAAAGTCTAAGCAAGGAAAGAACGAATTTTCTTTATCCAAGCGCCTGGACCTTTCTATTTAATAAAAGAGGTGAAGATGAAAATACGGTAAAACTTGCTTTACAGTCGAGCTTTAGTTCATTAATTGAAGAATTTGGGTGGACAAAAACTGCCTTTTGAGAAGTCAAGAATTTATGACAATCAAAATTGGACTCAAACCCAAGAGAGGAAGTAAGTACAGAGATCTCAATAAAGCGGAAAGCTTTAGTCATAGTAGTGAGAGCTATAATAAGCTGTCTATTACGGAAGATCTCAAATAAGTATCTGGATTTCCAAGGAGCTTTTTTACATAGCTTAAAGTATCTGCAATAGTTACCTTCCATAATTGCTTTACAGACCTGAATTGCAAATAAAATCCCTTTGCAGTTCTTGAATGGTTGTGCTTCATCTAAAACACGAATCAGATCAGCTTTCATATTTTGAAGAGTAACGTAAATAATATAATAACACAAGAATTCCTCTCTGTTTGAACCTTCAAATTCCACAATTCCAAGTGAATAAAGTTCTTTCAGACGTGCTTGGCATTGATTGAACTGGCCAAGATCATGATTTTCCAAGGCAACTCTTGCATTAAGTTCGTAAACATGGATGGTGAATAGATTTTTAATTCCTTGAACAGTTAAATCCTGGCGAATAGATCTAAATTGCTCTTCTAAGTATTTCCAATCGTACTTTTTCTGCTTTTGGTTATTTAAAGAAGTTTTGGAACTGGAATATTTTATATAATTATTGTAAACAAAGTCGAGAGATTTCTTTAAAATATGTTCTGGTCTGACTAAATTGGGGTCTGGAGAAGATGTAAGTCTAAGATATTGCTTCTCTAAAGCATTTGAGAGTCCAACAATCTTCTCAGTACTTTTACCAAGAGCCAAAATTTGTTGCCAAGAAAGTCTCTTATTACCATTTGCATCTAAAATATAACCATCTCCCTCAGAGCAACCAGATTGAATATTTGGAGAAATTTGAAAACCAAATGTTGAAAGGGAATTATGTTGGTTTGATGATTGTGAAGAGAAACTAAAGCCTTTTGAGGCAGACTCTATTTTATTTGGAGGGGATGCCGACTCATTACCAATTAAGTTACCAGCATTTTTGCCATGTTTTTTTTGTTTTAAGTGTTTATTATGCTTTGTATCTTTCTCTTGATCAGTAACATGGGTTTCTTTCACTCTTTTACTCTTGAGAGGAGGAAAGTTTTTTTCGTTTATATAGGTGGAAGAGTTCGCTTCATCTTTTTTAAGCTCAGTCTCAAGTTGAGGGCTAAACCTTCTTTTTGAAGAAGACGGGGTTAGTTTTGGTAGATTCGAAAAATTAGATATAGCTTCGTTGGTGGAGTTAGAATCCTCACTTTGATCAGAAGCTTTGAGTTTAAAGTTCTGAATAACTTCTCTCTTGGGAAGGTTTTGAAGTTCCCAATCAATGACCTTATTGGAGTTCCTATAACGTTCAGAAATATGCTGAGAATATGCAGAAAGCTTTTGATTCCACTCAATATCTTCTTTTGATGTTCCATTCGATCTATAAGTACTGAATAATCTGTATATCCAATTTTGTAAACCTTTGGACTTATTTACTGGACTTGACGAATTGTGAAATTGTTTCATCTCTTCAGCATGTACAGAGTTCCTTTGGTGTCTTTGTTTCTGCTCCCTAAACTCCCTAGGGTTTGAGGTGGGCTGTTGCCCCATTTCACTTTGTGCTTGAATAGCATTTTTAATGTAACCGGTCCTTTCTAACTCATTCACGCAACTTTGAGCGTACTGGGAAGATGTAGCATCATCCAGACCATTTGTCTTGTATGCCTTAAAGTAATAATCGTAATAGTGAGCTTTGTACCAGTCTTCTAAAGATTTCTGGGTTGATGCCGGGATTCCTTGGTTAGAGGCATCAGTATTCCGTATGTCTTGGGCTCCCTGAGACACTGTTTGCATAGAAGAGGCTTGGGAACCAGTGTTGGGCTGATTCCAACCTCTAATAGCTCTACTACCGACACGAAACCCAGTAATTAGAGATGACTGGTCGCCCGGAATTTGTTGATTCATATATTCTTTTGGAATCAATTTTCCCATTGCTTTGGCCCCGATATTTAAAAGTCATTGGCGCCTAATTCCGCCAAAGCTCATTTATGTTTATCAGTGTGTGATTTTTTAAGAATTTGGAGGATTGAAGGAATGGAGATAATTAGAGAACATAATGCAATCAGAGAGCTAACCAACAGTTCGCAAAAGTCATTTTGGATAAGTTTCTTGAGCTCTGAATACGCTCTAATTTGGTGAATTAGGCATCTTTGTATCAGTCCCCCAAATAGGAAGGCAAGGTAAATACGTCTGGAGCCTTTTTCAACAAGGAGGTTCAAGAAGGAATGGAAGATCTTTCTGGGCTCTTGACTAGGAAGTGCTGGATTTATTAGGCTAAATATAAATGAGAGGTAATAGAAAACTTGCAAAAGCATAACAAGTCCATTACTAATCAGGAGTGCCATGCAACCGCCACTGCGTAAAACCAGCATGAATGCCACATGCATGCAATACATGGTAATAGAAAAACGCCGGTATGCAGAAATTTGATGATTGCCGCCTAAAGAAAGCATAAAAGTTTCAAGAATTCCATGTATGGAGAGTATTCCAAGGGTGTAAATATTTGCAGAAAAAAGTTGAATATTTTCAGGTCTTACCCATTTTGGACCAAATAGAATGCTGATAAGACTTTTAGAGATTGGTGGACCAAAACATATTGCAATGAATCCAATGGATGTAGAGAAGAATAAGAGTTCTCTAAGTGGGGCGAGATTTGTTTGTAGGTGGCTTAGTGACTTGTTATGATTAGTCTCAAGTTTGACTTCTTTGAAGCGTTCTGCAGAAATTTCTTCAATTGGAGCAAGCAAGACTCTTGTAACAATGTTTGCGAGGTTAGAAATAACCCCGTAGTCACTCCATTCTTTGGCTGAGAAAAGGTGTAGTACAAGGATTTTGTCGGTTTCTTGTAAAACAGTAGATTGTATACTAACAAGAATTTGCTGTTTAAGGATGCTTTTATGGTTTTCTAGGAAAAACTGAGACTTAGAAGAGGACCCTAGGGACCTTGGAAGCAGGATTATTTCCTTAGTCTGGCCAAAAGTCTTGAAACAAGCAAATAAAGTTGAAGAAAGAAATATTAAAGAATATATAAACTGCCCAATAGAATAGTAAAGGATATCTAAATTGGAGCTTTTGAACATTACTATAGACATAAGTAATATGCTCTTAGAAGTTCCAGATAGTATTTCAATGACACTTCTGAGGAATACCTGCTCTTTTCTAATTAGATTAAAGATCAAAGGCTCGGAGATTGATTCCACAATAGATGAGAATCCTGTCAGAATTACAGAAATATTGAACTGTCTGACAAGTTCACGGTCTAAAATTATGCTTGAAGGAGGATGAGCTATCCAAATTAGACTCAATATTAGGGAAAGAATACATGTTGATATAATGGAAAGCCAACAAATGTTGATGCTACTTTGGATATTTGCACGACGAAGGCTTTCTTCTGTAACAGAACCAATAGGTTCAGAAAGAGCCACTCTTCGGAAGCATTTCTTGTTCAGGGATTGAGATAAGTTTGTAATGAGCGCGATACTTACAAATCCAATTCCAAATAACTCAGGATCTATCTTCTTTGCAAGGTAGATATTAAGAACAAAGCTTGAAAGTTTTGAGACCACACTTCCAGCCACAAAAAGAAACGCTCCTAATAAAGCAGAGTCACATCTCTGAAATAATACTTCTTTAAGTGGAATTCCTCCTAATTTCATTCTTATTCTTTTTATTCCTCTTCATGCTAGCCTTGAGTATTTCCCGCCAAAATTGCAGGTAAATTGATAGGGGAAAAATTGTTTTTAAAATAAATAGTCAATAAGTGGTATCTATTTAGAGCTAAAGGGGGAGTAGGAAACTTTTAAAGATCATTCAAGGAGAGTTGTGTGGGAATTGGGAGGGATGAGTTCGTTTATTATTGAGAGGTGTCGGTCTTTGTGCGAAGAGACTGAGGTTCTAGAGAAGATGGTGGTGATGCTTTTTGGTAAGCTTCCGAGGGACTCAGTGACGTCATTAGTAATTGAAACTGCAATAAAACAGCTTGGTAAGTTAGATATTTGGGTTGCTGGGTTTTCTCAGGAGCCTTAGATTGGTGTATAACTTGAATTAACTGTTTTTTGTTTAAAGGGTTGAGAATTCAAAGTAATTCAAAAGAGATACTTTCTCTTTATTTAGATAAGTCTGGGGAGAGGAAGCGTGAGATTTCCTATATTGGAGGTTTAAGTGTAAATGGTAAGTTACTTTGATTATTTCAATATATTTCTAAATAATCAAATTTACATTATTTTAGACACAAAGTCGTCAGGATCAAAGGATTCTTTATGGACGAACTTTTATAGTTCAATAAAGTCAGCAAATTCTTTAGAAGGTGTTCCCAATGATCTAATAAGGCAATCTGAATACAATATTAGATTAAAGGCTCTGGAGGAACTAGTTATAGAGACAATTAGAGGAGTAAAACTTGATGATATATTCATTCCAGAAGAGGACCTAGGAAGGAGATTATGTTTGGAGCAACATTATAGCAGGTATATTAATCTTAAGAAGTTAAAGAACTATAGGGAAGCAACTTATATTAATGGCGAATTGGAGAGATTGAGAAGAAAAGGCAAGGCAGTGGATAATAGCACTCAAGCTGGGATAGTTTTTGAGGAGATTGACTTTGACACATATTTGAAAGTTTTTGATAAGTTTTCAAGTATTCCAAGGTACTTTAAGTATAAGGATAATGATTACGATGAGTATATTACAAATTTATTGGAATATTTGCGGGATTTTTTTCTTAGAATTCATCCTTTGTTGGATGAAGGAACAATTCAGACCGAGCTAAATAAAGATTTTGAGGAGGAGTGGAGAAATGGGATGCTATCAGACTGGAGAGTTCCCACATGTGAGATGCTTTACTATTCTAAGCCTTTCGATAAGCTATTTTTTTCGGAAGGGACTTACAATTCTCATGTTAAAAGTAAGCATTTTAGTAGAGAAAACTCCAAATATACGGAACTTCCTAATGAGGAAAAGGATAGATTAAGAGGGGAAAGCTTGGAAAGAGACAAGAGTATAGCTAGAAAAGAATTTTTTGTCAGCAAGTTTTCTCAACTTCTCTCAGTACAAAGAAGAGAAGCAATTGATCATGTAAATAAACTACAGAGCAGCACTAGAGAGGAGTTGGAGATAGATAAACAGCTAGAGATGGAAAATAGTGGCTTGGAGACTTTAATAACAGAATTAAATGATTGCTTGAACAAAAATAAGTCAAAAGGTGACCGAGATTCAAACAAGATGGAGTTTGATACAGATTCAGACGATGACTTTGATGAGCTTCAAGAGAAAGTATATAATCCTTTAAAACTTCCTCTTGGACCAGATGGAAGGCCAATGCCATATTGGCTTTACAAGCTGAATGGTTTGGGAATTGAATTCAAATGTGAAATATGCGGAAATTGTAGCTACTGGGGAAGGAGAGCGTTTGAGCGACATTTTTCAGAAACTAGACACGCTAATGGGCTAAGTGCTTTAGGAATTCCAAATACTTGCCACTTTAAAGAGATCACAAAGATTTCGGATGCTCAAGAACTTTACTCGGCTCTTTGTAAGCAGGCAAAAGACCTTTCATTTGACGATCAAAACTACGTTGAAATGGAAGATTCCCAAGGAAATATCTTGCCTCTCAAATCTTTCCAGGATTTGTACAGACAAGGACTTATATAGTAGAATCAATTAATGTTAGAAATTAAGATTTTTGTTTTCTGTAATTTATTTTATTTTCCCTTTATATATTATACCGGCGTTACATGCAAGGTTGCGAGTTAATTTTATCCACATGCAAATTTGCAAATTCTTGCAAACAAATAAATACCGGTATATTTACGTGTGCATATAATTACATGTGGATAGTGATAATAGTTAAAATTACGAAAATAAAAATATTAAAATTAGTAGTTTTAGGATGGAAATAGATAATTAGGAGTTTTAATCAAATTCAAAATTAAAAATTAAATCTATGGCTAATCACGTGGAAGGTGATTTAGGTGGGTTCATATTCGCGTTATTTCCAATAGACCTTGAAGATGAAGTCGGAGAATGTATATGAGATACAGTAGGAGAATAAGGGTGTGACCTTTGGTTTGCGGTCTCATCCCTACGAGATTTAATATCCCAATTTATATTAATATTGGGCAAAGTCGCTTCAGGATTAGTTTCTATGGGGAAGTTCTGAGGAATCTCAGAAGCAAACATTTCTGGAGTATGGAAAGTTACGGTATTGTTTTTGTCATTGGCAAATGCTTCCCAATATTCCCAGAGTGATTTAGGAATACGAATTTTCAAATCAGCTCTGCCAGGTGGTTTATGAGGAACAAAGCATTTGAGATATGCAAATCCTTGAGAGTAAATATTTCTCATTTCATTATCAGATTCAGGAGGCTCTCCTAATTCTTTAAGAGTGAATCTTCTTGCTTGGGTGAGCACACCATCTCCCCAATCAACAAGTAATTCACAATCAAGTGCCCATAAATCCCTTACAAGTCTAGCTCCTGGCCAATTAAAGGTGAGTTTGATATAACAAACATTCACTGGAAGTGGTCTGTGGCTAATTGATGGGAATATATTTGGGAGCACAGAAGATATAAGTAAAAAGGGTTCTTCTGGATTACTTATATTATTTGTGGAGTCGTCTCCTTTTGGTTCACTCATCACATTTTCTACAATGGAAGAGTCAAATTTAGATCCATTTCCAGGGTTAGGAGTGTTAAATGATGGGTGAATATTGATTTGCGTATTGGAGCCCTTAAACTGAATGAGTTCTTCGTAAACATGTTTGGTTGCAGCTCTGAATAAGTTCATTATTTTATTCTGGAGAATATATTCGACATTTGAAGTTGGAATCATATTGCTTGTGTTAAAGCCATCTTGAGCAAGACTTTCAATGAATACAGAATTTTTACCTTCTGTTTCATGATTTGAGCTTGAAAGATAGGTACCATCACTTTTCTCTCCATTAATATTTCTAGAGAAGACAGGACCTATCCTCTTCTCTAACATCGATTTCTGGGGAGAATTAAATCCTCCATCTTCAGTTTTGTATGACAAATGCATATTTGTATTTTGATTTGAGTCAAAATCCAGGATTCCAATATGCCTCATTACAAGCCTCCAACACGTTGGAGATCTTTGGTAGTGCTCTGTTGCAAATTTCTGTTTTAATATGTGTTTGCCACACACTCTACACAAAGTTCTCTCAGTTTTATTCCACTGAAAATCAATTCTTGAATCTCCAACAAACTGGTCACCTCTAGTTACTTTTCGTTCTCTAACATTCTCGCACTTAGGGAATTCCCAAATTCTTCCAAATAATCCATCAACAAGAGCTGTATTCTCTACTCCAGCAAGCCTTTGACTTATTGGGTGAATTATTGCTCTTCTTTCTGGAGAAAGCGATTCCATGGGCACTACTACCCAATCTGTACCAGAAAATAATACTGGACCTTTTGAAGTTGCTTCCGAAAGAATTGTTCTTCCCCAATTATTTTGAATTCCACTACTTTCATCCTTTGAACCTTCACCTTTATTAGTTTCAGATGATGCACGCATAGAATTTTCTGGAAATCCAATTGTTAGATTTCCAAATTTACCACAAAACAAAATATTTTAATGTCGCAGCTCAAAATCAAAGAATAAAAATCAATTCCTTGAGATTAAAAAACAAAATTTATAAAATTAATAATTGCTATTTATAGTAATTATGTTAAAGCCTCAAGATTTCCTATCTTGGCTACTCCAATTTATTTCGATACTGGGTTATATTAAAAATCAACCTTCAATCATGCAGCAAAAAGATGGCGCCTTCCTATGCATGTCAAATGTCTCATTTTAATAATCATAAATGCTAAAATTGTAATTAAATAAATAATGGATAGGCGAAATAATCGTAATAATATCAACATGAAACTTTGGTAGATAATATTTCAGATAATTATAAGATTATATTTATTAGTTTTGGGTGAATAATATTATTTTACAGGTATATGGGTAATGTAAATGGAAATCTATAAATTACATATTTTGAGAAATTTAAGGATTATAACAAGAAATAATCAGCATTTTGGTTAATGGACCATTATAATAACAGAGTAGTGAGAGACTTTTGGATAATGTTTAATTAATAACTTTCAGTTTGACAGAATTTATGGAATTTTGGCCATTATTTTTTTCCCCTATAATTATTTATTTAAATTCTTAAAGTATGAGAATCAATATATTGATGGAAAAGAATATAAGAATTAGTGGCCATCATTGTTTGCAATATTTATGGAATAAGTTAGATCTAATAATCATTTACTTCAAAATTGGTTAAATATTTCTTCAACCCTAAAGTTTTTCTTTAATGGAAAGGAGATTTTAACAAGAGATATTTATATTGGGATTTCTCTTTTTTATTATAATTGAACTATTCTCTATGGAAATAGATTTTTCAGTATACAAGTATTTTTTCTTTCAAATGCCGAGCTTAAGCTTGGTATTCATAATAATAATAAATCAAATCAATTCATAATGGTTATTGACAAAAAGTTATTAAGGATTCTTCATAAAAACAATACAAAAACGAGGAGGGAGTAAGAAGATCCATATGAACTGAATCATTAATGTATTTCGTGATTAGTGGCGCCGAGTAGTGGAAGCAACCATACAATTTATAATTTTAAAGCTAGTTAGAATTTGATAATAGGCATAATTTTAGGTAGATTAGGAGAGAGAAGATAGTAATAATAGTAGTAAAGTAGTTATAGTAGCGTCAATATTTACAGGGGAAGGGGGAGAGAAGAGGAGGAAGAGAAAAAATAGCCATATCTCAGACTTTCCTAGAATATACAATGATTTGGGGCAGGCTAAATGACGTGTGGGAAGACGAATTCCACTAGAGATGGTGGTAGTTGGTACCTGTTTCTTTCATTTATTTAAACAGAATATTAGGTACCTTTTTTTTTTATATATTTCGAGGCCAAAATGGCGTTCACAATTTAGTTGAAATACAAATTAACAATCGGGCAACGATAATTTGAATGACAATTTCTGTTAGATTTACATTCAAATATACCGTTTACATGTTCATTGGAGTGGGGAAGTAGCTAATGAGTAGATAACTTTACAAAAATTTGTACGTAGTAGTAGTTTTTTGCTTCTTTATTAGCGACTTTTTTTATGAGGAGTTGTAGTACCATTCAATGGATTGTTGAGGCTAATAGTATTAATATTAATGGCAGCAGTAGTGGTTGTAATAGAATTAAAATAAACGGTAAAGGTACTTGCATATATATTTATATATATATATATATATTTTTTTTTTTTTTTGTCCCATTAATTGAGTAGCTTCAGAAAATTTTAGCGCATTTTATTTATTAAATATATTTATATAAAAAAAAATATATTATAAAGAATTTGCGGATTATAATATATCGGCAAATTTGAAGGCCTTGGATAATAGCTGAGTAATAGAGTTTTCGATATCCAGCATAACTTCAGTCTAAAAATTTATTACGGGAAAGGCCAATCTATTATTATATTAGAGTTTTAAATTTTTTGTGGCTTTAACACATTTTCTGTGATGTCAAAGTTTGAGGAGGATGAACAACCAGTAAGTTTTAATTAAATCTTATACATAAATATGGTTTTATAGACTGTGCTGGAGATCTAGGAAAATGATCAACAGCCCCTTACTTTGATAATAGTTCTGTAATACCATATTACTAATATGTATAGTTTGTTTTAAATTGATCTTTAAATAACTTGTTTAACTTGAATCCTTTACCAAATAGATAATATCATCGGAAGAAGAATTACCACAAAGATCGGAGGATGAGGAGGAAGAGGAAGAAGAAGAAGAAGAAGAAGAAGAAGAATCACAGGACGATGAAATAGATTCAGAAGACTCTGATAACGACTCTCCACCAAAGAAGAGGAAAAAAAGTTCAGAAGGGAGGGATAGGAGTGTTTCCTCATTAAAGCATTCAAAACGTAGTAGTAATAGTGGAAAGAAGAAAAGCTCCAAGAAACGTTCGTATAATAATGTGAATGCATTTTTAGATGTTGAGGCTCTGGTTGGTGAGGATGATGAAGAAGATGAGGGTGAATATTATGAGGATATTTATCATGAAGAGTCGGAATATGCTTCAAATGCAGCTGAAATTGGAGCCAGACGAAGAGCTGATCTTGAACGTGATGAGAACATGGGTAGAAGGCACTTAGGGGGTGCTGGCCATTTAGAAGAAGCAATTGCACAACTTGAGCGTAGATATGAGCAAAAAGAAGGTGGAGAAGTAAGTGAAGCTGAGCGGGAGACAGAATTTGGTAGTTCTGAGGTAACAAGTTCTGTACAGGCTTGCGATGTACTTCCAACTTCAAGAGACCCAAAATTATGGCTTGTTAAAGTTGACCGCGCTGGGCTTGAAAAGGATATTTGTATTGCTTTAGTTCAAAAAGCAGCAGAATGCCAAAAACAAGGCAAAGAATTGCCAATTTTATCCGCATATGTTGCTTCAAGTTATAGAGGTTATATATACGTGGAGGCAGAAGCACCAAATTTTGTTAATGAAGCACTTCAGGGTTTTACGGGAGTTCGCCTTTCTTCTATAAAAATTATTCCAGTTAAAGAAATGACTCGAGTATTTTCTGTGGATATGCAGGAAAAGGAGCAGTTGATGCGTGAGAGTTGGGTTAGAGTTAGAAGTGGGATTTATGGAGGCGATTTAGCTCAAATTTACGAGGTTGATGAACATGAAGCTAATGTGATTTTGCGGCTTGTACCTAGATTGGATGTTCCTGCACTTATAAGAAAATCCCAGAATTCTCAAGACGTTAGCTTTTCCAAATCCAGAATCAGACCACCAGCAAAACTATTTGATAGAGATAAAGTTGAATCACTTGGTGGAGTAGTTGAACTCACTCACTTACGTGGAACAGTGAAATTTGCAAACCAGCTTTTTGAACAGGAAAAAGGATATCTTCTGAAGAAAATGAAGGCAAACCGTTTAGTTGTTGGGGATGCAGTTCAACCAACAATTGAGGAGATCAAGAGGTTCTTTGGCGTATCTGATTTATCAGAGGTGAATATTGATTCAAAAACTCTTCTTAAAACACAGAAATCCACCTCTTTCTTTGTTGGAGATACTGTTACGATAACAAGAGGTGAGCTGATAGGAATTAAGGCCAAGGTAGTAGCAGTAAACTCTGGAATTAATAAATCTTTGGAAGTTTTGCCAATAGACAAATCATTGGGAATCACTGAACCAATTCTCACTCAGGTTGATCTTGTTTGTAAATCATTCGATATCGGAGACTCTGTTCAAATTGTTGAAGGCGTAAATGAGGGCGAATCTGGGTTAGTTACAAGCTTTGACCAAAATTATACAGTTGCTATAATTTATCCATTAAATGGAGCCCAACCAATAAGATGCCCAACCAATTTTCTTAAAAAAGTTTCTCAAGATGTTGTAGTTACTAGTGGACTTTCAACAGTGGATGGTTTTTCTCTTGATGACTTGGTACAACTTTATAATGGTAAAGTTGGAGTTATAGTATTTGTAGGAAGGAATAAGAATCTGAGATTGTTAACTAGCACAGGAGAAAGCATCACAATTAAGTCATCCGAAATTTCATCAAAAAGAAATACTTCTCTCATGCATCGTATTCCTGATCATAACGGTAATATTTTTGGAGTAAAATCGACAGTTCAAATCTTAGAAGGCGCAAACTCTGGAAAATCTGGCAAAGTTGAGCATATCTGGAAATCCACTTGCTTTATCAAATTACCATCTAAGCTTGATGATGGTGGATACTTTACTTGCGAAGGACGGCAACTTTTGACATTAAAGACAGCTGAGAGCAGCCGAATGGATGCTGCTACAAAACCCACAAATGGGCCAAAGAAGGGCAACTCTGGAGGTGGGAATTCAGGTGGAGGTTACGGAAGAGTTTATGGTATGGGCTTGCATTCCAACAGAAGAGGCGGACCAGATGATGCCTTTATTAATCAAAAGGTTAGAATACTTAGAGGCAAACATAAGGCTCTCCTTGGCTCCATACGTGGATTTAAAGGTAATAATGTTGAAGTCCTTCTTGACATTGGACCACACACAGTTCTTCTTCGCAGAGAAGATATAGTTCTTGTTGGCGCTACAATTGGAAGTGGTCAAGCTTCCAGCTTTGGTGGTCAGGCCAGGCAAATGAACACCCAACCTGCGTCTCAAGTAAAGCAACCAAATTGGACAGGTGGAAAGGAGCTTTCTCAGCAAAATTCGGGCCATACTGACGAGAACTCTAACAATCATCCTCTATTTTGTAGGAGAGGGGTGGAGGTAACAGTAATTTCCCAAGGCGAATTCTTTAATCAAAAAGGAATTATATCAGATATTTTATTCCCACCTGAAGTTCCTCAAGTAACTTGCTATATTATTTTGATAATTAACGGTCAAATATGTCCTGATGAAATGATTGCAATTGCTCCTCAAAGCATTACTCCAAATAAGCCTGTTCCTGGTGAAAATTCTATTTCTGTTTCCCCTCAAACTGGAGTTTTTACTGGAATAATAGATTCTGTTGAAGGAGATGATTTCCTCATTTTAGATAGTAATAGACAGTCCACTACAAAAGTTTCTGGCCAATTTGTATTCAAATATCACACTCCTCCAGAATAATATTCACCAAAATTCTTAGTAGTTTTAGTTGATAGATTACTTTTTATTAATTTAAGAAAAATTATTTTTAATTTAACTGAGTTTTTATTCTATTTTAATGTAATAATTTAATTTAAATTAAAAAAAAAGTCTTAATGTGGACAAGCACTTATGCATATACCGGTATTACTTGCAAATGCATGCGCGCATGCACATCCTCATACAAAAATAGCAATGACGTAAGCATATTACGTGGAATTGCATGTGCCAGTCTAAAAAAAATAAATACTGACTTTATATTTTTAGATAACAATAAAAAAATTATACATTTACATCAATAAGAAAAAATTTAGTTTTTGATGAGAATGATTAATAAGTAATATAATTAAGAGCGAAATTAAAACTTGCTTGGAAGTAGAAGTACCATATGACAGTTATATTCATTTTTAAAAGCCCAATTGAACTGAGAAATTGGTCAGATGGTTCAAACAATTTTAAAAGTATTTTATATTTTGAGTTTTGTAGGTATTTCATTCAATCAAGCAACAGTTTCAAAAATTAATGGCGATGAAAACTATTTCAAATTTTCATATTTGCAAGATTGGATGCCAGAATGGACAAGGAATAATGATAGATACTTATTTAACACATTGTATTATGATCAAGAGAACAATGAGGATGATGAGTTTGAATTGGGAACTACTGAAACAAAGCAAATTCAATGTAGAATAGTCATTTTGACTGCAGGAGATGAGGATTTTAACACATTAGTAGAGCTAGAAAGAAACAGAATCGAGTATTCAAGAAAACAAAAATATTGTTATCTACACTTCTTTTGCAAAAAGACTAAAAAGTAAGTTTTAATACTCTTTTTAATGACAAATTTGAATTTTTTTTTCTCAAAAAATTAGACAAGATGAATCTAAAGATAATAGTTCAAATAAAACTCAAGGTATGTTTAAATGCAGTATCTAAGCTTACATTAACTTCAATTAGAACAAGAGTGTGCTTTTCCTCATTATTGGAGATATTTAGCAATTTGGAAGTTATTCACAAATCAAGAATTAGTAACATATAATAAAAAAATCGTAAATCTAAAAAGTATTGATTGGGTATTGTATATGGATTTGGATGCAATGTTTACAAATTATCAAGTCAAAGTTGAAGATATTATTGAAAAGTATACTTTAGCTAGCACTGCTTTAATTATTTCAGCTGATACTAAGTGTTTTGATGAGAGATATCCAATAAATAATGGAATAATGCTATTCAAAAATTCCTTATTTTCTCTTCAATTAGTTTTCCAAGTATTAATTAAACAGGTAAGTTTTGAATGACCAGTAATAGTTTAATGGAATGAGAAAAGTAATAGTTTGGTTATTTTTGACATTATACTCATTTATATTCAAAGGCTTATAGAAATAGTTTGTTATATAATGGAGAGAATCACTGGAATGCTAAAGGTATGTAATAAGAATCATTTGAAATAATAATAATCAGTATCTACATTCACTCCATTTAATATTTTCTTTCTCTATTTTTTTTTCAAGGTTTGAAAGATCAACCATTATTAACCAATATACTTGTAAAAGATAAAAATGAAATCGAAGCTGAAAAGATACTCAAGTATTGCACATTTGTAATGCAAAATAATTTAGATCTAAATGGAATTATTTACTCAAGCGATAACATTACAGTAGTTTCACCAAGAGTCATGAATTCGGTGAGGAGAAGTTCTACACATTTTAGAAAAGATAACTTACTTTGGCATTGGAGAAGTGGAGACTGGATTGCACATTTATCAGGTCGGTTTATAATTCTAAAAAAAAGAAAACATATTAATAAGCGATCAATCTTTTGATTAATATAGGCCTTACACCAATGGCATCTTCATTAAGGAAAAAGTTTATTAAACAAGTTTGTGATTCATCCCCAGATGAAGTTTGCCCATTTAATGTAAGTTTATTATATATAAACTAATTCTTATTATATTAATCAATAACTTTGAATAATTAGATTATTATCGATAATACAGAATTGGTGGATGTAGAAAACAAACTTTCACTAATTAGATATAAAAAAGAACTCAAACTTTTGAATCCTAGTAATGCAAAGAAAACTAATAAAACTGGTAAAAAGAACAAAAAGAAATCTAAGCCAAATAAAAAACCCAACTTAAATGAATCAAATAATGATAATTTAAATTCTGGATTAAATGAAAATAATAATATAAAGTTTGGAAAATTTGATTCAAAAGATAATGAATTAAATATATTAAAAGTTGAAGTAATTAATACTTCTTTAAGCCAAGATTCTAAAAAAGAGGATTCTATTAAAAATTTTTCTGGGTCAGAACTTGGCAATACGGATTTCACTTTAAACTTGAATTCTGAAGTTGAAAGAAACTCTGAAATATCTTCACAAGAAGAAATAATTCAAACGCTTATTCAGAATAAAGGCCAAGAATCACCTTTGGAAAGAGAGGCCATTCCAGAAACAGAAAAAGAATCAATCTCTATTAGCGTACAGGCTATTTCAAAATTGATTAATTCTTCTGATTCTAATTTAGATAATGCTTCAATCTCAGATACAATGTTAGAGCAAGTTTCCGAACAAGAGCTTGAAACCAGTCCAACTAATAAGCAAGACCAACCAAATAACCCAGTAGAAAAAACTCTTGTTGAAAATCAAGACTTCAGTTTTGAACAACTCTCTAACGATGCTGAAATAACCACTAGTAAGCAAGACTCAAATCAATAAATTAGAAGAAGAGAAATATTAGTATGGAATATATAGAGAAAAAACATAACATTAATCAACAATCAGATCCAACAAACCATAAATAACAGTTTAAACAACGATCAATAAAACGAAGAAATAAACCATAATTACAAATTGTAAAAAAGAATTAATACTTAATTTACTATGAAAATCTGATCAACTACTAAATAACTAATGGCATTATTGCAAAATTTACTTAGCTGCCTTCTTCTTTTCAAGCTTCTTCTTGTAGAACTCTAATTCTTTACCTTCAAGAATGTAGCCATCGCATCTACCACATTGACCTGGACGAGAAGAAACACAAGCGAGAAGACGACCAATTCCGAACTGCTCCTCAACTAATGGGTCGATAACATTGTTCATCAATCTGGCCTTTCTAGTTGCAAGCAAGTGACCACTGGCCTTTTGAGCATCCTTTTCATCACTCTTTTCGTCAGCATTCTTACGTCTACCTAACTCAACACCATATCTTTGTAAATAGAATTGTCTAAATGGAGTAGCATCAATAACAACAATTGCATTCTTAACTAAAGTCTTTGTACGAACTAACTCGTTGTTAGATGCATTGTATACAACTTCCATAATACGTGCCTTTCTGGAAATACCTTGTGATCCCCATGAATAGTTTCCACTATCAAGTCTAAGAGCTCTAAACTTCTTGTTGCCACCTCTGCAACGAACAACTCTAACTCTTGGAGAGGCTCCGAGCTTAGTATTTGAGGCTGGACGACCCATTTCATACTTTCTCTTCTTAACAACTATTGGCATACGGCCACCAGTGGCACGATGCTTGTGACGGCTATCTCTGCTAATACCCATTCTGGATTTCTTCTAAATATTATTCCTACAACAGATGGAGATAAATCTGTCTTTAGTATTTCTATTATGCCGAGTCTTGGTTTTCTTAGCGCAATATTTTTTTTATTTTTTTTAGAGACAGAGTTTTTTTACTTTAATTTTTTCTTAAAAAAATGCAATTTATTACTAGTTTGATTATTATTATTTATTAATTTATATATAGGTACCTATTAAATTCCGTCTCTAATTAGGCGCCCACATTTGGGCGGGTCTGTCCATTCAGACATTTATTAATGTAAAAAACAACAAGCAAGTAATAGTACTAATATCAATGGTTAATAGATAGAGAAAACAAACAAATAATTTGACAGAGTGCGGAAAGAAAGATACAAGACAAAAATACACTCACAATGAAAACAAAAACGACAATAAATCCCATAAACCGACTCAAAATTTACTATCACTAAAAGAAACTATATTGTTTACCTAGTCTAGATCTGCTGCATCAGCATTTGTGTACTTTCCTTTCTTAGTTGAGCGATTTTTGCGAGCAAGAAGTTCCCTTCTGTCTCTGTTTAATTTTAGCTTAGTGATGACAACATTTGATGGGTGAATTCCAATTGGAACAGACTCTCCGTTTGTCTTCTTTCTGGTGATTCTCTCAACGTTGATGACAAACTTCTTTCTGTGGACACGAGTAACAACTCCCTCGTAGTCATGGTTGGAACCTCTAATGACCATAACCTCGTCACCTTTTCTGATTGGTAATGATCGGACCTAATTAATGAAATTGGTTAGTCAAAACTCAAAAAGTAATACAATCCATATAAAAAACTTACATTATACTTTTGTCTGAGCTCCTTTGATAAAGGAGAAGCCATCAACTCTCTTCTTTGAGTTGATGTGGTAGCGAAGTGGCTCTTTCTGCATTTAGAAGCAGATGAACTTACGTCTGTTTATGAAAGGAATTTAGTTAAACACCTCCTAATCACCATTTAATCATACACAAAACTTACCCTTGCTAAACTTCATCTTCGTTTTTACCTTAAACTAAAATTTCTCAAACAATGAAATTTCCCTAACAAAGCAGAGACTAATTTCAAAACCGCGGCGGCGTCTCTCTATTTCAATAATTTCAGCCAATTTCCCGCCTAAATTTTTAATTTATTGTATTAATTTCCAATTGCATGCAAAAGATGGAGGGGAAAATTTAATTATAAATATATAATTAATTAGCAGGGAGCTATATTTCTAGAATGGAGTGTCAATATTTTGGGATTTTGTTTCCCTTTACTATAAAAGACATCTATATAGTGTTAATTTAGGCTGATATCTAGGTTCTAGCTACGTTTTCCCTTGGGACATACATGTTCATCATTCATTACGTGTAATAAGACTTTGTTGCAGCTGTTGTTAATCGCAGTATTATCGTATCCTTTGCTCCAATCATAGCTTAGAGAATATGCAAGGAGTTTCCCAGACGGACTAAATTTAATATCAGTTACGGGAGCTGGCATTGTCTTCATGATTGTTAATCTGGATTTGTTATCTTTATCCCAAAAGGCTATAGCACCGTCACTCCCACCGGTAGCAAACGTTCCATACTGTAGATGAAAATCAATGCTGTTTATGGAATAAGCAATATCAGGGCTGCTACTTGTGACTCTATGACATCTAAAAGGGAAGTTCTTATCTCTATGAGACTCCTCTATGTGGGCAATAGCACATCTACCTTCAATCGAGCCAATAGCAAAACCTGTTCTATCTGGGAAAAGAGATATTGATCTTGGTTGAAGCTTAAGCTGGGTTTGAATTCTCTTATAAGGAGTTGGAGTAATATTCTGGAGATTCCAGACATATACTGCATTATCTGCTGCTGCAACCACTAAGGCAGGATACTTGAGGTCCATTGCATATACTCTCTCTGGTATACTTAGAGAATAAATTGGATTCTGAGATTGTCCATTCCAGAATTTGATAGTTTTGTCCCAGCTTCCTGTTACCACAAACTTTTGTTCATCACACCAGAATATATTAGAAATAGGAGCATCATGTCTTCCTATTGTTTGACTTTGTCTTGATGACATATCATGCATCTTAAGCTCATTATCGCATCCTCCAGAAAAGAGATACCTACTATCTGAACTTATGGCACAGTCCAAAACTGGTGCAGAATGCTGAAAAGAAGCTCCTATAAAGACAATTAGTAAGTCATTAAAGACTTTAGGGGAAATCAGAAACTTACCAAACCGAGTGTTGACAGAATTTCCGCCCATATGTTGTACTTCCCAAACCGTGACGGATTTATCCCAGGAAGATGCAGCTAATAGAGAAGAATTCATTGACCAGCATACCTAAACAAGACAATAACATGAGTAAATGCTCTAAAGTGGATGTTTCAAATCTGGAGAAGTCTTTCATTGTATGGCTTATCCAAGATTCTATTGAATTTGAGTAACTTACCTTACTGATAGAGTCATTTGGGCAGTTGGAAAGTTCAATACTATTATTCACATTGTACTTATTCTGGGACCCAAAAGAAGAAGTAGAAAACATTTTTCTTGTCTCTGAAGAGCAATCTTCTTGGACCTGTAAATTTCTAACTTATATATTTTTTCCACTAATTAATTTGTGGGAATTTATCGCGCCCTTGAATAAATTACGTGTAAAAATTCGTGAATACCGGCATAGTGAAATTTTTTGGTTATTTGAGCAAAAATTATTTGTTCATTTAAAGTTGAATAAGGTAGGATTCCTTCTATGATAGCTAAACGATGAGAATTGCTTGATAAAAGGTTAAGTGTGTTTAAAAAATATGAACAATGAAAAATCCTAATGGTAGCAATATCTGTAATTTCGAGGAAAACGCAGAGACGACCAAGATTGAGACAAACGACTTCAAAGATTACCAGTTCCAAACAACCTACTATGGTAATTCTGTGGCTAAATTTAATGCTTCAAAGAAAAGAACATATTTTCCTATAGTTTTGGTTTCAGGAATAGCCTATATTGCTACTCAAATCCTTAATAAAGGGGTTTTTAGCCTTTCGACTTGGCTGAGAGTCATCCCAATTTTAATGATTTTCTTGATATATTATAGAAAAGTTAGAGTTAGACGTCAGTCAATCTTGATTTTCTATGGAATTGGAGTCCAACTAGAGACGGAATATCTTTTTGGAAGATCCTGTTCTTTTATTGAAACGACAAAGATAATCTCTGCTATTATCTACGACAAAATGACTTATATGGAACTTTCACCATGTATTGGACTCATAATTAAAGACGAAAAATCCCTAGTAGTTCCGTTTTCTGATTTCAAAATTCCCACAAAAAAGAACATAATTATCTACAATGCATTAAAGATGATTTAATTAACAAAATAGGTGATCATTACACATATTCAAACTATTTAATTTAGATAAATTTATAGATTTCTCAATATATTACTTTTATATTTTCGTATTGATCTTTGTTCATAAAAACAGGTTGGCGCCAACATGCTCGAATTCGCGTTATTGTCCCGCAAAATGCAGACCCAAATTGCATTGCTCGAGGATGAGAAGTTCCTCACAATTATAATTATAAATCATAGGATAATTGGAAAGGAATTGTACAAACAAAAAATTAAGGGCATTATTTGTTGTGGGTAAAGTGGCAGACTGCTGGTTTAGGACAAATAGTTAATTGGCAGTAGCCTCAATATAGAATTATCCTTAGGTTTTTCAGGCGTCAGAATGCCCAAGGGATTTTGATTGTGGTAGCTGAAGGATTTGTAAAGATTCAACACAAGAGGTGGCAAATAGAGTCTACCTTGAGAATTAATAGAGTAAACATATATTTTTTTGACATCTTTGTAATACTCACAATCTGTGCTTATTTTTGGTGAAATTAAATCAATTGAGAAACAGGAATAAATTATAAAGAATTTTTTTTAAATAACAATTTGACTAATAATTGTTTTTAAAATTATTGAATTAGAGAGGAAGTATAAACTGTGTCCTTTATTTTTCTATGGATAATCAACAGTCGGAGCTAGAAAGCACTAAATACAGTGAAAGCTCATCCAATACAAAAGCTTTAGCTAGCCTCAAAGGAAGCTTACCAGAGGACTGTTATTATAGTGCAGATGAGGATTTCCAACTTGAAAATGAGGAGGCGGTGAATACAAATCTGATAGCTCCAAGTGGAAGATTTTCAAACTCGAACAGGAGCAATGGATTAAAGACATTAGGAAATAGCAACCAAGTTTACAAACAAGATAATATTCGAAGCCAAAAACTGCCTTCATTTGGGTTTGAGAACAGATTTCAGGATAATATTAAAGGAAAGGGAAGGACTTCTGGTAGTATTTATCGGTTAGATAAGACTGAGAATGAAAAGGATACTTGCCAAGTTTGCGAGCTAGATACAAACTCAAGCTTGTCAGTATTGTCAAATTCTGAAGATAATATCTCAGAATTTAGTATATTAAGCGATACTGATGTATTTTCACTTCCTGCTGAAAGACAAAATTCATTAATACTTAAAGCTTCTAAGATTGGGAATCTTCAATTAGTTCGTCAACTAATTGCATCTCCCAAATTCAATGCAAATGCTACAAATGAAAAGGGGTTTTCTTCGCTTCACTGGGCTTCTCTTAAAGGGCATAGCCAAGTAGTTGAAGAATTGTTAAATGCCAATGCTGAACCCAATACTAAGAATGTTATGCTCTGTACTCCTTTGCACTTTTCAGCAAGCAATGGATTTGATGAGATAGTAAACAAACTATTAAATGCAGGAGCAAATCCAAATGCTGTGAGCGCTCTTGGAGATACACCTATATTTTCTGCCGCTTTTATGGGTCATGAAAATACTGTAAAAACATTACTTAAGAATGGTGCAGACCCAAGATACAAAAATAAGCAAGGCTTAACTCCTAAGGACGCAGCTGAATCACAAGGTCACTCAGAAATCGTAAAAATCCTGGAAGGCGCGTGCATGCAATAATTTTCAATTTGGACAAAATTATAGGTTGTCCACATGAATGCATGCATTCGTATATTGAGAATTGTATATTTTGAGGCCTATTAACATAAGAGTTTGGAAAATTGAATTGATTGTTGGCGATCTTTTTCTTCTGGACATTCCTAACAATGTTGTTGTTAGGATTCAGGAATTCGTATGGAATATTAATTATTAGAAAGTTTGTAAGGGAAAGGAGAGTTAGTAATGATGCTGAGCAATGATAATGCAAATTTCCATGTATAGGTAATAAGCTTAGAGGAGATGGTAGTTTTTAGGGATAGGAAGATAGGATATATAGACGAGATTCAGAAAACTGTTTAGGATTTAAGTCTCTAAGTTTAATAATATTTAAAAATCATTTGTTTATTTTCATCAAGTACTTAGTGAATAATAGGAGTATAAATTATAATAATAGATTATCCTAGGATAGAGAGGATGCAATATAGATGGGCTGAAGTTATTTTATTCTGGCAGTAAAGGTTTGCAATTTTTTAGCGAGTAATCAATATATTTACATAATTGAGGGCAGGGAAGTATTTGAGATTCAAATGACCAAGAGCATGTTTCAAAAACAGGGCAAGCCAAACAAGGAACATCTTCTGCCTCTGGAGTAACAGAGAGGGATTCTGGCCATTTTAAGCACATGAAAAAATTTTCATTTGAATTAGAATTTCCTCCTTTGACACATATAATTTTAAGTTCAACAATAAGCATATTTATTACGGATTGTAGATCCGAGAGTGATATATTCTTTCTTGCGGAAGAAGAATCCATATTCATATCATAATTGATGAATTCAAGTATTTCTTGGAGGGTACACTTTCTTTTGCTGTCTATAAAGGATATAATCTTTTCCTTAATACTATCTACAAAAGCCATATCAAACTCTCCGTTTTCGTAGAAAGTACCTCCAGAAAGCTCTTTAGAAGGTTCTAAGGAAGCTAAAATGTAAACTTTTCTATTCTTAACATGGATACTTTTAACTGGCCGGATAAGATTCCAATCATTGCATAATACCTTTACTGCTCGTTGTACAACATGTGTTTGTAAACCTGTATTTTTTCTAATATCAGCGGTCCAAATTCCTTGGTTACCTGCATCTTCTATTGAGCAAAAAACGAGATACTCCTCATTGGAGAGTTTATTAAGTTTACATGCGACTTCTTCAGTTCTTAATTGAAAAACTACTTTATTATTTACAGAGCTTAATAATCCAGATGGCCTATTTTTTTTTACAGAGCAAAGCCTTTTCTCGGTAAAAATATTCAGTACTCGTACAATTACAGAATTGTCCCAGCCTAATGATTTCAAAGAGTCAGGACTGAGCTCGTTATTGTTCTGACAACCATGAATATACGCCTCCTGCAATATAGCAGCTGTAATTTGCGTCTTACTGCCCCCAGCACCTCCAGGTTGACTCATTCATAAATAGAAAATAACTTAGTAACCCTTGAAAAGCTTGGCAAATTTCTCAAGTACTTTGTATTCTCTTATTTTTCTTATTACCTAAATCTTCATTTACGAGTATTTAAATTGATTTATTGACACTTGGCGCCCACTACGTGTAGCGCCAACTTACAAAACATGCAACGGTAATTTGTATTCTTGCATGCATAACAGAACTGGAGCAAGAGAGAGAAATTTAGTAAAGAGAAAATAAAAAAAGTTAGTGTTTAAAACTGAATATTTGTATATAAGTGGGCTTGAGTTTTCAAAATATCATTTAATGTTTATAATTCAGTCATAATACAGTTCAAACTCTTTGGGGGTTGGAAAAGACTCAACTAGAACAACCTCGTCGCGTTTAAGCTTAATGTAGTTGAGAATAAACTCATGCGAAAAAACTCCATCTTTGATAAGGAATTCGTAATCTTCTTCAAGGTTTTGAAGAGCCTCAGTAAGTGATTTTGGCAAATTATATTCGTTACTTTGAGACTTAATGGTATTCAAGTAAGCAGCTGGGTGTATTTTATGCAAAATACCATCAATTCCAGCACACAAAATGGCGGAAAAAGCCAAATGAGGGCATGCAGATGAGTCAGGGATTCTAAATTCGATTCTTTGGGTTTTTGTACATGAAAACCCTGACAAAGGTATTCTAATAGAAGAGCTTCTGTCACCAGCTCCATATGAAAGCTTAGTTGGAGTTTCATAGCCAGTAGCAAGTCTTTTATAACTATTGGTTGTGGGATTTGTAAAGGCCATAATAGCCTTTGCATGGGAGAGTATTCCACCAATGAAGTAAAGAGCCTGGTTGGATAAATTATAATAACTTGATTCAGGGTCAAAGAATATGTTCTTTTCGTTTTTCCAAAGAGAAATATTGATATGCATTCCACTCCCATTATCATTTCCAAGTGGTTTTGGCATAAATGTGGCAGTTTTGTTATTTCTATGTGCAATTCCTTTTATAAGATATCTGATGGATTCAACAATATCAGCTGACTGAACAAGGGTTGAGCAATGAACACCAATTTCATGTTGGCAGGTTGCAACCTCATGGTGATGCTTTTCTACTGTTACTCCAATATTCTCAAGCTCTTCAAGAATTTCACTTCTCAATGATAAATCTCTATCTACGGGATAAGGAGCGCAATATGCCTGTTTTAGAGGTCTTCTACTTGCAAGATTTGGTCTATTATGGGGGTAGAAAGTTGCGTTGTTACCAGAATTCCAATAAGCCTCATCGCCGTCTAAACAAAAATAGCTGTGGTTTGGTGAGTTATTATAGCTGACAGACTCAAATACAAAGAATTCAATTTCTGGTCCAATAAAACATTTATCAGCAATCCCGGATAATGAAAGAGCTTCTTGAGCTCTTTTTGAGATTGATCTAACACAACCAGGGGAAGGTTCTCCAGTATGGAATAATACAAAACAAGCAACATGGAGGGTTTTCCTGTCAAAAAATGGGTCAATCCAAACCTTCTCAAAGTCTGGAACGACGATCATATCCGAGAAGTCTCCAAACTGCATCCCTCTTACTGAGCTAGAATCGAATGCAATTCCTTTTTGTATATCTTTACCAGATTTAAACGAATTTGAACTAATTGTAATATGATGAAGGGATCCAAAAGTATCACAAAATGAGTAGTTCAAGTATTCAATATTTTCCGTCTGAATAGCGGAGTAAAGCTCATCAAAACTTCTGCATACGAAACTGGAAACTTTGAAGTTATTCATTCCTTGTACTATTAAAATTGAATAAAATAAAAGTCCCAGAATATGGGATGACAAATTAACAGTTCCCTAAATAAGAAAAAATTATGCATTTCAGTCGAACGAACCCCATGCTCCTCATTCTATCCCGGATATCTTGAATTTGCATTTTATAGCAAAAAACATGTATGGAGACCTTTTCCCGGTTAAAGGATGCTGAAAATCGTAAAGGCGCCAAAATTGGAGATCAATTAACCCCGGTCTAAATGCATTGAAAAATTTAATGTTTTTTTATTAAAGTTTAAAGCTTCAAATAGAGAAAGTAAAAAATTCAAGGCTCTTTTTGAAGGATTATTGCCACAATTCTCTGGAAGTACTTATGAAGAACTCCAGAGATCTGGACTCAGGGACTGGCCTTTTTGGGCCAGGGTCACTTGTATGGATTCCATGTCCCAAAGAGGTTTGGAGGCCTGGCGTTGTCTCTAGAGTGGATGATTCACAGATTTCAGTCAAAGTTTCAAATGTGGTTGATGAGTTAACACTTGAGGAGGTTTCAGAGGAAGTTGTTTTTAAACTTCCTTTGGAGGTTGGATCTAACATGGCGGGGGGGCAGCTTCATATTAGAGCAGCTGAGCAACTTTCAGATTGTGGTGTGGTTACTCCGGACGATCTTTGCGAACTTACTCATCTCCATCAGCCTTCAATTTTGCATGCAATTAATTCTAGGTTTGATCTTGATAAGATTTACACATTTACCGGCCCAATTTTAATTGCAGTAAATCCATATAGAACTTTGGAAGGTTTCTATTCTATGGAAATGATTCAGAAGTTTAGGCTGAAGAGTAATTCCGATATTCCACATGTGTTTAGTGTTACTAATAAGGCATATACTGGAGTTTGTACTCAAAAGAAGTCTCAAACAATATTAATAAGTGGGGAATCTGGAGCTGGAAAGACTGAAACAACCAAGTTTGTTCTTCAATTTTTGACAGTTGTTGGATCATCTAACAATAGTGTTAGCTCTGGTATTGGTGATTCAGGTACTGGAAATGAGAAAAGATATTCATTTGTTGAGGATCAGATTATTCAGAGCAATCCTCTTTTAGAAGCTTTTGGAAATTCTCAAACTTTGAGAAATAACAATTCCTCAAGGTTTGGAAAGTTTATCGAAATTCAGTTCTCTGAGTTGACTTCTAATTCAACTTTGGAGTCTGATTCAAGTTCAATGTGCATTAGCAGTGCCTGTATAAATACTTATTTGCTTGAAAAAGTCAGAGTATGCCATCAACAAAAAGGAGAGAGGAATTTTCACATATTTTATCAGCTTTGCTCTGCTGCTAAGCATATTATTTCTCAAGGATCTTCTCATGAAGAGAATCTGATATACAGATTCCCTTCACATAATACAGAGTCCATATTATTTTCGCGTAAAAATTCAGAGAATGTTGTCTTGAATCCTCATATGGCACAATTAAGGGAGCAATTATTCTCGAATCCTATGGAAATAGATCTCTCTCACATAGTTTCAGAGAAGAATTTTAAGTACTTGGAGGGTTCAGAATGCCAGGAAACTGACTTCCACCAATTTGAAAGGACATTATATGCTGTAAGAACTATGGGAATTACGAATGACCAACTTTATAATATCATCAAAATAATTAAAGCAGTCATGTTCTTGGGTAATATTACATTTATAGAAAATGAAGGAGAGTCATCAATTCCTCATGAATCATGTTTCCAAGACTTGGAAATTGTTTCTTCATTACTTTCTATACCTAAGGATGATATTGTTCGTCTATTAACTTGCCGAAAGATTCAGTTAAGAGAAGGAGAAATAATGAAACATTTAAGCGTACAAGAAGCTGAAACAACAAAAGATGCAGTTTCAAAAGCATTATATTCTCTAGTATTTGACTATATCTTGCATTTAGTAAACACTCAGATATCTAGAGCAAGAGAAAATGAAACTAATGATGCTCACCAAGAAAAGGATAAAAAGGATTTGTATTGTGGGATTCTGGATATTTTTGGTTTTGAATGCTTTCCAAATAACAGTTTTGAGCAGCTTTGTATTAACTTTGCAAATGAAAGATTACAACAAATATTTAATGATTATATTTTCAACATTGAGCAGGACTTGTATATACAAGAGGATATTAGTTGGGATCCAATTGATTTTCCAGATAATGGAGATTGTGTTCAATTATTACAACAACAAAAGCCAGTTTTGGGAATTCTTCCAGCAATAGATGAAGAGTGTTTTGTTCCACAGGGATCAAATATTGGATTATTGAATAAATTAGTCAAGGAATATAGCGGAAAGAATACCAGGTTTGATATTGTTAAAAAGAAGCCAAACAACTTTGTGGTAGTCCACTATGCAGGCCCTGTTTCATACTGTGTTGATAACTTTATAGAGAAAAATAAAGACCAACTTTCTCATTATTCCACTGAAGTTTTATCAAGCTCAGAGAATCCTTGGGTTTCAGATTTGATAAAAGCTAAATTCTCAGATCATATCTTAGATTCTGAATCAAACACCAAGTTAAAACGTCAACAAACTCTTGGATCATCTTTTAGAAATCAGTTAAACAAACTAATTTCAACTATTAAGCAAACAAATCCTCATTTTATCAGATGCATCAAACCAAATAGTAACAACTCCCCAGACGAATTTGATAGAATTTCTGTCTCAGAACAACTCAAGTATGGTGGAGTACTACAAGCTATCCAAGTTAGTCGTGCTGGATATCCTGTAAGATTTCCACATTTTGAATTTCTACTTGATTATATGATACTTTTTTCACCATGTGGACAACTTTCTATTAGTAAGTCTAGAGATGAATATGGTAGATGGTGTAGAAGTATATTAAATTCAGGTCAAGTTCAAGAAACAAAGAATGTAACTTCTTTGTCTGAATCAAATAATACAAGAAAGAGTCAGATCATTGAGTTAATGGAGAATTTAAATTCTTCTGGGTTGATTTCAAAACATGAACAAACCACTCAGTGGGCAGTTGGACTTACTAGAGTGTTTCTGAAGATTGAAGCTTTTCGAGATCTTGAACAACTTAGAGTACGTGTCAGAGATACAGCTTCTACAAAGATTCAGAGTCTGTGGAGGATGATTTTGTGTCGCAATCAATACTCGAAGGCTATTAAAGCCATTATTACCATCCAGAGTATCTGGAAAGGAGTTCTTTCCAGACGAAGATTTAAGTTATTACTTAAAGAAAAGGCTGCTTTGAAAATTCAGACAATTTTCCGAGGACACGTTGCGCGCCAAAAGTTGAAATGCATGCAGTTATGTGTCAAAATGATTCAATCAAGATGGAGGGTATATTTGAGAAGAAAGGAAGCTGAAGAGAAATTGTATATCCGAAGGGTTTGTTTAATTCAGTCAACATTTAGGATGTATTTGCAGAGGAGATACTTTATTCGACTGTCAGGAAGTGTTTTGAAGGCTCAAATATTATGGAGGGGAAAACTTGCAAGAAGACAGTTCCAGAAGTTAAAGGAGGAGAAGAATGAGTTTAGTGAATTATTTGCAAAATACCAGGAGGCATTGATAGAGATTCAGAAATTAAAGGGCAATTGTTCACGTTTGGAGGACCAACTTTATAAGGCTTTATCAGAACGTAATTCTCTAAAGGATGAGAGAGAACAGCTAAATCAGGAGCTTTTGGCTCGTAAGACTGAAGAGAGAACAGTTTCTGATTTGGGTACTATTTCTGATAGTATTGATCATGATCATAATCAGGACCAAAATCAGAATAAGAATCAGGTTTCACAAAATATTGATAGCAGTAATTCGATATTGGGGGTATCATCTCAAATCCAGAGTCAAAGAGAAGAGAAGGAGGTTGCGAACGGATTAGAGATTTCAAAACAACAAGAAATAATAAAAAGACTTTTGAGGTTATCTTCATATCCTTTTTCAAAGTTAGGATTGTTGGAATCGATTCCAGAAATATTGTTTCCTCGTGATTCTCGCTCAATTGTATTAAATTACCAGGATAGACAGATCGGACTTTTGTTAGCAGGATCTTCAGGGAGTGGTGACAAACAACTTCTTAAGAAGTTTATGGATGAAATTGGCGCAGGTTCAGTTGACGAAAATAACTTACAGGTATTCACAATTGAGTTATCAAATATCCCAGGAGCCCATGTCATCTCTTCACAAGAATATCTAAAAAATGCTTACAATGGTCCAGAAGGTTCTAACCATAGAGTTAGGGAATCAAGTGTTGGAGAGAGATGGCCATTAAATATAATGAGTATTACAGCCTTAGAAGAAGATGAATCACGTCAACAAATTGAAAGCTTTCTAACAAGAACAAGAGTTGCAATTTTTGTTTATGACGTGGCAAACATTGAATCTTTCAAAGCTTTAGAAGAAGGTACTGGTAATCATGATTTTTTGATATTTAGAAAAGCTATAGAAAGTGGATGTAAGGTAGTTTTGTTTGGAAGTCTATATAGAGTAATACACGAATCAGCAAAAATAGAGGTTGATATTGAACAAGTAAGAAAGATCTCCAGCGATTTGGATATAATATCAATAGAGTCAGATTCAATTTCGTCTTTAATTTCATCAATTGTGGGGATTATTAATACCAGAAATCATTTGGATATAAAAATTACACAACAAACTGAAGGAATCCCATTTGGAGCTGAAAATAACACCCTCAGAGGTGAAATGGTTGATAAAGATGAACTGGCTTTAACACTAGAAAGAAATACAATGCAACAAAAACAGTTAAATAATTCTCTCTTTTCCAAATTTAATGATGGAATTAGAGCATTTGGTCTTAGAATTCCAAAATTCCCGGTACCTAAAATAACATTAGATAGAAATGAATTTCTAATTCCAACATTAGACTTGGAAGAAGCAGCTAACATTACTCAAGTTGAAAAACAGGGAGGAATTGGGCCAGTTATTAATATTAAAGATGATCAGAATAGTTCAGTTACTCATATTGTATTTTGTAGAGATATACCAACTGAACCACATACAATGCTTTTGGTTGCAAGAAAGAATGGGGTAATTCACGCATATTATTGCTACAAGACTCGTTTAGAAGACAGTATTGCTGATGAAAATTCATCTTTGGAATGGTCCGGAAGAGTAGAAGAAGCATATTCAAGAAAAGCGCATAATAGAGCAATCACCTCTTTAGCTCTTTCTCCAGATGAATCTGAATTCTTATCTACATCCATTGATATGACAGTAAGGAGATTCCTAACAGCTACTGGTCATGCTATTAGCTTATTTTCAGACAACTCTCCAGTACTTGTTGGCTCCTACTTACCATTTCTACCATCTCTATTTATTGTCTCATCTTCTAAGCCACTGCTTAGAATTGTGAATGTAGATGTCGGAGTTGCTCAAAAGATTAAAACTGATTCAACTATCAGAGCTTTATGTTTTGATAGTACTGGAATTTACTGCTTTGCTGCATGCAAAGAAGGAAGGATTTATGTTCTTGTAAACATAGCAGCAAAGTCTTCATCAAGAACTTCAACAGAAACTGATTTCAGATTTACTGATAAGAGGGGAATGCAGGTTTGTAGCAGAGCTATAACAAATATGCTTTATGTCCATGGATCATCTGACTATTCTAATGTCAGAAAAACGCATGCAAATAGTGCTATCGGCGCGGGATTTGGCGGGCTTTCTTCATTATTACCGGTATTAGTGGTAAATGCAGCAGATTCAACAATAACTATAATAGATATTCGGTTGCAAGCTCCAACTGGTCAGATAGATATTTCGAATGTTCCTCATGTAGTTTTACAGGTGAGGTTCAGGATTCCGAATCCTCATTCATTGATGCCTTTGAGGTCATGTTTTTCATCTAGGAATGGTCTATGGGTAGCATCTGCAGCAGAGGATTGTTCTGTAAGGGTTTTCCAGTTAAATAATGATTCATGCGAAAAAGAGAATTTAGCTTTAGTTGGTCACTCCGCTCCAGTAATAAGTACTGCAGTGAATGCATCATCAACACTGTTAGCAAGTGGGGATGCGGATGGAATTGTCATAATTTGGAGAAGGTTTTCTTCAAGATCATAAGAATGTGGACTTTAGAACAGGTACTTATCTCAATAAAAATATAGAAGATTTTGGGGGGGGGGGGGAGGAAGAGGATGAATTAGAAATTAGTTATAATAAGGCTTTCTACTCCTAATAAAACTTAAAATTTTGTTTACAACGGTTTTAGCTAAATCGCTTGCCTATTTTATGTATTATTAATGATGCATAATGAGTTACCTTTTTTACTATATTTATAGGTATCGCCATATTTATTGTTATTAAGATAATTTTTAGTCGGTAATTTAGCTTAGTTAGTTCTGCGATATAGATAGATATACCCTTTTTCCTTATGGGGAAAATCATCCTCTTTACTTAAATAAACTTTTGTATCATTAAATCTTACCCATATAGAGGAAGAACAGGACGATTCAGTTGGCTGGTTAGATGGATTAATAGAGGAATCAATCTTTCTTTTATTATAACATATGTAGTGTCCGCTATGAACACTTTTTCCTAGATGGCAAATAACTCCAATTAATTCATATTTTCCTGGTCCATCATCAAGTTCTATGAGTTTTGAAGAAAGATCTGGCCCAACTGATACTTGTTGTTGTAATTGTGTATCTTCAAAACTTTCAATAATTGAAGGATCATCAAAAATCATTTGTATAGCTCTCTCTAAGTTTTGATTTGAAATTTTGAATGCTTTCTCTGCAATATCTCTTGAACAACAACATATTGAAATAATATTCTCAATAGCTTCTAGATCCTGGTGAGATGCTGAATTATTGGTTTTGGAAGTATTTGAAGCAGATGAGGAAGAAGATGATGATGATGAATCGGATGAAGTCAAATCCATAGAATTGATTGAGTCAATATTTGTCAGTATCCAATTAATACATATATCTATATCTGTTGAGAAAGTATTCTTAACAGCCAGTTCAGCATGTGATTTGGTGAATCCCAAATCCAAAACAGAATTCACCAGAGATTCTGGAACCTGGACTTCTTCTTTTAAAGATTTATTAACTTCATCTACTCCTTCAGGGAAAGGCTTTTCACCAGGTTTTAGCTCTTCAGAATCTCTTAAAGATTCTAAATCTAAGAAATTTGGGACTTTAACACTTAAGTTAATTTTCTTAGGTCTCCAATCTTCTGATAAATAGAATCTTTGCATATGTATAATGAGGTATTTTGGCATAGATTTAATAAAATTTGATTTTCCAGCCTTACCCAATTGATTTGTACAAGGAGAGAGAAAACTTTCTACTATCTCTTCTTGCCTCCAATTGGAAAGTAAGAGGGAAATATCGCTAAAACATTCGTGATCATCATTCATATCTTGTTCTTTAAGATGATTAGATTTAGGAGTAGCTAAATCTTCACCATCCTCACCAAAGGCATGTTTTGGCTTTTTGGTTTGCCTAGTGTCTGAACTATAAGTAATTAAATCCTTAGGTATTGGTAGTGATAATACATTATTTAACTGAGAAGTAAGCTTTACAGATCCTGTTTGTTTACATTCAAGTCTTTCTCCAATGAAGAAACTGAAAAGATTAATAAATTGTTGAATTAACTTCTGAATTTCCTGTGAAGAATGATTGTAATACTTTTTAAGATCATCAGATAGCTTTTCTTGAAGGAAGGTAAAATATTCAAGAGTATCTTGCTGGTGGGATGAAGAAAACTCAGGATTACCTTTAGAAATAGTTCTTTTTAGTATTGAAGGAAGAATATGCACTAAACAAGGATTGACTTCACTTTCTGTTAAAGATTCAATGATATTTTCATTAATACCTTTCTCTTTAAGCTCAGAAATAGCTTTTTGAATATCTTTAGAACGAGATGAAATCTTATAATTACGATCATTAATTACATCATTTGTAAGTAAAGCCTTAATTACTTTAGAAAACTGAATTACAATACTTTCTCTTGGCCTTGTTTTTTGAATAAAATATTTGGAGTAAATTTCCAGTAAATCTTGAAAATGGATTGAAAAAAGCTCTCCTACTTCTGGAATAGATGCAAGAAGTTGCAAAACTACGTTAACATAACAAGAGTTACCAGAGTTCTCAAGTCCTACAAGAGCTGTTAGTAAATCACCTTTTTTAAATAGTTTATTCATTGGTAAAAAACTACCACATTCTTCAGATTCTGTTCCACTTGTCAAATCTAACTTGTTATTCTGCTCAATTTGCATTTCTGTTAAACTTTTTTCAGTCTTTTCAAGTTGCCCAACATTTATTCCAAATACTGAAAGATGTTTTACTAGATGAGGATCCAGAACCAAATCATCCTCTTGTGGATCGTAGGAAAACACATCCGCATTTCCAAACTGAGTTATTGTTCCCAACTTAACTGCCAAAGGTCTTTCTGTATGTTGTTGATAGTGAAGTAAAGCCGCTCCTTCATCCTTTCCATCAAAGCAACCACCTCCAACTCCGTATAACCTTCTTCCACATCCAATAAATCCATCTGATAAATTTAACCATAAATTTGTACTTGCTCCACAAGTCTCACATGTCCAACCTTTAGGAGAAATTTGCTTAGGAGAAGATACCTGAAAAAGATTCTCAGCATGCCTTGAAACTTTTCTTTCTTCAGCCCAGGCAACCAAAGAGTCCGTATCTTTGCTTAATTCCATGTTCTGGTCGTATTGGATTATATAATTAAGCCTTTCAGAAAGTTCTTTATGAACCCGGCTATCCGTCAATTCCATTACTTCCATATCTGGAAAAGATACCAAACCGTATTGGAATAAGTCCTCAAAAAATGGCTTCTCTGGAAAGTATCCTCCCTCTTTGCCTATTGACAAATTTGTGGGATTATCAATATTTTCTGGGTGATATTTTCTAGTGCCTTTAATACTCAAATAAAGCCTACAGCCACTCTGACTATAATCCCATTCAAGAAAATCCCTACTATATGCTTCAAAATTCTTCAAATTAACGTAGAGCCCCCCTTCAGAGAAAGAATCCTTAAATGACAATTGACATTGTGCTTTGTAAACCGGATCCTTTCTTTCTATCTTACTTCCAATAAGCTTTAAATACTCCTCAAAAAGTTCATTCATTCTTTTTTTTCCCCTAAAAAAGACTTTTAGGACGAAGAAAAAAAAATTAATAAATTAAAAAATTCACCCAAATTTAATTAAGTGATTTAAATATCTGCAAGTGTGGGGTTCTTTTGTGTACACCGGCGCATGCAATGCATGTAATTGACACGTAATTCAAAATCTGACAAAAAAATTACACGTAATTGCCAAATTATGAATTATAAATTTAAATTTCAAAAAAAATTATTAATTTAATTATCCTTTGAGTAAATATTTTCCAGAATCTTTCTATTCGTAATTTGTCTAAAACATTTAACTCCTCTCCCCCCTCTCGATCAATTTCAGCTCTGAGAAATTGAATACTAATATTAGCATTACAAAGCTACTAATGCTATTTTTATTTAAATGTCTCTTGCACAAAAAAAAAAAAGAATTGGTATTCAAATAGTGAAAAATATACCAACAACAGAAACAATAGTCACTGTAGGATATGCGACTGCTAAGCTTTATATTTAATCCCTTAATCTATTCCTTCCTTACAGTGCTGATATGTATTCACATATACTTTTTCTGCGTTCTCTTACTGAGAATACTTCTCCCCTTCTTTTCTTTATTACCCTATTTAATTCTATTACTCCTAATTCAATCACACAATTTGTAACCATATAGGCGCCAAAGACAAAACAGCGTGTGGCGCCACAGCTGTAGGGTGGGGTTACATGCTGAATGTGAGGATCAAAAAAAGTCGCAATAGAGAAGAAAAGAAAAAGAAACTAAAGGAAGCGGTTCTAATGCAGGATAATTTTGGAATATTCTGAATTTAATATTCCGGACTACAAATTCTCCGCATAAAGTTCAGGTGGAAGAGCACAAACAAAACTAGCGAGTTACAAAGCTTATGAAATTAATAATATTAGTATAGCAGGTAAATAATAAATAGTTAGCCAATACTCACTCTGATGAATTCTGGAGGTTTGCCGGCAAGCTATTCAGCTAGAAAACGCAAAAATGGTGCGTGTTTTCTGCTATTCATTATGACTATGATTGCTTTGCTGTATGCTTGTTATTTTGTGATTCTATTACAGCCATTGTTTGAGATTTACTATATAGGAGCATCAGTATCAGCAGCATTCCATCTTGTTTTTGCTTTGTTTTTGATATCTTTCTACCAATGCACAAATACAGAGCCAGGAAGAGTTCCAGCAAAATGGGGATTTAGAGTTGGAGATGAATCCAAAAGAAGAAGATATTGCAAAGTCTGTCAGGTTTGGAAACCTGATAGAACCCATCATTGCTCAGAATGTGGAAAATGTGTTTTGAATATGGATCACCATTGTCCATGGATCAATAATTGTGTTGGATTCTATAATCGGAAGTTCTTTATTCAACTTTTAATATATGCTCAACTTTCTCTTTTGTTTTTATTTGTTCAAGGTACAATGTTTCTAGTTGAGCAATATATTACTTTATGGCCATATAATCATGGTACTGATCCAACTCCGCTTGGAAGATCTATTGAAGCCATAAAGCTTACATCTATTATTGTTATGTTAGTTTTTGTTACACCACTATTACTTGCATTATTCCCCTTCTCAAGACTACATATTGGCTTTATTGTTCGAAATTTAACCACTATTGAAAGCTTAAGCCCTCAAAGTCCTGAATATGGGAGATATGATCTAGGGCCTGAGAGAAATATACAACAAGCATTTGGGCATAATCCTATGCAATGGTTTTGTCCATTCAACACTAAGTCATCAAGGCCTGTTGGAGATGGTGTAAGGTGGCCAGTTAGGTGCCCTGAAGTAGATGATCTTGAAATGGGGCAAATTCCAATTTATAGCCATCAAAATATTAATGATAGAAATACTTATCATGGCCACCAGAATCTTTCTCCCTATAATAATAGTGGAGTATATCATCAACTATAGCTAATTGGGAACTACTAACTTGTCAATTCTAAACGAAACATATTAGAATCAATCCTTGTAGGGCCTCTAACTTATATATATATTTACTCTAAATGATACATACCTCTTTATTTTCTACTTTCTACTATACTATATATAAATTTATTTTCCATAGAGTCGTCTTAATTCTTATCTATATTTAGGTTTCAATCAATCTTGAAAAGTAACCAATATTTTTATATTGTAAGAGACTGAGCACATTTAGCTAATCCATTTGAGAGATGGAGTAAAATCTCATTATTCTCTTCCAATCTAGTAGTTAAGTTCAAAATAGAATTTAAGTCTTTAGAATCGGTTATCTCTTCAGTATAATCAATATTACTGGGATTCTGGGCTACAATTGATTTACTTTTCAAGATCATTTGACAGATAGAGCTTGGATCATCAGAGAATACCACTCTTTCAATTCCTGTATCTGAATTTGATAGATGGCTGCTTATCATCTTAATTTTACCTCCCACAAATCCAAGCTTTTTAATAGTTTCTGCCTCAACCAGTATATCTTCAGATTTCTCAGCATATTGTCTTCCGTGAAATGTTGCAATAGATAGGAGTAATAATGCAGTTAATAGTGATCCAAAGATCGTGTAAGCTCCCAAAAAGTGCCTATCTTTGATCATTTGAGACTTATTTACTATTTTTAAATTTCTCAGAATTCCCTGTACTCTTTTAATTATTTTTCTCTTGTATTTATCCGTATATATCCTGTAAATATATATATTGAACTTGAGTATCTTTTTAGCAGTAGCTTGAATATAAATATCAGGAATATTCAATATTCTAATCTTCTGAAGAATTCTTGTCCAGCTTACTTTACTTTTGGAATTCATCTTACTCCTCTCACTTTTTGCACCATCTGACTTTATTGGATTAGAATAATTTTGTGGAACTTCCACCATTCTTTCAGTACCAGCAAGATTCAATATTTTTGGCTTCTCTTCAGTTGAAGAGGAGTTGATTTCTTTCTTTTCTCTTATCCCAGATATATTTTCAGTCGTAATTTCTGTAATATTAAACGCTACCGTTGTAGTAGAAGTAGTAGCAGTATTGTTTAAGTTACTGGTTATGTTGGCAATGGATGTCTGTAGATCCGCAATTAATGGTTTTTTTGAACTGGAATCGACTTTATGTTCTAATTGAGTACACATATTATTCACTTGATCGGTAAATTCCTGCCAAATAGAATAAAAAGAGCAATTTTTCTTTTCTGTTTCCATCTTCTTTAAAGGCCCCAATCTCTGCTTAGACTCCTTTCTCTGTTCTTTATCATCTTCTGTGAGACCTCTCGTGACATTCAAACCATCAAACTCTGAATTTGTTAGGCAAGTCTGGTTAGAAGAAGGATCTAAAACTCTTAGGGACTCAAAAATATTTGTATTTACATTCAAACATCGGTACCTGTCTTTGAAACGTGCTTCAGAATCTTCTATTTCTTTTGAATTAAATTTCAAATCTTTGTATTGTTTATGCTTTTTATGTTTAGTCGTCTTGGGATTATCTCCTCTACTAGATCCTAGACGAGCAGATTTAGGAGATTCCAGGCCCTCCCCTTTATTTGATTCTCTAGAAACCTTTTTTAGAGCAGAATCATCCGTCCTGCTTGATTTTCTTTTGCTTTTATCTCTGCTTGAAGACGCTGCTTTCTTTAGTGACTTTTGCTTGATATTAGTGCTTGGCCCCTGTCTCGTTGCTTCTGTTGTGATATTCTTTCCAGAACCTACGTATCCCTCTCCTAAGGCTGTTGCTTCGCTAGGAACGTCAGCAACCTTCCCAGAACTTTCAACTCCTATATTTAAAGTTTCATTGGTATTTTTTGTATAAAAATCTGCCTCAGCTTTCATAATTGGAACTACTGAAGAAATAGAACCGTTAATATTAGCACTAACCGAATTATTAGCATTAGCTGAGTCATTTGCACTAACTGAAACATATGGAGTATTTTGGGTTTGGTTCCCCTCCTTAGGTTCCTGTCCAGGAGTTTGAATTGTTTTAATATGCTTCTTCATATGAACATTTTCCGTCTTTATCTTAACTTTGTCAGATAAGGTATCTGAGTCCTCAATAACTCCGCTTTCTGGCTTTTTCTTCTCTTCACTACTATTACTATTTGTTGTTGCCTCGCCATCTTCACTTTCTCCTTCACTTTTTCTTTTCGATCTCCCCAAAGAACTAACCCCAGACGCTTTGGATTTCTCCTGAGACTTCTTCTCACCCATTACTTTAGCCTCACCTTTTTGCTGAACAGCTTCCCGAGCCACGTGGTGGTGCTCCTTCCCCTCAATCCCAACTTCTGCATCTCCTTTTGCCTCAGTTTCCTTTTTGGTTTCCTCTCCTGTCCTCTTTTTAACTTTTATATCAGCCTTTCCTTTACTCACTTCTTCCGTACTACGTACTATCTCTTGCTTGTCTTCGGTCTGACCTTCCCGAGCAGTATCTAAACCAACTGCTACTTTGTTCACTTTATCAGCAGCATTGCCAATAATCCCCTCTTCCATCTCATTTTTCTCAAATTCACTATCAAAGCTTAAAAAACTCTCTATATCCCCAATTTCCTCATCCTGCTCCGTATCCATATATATTCCCCCGTCTTCTTCACTATAGATGCTTTCCACTTCATCTCCAACCTCCCTTCTAGTAGCCCCTTCTCCAAAAACTTTTTTAGAACTACCGACCTCACCCAGACCAGACAAACTCCTATGCTCGGATTTCTGTAAAATGTGTTCATCAGAATTGTCCACATGCGCATCAATGCCGGTATGATGTTCATTTGAAGGAACTATTCCAAAGGGGGAGTTCAACTCATGTTCTGAATTTGAGTTTGTCAAGTTATCAAAGACGTATTGGTTTCCAGCCTCATGCTCATCATCCTCGAAGGAAAAAACGTGAATATTCTCTGACTAATTATTCATTAGATAGTTAATTAAGAAAAAGTTATGAAATAAAAGTTAATCAAGAATAATTATTACTCCAATTTCACACCAGACCTTTCCCAACCTCTATTAATGGAAGAGGGAAACAAATGTGAATGGTAAAAACTCAACTTACCCTGACTCGCTCTCCCATTAATGCCAATGCTACTAATAGGTAAACCACCAAACCCTTGAGGGTCACTCCTCTTGGACCCAAAACAGACCCATACGTCTTTAAACCAAAAATTCCCATGTAAATTTACTTAAATCTCTTCTCTCCCTTTCCTACCACCTTTATTTTTATTTCCACTTTTTATTTATTATTATCTTTATTACCCTTCCACTAAATTATTTGTGAGGAATTTGCGCGCCAAAACAACTGCATGACTAATTTCCTGTTAACTATCTGCAGAAACAAAAAAAAAATTCTTTAAGATGGAAAAATAAATCTAATTTATTTTATTGAAAATTTCATTATTTATTCTTTTTCTTTTCTTATTTTTTTCAGATTTACCCATTTTCATTACTATTCCCCTTATCTCTTTAACTTCATCATCAATAATATCAAAGAGTCAGATCTATTTTGAAATTACAAAATACTTAGCTTATTCTAAACTAAAAGTGATTATATTCTATGTGGATAATAATTCAAATTTATTGCATGCAAACTTTCTGCATGCAATCTTTCTACCGGTATTAAAAAAAGTTTTGCCAGAAATTTTATTAAATTCCATCAAACATAATTTCTCTGGCGTTTTCTAATATATTGTTGTCTATTCGTAATCTGCCTATAAAGTACTGAAATATTTGATTGGTCGGCTACCTCTGGATATATTTGAATTGCATGGTCAATTACTGACTTTGGAGGAAGGCCTTTTCTTATTAGCTCATCAATGAGCGGTAAAGTGTGTTGAGGGAGTCCTAAAAGATAATTACTCAAATCCACACTAAATTAAAAAAAGAAAGGATTTAAGAAAAATCCTCTCTTCAACAATTAACTTACCTGGCCTCTTGTACTTTTGTTTCTCCTCTGTATGGTAACCTCTGTGTTGAACGTAACAAGTTTCGTGAGATATTAAGTAAATCCTCATCTCATACTGGCAATCCACATGTTGTACACATCTATAAATAATTGATTCCAAATGAGAAAAAAACTCCTTATACTGAATGATTTTCATAATCTTTAACTTACCTATAAACGAAGCTCACAGCTCTTGGATCTCTATATACATGTCTCATTCTATATTGACTTGTCTGTACAAAGTGCTCAGCTTCATCCACAGTAGTTCTAGGTATTATAGTCTTCCAAGCTTCTATTTCGCCTATTTAAAACAATAAAGAGTCAGATCCTTTGTTAATTGTTTAGAAATATTTAACTTACCTGGTCTTCTCCTCCTTCCTCGCCTCCTTAACTTGAGCTTTTCCTCTTCAGTTAAGTAGTTATCCGAGTTCATAAAAAATTCCCCCTCCATTTGGCCTCCCATTGAATAGTTCTCGTCTTCAATTACTCCCATTTCATAGCTTTGGTCCGCCATTTTCGGCTTCTGGGATCCTAAATCTTCTGTATTACAAAACTTGTCTTGCTGAAAATCATGGCTCATTAATCCAAGATTCTCATTGTTTACGCTATCATTAATATGGCTAACACATCCGCCATCACTTGTATTTATTGAAAAGTTTGAAGAAATTGTTGAAGTTGTTGAATTGTTACTCCACCTTCTTCCTTTACTTGAATCCAACTCAACAATCTGGTGATCTGCAAACTTGACATCAGATTCCACTAAACTATCGTCGAAAATACCCATTCTAATCCTTTCTTCCGGCTCTATTCGAACTCTCTTTTGTGTATTTTCCATTGGGAATGAATGATCAAATCCCATCAGCTTTTGGCCTGATTGCATTGAATTTGGAGAAAAGGAAATTGGGCTAACTGATGATGAGGATGCAGATGTAGTGGGAGTCATCAAACTCTGAGATAAGTTTATAGGAGGTATAGCTCGTGGTGGTAGTGATATTGGTGGAAGCCCTGAATTCAATGTTAATGATGGTGATGAAGATGATGACGATGAAGATGAAGCTAACGAAGAAGAGGATGATGATGAAGAGGATGACAAAGAAGATGATATTTGAGCTGATGGCGTAGCTCCCAAGACTTTGCTAGAGGAAGATGCCCCCAATAACAGTCCATGATTACTGGAAATACCCAAATTGTTTGAAGTTGCTGATATCCTGTAACAGTTACTCTGATCTTCTACGAGATCTTCATTTGGTGGCTCCAATTGATGGGAATGTGAGTTCCCCGTGTAACTGCAGCTTATGTTCTCAAACTCCTTCTCCCCTTGATTTCTCACCTCTCCTACTTGTACTCCCAAACCTATCTCTATTCCTCCTCCCACTCCTCCTAAACCCACCCCTAAAGCTCCTCCAACTTCCCCCCCAAGAGATCCCACTCCAATACCAACGCTATCAATTCTGTGGTCAATGTTGTGGCAAATGGCATCATTGTTGTGACTAATAGTAACGCCAACATTACTTTGACCTCTGATGCTGTTCACGGAGGAAACATCATTCAAATTATTAGAGCCTGAGCCACCTTCAACATTCTCACCCAGTAAACCCTTCATCAAGTAATTATGGAAGCTATCATCAAGATCAGTACAATCATAAAAGTTATTTCCTAAAGGATCTTCCATATTAACTTGATTTGGATCACTATAATCCACAAAATGTGAATCTTTAATATTCTCCAGGCAACCATCGCCACTAATCCAATCAATCCCTTCCGAATGATCCATTATTAACTCCCTAGAGTAGGATTGGTTCCAAAGTGTTGAACTCTGAGACATCCTTAATTCTATTTTAACTCACGAAAAATTGTGTGAGCAAAGCTGTTTCTTACTCAAGATGCTCATAAATACTGCAGATTAATGATGATATGCAGCTAATCATTGCTTTCATTTCTCGAAAAACTAATTTTAGAACATCACCGCATGCATGCATGCATGCAATCTCGGGGGCGCGACAAATTATTATCGTGAAATAATACATGCAAAGGCGCCAACCCCACAGTCAAATAACAGAAAAGAACGAATTAACTTCATCTAAGTGAAAATGAAGCCTAAAAAGTAACAGCTATCCTTTAACAGAGCGATACATCTTAGTTTGTGGATCCCAAGTAACATGACCACCCTTGACAAGATTCCTCCAACGATCTTTGAGCCCCACTTCATCACGGTTGGTCAACTTGGAGGTAGCTAGGATGATTCTCCATTTTCCTAATCCAAACTTATTAACACCATCAATAAGCAAGCTTGTCTCCTCATCACTCCAACGACGGTATTGTCTTGAGACTCCAGTATTGGGACTTGCTGAAGCTCTTTTATTGGGGGCTCTTTTTGGAACAGATTGCTGCTCATCGTTTCTTCTCTTTTCAGAAACTATTGGCTTTGGGGTAAAGTCTTCAGATGAATCTGAGCTCTCAGAAATTCCCCTTACGGAAATTTTTCTCCCAGTCTTGCCCTTATCATTTGAATACAAATTCAACCTCTTTGGCCTTTCAGACTCTATTAGGTCATCGTCCTTAAAAAGGCTTTTCCTCTTCAAGCTACTCTTCTCTAAAAGAACTCTACTTCTCTCATTACTAGAACTATTCAAACTATTTTTTGATGTACCACCAGCTAAATATTGTCTGATTGCCTCACTCTCATCCAAAACAGTATTCTGTTCCTCTAAACTTTTGTTGTCTAATTCCTGAAAGGAGCTAGCCCTGCTTCGAGAATCTGAAGTATCACTAGAGCTTTCCCCATCTATCTTTTTTCTGTGGCCCATATTCCTTATATACTTAAGGTCTGCTAGGTTATTTCTTAAACAGTAGTTCAAAACCAATTGCGTCGTCTTGACGACCTTTTCACTGTACCTCGCCTTGGGTCTCAACAAATCTGGAAACTCTCTGCAAACCGACACAGCTCGCTCAAACCCAGTTGCCTCAAAAATTGAATTAAATGGTTCCTTGGGATCCACGTCAGGGGGAATTGTTTTTTTTTTGTTATCCTCCATAGATGACGTGTTTGAGCGGGCTGAGCTGGGCAGTGGTGCATGTAAATTTGTACATGAAAGTGCGTCATTAATTGCAATAATAAACTCAGAAAGATTGTCAAGTAACTCATCAAGGGAGTGCTTTAAAACAACATCAGTAAGACATTTCATGAAGGTTTCGCTCTCTGAAGTATATTTTTCTAAACAATTAGCAACTGAAAGCAAGTTGTTGATATTTTTCTCCTTCATATTTCTCCAAATCCCACAAACAGAGTCAAAAAAGGCAATAATATCCGAGTACATAATTTGTGAGCACTCTGTATATTTGGAAAAGAAGGGTGAAAGCTTTTCAATTAGAATGTTGAAGCTTAGAAGAGAAATAGGACCGTTAGGATTATACAAAAAGTTTGTGAGAATATGGTGAGTTAGCCAATGAAAAATCAACTTTGAGCTGAAAACCTTGCTAAACTCTATTAAATCATCTGAAAACGTAATATCAAAAAACTCATCGTCTTCTTCGAGTTCTAATGACAGCTTTCCTACATCCTCCTCTTTATTATGGAACAACTTGTAGATCCACTTCATCTGGTTCAGAATAAAATCTCCATCAAAGTATTTTCCCGATATTAAGGGGATCTCAAGCCCATGTGAGGACATATTTTGTTCAAAATCAAAAGGTTTTTTGGAACTCAAAGCTGCAATATAATAAGCATTAGTCTTTAAATTGTTTACTAACTCGTGAACAGGATGAATTAACAACTTAAACAACATATTTCTTATCTTTCCTTGAAAAGAAAGCTTATTAGCAAATTCACAATTCTGTGATCCCGTCCATACATGGACTGCGTAAATTGAAAGTGGAGACATTGATCTTTCATTTAAAAAATCACAATTTCGAGTCAGAAAATTAAGAGACCATTCCAGTGATGCCTCCCCAACTAAATTCCCTCGTTGTACGAGCTCTGCCTCAATCCTCGTATCATCATTGATGGAATCACTTTTTACAGGACCACTTGAAATGGAGCTCTTAGCATTTGCCGAGCTCATTCCTTACAAGCATACATCAATTAAAAAGTCAGATCGGGCGAGTTTTCCTCTATTTTTGGTCTATATTAATCTCAAAACCCTACAAAAATCGCCTCTCTGTTTCTCCTTAGTTTGATAACAAATAAATTTGGCATTTGGATTTTTTTTTCCCAAAAATGTTCCCGCCATACTGGAAATTCATAATATCATTTTCCCAACCAAATGGGGGGATCCCAATTTTTATTTTTCTCATCATTTTTTGATGATTGCTATTGTGAGATTGCAAATTGGTTATGCTCTAGTTTTGTATACTTTTTGGATTTGAATTATATTTGGGTTTTAAGATTGGGATTTGATCCTTTTAGAAGTAAATGTAAATTGGGGGGGGTAAAAAAGAGGCCTTTAGTCAAAAAGACCCCTAGGCCAGTTTTCTTAGATACAATAGAGTTACTGCAGATGAGAAGATCATTCTTCCAGTTTGTTATCTCCTTCTGTGTGGTAGCTGTTAGTTTGTTTGGAGTGAGTAATAATCAGCCAATTTCAGACAAACAACATTATAAGCTATTTGAGATTGATCATGAAGGTAATATTAAGATACCTATTGAATCCATTGAAAAAATTAGAAAAATTGAATCTCCAGTTTCATTTGTTTTATCATTAGGTCTGACCAGATCTGGAAAAACAACTTTGGTTAGCTTGATTTCAGGAGAGTCACCATCCTTTGAAGATGTAAATGAGAAGGAATCTGATGGAGTTAGATGGGTCCAAGCTAATGGAGATGGATCCATATTTGCTAATTCTTCAAGAAATAATGATTATATTCTTTTGGATACTGAGTCTTTAGTAATTGGGAGGGGGATCAACTCGTCAATTAAATTAGCAATACTGTCTCTTATTCTTTCAGATTATGTCTTAGTTAATTCAATTAATGAGATAGATATCCTGCTTATTGACTTCACAAGGCTTTTAATCAGTAAAGCAGTGATGTTTTCTAGCTTATTTGTAAGAAAACTCAATGAGTCAAGTATCCCGAATAAAAAGAGCTTAAAGAAAAACCTCATTTTTTTGGTTGAGAATCTTCATAAAACAAATATTTCTTGGATTCTACACAGGAATCTTGATTTAAAGGATGAACAAGAACCAGCAAAGTTTTCTAGAAAATATAAAGACTTGCTCAAGTCTAAATTAGAAAAGTATATTTGGCCAGAAACATCCCAAAGTAAGATATTTAAAAACCTTGATTCATTTATTGAAAGATTCAATTTTTATAAAATTCCATATTTCGGAACTGAAAAAAAATATAATGGGTACCGGTACCAAAATAAAATTGATGATCTTGATCGAGATCAAGATCATCAATTTGGGAAAGGAAACAATAGATCCATATTTTTAGATATCTTTAAGCCTAGCTCAGGTGAGGAACGTAGATTAACTGGAGCAGAAATTGCAGATTTACTGGAACTATTTTCTGAACATTCGTATATTTTCAATTCATTTAAATCTTTGAACCTTGGGATTACAAAAGGCGATCTTAAAACAAGTAACTTGGTCGAGAATACATTACTTATTTTTGGTACTAGGTTAGAAAACCAACTTTTGAATGAGAATATATATCCTTTACTGGAGATAGAAGCTGATGCAATATATAACAAAACTTTGAAAGATATCGAATCATATTGGTCATCCATTTCGGAGTTTGACTATTTTGACTTTAGTAGCTTGCTAAAGAGTGTCCAACCTCACTTCGAGAAGCAGTATAAGTCTATCTTAAGTAAAAATTGTGAACTAATAAGATCTCACTGTAGTGATGTAATTGATATCCATATTTCTCATGCAACCCACCAGATTGAGCAGTTCCATGAGAAGATTCCAATTCCGCAATCTATGCTGATAGAATTTACCAATAATTTGGTAGCTAGTACGCTGAATGATATAGAAATGGCCTTAAATAAATCTTTTGGAAGTTTTGAGTCTGATATAAGTTCCTATAGAAATAGTCCTTGTTGTAATATTGATGGGTCATTAACCCAAGAAAAGATTGAATCAGCTCTTTCAAAACTTAAAAAGAGGAACCAAGAAGAGATTGAGAAGATTTTACTAGATGACTTCGAACAAGCTTTGAATGTGATTAGATCTCTAGAAGAAGTGGACGATTCTTATTACAAAGTTAGCAAGGAAGACTTTGAAAAGAAGTTGGAGAAAATGAAGAATTCGTCCAAACTTGTTTTTAATACCCACATTACCATAATTAATGAGACTGATCTTCATTTAAAATACTGGAAGAGGCTTAACTCAGAACTGGATGAATTTATTGAAAGAAAAATGGTAGACTGGAAGAAAGTTTGTAGAAAGTACTCATACAACTTTGCTAAATCCATTGCAATTAGAAAAAACATCTCAATAAGAAATAAATTGACCCTTCCCATAGTTGATTCTGTAATTTTAGAATCTTTCGAAGATTTAAAGGATAACGTGATTAAAGAGATGAATGGTATATACTGCTCAAATGAGGAATCCTGGAAAGATGCCTTAATGGAGCTTATGAACGTAATAGAGGATGATAAAGAGCAGCTGATGAAGGAGAATTTAATAGCTCTTAAGAACTTACTCCATAGACCTCTCAAATACGCTCTCAAAAATGCAATAGAAATTGCCAAACAACATTATAATTGGATGAACTTTGTAAGAGAAGCCACAATTTTAGCTCAAAACTCTCTTGAAGACTCTGATAATTGGGGCTCCATTAATTTAGACAGCAAAACTAAAGATAGAGTCGTTGAGCTTTGGATAGAAATGGACCTTTCTGGGATTCGAAAAGGATTTGTAAGGAACCAGATTTTCATGATTGTGCGATATTTACTTTATTCACTTATATTCACAATAATTACTTTTATTACCCTCTTTAAAAATAACTCCAAGCTAGTATTAGGAGTAGTATTTCTATCATTTATTGCTTCAGTACTGCTATTTTCTTCAATAGAGCTTGGAGTTGCTGGCGAAACCATCTCACATCACCTGTCAGACCTTTTTGTATACTTTGGTATTTCAAGATTCACTCTTTATTACATTAAACACAATATTACGCTTATATTTGCTATTTCAGTCGGGCTAACATGTGCCATAGTCTATATTAGTCTAAACTTTAAAAGTGGTAACCTCGACTCAAATTCCGTGTTAAAACCCAATTCATTTCAAGAGAAACGGGGGCCAGAGATTTCACCTAGGCAAAAAGTCACCAACTCAAACTCCCCCGTTGCATCACCTTCTCTGAGAGAGAAACTTAAGAACCAAAATAAATCTTCAAATGCAGTAAGGACATTTATTTTTTAGATTAGAAAAAAACTCAATTATTTAATAACTATCCAACTAATTATATATATATATTACTAATTCGCCTTTTAATTCATGTGCTATCCACATTAAAAATCTATTTCGCAAATCAAATACCGGTGTTTGCAAGCAAACACGCATGCATGCAATTGACACGTGGTAGGCGGCAACCCCACATTGTCATTCTTGTATGGGTTTGGTCTTTGACTTGGATTCCAATAGTCTTTCAGCGTAGTTACCATGCTTTTCGTTTTTAGAATTTTGTTTAAATGCATAAGAAACTGAGATTTGTTGGTTGCAGAAGAACTGGCCATTTAGAGCTTGAATGGCGGAATCAGACTCCTGAAATGACGAAAAGTTTATAAAAGCACTATTTTTAGGGCTTTGACTGCTTTGATCATTGCCTACAATCTTTAGTGACAAGATCTTGCCAAAATTAGAAAACAGATAAAAGAGGAATTTCTCATCTATTTCCGGAGATAAGTTTCCAACATATAAATTTGCCCCAATATCCAGCGGCTTCCTGTCGTTTGAAGCTTTGCAGCACCTGATTTGTTTAGTAAATAGCTTTATTGAGTTCATTACCTTTTGTGCATACTCAACATCTGAAACAAATTCAAACTCAATAAAACCGAACCCCGAATGATGTCCTGTTACTTTATCTCTTGGAATATGAACTGATTTTACAGGCCCACACTGTGAAAATAGCTCCGCTAGCATTTCTTCATCTACTTTGTTTTCTAAATTCCCACAATACAGTGTGGCTTCCTGGTTTCTTTCATAAATTGGCTGTATTTCAGGAATTCTATTCGAAATACTCATTTTCTTTAATTAAAAGATATTTATAAATAAATAAATATATATATAAATTTAAAGATATCCTTGATTAAATATTTTGCTTATATAAGAAAGAATCTAAACTCTCTCTTTACTTTGTATCTTCTCTTTCGTAATAATATTGTATGACCCTTTCGTATTAACTGCAATTTTCTGCTTTATATTACTATTCTTAGTGAGCTTCTCTACTCATTGCCTTTCTTACACTGTATAAGCTTAGTAGTGTGGTCATTCGAGACAATTTTGCAAGAAGATGGCTTTGGGAGGAAAAAATATGCCAACGGATCTGGTATATATTATACTAGTCCAAATTTCGATGGTCTTATGCACCCGAAGTTAATTTTATTTAAAAAAAAACCGCCTTTACAACTTTTCCTAATTAAATTCAAAAAAGTTCTGGCAAAGAGAAAAAATAAAGAAAGCGCACTCGGAGGGACTCGAACCCTCAACCTCAGCCTTAGGAGGGCTACGCGCTATCCATTGCGCCACGAGTGCTAACTAGTATTCGGCTTCACTAAAAGAATAAAGTTATATACTGGCTCAAGAACCAAAATGACTCAAGTCCTCCTTTCCGATTTCAAATTAATAAAGAAAAAAGTGCAACCCGGATCAACTCACTCTGATATGAAAGCCTCTATGGCTGAAACTTCCATACAAGCATTTAAAAAAATCCAATATTAATTAAGAATCTCATTACTACCCCACATATCAAAAGATATTTAAAAAGAAGTGGTGTGGAAAATGTAACTGGCGCCGAAACATGTAAAATACAAAATTCATTATATAAAGATAAATATTAATAAAGAAATTGAGTTTGTAGAATAAAGCAGTACCTATCTAGACCTGACATCGTCTATTATTACGTTTTAGAATGTTCTTAGCGTTAATTCTTTCCTTCTCTTCTTGTCGAATATAATTCCATTCCTGAATAGTAATTTGATCTTCAGCAACAAGTTGTTTAAGGAGGTAGCAGAAGACTCCTCCAATAGTTTTTCTCCTTGACATGTCCGCTGTCAAGAGCCCGCCAGAATTCTCAACCTTCATGGCGTTTTCGTAAAGTTGCAGGCTTCTTTGTGATCCAATAGTCTTAATCACTCTAGCAATGAATTCTTTTTTTGGTTCTTGTAATCCAGTAACTATGGTATTTAATACTATAGATTCCATTGTATCTAATTCAAATCCTCTAATAACAGAGATTTCAGATGACTTTTCACCGGAAATTGACTCCAAATAAGAAACCATTTCAGGATGTTCTCTAGTTAATGCAAGGCTTAAAGGAGACATATCCCAGATATCCCTAGCTCGGACTTCAGATCCATTTTCTATGAGTATCTTCGTAATTTCAAGATTACCAGACAAGGATGCTATATGGAGAGGAGTCCTCCCGTATTTATCCTTTGCATTTACGTCAGCTCCTTTCTCAATTACCCATTTGGCGTAATCTAAATTTGATCTGAAGCTTGCATAATGCAAAGGAGTCTTATTATCTTCATCTACATCATTAATATCAGCCCCATACTTTAAAAGTATCTCCGTGATCATACGATTACCTCTAATTGCAGCAAAATGAATAGCTTTACTAGAAATTGGTCCCCCCCTACATGGTGCACATGTATGTGGAAGTCCCAAACTTAAATCTGCTCCAGAAGAAAGTAATAATTCCACAACTTCTGGGAATTTCTTTGAAACTCCAATATGGAGAGCTGTCCAATTTTTGTGATCTCTACGATTTATATCGCAATTGTACTTGAGAAGCAGCTTCATTGTTGGAAGCCATCCACAAGCTGATGCATAGTGTAATGCAGTACGTCCAACCTTATCGGTATGTAAGACGTTAGCTCCATTATCTAAACATGACTTAATAATGTCAGTTTTTCCAAGAAATGAAGCCTTTAGTAATATTCCATTGAAATCAAAAGTGTTTTCAAGTGACATAGAAAATCCCCCAACATTATTACTTGCTGTATTCATACACTCTTGTTTAATATTCATATACTGAGAATTATTTTCGTTCTCAAACCCAAACCTAAAGGACTCTCTATCTCCTTGAAGAGGATTCACATCCATATATGTACCACCAGTTTTAACTGTTTCACTGCCATTGCTAATACAAGTACTTTGTAACTGTTCCTCAAAAGTTGGAAATAACAGATCTGAATCGTCAGTGTTCAAACATTGGTGAATGAATTCATAAATCTCATGATTTAATTCATCAAACTCTCCATCTATACTCCCTATATATTCTCCACTTTTAATTTCCAATTTCTCTTTTGGGCTCTCGATCTTAATGGAATCTCTAGTCCCTCTATACTTGGCTATTTCCATCATTTTTGTTCTAACTTTCGGATTTAACTCAATTAATACTTACACACTTGTTATCCAAACATCCAACTCTTACACCCAGTTACTGCACTTCTTGCAATCCCATATAAATCAAACAACCTCCTTTTATTTTAATTTTCTGTTTCATGTCCAAACTAGCTACGGGGTTTCCCGCCTAAACTATTTATTATTCAAATGATAAATAAAAGTGGGGTAAAAATTAGAAGATTAGCAAAAATATCATTGTGAATAATAGAATGGGCAAAGTGGTTTGCATTAATAGTTAGATTCTAGAGCTTTTTTTGTAACAAGAAAAAGCTTATGAGTATATTTTCTTCCTCATATTTGGTTATTTTGTAGTAAAGAAGTCAACTTTAGCTTAATAATATTCACCCAGTTTAGTTAGATGAAGTACATTGGAACGAAAATAGGAGAAACCATTGAAACCTAATACAAACAGTAGTCTGTACCTAATTTAACTACGATTTAAGCTTAGATCCGAATGGATGAATAGAAACTAGGGAATTAAATCCAAAGTAGTGATAAGTGAAAAAGGCGTACAGATTTCTGTACAAGTGATGGAAGTAGGTAAGATACAAGAGAAATGAAAAGGTAAGAAAAATCTAAGATTTGGACCTTCCAAATTCAAAGAGGATGTTCTAACCTCATGGAAGATAATAATGATGTTTATTTTCATAGATACTAAAAATTGGATAAAAAAAAAAACTCCTCTTTCTCCAATTCCAAACAATTTTACTTGATGTTTCCATAGTTTAATCATTTTCATCAAGTTTTGAACTTTCCCTCTTAAACTTGAATGAAAGAGTTTTTTCTCCAAATTAAGTAATATTTACACCAAGAAATAAAATATTACTATTAAATTTTATTACCCCATATTATTATTTTTATTGGAGGGAAGTTTTCTGGGTAATTGCCGCCTAAACAATTATTTAATAATATAAAAAAAATCCTCTCTGGTATAACTTAAATAATAAATATTTCTGACAAAGGCGGGAAACTTAGTTACCATTATGTCTTCATAATTACCAAACAGATTTAACAAGAATTTAACAACTGAAGACAAAATTTAAACAAAAGTTGAAGGATATTACTGAGGTCTTCAAGAATTTTTAATGCAATAGAATTGAGAATAGAAGAGGATCGAGATGTATAGACTTGTACTACTTTTTAGTTTATTCTCCCTCTTGTCAAGGAGGGTATTATCACAAGATAATGGCTTCATATGCCAATGTTACTGTTCTGTTTCTCAATATATTTTTGAGAATGGAAAAATGAGCTTGGATTCAGTGGAATATTTTGCTGATATTAAGCCAATTTCTTTAAATCAGGAAGGAAAAGATGGTATCTTAGACTTTTCTGATAGCCAGCCAAAATTGAGATCATTAAATGGTGCAGTTTCTGAATACAGAACAGGTACAATTGCGCTATGGAACTCAGGTCTCGACTTGAAATCTATTTCTTCAGTAGATAAACCAATTGGAGATCATTCAATGGTTGATTTAGTTTCATCATTTGATGAGATCTTTTTGAATGTTAACCGCATTACAAAGTCTGCAATGGCCATTGACAATAATACTCCAGCTGTTTTAATATTTAAGAACAAAGAAGGAGAAAGCACTTTCAATGATGAGGAATATCGTCAAAGATATTGTGAGAATGCTTGCCAGAGACCAATTTCAAATTTGAAGAAATACTCTTATTCCAAGACAGAGTTTGTTGAATTATCATACAGAGGAAATATCTTCAACCAATATCCAGCTAAAGACTCCAGTCACTATTCAGGCTTAAGCGAGTCAATTAAGACTAACTCTGGTAAAGGAAAGTGTGAAGCAGTTGCTTCCTCAATGTCAGGTACTGAGACAGCTTGGCATTTAATATTTGAAAACATCAGAAAGGAAAAGACTGAGCAGCTTCTTAAAGAGAAATTCGTTCAGATGTATCCAGTTGTTGCCAGAAGCGTTTCTTCTCCTGTTGCAATTGAACTCACAGCTTCTTCTAAGGCAGACTTCTCAAACACTGCCTCAGCAAGAGTTAAAGCCTTTGAGAGATTTATGAAGAAAAAGTATGAAGTTAACTTCTTTGACTTACCAGAAAATATGCCAACCACTCTTGAACAACAGATCTCTCCATTATTCCAATTTAGAGCTAAGTTGTACTTCGAGGGTAATACATGGAAGGTTGATGAAATTTATTCTGGGTCTGAGACTTTATCTCAGGATTATTCTTATGAATTCTTGAATCTTCTCCTTTCTAAGGAAGAGACAGATAATTTGGTTGCTTCACAAAAAGAAGCTATTGAAGCATGGGCCGAAAAATTCTGGAATTCAGGTCATGCTGAGACTCATGTAGTTTTACCAGCCCCATTGGAATCACTTGAGGAGATCTCAAGAAAGGATAATAAGCTCGAGGATTTGGAAAGATGGATCAAGGCAAAGGAACGCCAGGTCAGATTTGCTACTGGTGATGTTCCAATTTCCCTCTTACAGTTTGGAGAAAAGAAGTCTGGAATTCAGTCTTTATTGAAATCCTCAGAGCTTTCTATTTCTACAGAGGAAGCAAATGTTAATGAAAGCGCACCAGAGAGTGAACATTATGAAATTGAAGAGTCACCTTCTCCAATCAAGCAAGGAGAAGAGCTCCATTTAATTTACTATGGTTTACTCACTTTGAATTGTTTCACTCACCAAACTCAAGGTGAATCAGAAGAGAGTTTCCATCACTCTAACATGGTAGCATTCAATATTTTCCCAGACTCCTTATTAAGAAGAGATGGTGATAATTCATTTATGAGAATCCAAATACCAAAGAATGAGAAGAGATGGAAAACTATTGGTGGAGTATTCGACAGCGAAAATTCAATTAACAACTTGATTAGGAACTCTTCTTACAGCTTCGTCTTACAACTCGCAAAGTACAATCCTCAATTATATTTAATTTTATTCAGAGACTTGAAGCATATTTTCGGATTTGGTAACCCAAAGATTTTCTCATTAAACACTTGCCCTGTTCCAGTTGCTAAACATCATGTTGAGATCATTTCTGAAAATGAAAATACCTTACAAAAATCCATTAACAAGGTCTTATTCTCAGATCCATTCCACAACATCTCCACAACAAAGATCAAGTTTTCTGATGTAAACCATTTCAACTCCCTTGTTAACACAATGTCAAAGTGCTTAGGTGTTGTACCTCCAACTGCCAGAATTAGAGTGAACGATCACTTTAAACATCCACGCTCTGTTATTAGTGACTATGTTTGCGCTATTGATGGAGAAAACCAAGACTATTTACTCCAGTTATATTCCAAGTACAATATTAACTAATTTAACTCTGCCGTAATTTGCATTTAATAAAAACGAGAACAAAAATTAAACTGAAACGAGAAATGGCTGAATTGAATCGAGCTGAATTAAGCCAAGCTAACTGAGTTCAGTCTCGAGTCCGAGGCTGGCTTATCCAGGTCTTTATTCTAAGTAACTTTCGGGGCTGATTTGAAAGTAGTGGGAGCTGAATGATAAAGATTTATTATTATACTAATTACCATAATTTACCGTTATTGACATTTTTCATTACTCAGCGCAGAATAGCTAAATAAGTCGTCTGGGTTATTTTAAGAGTAACATTAGATCTGGTCACAAATTCAAATAGGAACAGGAGAAAAAATTTTTTTCCTTACAAATCATCAGATACTATATGTATCATGCCCTGGAATTTGTCATTTCTTTATACCAATCCAATTTAACTCTTGCTTGTTTAGTTGTTACTCGTGGATTCTCACCATACTTCTGCTGACCATATTTTAGTTAGGGAAGATAAATTACCTTTTATATTTTTAATTCGCCCATCTTATTCCAGTCCTTTTCTTTTTCTAGTGTACTTGCTAGTTATATTCGACTTACTGGTGCATCCACATGCAACCGGTCTTCTTCTTGTGCATGTCCTTACATGCGTCCACATAAAATACTTGCATACCGGTATAGGATAAATCAATTTACACGTAATGTTTTTTTATATAAATATTTTAATGTGGAAAGTTAATTCTAAGGAAAACATTATTTTTTCTTCTCTTTTTAATTGAATTATTACTTTATTAATATAAAGAATTTTATTGGAAATTCATACAACATACGTATTTCCTCACTTTTCTTCGCTCGTTATTTATATTTTTTTCTTCTAATTAGCACTAAAAATCAGCTTAAATATAAAAAGTCGATTTAGTCTATAGTAAAGGAGAGGAGGGGGGAGAAAAAAAAATAACATTGTAATTTAACCCTTCTTGGTTCAACAGAAAACAAAGGAATAAGATTTAAGAATATAAAAAGGGTAAAATATTGAATTAATTATCATAAAATTCTTTTCCAAAAAAAAAAAAAAAGAATTTATTTTCAACTGTCTTAACTCCCAACTTTGGAAATACCAGATTATTTGAAAAGAAAATCGATTCTCCTACAAACTGTCGAAAATAGCTTGTAAACAATTATCTACCTTGAACAATTTACAAGCCGTCATACTTTATTATTTAAATGGTTTACTGACCATATTCCTATACTTAGTATCCAAATTTTGCCCAAAATGCGCCATCTGGTAAATTAACAAATTGCATGCATTGCCATTTTCCCGCCTGTTTCATGCATACTGGCATGCATGTTTTTATATTCTGAATATTTTTCTTTGCTACCGCGTGCGTGCATAATTGAATCTTTTTTAACGAGGTTAAGAATCTATTTTTATACGGCAAGGAAAATTATCCTAATAACAACCCCAGTACAAGCAAGTAAAAAAAATAACAATTAATCCAATAACTCTCTAACAAAAAGAGAAGATTTACATAATTTTTAAATATATATTAATACTGATTATTCAGGAAAAAGCCGAGATCCTAAATAACATTATTGTATATATTTATATTTTTACATTATATCACTTGCAATATCTCAATCTAATAATTTCAAAAGACATTTGCCAACTAGCAAAAATAGCAAGCAGAAGACCAGAAAATCATTAAATTTTCAACTTATTCTGCCTGATCGTATATTACTCAAAGTAAATATTTATTTATATAGAGATATTATTGATTTCTATATATTTCTCAAAATTTTGATCGCTATTAAAGTTAAGTTTGATTGAATTCATTTAGGAAATTCATATATGGCTATAATATTTAACCATGGCTATTAATAAAAGTAAGTATTATTATAAAATTCTGATATATTATGAAAATAGGTTATCAGAAAAAAAATAGAGAAAGAGAGATATTTTATTCTTAAAGCAATTAAACAAATTCTTATGTTGAAAAATTCAAATCATTTACTCGGTGCTATACAATCATCTTAATATTTATGTAACTGTTATAATGTATATTCAGAATCAATTCAAACATTGAGAAATATCAATACTTTGATTTAATCTAAATTATTAATTTTAAATACAATCAATATTCTATCTATTTGGTAATTATTTTTTATACATAAAAAATTTTTCTAAATAGAGGGAGAAAAAAAAAGAAAAAATTATTTATTACACGCTCTAATATGGTGATGATGCACAAAATTTTTTATTGCATACCGGCCTATTAATTATCTGGTACCGATCAACTCAATTCAAAGAAAATGTTGCTTTAAGAATTAAAAATATTGATAATTGAAAAATAAATGTTCAATTGTCATTTCTCTATTAATTCTCCTATTGATATATCAAAATTTTACTTTTAATCATTCTCAATTTTCTTTTTAACTTTTTTTATCTTTAGCTCAAAGAGCACCTGATAATGGTGTAGCAACGGCTATTTCGTCAGCAAATCAACACAAGAAATTCAAGAGAATGTTGCTGTTTTCACTCAGATCCCTTAGTGATTTATGTGTACCTCCAACATTGTTATACAAGGAAAACTCCTTGGATGCAATGCAAAGAGGTATTTTAGAAATTATGAGTGAAGCATTACAACAATTCCCTGATGATGAAGATATTTCAACAAATTGTGTTAGAATTATGTTCGGTATTTCCGAGTTTATGAAAGAATCACAAGATGCTGAGTTAACTAATATGTTTATTTCAAGAGGAGGATCCAATACTGTCGCAATGGCTGTTAATGGTCTTGTTGAATCAAATGATTCCGCCATCTTAGCTTCCATTTGTACCACAATTGAAAATCTATTTTGTATTGGTGCTCTTGATTCTACAACTGCTGCAAGTTGCCTTGGTAAATTCTATGAAAGTAAATATCTTGGAAGTTCTGAACTTGTTAAAGTTACTGGTGCAATTTGTGCTATTGCTCACCAAGAAAGTGGAATTGCTGCATTAGTTCAAGCAGGAATTGGATCAAAAACTCTTAATTTTGCTCATAACTGGACCAAATCTGATAATGAATCTGCTGCATTAATAGAAAATTGTCTTGAAATTGTTAGATTATGTGCTAGTTATGGTGATGTACCAGAAGATGCACTTAAAGCTGTTGTACATATTATTGATTTATATCGTAGTAGAAGAGGTATCACAGAAAAAGGAGGTGCCTGTTTGGAATTATTAATGAATCCTCAAAAACTTATGGAATGTTTAGTTGTTATTAAATCCCCAAATTCTGATATTACTCAAAAAGATGATTCTTTGACAATGCTTTCAGCTATGGCTTATGTATCATCATTTGCTGATGAAATTGTTAGACAAGGAGGTATTTCTATGGTTGTTGAAGCACTTAACCAAGGTGTTAGTGAATATTCTCAAAGTGGAAATGAAGAACATACTTCCAAATCTAGTCGTATTATTATTGGATCATTACGTGTTCTTGCTAGAGTTGCTTCAAATCCTTCAAATGTTGATAATTTAATTGAAATTGGAGGTATCGATGCAATCTGTTCAGCTTTTACAACTTGTATTAATAACCTTGAAATCTCTACAGCTGTATGTCAATCATTATATCCATTATTTGTAAGAGAAACTACTGCTGTTGCTGCTGCTTCTATTATGGGAGATCTCCTTCAATTATTCTATTCTAATGTTGAAAATGATAAAGATTTTACTAAATGTGCTGCTGATCTTTTATCCATCGCATCTCAACATGCTCCTCTTGCTGAAGCTCTTATTAGTGTACAAAGTGTTGAAATTCTTGCCACATGTTTAAATTATTATTGTGATGATGCAGCATATCAATCAGCTTCTTTAGCAGCTTTAAATCATTTAGCACCATTTATTAAAACATTACAACCCATTTCAGAATTTGGTGGTATCTCAGGTATCGAGAAATCTATTATTGAAAATGTTAAAGATGAAGTACTTGTTACAACTGCTATTCAATTAGTTGAAAAACTTTCTACCGTATCAGATAGTTCAATTTATTTAAGCCAAGGAGAAATGGTTAGTGCTGTTTTAGAAGCAATGTTGGTTCATAATTCTAATGATTATATTAAAGAAGCTGGATTAAGTATATTAGAAATTATTGCCACTGATAAAGATGTTACTTTACATACAACCAATTTACCAAAAGTTGCTCTTTCTGATCCAAATGCTGCATATAAAGATTTAGCTGCTATTGCTGGTCTTTGTAAAATATCATCTCTTGCTCCTTTATTCTCTTCATTAAATATATGTGATGATATTCTTGGATATGTACGTAAATGGATCTCAGAAAGTCCATTTGAAGGACAAGAAAAACTTATCTCAGCAGCTTTTCAAACTACTAGTACTCTTAAAATTTCTGAAGCACAAGGAGATCTTGGACCTACAATTGTTCAACTTTTAGATATTTCAACACTTCCACAAATGAAGACTTTTGCTGAAAAGAATACTAATGATAATCCTGTTGTTGAAAATATGAAAGCTGTAAGAAGTTTAATTGAAGTACAACGTATTGGATCTGATGAAACTGTTGTTAATGTTGTTAATTCACTTGTTTCAACAATAAGAAAATATATTGAAAATAGAGTTGTTCAACTTCAATGTATTAAATCATTCTGTATTATTGCTGAGACAGAAAGTGGAGCCAAAGCAGAAATTGATAATGGTGTTATTAAAGTTTGTCTTGCATTCCTTCAACGTACAAAAGTACTCTTGGAATGTCAAATTGCAGGTTTTACTCTTTTATCTTTATTAGTTAAATATTCTCCAGAATCTATTGAAATCTTACGTAAATCTGGTGCTGTTGAAATTGTACAAGGTGCTATGAGACTTCATAATAGAAGTTCAGAACTCAGATTAATTATTGCTCCTTTAGCTTTAGCTTTAGTACCAGTTGGAGAAGTTAAAAAGATTATTTCTGAAAAAGTTGGTGAAATTAAGATTTCACTTGATTCTGGTGATTTAAAAACAATTCTTCAAGCCATTATTACATGTAATGAACTTGCTGTTACTCCAGAAGGATGCAAATTTACAATTTCTGAAGGTATTCCAGCTTTAATTCCAAGAATTGAAGAATTAGCAAGTTCAAAGATTAATTCTTCAGAACATGGAGTTGTAGCTCAAAATATATTATCAGCTTGTTCTACACTTTGCTCTTTATTAACTGCTTCTAGACCAGGAAAAGTTGCAATAGTTAAGAACAATGTTACTGTTTCACTTTTAAATATGTACAGAAATCTTGCAAATTGTTCATTAAATGAAGAAGTTGAAACAGGATTAGTTGACAATTTAGTAGCTGTTGCTAATATTGTCAAATTTGATGTTAAAGCAGCTGAGACTTGTTTTGAAAATGGAGCAGTACAATTAATTTGTACTAGTTTAGATAACTTCCAAGATAATGAGAAGATTTTAGGATCAGCTTGTTCTGCTATAGCAGCAATGGCAACTTCTCCAAAAAGAGTTGAAATATTATTAGCTGAACCATCCTTTAATAATTTACTAACCAGACTTGTTAATACTGTTAATGAGAGTTCAAAAGCTGAGGTTAGAATTAAATGTTTGAATGCTATTAATGACTTAATCAGTAGTCATGATACTTCTATAATTCAAATTACTACTGATGTTGGTAGTATTGTTGCAGCATTTGGAGTTGTTGATAAATATCCATCAGAATCTTCTCAAATTAGAGCAGCTTGTAGAGTTTTGAATTCAATTGGTAATTATGTTGATATTAGAGCATACTTTGAACAAGATCTTCATAGATGTGTAGAAGTAGTTCTAAGAGCTTTAGATGCTCAAAAGAATAATGAAGAAGTTGTTGAAGATTTATTAATTCTTCTTAATAATTTAACCAATTCAATGGATAATACCATATTAAGAGAATGTGCAATAATAGAACTTATGCAGAATGTAATGATGGTACATAATGATAATCCTGCAGTAATATCAAAATGTGGTGAAGTTTTATCAAAATGTGGAGCTGATGAAACTATTAAGAGTCTTATGGTGAGTATAATTAATACTCAACAAGAAAATGGACCAGATTGTGCAAGAGATCTTGATCAATTATGTCGTCAACTTGCAGTATTTGTAGCATCTCAACCAGAGAATCCAGAAGATGCACTTCAATATACTGAAGCTTGTTTACAATCTTTAGTAGCAGCAGCAGCAGAATATCCAACAGATATTAGATTATTATCTTCAATTGCAGTATTAACACAAAGAATTACTGATAGAGCTTTTGATAATTCTGAAGATTCCTTTGGATCTTGGGCAGTAGCAACATCAGGAATGATGCAACATATCGAAGATAATTTAGAAGATACTTCTGGTAAAGCAGTATCTTCAAAGAGATATGTATGTTCTGGAATTAGAGTTCTTAGTGGTTGTTTAAATAATCCATATACAAGAAATTATGTTCTTGAAAGATGTAATAATGGTACTTTCTTACCTCATATTGGAGAGATCTTGGAAAAATATCAGAGTGATTCAGATGTAGCAGCTGAGACTTATGAATTTATGAGAATTTTAGCAGAAGATCCAACAGGAGCTCAATATGTTGCTCAAACTCCAATGGGAGATATTTCAACAATTATTTCAACAATTAAGAAACATCGTAAGAATGATACTGTTGCTGTAGAAGGAATGAAACTCATTGGTAATCTTGTAATTAATGCTGGAGCAGATTCTTCTTATATATGTTCAGTAAATGGACTTAATGAACTTCAGGGACTTACTGAAGGATCAAACAAGGCTGATATTAGAGATGCAGCTTTATGTGATCTTATGACAAAACTGATTTCTGCTGGATGTCAATTTGAAGATAAGTCATTAGTATCACGTCAAATTAGGAGATGCAGAGCTTATGATGATGATCAATCATTAGCTGAAGCAAGACGTGAAGGAGTAGCAGTAGCAATTTCAAAATTGATAGCTTCAGCTTCAGAATCATCTGAAAATGGTAAGATCCAAGGTATAGATTCTCCAGCTGAAATCTTATCAATGATTCAAACTTACCCAACATCTCCAGATGTTGTTCGTGAGGCAACAAAAGCTTTAACTCCAATGCTTAAAGTAAATGAAAATGCAGCTTCTTTAACTTATAACTCAGTACTCCCAATTCTTGCAACTTCTGCATTACCAGTAGTAACAGCTGATCCATATGCAGCTGATGCAGTTGCTGATTTAATGCTTAATCTCGCTCAGATTCAAGGAATGGGTGTAGAGATGTCCCAAAATCAATGTACTGATGATATACTTAATGCAATTTCACAGCTTGGAGATTATTATGGTGATGAATTTGGACAAGCTTTGAAGGCAAAGGTTGAAGAGATTACAAATACCATGGCTTCTGATATACCAGCAGAACTTTCACTCAAGGTTGTGTATGATATGCTCAAACGTAGAGAAGCTGAAGGACTTTCTCTCAGTATTACAGAGTCAACAGCTGTAGCTGAGAAGTTAGAGTATCTTGTTCAAACAATGTCTCAGCTTGTTACTCAAAAAATGGATGGACCAACTTCCATTGATTTTAAATTTGGATGTATGGCTGCTCAAGTAATATCAAGCATTCCTGAAGATGTTGAATATTTGGTTGATAACCAATGGCCAAAAACTATGTTATTAAATATTCAAAATCAAGATTGTGATACAAAACAAGCTATTGCAAGTGGTCTCATTGATATTGCAAAGTCTGATAAAGCAGCGATTCAATGTGCAACAGCACCAGGTACTGCTCAGATATGTTGTGATTTTGTTCAGGAAATCCACGCAAGTCCAATGGATGAAGCAAAAAAAGAAGAATTATTGATTGTACGCATCCAACTGGTTGAGAAAATTGCTGTTAGCAGACAACTCTTCGTAGGAACCTCAATGCTTGATATATTGCTTTCAATTTGGGAAGCCTATGATAATAAAAAGTACTCTTTAAATATCTTGAGACATGTATTTAGAGCTTTAAGAAGAATTGTGTCTGATGACTTTGTTAGCGCTTTATTGAATGCAAATGTATTAAAGAGATTGATTGCAATCATTAAAGCAAAGAATGATATTGGAGTTCTTCCAGATGTTTTGTATTTGTTGGGTTCTCTTGCAATTATTCCAAATATTAAATCAGAAATTGGAGAGAATGGTGGTATTGATTCAATATGTGAGTTACTTAGAGCTTCAATCAAGATGCCACCAGAACAGATTTCTCCAACAGTAACAAATGGTTGTTTAGCTTTAGCAAATTTAACCATTCAACATACCAATAATAAACAAATCTTTACCAAATCAAAAGGTCCAGAAATTATAAAGTCTTTGTTTAATTCTTACATTGGCTATTGGGATGTAATAAATTCTTTGGGTGTTTTGATTGTAAATCTTGGATACAAGAAAGACGAAACAAAGAAAGAACTTGGATCTTCTGGTATCCCTGCATTAATTGTTCAATTCTTAAACTCTTATAATGGAGAGCAAGAAAGAATCGCAACAAGGGCTTTTATGTCAGTATTAAAAGCTGTAGCAAATATGTGTTTATACACTCCAAATATCGCAGTTTTCGCTTCAAGTCATATAGAGAAAGTTTTCAATCATTTATTAGAAGTTTCTTCCAACTTACCAAAAGAAACAATTTTGATGGAATTACGTACTTTATGTAATATTGCATCTGAGAATGAGGCAAGTCAATTAGCTTCATTTAATATTTTAATTCAACCATTGTTGAATTTAGTATTAAACGCTCCAGGAGATGATCCAGACATCAAGAGATTATGTTTCGATGTTCTTTCAATGCTTTGTAGAAGTCCAAGTAATGCAGCAGACTTCTTTAAGGCAAATGGAACTGATATAGTAATTAAACAATTACTAAAGAACGATTATGATACAGGATTAATGACCTCTGCTATTCATCTTTTATCATATCAGACTTCAGTTCCTGAACAAATGGATTACTTGGTTTCTGCTGGTATATATAGAGTTATTATTAGCATTGTTGAAGGTAAAGAAGGTAGTTCAGATCTTAAGATTGCAGCTTTCAGACTCCTTCGTCGTTGTATGTCAGATCCAAGCAATGCTTTAGACTTCCTTAGTATTGGTGGAGCACAGTCAATTTGTGAATCTATCAAGAATAGCTCAGATCAGACTCTTGTTCTTGTAGAAGCTATTCGTGTATTGCTTGGACTTCTTTATTCAGGAAGCCCAGACTCAGAATATAGTGCAGCTGATGCACCAAAAGGATACCAAGTTTGCCAGTTGGATGTGAATGATTGCAATGCAATTGTAAAATCTGTGAATCATGCAATTCACAAGGAGGAGAATGGAAGACATCTTCGTTTAATGAGAGCTGGATTTGGTATTATGGCTTATTTACTTTCTGAGAATTTATGTATTGAATCAATAGCAAACAGTGAAACTGTGAATGTAATGAGCAAAGTAATGACAATTTTTGCTTCTGATATGGATTCTACTGCTTTGATATGTCAGTATATTTCATTCTTGAGCAAATACGCGTTAGATTTAGTTCCAGGAATAGTAAATGATGACTTTAGAAATGCTTTAGAAAATTCAGCTTCTAAAGCAAAAGGAGCAAGAAAGGACTTCGTCACAGGTGTAAGCACAGCCATAATGTCTGGTGATTACTCAGCTTTATCAGTTCTTTGTGGTGAATTTGACTTCGATATTACTCATTGGAATGTTGAACCTTATCCAAATGGTGTACAAGATTTGCCAAAGGAGACCAAAGACTTCTTGAGAAACGGTGGAAAACTTAAGATAGTTTTGGATGGGAAGTCAAGAGATGAGTTTACATGGAGAGCTTCTCAAGACTTGTACAAACTTGAATGGAAGGTTGGTACTAAAGATAATGATTTCAATAACTCCTTGCCAATTGGAAAGATTAGAAACATTTGGAAAGGCCTCCAAAGTACGGTTTTGAAGGCTGCAAATATGGTAGAACCAAGGAAGATTACTGGACCTACTTGCTTTGTAGTAGTTGGGCCACCATCAGAAGACCAGCCACAGGGTATGGAACTTTCATTAAAAGCAAAATCAAAGAGTGAAAGAGATGGAATTATTGAGAACTTTGTCATGTGGAGAGAAGCCGCAACATACCATTGATTAATTTAATATTGGGAGCTGCGATTGATGAATCCGTTGTTTTGATTTGAATTTGATAACTCGAATATAAGTAATCTCTAAGTTGAAGTACCAATATGATACATAGTGATAGATTCGAACCAATTTGTTGAACATATCTCTCGGCTTTTCTTTTTTTTCAAACATTATTAAGTGGTTGTTCAATAATTTAATCGTAGTAAGAGGTTATTTATATTATTAAAGTATTAGATTTGAGATAATTTCTATTTTTGGGCTTTTTTGTTATTTAGCTTTAAGACTTCTCCGAGTCCTTTTGATTGGATAAAGACGTATCTTCCACCATCGTGATTCTTGAAGCAACGAATTCCGAACTCTCAAGAAAGTTCTGGGCACAGTTCCACAAACAAAGTTTCTCTTTCCTCGTTAGACTCTTTCCTCCACCTCCTGATCCTCCCACAACACACTTCTTATAACACCTAGAAGTCAACTTTGCCATCATCTTCTGTGATTCTACAACTCTTTGCAGTAGTTGAAGTTTTTCAATAGCCTGAATAGAACTGTTCTCCTTTTCTCCCTCCATGATTAGTCCTTTTCTTTTCAACTTTATTCCCTCGATTTCTTTTTTAACCTTAGAAATTTGGCGCCAATAATAAACACGTCAAAGTTAACAAATGACTGGTACATGCAAAATGGGTAGTCATAGTATTGGCGGCAATCGTTTTACAGAGAGAATTTATTATTATTCTGCTTAGATAAAGACTTGATAGAGGATATGTGGGGAGAAGGAGGGGATTATTCTTCTTCTTCTTCTGTGTTATTTTGGGGAATATTGTAATAGCTTTCTTCGTAATATGGGAACGGTTCTGGTTGCATTGGGGGAGGTGGAGGGTAGAAGTTATAGTAATAATAGTATCCTCCTCCTGGGCTAGATGAGTATGGATAGCTATATGGATTTTCGCCCATTGCAAATGGTGAAGTTTGTGGAGTTGCTTGTACTCCTGGAGGACGAGGACCAGCTGATTCAGGGTTGAACATATTATTATTCATGGCAGTTTCAACATTACCTCCATATCCACTTTGGAAATACGGTTCAGTACCTAGTAAAGGAAATCCATATCCAAAGAAGGGGCGATAGTAATAGGGGTAGGTTACTCCCATTTCTCCGCATCCATATTTACATACAGCTGCCATATAACCACTTTGAGTTTTCAAAGAATGGGATGCTGAGTGCTTGTGTGAATTGGAAGATATAAGCTTTCTATTATTAGGTTGTATGTGACCTTGTTTTTCATTTTCCTCGTCTTTTGAGTCGGATCTGAGCAATTTTTCCGCTTCTTTGCTTTGATATTCATGAGTTTGATTTTCTGATTCAAAGAAAAGTTCATGCACTTTGTTTCCTAACCTATCTCTTAAAATAGCTTTATCCTTATAAACAGTGAGTGTACCTTGATTGGTTAAGTTAAACTTTAATACAGCTTCCTCTTTTTTTTTATGTTTTCCTCCTTCCATCTCTTCTACTGAAACTTCTCTTGTAATGGATTCAACATGATACATATGCTGGTGCCTTTTTCCTTTAATTTTTTTCTCTTGATTTCCAGATTCGATTTGTTCTGGTTCATCAAACTCTAGTATGATAGCATCTACATTCTCTAGACTTTTTAATGGCGCATTGTAAAGCATATTTAATGGAAGTATTCCAGCTCCTTTCCTCCAATGATCGTTAAAATTCATCCTTTCATTATGAACACTTTTTTCTATTCTTGAATTCCTTTCAATAAAGTTTGATAACATCCCCTTTTGAATTGCTATTTGCCTGGAATGTTCTGATATTATGCCTTTAATTAGGCTGTTTACCATAAATATCATTATCCCAACCAAAACCAGATTCATTACTGCAGATACCAATGTAATTGCCCCAAGACTTTTTGAAATTATCCAAAGCTCTTTCCTCCTTTCACTCAAATCCTGTTTTTCATAAACTCCCAACTTTTTTTCATTATTCGTCTCTTCCTCCTGAAATGGTATAATATTCTTTTCAGACATTGGCTCTTCTTTAATAATCTTATTCAAATTTTTTAATAAAAATCAACAACTATGGTTAAACTCTTAAAAAAAACCTAACTCTTTTTGTTCTCTTTTACATATATGTATATTATTTTCTACACTAATATACAAAATTAACAATAATTATTCCTATTTTCCTTTTCCACTTTCTACTTATTTTTTTTCTCATTCATTATTTGACGAAAATTTCCTCTACTTAGTCCCATAATAACATTATTGCATGCATCCACATTAAATCCTTCACCGGTATTGAATATTTTTTTTCTAAATTCATGCATTATCCACATGAATTTCATGCAAGCAAAATTGCATGTACCGGTAAATGTCAACAATTAAATAAAAAAAAAAATTGGGGTGGAGAAAAAGATAGGAGATAAAACAACTAAAGTCGAATTGTAGAGTAAGCTAGTAAATATTTATTTAGGTATTTGCGATAGAAATAATATCAAAACTTAATTTAGTCTTAAAAAGTTCATTACTTGTTGAATACGAAAAATTCTATTAAATTAATTTAATATTGCCCACATAGGATTACATATTTGGGTGAAAGAAAATGGTTGATGAATATGAAATTAAGCATTTGACGGGAAAAGAAAAGATTACTCAAAATATTTGTGTAGACATGTCTTAAATTTGCCAGATTTTCACTCAATTATTATTTTTAATAATTCTTTTGAAATCACATCGAGGCAATGCTGTGTGCACACTCGGGTGCACATATTAATGACAAGGCAAAAGTACCGGTAAATTAATTAAAACTTACATGAAGATTAAAATTTGTCAAAATATTCAAATTGTATACATTTCGCTTTCTTTCTTCAATTGAAAAGCTCTAGAATTCATTCTGGCTTTCTCAAAAAATAATGTTTTTTAATAAACTTACATATTAATCCAATATATATATTTATATGAATATATATATTGGGTTAATATATATATTCATATATTTTTGTTTATACATATAAATTTTAAAATTCAAGGATTAATTTAGAGTGAAAGGAAGGAACAAAGTAAAAACATGGAGATTTCTGACAAAATAGCTTTTGATGGCTATAAACATAACAATTTAGTTTTACAAAAGCTCAAAAATAATAAGGAAAGAAAAGTCACAGAAAGCTCACAAAAATGCAGTGAAAGGATTGAAAATAAACTTGGAAATATATTCAGGGAAATTAGCTTGAGAAATGAATCCAATGCTTATAAAATAACAATGAGTAGTGAAATACAAAGAATTACAAACATGAACAAACTTGATGCTTATTACAAATTTTTAGTGCTTTCTTACTCAAAGATGTTTCTTGCTTTCATAAGTCTTAAGAATGATTGTGAGTTGGAGGATGTCCACTTTCATACACTTGAACTAAGGAAATTAAACTATATTTTCAAGAATTGTACTCATTTTAGGATTAGTTGTAAACTTTTCGAAGGAAAAAGTGACTCCAATCTTGTTAAAAAAACAAATAATATTTTGAAGGAAATATCAATCTCAAAGAAAGAAAAGCCTTCTCAAAAAGATAAATTAGATTTATTAAACAAAATAGATTCACTGAACAGCTCAGCAAATAATCTCAAGACAAAAATTAAACATTATTTCTCGAATAATATCCAAGAAGAAATTAATGTTTGTAAATATACTCAAGTGAACGAAGAGCCAATTTTATTAATAAGCTCAGAATCAAACACTGATCTTTGCACTTCTGATTCAAGCTGCTTAGAAGTTTCTAATGATGAGAATTCCTCCAATAGTGAAGAGGAGACTAATTTAGTTAACAAAAATAAAGATCGAATAGAGCTTGAGACTAAAGATAAATACAATTTTAGACATCGAAGATCAATAGAAACCATTTCATTCAGAGGAAAAAAGCTTGAGAATTACCCTTTAGTAGAGTTCTCTCCAGCTCCAAAATATCATAGTAGATCTAAAACACAAAATACCAGCTTTTTAGAACATGGACAATCCGTCAACAAACTATGTGTATCTTTCAATGGAATCTTGTTGAATAAACAACCCATTGATCCCTAGCTTGGAAATGCAATAAGATCATAACGAACTTTGGATCTACAAATTTGAACCAACAACTTCTATTAAAATACAAGTTGAACATTATACCTCATTTATACACAGACTGGGCGCCAAACGAGGCCATGCACAACAAATAAGAATTGCATAAAATTCCCGCCAAATTGCCATATTAATAACATTAAATGGATTCTAGTAAAGAATAAATATTATGATTATCTGGTTAAAGAGACTTATAAGAAAAATAGTTTAATTAAGCAAATTAGAGATAACTATGATAAGTTATTGCCAAATAAGATCTAGTTCTTTGTCCAGATCTTCAGGATTAATAAGGTCAATTGGACAAGTATAATTCTTTTCGGTATAAAACATATTGGTTGACTTGGAATCAACAAAATCTCTGACCTTTGAGATGAATCTGAGACCAAATCTTTCAAGTTTTTGCCTTGCGCCCCATCCAGGAAGTGTTTTAAGAGCATCTAATGAAAGCGGGAGATTCTCAACAAGAGCATCAATAGCTTCCTTTGATGCAATAGAGTTGGTATTAGAGATTCCAAACTCTGCAGCTAAGTTTCTTCTTAGTAAAAGTAATTGATTTCTAAAATCTTTAAGCTGTTCATTTTCACTGTTAGATTCTTGATACATCAAATTTGCCTGCTTCTTCTTAACTATTGAATGGGGAGATCCTTTATCAATGAATTGTCTTTTTCTTCTGGATTCCTTGAGATTCTTATCGTGATTCAAGTTCTCTATGTTGTTAGAGTTAGATATTAAGCCATTATTAGCAAAATTAATATCTGAAGAAGATTGTTTTGAGTTAAAAGAATACAAGGAAAGAGATGAGTTAATATTATGGCCCAAATTAACATTATTTGATTCTGGAATTGGAGTAGAGTAGATGGACTCTAACTGTAAGGCTTTGAAACAAGAAAAGTCGAGTTCATAGATATCTTGTTTTTCTGCTTGTTTATCAATTTTAAGAGAAGCAACTGATACTCCATTTTTGAGTTGAACCAAATTCTCAGAAAAAAGCTGATTAATAATAAACAAATGCAGGAATCTTTGCAGATTTCCTGGCTTCCAAATATTTGTATCATTAAGAAGACCAATACAGTCTTTAAGGGAGCCTTTTGATTGCTTATCTTTCTTTTTCTTTCCTTTTAAGATTTCTGCTAAGCTAGATAAAGTTAAAAATCCATAGGTTTTTGTAGCTCTTGCCTGTTCTTGAAGGCTCATTCTTACTGAGTGAAAGACTTGACGAGCAAGACCTTCCACATTAATGTTAGTCGGCTTTTCTAATTCAGATCTCATACAATTATCGCATTTAACCTTACATTTTCCTTTAAAATCCTCTCCAAAATGGCTTAGAATCATTGTTCTTCTGCATTTATATTGTTCTTCACAATATTTCACCATACCTAAAAGTCCATCAATTGTGGATTTGTTATTTGAAGAGTTATTCTTGGAGGTATAATACTTTTTGGAAGGTTTTTCAATGTTAACTCCTGCTAAAGTTTGTAATCTAGAGACATCTTTGTAAGAGTAATATAATATACATTTAGACTCTAGTCCATCTCTTCCAGCTCTACCACTTTCTTGGTAATAGTTTTCAAGGGATTTTGGCATGGATAGATGAATCACAAGTCTAACATCTTTTTTATTGATTCCCATTCCAAATGCTATGGTTGCTACCATGACCTGCTTTTCGTCATTCATCCATCTTCTTTGTGCCAGATTCCGCTTATCTTCTTTCATGGATCCATGGTAATATGTTGCAGAAATTCCTTCCTTGTTCAAATCTTTGGAGACTTCTTCGCACTCATTTCTGCTCAAACAGTAGATAATACTTGTTGATCTACAAAACCGTGGAGATCTAAGCAGCTCACAGATCTCATTGAGCATCTTTTTTTTACTTCCACTTTTAGCTCTTACCTCATATTTTAGATTTGGTCTGTCAAAAGAAAGACTAAAGATAGCAGGAGATCGCATCTTTAGTTGTTTAATTACATCACTCAAAATACTATGAGTGGCAGTGGCAGTTAATGCTATTATCGGGACATTTGGGAACTCTTCTCTGAGTTTACAAAGTTGAATATAGTCAGGTCTAAAGTCAAATCCCCATTGACAAACACAATGAGCCTCATCAATTGCAAATCTTAATAATCTTGATTCATCATTAATTTGCTTTAGTAGTGAAAACAAAGTCTTTGAATGCTTAAGCTTTTCGGGAGTTACAAATAGAAAGGCAGGACATGTTTCAGGATCTCCCTTCTTCAGTAAGGATGTAATATGATTCAACTCATCTGCAGACTGATTACTATTCAAACTTGCACATTTAATGCCGAGTATATTCAACTGTTCAATTTGGTCAACCATAAGTGCAACTAAGGGCATGATAACCACCGTCACACTTGCAGGGTTGTTATATTTTAAAAGGCCAGGAAGCTGGAAACAAAGTGACTTTCCTCCTCCTGTTGGCATCATAACAAAAACGTCCCTTTGAGAAACCACTGCATTCATTATCTGTCTTTGATTTGACCTAAATGATTCATTGCCAAAAACTTGCTCATTGATTCTTTTCATATCCTCTGACCATTCAAAATCTTCCCTTTCCCAATCTTGGTCCTTCTCATTGACCTGAACTTTTCTCCTGCAATTCAATAACTTTTTCTCGTTTGAAGAGCTTTTCTTTGTTGTATTCTTTCTGGACTTTGTTTTAACCGTTGAAAAGTCAGAATTTGGCAGGATATTCAAAATTGTATATAAATTCTCCTTGCTAGAAGATGAGCTTGATACAATCTCCTCTACTTCCCTTCCTCCACATCCCAATACTTTCAATTCTATAACTTCATCTTCATTCTCTTCCTTACACAACTCTTCAACTTTTTTGTGATTACTAATTATGTTGTCCACATGATTATCCGAAATCTCTGCCACGTATGTATTTTCAATACCGGTGTTTGCATGCGGGTGTGTGCATGCATGGCTATCACTATTGAAGGTAATTTTTTTTGAAACATTTCGAATTACATTGGAAAACGAGGAAAAGTCTCTGATAGGTTTTCCGAAAAAGATTTTACCGATATTGTTTGTTTCATTTTGCAGCACACATGATATTTCTGAGTTAGAACTTCTGCCTTTATTCAATTTAGAGAGTAAATCGTTTTTTATTTGTTCAAAATTCTCCTTATACCATCTTAATTCCGACTCTAAACTACTCTTATGAGTTTCTTGAAATTCTGATTCATCTTCCATTTATTGGGTTATATTATTTCTCACAATATTAAAGGAAAAAAGAAATAATACTCTTGTCCCTTTTTTCTTGATGCAAAAATACCTAAAAACATAAAATTGACTATATTTTAAATAATTCATTTCAATAAGAATTAACATAGTGTGGGGAGGTGGCGCCTTTTGCTTGCCTTAAACTAAAGGAGTTTTCTCTTGTCAAAATAAAAAAAGAAAACAGGGGGTATTAAGAAACAAAGATGATGGAAAAGGGGGAAGAAATAATTTCTACCATAGGATTCACCCAAGAGAATGCAGAAGCTTCTCGGAAGCTTTTTGAGAATTGTCTGGATAGATGGAGAAGAAACAAAGTTAGTCTTGATCCACAATGTGGGAATATTTCAAAAGATGATAATTTAGACTTTTGCATATTGGATGCCAAGTTTTCAACTGGGAAATTTCCTTCCCAAAATCCATCACCTGAGTTTTATGAAAAGTATAATTCAAGCTCTTACAATGTATTTTCTAATAAGACTAACCAAGACAACATTGAAACACCAATAATACAACTATTTGGGTCAACCAGCACCGGAATAACAGTTTTAATAAATATTCACTGTTTCTTTCCTTATCTCTACTGTGAAGTACCTAAAAGCACACCTCCTAATCCAGAAAAGATTAAAACTCAAATTGAAAGTGGATTAGGAGCAACAGAAGGAAAAAATGTCCTTAATGTACAAGTTTTAAAAAAAGAATCAATAATGCATTACAAAGGCGATTCAGAAATAGAAGATTCCCAGTTCTACAAAATCACTCTACAACTACCAAACTTAGTTCCCACCTGTAGATCTATGATAGAAAATGGGAATTTAGATTGTATTCCTCAAGCTTACGAAGCAAATATACCTTTTATTCTAAGATATTTAATTGATAGAGATTTAAGTACCGGATCATGGGTATCGATACCGAAGCAAAAATCGTATATTAGACTTGGAGGACAAGAATTTGATTTTAAAGATGCAGGTTTTGTAAGGATAAGCCCATTTCAAAGAATTAGTTCATGCCAAATAGAAATGGATCTTTTCTATGACGATTTGATAGTGCTTGGAAGCTCAGGGAAATGGGCAACTTTACCACCAATAAGAATACTTTCTTTTGATATTGAATGCATTACAGAGTCTGGAGTAGGATTTCCAGAGCCACATAAAGATTCTGTTATCCAAATATCTTCAGTAGTAACACTTCTAGATAGCCCTGAATCCATTTGTAATGTAATATTTACTCTCAAAGAATGTGCATCAGTAGCTGAAGCTTTTGTATTTTGGTTTGAGTCTGAAAAAGATATGTTATTAGCATGGAAGGATTTTTTATTGGCATTAGATCCAGATGTCATTACAGGTTATAATTGCATCAATTTTGATATGAATTACCTATTAGAAAGAGCTAAATTATTCCAATTGAATGATTTTTTCTTCTTTACAAGGCTAGCTAAAACAAAAATTACAAGTAAAGATACCAGATTTTCATCCAGAGCATTTGGAACTCATGAGAGTAAATTGATTAATATTGAAGGAAGGATTCTATGGGATATTTTGGAGACTATTCGTAGAGAGCACAAATTAAAAAGCTATTCTTTGAACTACGTTTCCACAAACTTTCTAAAAGAACAAAAAGAAGATGTTCATTATTCAATGATTAGAGGCTTACAAGATGGAAATCCTGAAACAAGAAAGAGAATTGCAATATATTGTCTCAAAGATTCAATACTTCCATTAAGGCTTATGAAACATTTGAAATTATTCCCAAATATTATAGAAATGGCAAGAGTAACGGGTACCACAATAGATATTTTGCTAAGTAGAGGCCAACAAATTAAAGTTACAAGCCAAATCTTGAGGAAATGTAAGTCTACCAACTTCTTGATGCCAACAGTAAAGAATCAATCTGATGGGGATAACCAATATGAAGGAGCAACTGTATTAGAACCTTTAAAAGGATTTTATAAGGACCCAATTTCTACTTTAGATTTTGCTTCTTTGTATCCCTCAATTATGATTGCTCACAATATTTGCTATTCTACACTAATTCCTCCACTTAATCTTAAAAATGTACCAGAAGATTTAAGAAAGACTTCTCCAACTGGTCATTCTTTTGTATTATCTTCAGTCAGAAAGGGTATACTTCCATTAATTGTTGAAGAGCTTATAGCTGCAAGAAAGAAAGCCAAAAAAGAAATGGAGGAAGCAACTGATCCAACATTAATCTCTATTTTAAATGGTAGACAACTTGCTTTAAAGACTTCAGCAAATAGTGTTTATGGATATACTGGTGCAGTGGCTGGAGGCCAACTTCCATGCTTGGAACTTTCAACAAGTATTACTTCATATGGTAGAGCAATGATTGATATTACCAAAAATGAGGTTGAAAAGATATATAGAAAAGAAAATGGTTATTCTGCTGATGCCAAAGTTGTTTATGGTGACACAGATTCTGTAATGATTCAGTTTGGAGTATCAGATATTGGAGAAGCAATGAAACTTGGTTTGGAAGCTGCAACTTCAATAAGTAAGCTCTTTGTAAAACCAATTAAATTAGAATTTGAAAAAGTATATTGTCCATTCTTATTGATGAATAAAAAAAGATATGCTGGAGTACTTTTTAAGAATCCACAATTCCATGAGAGAATTGATTGTAAGGGAATTGAGACTGTTAGAAGAGATAACTGTCTTCTTGTACAAAAAGTGGTTGATACTGTCTTAAAGAAGATTCTAGTTGATAAAGATGTTGAAGCAGCCAAACAATATACCAGAAATGTAATTTCAGACTTACTAAAGAATAAAATAGACTTGTCTTTGTTGGTAGTTAGTAAGAGTCTTGGAAAAGATGATTATACTGCAAAACTCGCTCATGTTGAGTTAGCAAAAAGGCTTAAATTAAGAGACCCAGGATCTGCACCAAATATTGGAGACAGAGTCTCTTATGTAGTAATTAAAGGTGCTAAAGGTCAGCCTCAATATGATCGCGCTGAAGATCCATTATATGTACTCGAAAATAATCTCGCAATTGATACACAACATTATGTAGATACACTAAAATCTTCAGTAATTCGAGTTTTTGAAGGAGTCATGAAGGATCCTGAAAAACTCTTTTCAGGAAGCCATACAAGATCTGTAACTGTTTTGAGTGTTACAGGAGGCGCTCTAGCAGGATTTGTAAAGAAGGGTCTTCAGTGTATGAATTGTAAAACAATTATAAAGGAAGGTCCACTTTGTAAAGATTGTTCCAAACAAGAAAATATGGAATGTTCGGTACTTATTAATAAACTTCATGAATTCAGAGAAAAAGAAATTGAATATAATTCACTCTGGACTCAGTGCCAAAGGTGCCAAGGAAGTGCTTTCCAAGATATTATTTGTACTTCAAGAGATTGCCCTATATTTTATAGAAGAACCAAAGTTAGAAAGGATGTGAATTCTATTGGGGAGCAAATCAAAAGGCTTGATCTTAATTGGTAGAATATCTTTATCTCTTAAGCTAAACTTTAGCACTTTGGTAGTTATAGTAAAATTGTATATTTGAAAAGGAAAAAAAAATGATTAATAAATGTAATGCTTGATATGGTTTTTGCTTTTTTTAATTCCTTAACTTTTTAATACAATTTTAAAAGCCATAAAGTCCAAAGTATTAGTAACTTCTTCCAAATAGTGTAAATTTCTTTGCGAGTTTATCACAGAAGAAACACTTTGTTTTTCCTTCTTCTATTTTAAATATTTGATCATTAGGTATACACAAGGATTTCATTGCACCGGTCATGGACTGATTGTCTTCATTATCCAAACTAAGTCTTGCAGTTTCCTTTTTAATTTCTTCCTCGCATGATACATCCTCACACCAAGGAGCTATAACCATCTTCTTTTGGTTCAGTGTATCCATAACTTTGTCAAATGTATCAACTCTTATGATAGATTCATTTTGTCGTTGTTTGGCCTTAAATAACAGTCTATTTTGGAATTCTTCCAACAACTTTGGTATCTTTGATTCCAATTCGGAAATTGGAATATCCATTTTCTCCATATTATCTCTAACAACAACACGAACACTTCTCTTTTCGATATCACGCGGTCCAACTTCAAATCTCAAGCATACACCTTTAACTTCCCAATGGTTATATTTCCAGCCAGGAGTATAGTTAGATCTATCATCGATCTTTACTCTAACCCCAGCCTTCTTCAAAATACACTCCACTTCATTGCAGATTTTCTTCTGTTCCTCAGTGATAACGGTTTTAAAAATGATGGGAATAATAATAACTTGTACAGGTGCAACCTTAGGTGGCAATACTAAACCTTTATTATCTCCATGTGTCATAATCATAACACCAATAGCTCTTGTAGTTAAGCCCCAAGAAGTTTGATGTGCATATTCTTTGTTTCCTTTTTCATCTTCAAATTCAACACCAAACATTTTGCTAAAGTTTTGTCCAAGTAAATGAGAAGTTGCAGCCTGAACAGCGCGACCAATTTCTGGAATGAATCCTTCAATTGATTTAGTTATATCACCCCCAGGGAATTTTTCATTCTCAGATTTGGTACCTTTAACTACAGGAGTTGCCAATAAATCTTCATAAATAGATGCATATTCATTTAAAATGATGTCAACCATTTCTAAAGCCTCTTTTCTAGTAGAATGGGCTGTATGTCCTTCTTGCCATAAAAATTCACGTGTTCTGATGAATGGAGTTGGATGCTTAAATTCCCATCTTACAATGGAAGTCCATTGATTAATCTTAAGTGGCAAATCCCTATGGGATCTAATCCATTTGGCAAAATATGGATACATGATTGTTTCAGATGTTGGACGGATAGCTATTGGCTCGGCTAAATCTGATTTTCCTGATTTAGTTACCCATGCAACTTCAGGAGAGAATCCTTCAACGTGATCTTTTTCAGTTTCTAACTTTTTTTGGGTTACAAAAATGGGGAAATAGGCATTTTGTACATCATGTTGTTTGATTTTCTGATCGAAAACGCTTTGAATTGTTTCCCAAATAAAGTAACTCCATGGGCGTAATATGTAACACCCAGAGATATCATAGTATTCAATCATTTCAGACTTTACTATAACTTGGGAATACCAGTCTGCAAAAGAAGTTATTTTGTCTGCTGTAATTCCAAGCAAACTTTCGTTTTCCTTAGATTCTTCAGGCTTTCCTGCAGGTTTCTGTTCCTCTAAATTATCCATAGAAAACCATTTAACTTTCTTTCCACATGATTCAGCAAATTTTACAATGTCATTAATATGGATTGAAAAGCTTTCAGTATTGGTTAGTGGATGTACAAATACTTTCTTGTCTTTAAGACATTCATCAAAGTAAACTTGAATTCCTCCAGATTTCTCAAATATTAAAGATAAAGGAGTTAAGCATCCCCTTTTTACCTTAAGAGTATCATTTAAAACATCTTCATCAGCTAATCTAAGCTTGTTTCCACTCACACCAAAGATCTGCCCAAGGTTCTTCATTTTCGTATCGGTTTCGTGGTGTGCCAAAACAAAAAATAAGCCTTCGTTACCTTTTGATTTTATTAATAGATTTTTTGCAAAGTCAGTATTGTGTTTTTCTGCCTGCTCTTTAAGCACTTCCACCATAGATTCCATATTTGGGGTAGCATCATGATCAAACTTAGAATAGTTTATAGAGAGCTTGCTCAATTGATCTAATACCTCGGAGTATAGTTTTTCATCCACTGACATCTTTATCTTAAATTCTATAACTTTTAGTTGTTTATTATTTCTTTTGGTACTTTTAATAAATTTATTTTTTGATGGCTTTTTTTTTTTAAATAATTATTACGGGTTTCATTTCAATTTGACTAATAAAATTGGGACAATTCCCATATAAAGCAGCTTTCCCGCATTTTTTTTTCTCAAATTATTTGAGGTGATACTTTGCAAATATATTTGAAAAAAACTTAAAAATTGTTTTTTCTTGTTTAATTAAAAATTATAGAAAATAAATAAAGCAGTTAAAATTATATTGAATTTAAGATTTTTTTAGAACCTTGTACATTGTTTTTTTTAATAATTTATTTGTCCACATGAGCTTGCATTGTAATTGCATGCATGCCAGTTGCATACGTGTAAATGTGAGTAAGTGAATTTTTTCTATACCGGCGATTAGCAATAAGAATTATTGCATGTTGAAAAGAAAAATTCATGCAATGTCCACATGATTTTTTAAATTAATATTTATAACATTAAATTAAATTAGAAGAAAAAAAATAATACAAGCAAAAAAAAGGGTTATATTAAAACGGAAATTAAAGAAAGATAAGAGTTTTATGTAAATAATTGAAATATTGTATGAAAGTTTTTATTTGAACAAGGAGGGGTGCAATCACAAATAATATATAATTTTCTGAATTGATTAATTAAAGATCTCAACATTATAATCCACACTAAGCGCGCTCAAACAAAAATTAAACTTAAAGTAATTATCATTGGGGATGCAATACCCATGTACATGGATGGACTGTGGATTTTCTTGACTTTTAAAAACTATAAAGCATTGCTCAGTATCTTTAAAAATAATTACAAGTGGGAAAATGAATAATACAATAAATTCCTGGACTTCAGGGCTGGCAAACTTGTTGAATATGGGAAGAAATCAGAGGGAAAATATGACAGGAGAAGCAAACATACCTAATCAAGGCAATGACCCTCACTATTGGGGTGTACAAGGTAATGGAAATAGATTTGTTTCATATCAGAATTTGCATGGGGTTTCTCCAAAGGATATTTATCAAAGAGGAAATAATTTTGTAAACCCAATGGATTATTCCCAATTTTCTCCAAGTATTCCAAACTTTACAACTGCAGCATATACTTCAATTTCTGGAATGAAGCAAATTGTTTCTATCACTGATATTGGAAGTGTTGTTGCTCATTATTATGATCTAGGAAAATATGTAGGACTTGGTGGGGCAATCCGATTCTTTATGCTTTGCAAGCAAATTAAGCACTCATTTGTTAATATTTCATTGAATGATGAGAACATTAATATTGGTGTTTATTCTTCCTCAGTTGATCAAGATTCTGGATTTTCTTATCCATTGATCATACATAACAATAAGTTTCATTTATTTGGTACTGTTCCTACTTTGAGATATATTGCCAAAAAGATAGGTGAGTATGGAATTGATGCATATAGGGACTATGCTTTGGATATATTTTCTGAAACCCTTTCTGAGTGGAGAAATGAGCTGCTTCTTGCAATACTTGAGAAAATTTCCGAAAGTAAAATGTTCCAAGATACAAAAGAAGAAGCTACTGAAACAGATTTGAACAGTTCTAGAATGACAAACTTCAGTAGAAATATTAACAAAATTATTGAAGATACAAAAAAGACCTCTGGAGCTGCAGTTTCTGATGATAATTACTATAAGAATTATCTGAAATCTAGAAGAAAATTCTTTAAATCTGTTGAAGCTATTTTGTCCAATTTTTCTGCAAATCCATTTATTCCATTAAAAGGCGAAGCTATTGCTTTGGATTCTACTACAGCAGAAGGTAAAGAAGTCCCAAGACAATTGTGTAATTGCCCAAGCTATTCTGAGCTTTTCTTATTCAGTATTATTTATGATGATTCTATTCTAATCAAAGAAAATTCCAAATTCCTAAATGAGAATGATGTTTCTACAGAAAAACTACTCGAAGAATTCCCAAAATTACATGATCTTTTTCAAGCTGTTATGTCTTATCCATTAATTACACAATGGTATAAGGAGATGGAGCAATCAGCAGATACTGAAGAATCTAATGAACATACAAGCAATAAGGCAACAAATACTACTACAAATAATGAAAGAGTACAAACAGAATCAAACGGAGTAAGAGCAGCAACCCCAAAAAAGACCCAAGATATTGAATCTACTATATATAATACCTCTATACCCATAAATAATGAGCCACATACTACCAATACAATCACATATAGACTTGCTCCTCCTAAGTCTCAGGTAATCTTTCCGAACAATTCTAACAATAATCAAAGAGTTGAAATACCTAATATATATCACCAAACTTGTTCATCAAATCCAAATGTTAGTACTAACACATTTAATGCAATTCGAATTAGCAATTACGAAACCAATTTTAGACCGAGTAATCCTCAACCCAGCGTTAATGTTAGGATTGCAAATTTTTCTCAAGTTAATAATTTACCTCATAAAATGGGTCAAGCACAACAAATTTCTACTGCAAGACAGTTTAATAACTATTCCTCTGACCCAAGACAAAATCCCCAGTACCCAAATTTTGCTCCCTCTACATTTAGGTAAGGTTTAAGTAGGATTTTCATATGCATCAAATAAATATTATTTGAAGTTTTTTTTTTGTATTTGTATATTGATAAATGAGTATTTAAAATGTTTTTTTTTAAATGATCTGATTCATTTTTATTTTAGCACTAAAAAAAGAGTCAAGTATTAACGGTTTAATGAATAATTCTATGCTAATTATAAAGTAAAAAAAAAAAAAAATCTAAGTAACACTGATAGATTCTTGAGAGCAATCTATTGTATCTGAATTTGACTCAGAGTCGTTATATGAAGGTTTTTCGAGATCAAGACTGGTTTGGTTGTCTTCTAAATTTCTTGAAGCATTCTGAGCGATAATTTCCTCTCTCATTTCAATTGCAATGAAAGCTTTTGGGTCACAAAGATAGGAAATTACTGTTGAAGCCATAGGAGAATCTTTAAAAGCCTTCTTGTAAATTTTACCATTCAATTCTCCAGGACAAATCATATCAAAAATCTCATCACTTATATGTTCAAAAAGAGGTAGAGATTCAATTGAATAGATTTGTTCGATACTTGCAACCATACTCTTCCAGAAACAGCTAATTACTGATTGGTCAATATATCCTGTCTCATTTAGATCTAAAATATTCCAAAACCAATTGATTGATTGCGGTGATTCTCTGAATTCTAATGAAAACAATACTTTAAAAACTGTCTTAATTCCTATAGCAGTTCTTGTTTGTCCATTAGAATCAGTTATAGACTTACAATTTTCTGAATGAACCTCAAAAATTCTATAAATTACAAAGATTGGAATAATGTATTCAAAGTCCATAAGTAATTGCTGAAGCATTTCTGGTAAAAATAGCTTATCTTCAAAGTTTCCAACTGATAGATTCTGGTTTTGGTCTTCACTATCTTCATTAGTGAATTGACCATTTTGTTCTGTATTAATTGATTTGGTTCTGTACTCAAACCACTCAAATATTTGAAAAATTAGCTGAGGATTAAATGGATTTTCAGATTCTGAAGTATCAGCAAGTCTTAATTCTAGGAACCTTGCAAATTGATCGGAAGAAATTAGATCTTGAATTCTTATTATACTATTCTTTGAACCAGAAAAAAAAATTATTCTTTCTATTACATAATTAGCATAAAAGTTCTCAAAATTAGGATGATTTATAGAAAATTGTCTTACAAGGCCCAGTTTTGTCTCAGAATTCTCTCGAATAGAGTTTTTTATCCAATATAAGAAATCGTAGTATGTGATCACTTCTTCCATGGGATTAATATATCCCAGTTCTGATCTGATTTGGAAAGTATAAAGTATTTTTAGACATGTATTAATGAACTTTGTTGGAGAAATAAACCCATAACAATCTTTGAACATCTTTGCATACATAGACGGGGTTAAGAATTGACTAAAAATTTCAGGGCAATGATCTCTACATCTTCTAAACTCTTTATATCTAACTACAATTCCGTCTGATTTTGACCTTACTCTTCTTTCAAATAATAACAAACAGATAATGGGAAAGCTTCTATTAAGTTCCTCAAAGAAAGTTAAAGTTTTCCCTGTTTTATATTCTGTATAAAAAAGTTGATTTTTTAAAGAAATCTGGGTAGCAGTTTTCCTTAGTAAATCGAATAATTTTCCCTTTCCATTTCTTTCTATGTAATTCTTTCTTGAAAGGTCATCCATTCGCTCCAAGAAAGCAGTGACATGATTCATATTGACTCCATTAAAGTTATTAATGAGGCAATTTTTATTTTAATTGTTTTTTTTTCTTGCCTCCTACCCTCCCAAATATTTAACATGTAAACAAGCAAAAAATAAAGAGGGCAAAATTTCACTGTGTGGCCCCTCATCCACTCAAAATAATAAAAAAATGGGTAGTGTGGGAATCGAACCTGATTAATAATAAATTACAGAAAATAATTTTCGAATTAGGCGCACATTTTTTTTTTCCTAATTAATATACCGGCATTACATGCAAACAAACAAAATTTTTCATTAAATAATTGTCAGCGTGCCGGTGTTTGCATGCAGAAATAATTACGTATTAATGTGGAAATGCAGATTTTTGAAATTTTATAAAAATATTTATGTTGGCATTTTAAATGAAGATAATAAAAGAGAAAAAAAAAATCGTGAATTAAACAAAAAGAAAAAGAGAAGAAATGATAATAAAGAAATATCAAGGCGGAATAAGCTTGATTGTATGATCAAAAGCAGAGAACTGCTTGTAAAATTTAACTTTTTTTTATTGTCAAAGAATCAATAGCTTAGCAGCAACGAGTGTATATAATTTAAAATAATAAAATACAAATGGAAATTTGGCGGCACGACAAAAAAATGTCAATATGCTTACATTAATTAGTTAAATTATATTTGCAGTATTTTTTAATGAATAAGTTGAGCTAATTGATACAATTTGGTAATCCTTTTTTTGAAAATAGCTAAATTCAAAAAAGAGAATTTTATTTGGAAATTAATATCAAGAGGTATTGGACTTTGAGTAGAGGAAAACTAACAAAGAAACTGAGATAGTTGTAATACTTGTACTGGATGTTACTAATTTTTCTTTGATAAGGAAGCTAAGAGCAATAATAAATGTCAAATCAGAATCCAAGTAAGAAGGATGAAACGACAAAAACTCGTTATCATGGATTGGGGTTATCAAACCAAGGAAGGGGGGTAATAAAGAGTCAATCAATAGCTTTTCAGAATTCAAAATGGTCAAATATTAATTCAAAGTCAAAGGAAATTGGAATTGACTCAAATGCAACACCAGGAATGACAACGGTATATGTTGGGAAGATTCCAGCTCAAGTCACAAATACACACATTCGAAAGTTACTAAGTGAATGCGGTACGATTTTGAGATGGAGCCGTCAGGAGGATCCAACAACAAAGAAGCTTTCATCTTTTGGTTTATGTGAGTTTGATTCTCCAGAAGGTGTTATAAATGCAGTTAGTGCTTTGAATGGAATAAAGATTTCAGGTGGACAGTTGTTAGTAAAGTACCAGCATGGAATTGATAAAGAAATAGCAAAATGGCAAAGTAATCGAATTAATGAGTTACTGAAGCATAGAGGGGGAGATTGTACAATTGAAACGATACTTAATGAACTTTCAACTTCAGATTCAAAACTGAGAATATCAATTCAGCGTTTATTGGCAGGGATGACATTTGAATTGGATTCAGAACAAGAACAAACATCTACAGAGCATGGCGATAATAAAAGTTCAAACAATGATGATCAAGAAAGAAATAACAAGAGAATTTCATATTCAAATTTAGATGACTCAGGGATAAGTTCACAAATGCACAAGAGTGGAGTACTAATTGGGTTCCCACAAAACCCAAAGGAGAAATTAAGAATGAAAAGATTTGAGGAAAAAAATAAAAAGTTTGAGAAAAAGCTACAAGAATTAGATGATGAACTATATGAACTTGTTAAGTTATTTCCAGAAAAGATGGACATTTCTAATGATTTAACATTTAGATATTTGCTTGATATCTTGCAAGAATCTTATCATAATTTTAAGTTCATATCATCCTCCAATAAGAAAACTTTTGATATGATTTCTGAGATTATTCAATCTGATAAAGAATTGATTCAGTCAAAGCAACTGGATTATTCTCATTCTGATTATAATATTGATTCAGAAATTTATGATCATGAAAGTGATGCTAACTCAAAGTCCAGGGCTGAATCTATTTCATTTAGCCCCAATAAACCTCACAAATACTTTGAAAACATTCTTAGTCCTAATAAATCCATTAAAAAAGAAGCAAATAATACTCTAAATACTGGAACTCAAAACAACAGTGTTTTCAATAATACTAATATGGAAAAGATTTCTATTAATTTACCCAAATTTCAGAAACATCAATTTGAAAATCCTATTGAAAGTCTTGAAAATATTAATAATATTGATGGAAGTAATAACAACTCGTCTTCTAGTTCTTCTCTTAATCTGATGAAAGATATTAATCATTTAGTTAATAGCAAAGAAGAGGTATTTTCTGCAGAAAATTGGAAAAATATATTAAAATCAGTCCAATTTGAGAATTATAAAGAATATGTTGAATTGGAAATGAAACGTATTATTGGTGAATCTGATCCAAATGCTTTGAATACTATTACCAATTTTATCATTGAAAAATTCTCTTCAAAAAATTTGATTCAAGAAACCATTAATATTTTGATTCAAATTCTTGACACTGAAGCTGAGTCATTTTTACGTGGGCTTTTCCTCAAAATTCTTGATGGTTAATTGTTAACTCCATTTATTTCCTATTTCTTTTTATTGGTACTTCTTATAGAGAGCATTTTAAGATCACCAATTATTCAATATTATTTGATTTTTTCCCAAAAATCAAGTAAATCCAATATAATAATGCTTTGGACATACTCAGAAACTATTTTATTTCACTACTAATATTTAAATTCTCATTCAGAACATCTAATATTTAAAATTATTCGAAATATAAGACCCTAAGTTATATTTCTTCAGAATCTTTAATAAACTAAATGAAGTAAATTTATTCAATAAAAGCCTCTCAGAAAACTTAACAGAGTAAAATCAACTCATTTCTGGAATTTGGTATTTACTATTAATATATAATTATTGATTGTACAATACACTACCAATGCTACCGTACATAATAAATACTAAAAAAACCAAAACTAATGTAAAACCAAATCCTTTTATTTTACTAAATAGATATTTCACACATTCATTTTTAACTTTTACTTTGGCCACACAAAAATTATTATTATTTAATTTATTTCCGTGTGCCAATATTACTTTTCTTGGGAAAAGCCCGCCAAACACCAGTTGATTAACTCATGCATTTTCTAAGTTAAAATGAAGAATAGAAGAGTGTAATTCGAGATGGCAAAAAAAAAGGGAAAGTTCGATTTAAATATAGCAGCACTATCAGCTAGTGTTGGATCTATGGTACTTTTAATGATGAGTATATTTCTATCTTCTTGGCTATATAATGCAGCAGGGAAGGGGTTTTATCCCTACCCACGTTATTGGGGGCTCTTAACAGTAATAGGCAGAAGGACACAGTCACACAATGAGGTTTGGGAAATTGCATGTATAACAGCAGGAAAGCTTGCACTTGGTTTGACTTGCTCATCCCCATTATGTATTTGGTACTCGCACAAGTGTGATGCATATAGAATCGTAAAGAATATCTCATATGCTACAGCTATAGTTTTGGCAATAACATGCGGAATGTTAACAGGAGCAATGATTTGCTCCTTAAGGAGTAACATTTCAAGCTTGAGATTATCCACAGCCTTCAGTTTCGCTGCTTTTTTGATATGTTCACTAACATTATGTCTATATGCATTCTTGATGAACGAAGCATTTGGAATAATCAATAGTGTTGGATATTATCCAGTTCCACAGCCAAGCGTCTCATTTGCTATAGCTTTGGGAGGTATATTTCTATTGTTGGTAGCTTTTATTGCATATGCTCAAAGATATAGAAAGTTAAGAGCTGAAAAAGATTTTGAGGAGGATACTTGGTATGAGTATCAAAATCTTAAAAACGAGTATTATGGATACAATGCAATGAATGACTACTAGAATGGTATATTCTTATATTTAACTTAAGTTTTATTATTATTATTGCTATTTTCTTCTTTTGATATTTACTTGCATCATCCTTGTAATTTTTAATTGTAAACCATATACTTTGCTGTTGCAGAGAACTTCTTGTAACCTTTAACAACTTTGTTAATGGCATCCAAAAGATCTTTTTCACTGATACTTTTCCTTCTTGCTCTAATTGCAAACATTCCAGCTTCAGTACAGACTGATCTTATATCGGCACCTGTACAGTTTGGACAAAGTCTAGAAAGGAGCTCAAATCTGATATCTCTTTCCATACTCATTACTTTAGCGTGGATTCTAAAAATCTGGGTTCTTCCTTCCAAATCTGGAAGTCCGAACTCAACTTTTCTATCTAATCTTCCTGGTCTAAGAAGAGCAGGATCCAAAGTATCTGGCCTGTTAGTTGCCATAAGGACCTTGATATTACCTCTTGCATCAAATCCATCGAGTTGATTCACAATTTCAAGCATAGTTCTTTGAACCTCATGATCTCCATGAGCACTTTCATCACCTCTTGCTCCTCCTATTGCATCTACTTCATCTATAAACAATATACATGCTTTCTTACTTCTAGCTAATTTAAAAAGTTCTCTAACCATTCTTGCTCCTTCTCCAACATATTTCTGTACCAACTCGGAGCCAATAACACATATGAAACATGCATCTGTTCTATTTGCTACGGCTCTTGCTGTTAGAGTCTTTCCAGTACCAGGAGGGCCATACAATAATACTCCTTTTGGCGGGTCAATACCTAATTGTACGAATCTCTCAGGATGTAATAAAGGCATTTCCACAACTTCTCTTAGACGTTCCAACTGCTCTTTTGCTCCTCCAATGTCATTATAAGTAACATCAGGTTTATCTTCTACAGTCATCATTGCAACTGAGGGGTCTATTTTTGGTGGTAAAGGTATCTGAATCTTATACTTGGTACGATCAACACCTACTCTCATTCCTTCTTCTATATCAGTTGGAGCAACTTTATCTCCTAGTCCAACTACATACTTGGCCATTTGTTTAATGTTGATCATATATTTTGCTTCCTCTGTACCAGCATCTATAATTTTTGTGCATCTTGCGACCTGTAAGGGCTGTTCCATTTGCATATTTTGTCTATCAGCTGCCAGATCCCATTGAGATGGAGGAGCCAAACCTGTATCTGACTCTCTTATACTATTCAGCTTTGAAATAGCTGACATTAAATCTTTGACCTCGGTTTCCACCTGTTTAATCTTTGACACATATGGCCCCATTCCATACTTTCTCATTATATCTATATCAACTTGATCAAGAGGACGAGACTGGTCTTCCTCTTCTTTTCCTCCATCTTTTTCTGTTTTAATCTGTGGCTTTACTGCCATTTTTCCTTATTTCCCCTTTGATTTCTTCCTTTCACTCTTTTCTTTGGGATTCAAACCTTTCTTTGCATTATTTCTTTTTCTCCTCTTTAATTCTTTTTCCCCTTTTACCGCCCTCCTCTCCTCTATCCCTCTTTCAGCTTTTAACCAATTTAATTAATTTTTGTGGGATATAAAGAAATTATTATGGGGGGGTGCGGGTTTGCCGCCAAAAAGAGAAACCCTTTTTAGATTATCTAAGTGTGGGGATTGGGTGGATTAAAATGGCGGGCCCATAAAAAATACTTGCATGGAAGTAGAGTGAGACTGCAAACAATGGGATGCGAATGGATTTTTGTGGAGTAATTTTAATATTGAGTTTACTAGATATTCATTTCCCTTTTGTTTTTTGAACATATTTAGGATTAGTTTTCTTTCTTTCTTCCTCTCCTTTTTTTTTTTGATTAATTTCTTCTTAAATTAAAAGGAATATATGAGACAGATTCAAACAAGGCGCGTATTCAAAAACATATATAAATAGATTAAGGTATCAAAGCTAAATGTTCCTACTAATTTATTCACTAACAAAGTATCAAAAAAACTTATTTATTTTCTAAAATTAATATTGTCATCACCATTTCAATATTACAGCTCCAAGAGCTATCAAATCTGAAAGTTAAATTTTCAATTTTAAAGCATGGATATATTTTCACACGTTCGTCTCGTCTCGTCTAGGAATTTGCATGCATGCATATAGGTAACTTGAAAGATTATAAAGAAAAAAAAAAGCATTAATTCTCTGTACCTTTATTATGTTTTCTTCTATAAGAATTAACCATAGGAGAGTGAGTATTCATGATATTAAGATTGTTCGAGGAGTCTATATTGTTATCGTAAGGAATATAGCTTGGAATTTCAGAAGATTCAGCGGTTATATGATCAGGATCATTGGCGGTGATGCAAGAAGTTAGAGATCTTTGTCTTCTTTTCATCGTAGCTTCAGTGAAGTGTTGTACATCATCTAGACAAGCTAGAAGCTCGTCTCTTTCTGATCGAACTACTTCCAATTCTTTGCTGGATTCCATTAAAGCATATTGAGTAGCTTCTAGTCTTTGAACACAACTTTCCCATTCACTTCTGATCTCATTTAGACTGTTTTCAGCGGTATTCCTGAGTTCTGTTAGAGTAGATTTAAGGGCATCAACTTGTGTAGATTTCTGACGAACTCTAACATTTAAAGACTTATTTTCGTCCATTAATGCTCTTCTTTCAACAAAAAGTTCAAGAATCCTTTTTTGCAAGGTTGCTTTATCGTCCTCTAAGATATCAACATTTTCTCTTAATTGGTTATTGATATCGACAAGTTCAGAGTATTGGTTTTCTAATTCTGCTAACCTTAAAGAATTTGCTGAAGACTTTTGTGAAGGGTGAATATGGTAGTAGTTTGGAGTTCCGCTTCCGCTTAGAGAAATAACATCTTCACATGTAGAAATATCAGATCTACTCATTATGGTTGAGTAACTATGGTCGAGTTTTTGCGATCCCAACTGTTTTGAGGACTTTAGTTGTTGATTTGCTGCCTCTAGCTGGGAAATTCGTTCATTCTTTTCACTAAGTTCCTGTCTTAGAGCAGAATTCTCCTTCTCAAGCTCTTGAGTTCTTGTTTTATACTTATTCAGATCTTCTACATTCTTCAAAGAGGCTAATCTGGACTGCTCTAGAATGGAAAGCTGACTTTGAAGTTTTACCTGTGTTTCACGGTACCTTTCTGTCTCTTTCATACAATATTCTCTCTCATGTTGTCTATCCTCAATTTCTGCAGAAAACTGCTTTCTAAGAGCTGACAAATCCTTATCAGATTGCTCTAAGAGTCTTTCCAAATACAATACTCTGTTCTTCTCAACCTCTATTTTCTGCTCTAAAACCAAGATCTTGTTATTGAGATCAGATTTCTGTGATTCATAGGATTCTGAAATCCTACTAGTCTCAGTCTCCATAGAAATCTTTGAAATCTCCATCTTATATTCTAAATCACTGATGATTCTTTTATGCTCAGATTCCATTAACTTAATCTTTGACTCTAAAGAGCTAATTTGGCCCTCATATAAAGTTATTCTATCTTTGAGTGATCCTATTTCTATCTTTGAATTTGCAATCTCTTCATCCTTTCTCTCTACTACCTCCTTATTTTGTTCTAGATCTTGTCTAGTTTTGTCACTATTTGTCTGTAAAGAATCCAAAATCTCCCAAAGTCTTGAAACATTTGTTGGAACTGAGTTTGACGATAAATTCTGATCATTATCTTGATTTTCAATTCTATCCAATAATTTCGGTACCTTTTGATCATGATCAATATCTTTAGGTACCGTATTCAATTCGGGTATATTTCTGATTTCTTTCTGTTTAATTTGTTCCTTTATTTTCAAATGATCTCTATATCTCCTTTGAATAACCCTTGCAGCTTGAATTCTAGATCCCAAAATTGCTAAGAAAGATTTCCTAATCTGGAATGACCTCCATCTTGATTGGATACTAAATGAAGCTTTTCTAATTTGTTTATACTCTTTCTTTGCTTTGTACATCCTCCAAGTTGCTGAGATACTTGTACAATATTTGTGACAAGCTTCAGATACTGAATGTTCTAGATGAGTTTGTAAAGAATCTTTAACAAAAACTTGAGTCTTTCCAATTTGCCAAGAATAATCCCACTTTCTTCTTTCCTCCTCATTTAGACCCTCCTGAAGATCACTCTGAAACTTCTCTAAGATCTTCCTACAAATCAATGAGTAATTCTTAGCTCCAGTAAAGTCGTGAGACTCAAAAGAGGGATAAAGGATCTTATATCTATTATAAAAATCTTTAAACTTTCTTCTTACACTGTATCCAGATCTTCGAATCCTAATACTCTCAAGCATACCCGCACATCTTAATTGACGTAATACATCCAAGCTATCAAATTCATGCACTGCCTTTCTACTATTTGGCTTTATACACCTAATATAGCTTGGAGATGTACTATTCAAAGTCTCAATCAGTCCATTAAGCTGATCTCTAAAAGCTCCACTAACTGTTACTAGAATTCCTTTTGGTCGATTAATTGTATTTGAATTTGCATTTGATGATTGATCTTCACTCAATTTTATACCGGTACCGGATCTTGAAATTGAAGATCTTTTTGCTAAATTTTCATTTGATTGTCTGGAATTAAATAATTCAATTATTAGACATGATTCTGATAACTTTAAAAGATCTGTAACATCTGAATGAAGTTGATCTCTGTTCTTCTCCAAAAATCCTCTGGTATCGTAAATTACTGGACCAGCATAATGTGAAACAGCAAAGCTGCTATTTGACATCTTACTTGGTTTATAAATTATCTGATTACTATTATGAGTCTTATTTGAATCTCCTGACAACTTTAAAATCTTATTTAAGAATGATGAATCTGATCCTTGAGGCATTAAACATTCGGAATCTAATAGTGGAAAAATACCATTTGGCTTCTTTTCAAGAGAATCAATAATTACCTTATTATCAATAAAATCAATCCTTGTCCAGTCGATACCTTCTCCTTCGTAAACTTGTTGTTCTTCTTGGAACATCTGATGATTAAACTGTTGTTGAAGCTTTTCGTTACTAAAGTTAATACAAAATTGTTCAAAAGAGTTACAATCAAAGACTTCAAAACCATAAATATCCAAAAGACCTATTGATCTTCCTGAAAAATTCTTCTTAGACAAAATATCTTGTCCGGTACCTCCTCCAATATTATTATTCATCAATCCATTTGTCATGGATTTATTAATTCTAAAAACTAACCAATCAAATAATTTCGAGTATATTGCTTTTGCCATTGAGTCTCTTGTTTGAAAAGCTGCTTCTAATGAAACTGGCATCCTTATAATTCTTCCTGTCTCAGGATCTTTAAGTTTCTTCCATTGAAATACATTCAAAAGTTCATTTGGATCCAATTTAAGTAATTTATAGGCTGAATTAAAAGAATCCATCTGGTCATCTCGTACCTTCGGAGCATCACTTGCACTTTCTTGAATAAAATCAAAGTTACAAAGATGTAGTATACCGGCACATATTCTCAAGATCTCAAAAATTTCAGATTCACAAAGTCCAATACACTTTAAACACTCTAAAACTTCCTTCATTTCAGAACAATCATCTCTTCCTGGAATCTCAATGTTCTCTCTAATGATCTCAAAATCTTCCTGAAACTTAATATTAAGCTCTTCTGAAATTGATTCTGGGAAGATCCCTTTGGATACTCCTGCTGCAAGACAATAGAATATATGGTAATTCCTTTCACCTTCTTGTTGGTTTGTAAGCCTACATTTCTCTAAAAGGTAGTTCGAAATAGATGCTCCTCTTAACTTCCCAGTTGCATCAAAATAGATTTCTATGAACTTTCCAAATCTAGATGAGTTATCATTTCTTATTGTTTTTGCATTACCAAAAGCTTCTAAGATAGGATTACTTCTTAACACAAGATTCTCTATTGAAGAATCATCAGTCTTTGGGGAAACTAAACTTATAGGACTTGCATTACATGAGTAAATTGAGGGACTTAAGGCAGAATTAGGACGACCACCAGTAAAATCAAAAGAGGATGTAGATTTTTGTATATTTGCTAAATAGCATAGAATGATCTTTGTTGCTTCTGTTTTCCCTGCTCCACTTTCTCCAGTAATTATAATGCTCTGACTCTTCTTATCTTTAAATAAGGAGTCATATGCATTCTGAGCCATCTTAAAAATATGAGGAGGTAGTCCACTGTATTGGTCACTTTTATTCTCGTCAGATTTTTGGCTAGAATTCATAGAGTTCACAGATTCTAAGCCATTTCTATATAAATTAAACAGATTTCTACCATAAAGCTCTGGGATTACCTTATATGGATTGATACTAATTAATATAAGATTTCCTATACAAGTATATATGTTATCTTGGTAATACCTTGTTCTTACATTATGTAACAAAGCTCCCTCACAATAATCTCCCAAAACTAAAAGATTAGGTATACCAGATAAACTAGATTTATGAACAGAATGCTTCTCAGCATGTTCACTGGTAATCTTTACCTCTAAGCCATCCTCAACTCTAGCCACAAAACCTTGTTCCTCTCTTCTTAATATAGTGGCTGGAGCCCAAGCCAATTTTGGGTGCTTTACCCAAACCAAACTTCTGCTCTCTAGAACTTCCTTTTTTTCTAACTGGAGATCCATCTTTTCCCAATTTTCAAAAAGGTAATTCAGCCTTTTCTATTTATCAAATTTACTTTTATCCATTAATAAAAAGCCTTTAACATGTTGGTAGACTTTCCCGCCAAAACTATTAAAGTGTGGTAGACATAAATTCGAGGATAATAAAAGAAAGTGAATAAAGAACTTGCATGCAAGGAAGATTGGAGTTAGAGGAATAACTTTAGATAGGAGGGTATTGGGTATATTAGGAGATAGAATATTGATGTTTCTAGAGTTTGATTAGAAGGATATGAAGTTGATAGGGTTGTTAAAACATAATGGATTAGGTTTGAGAGGTTAATAAGGCAAAAAATATCGTTAGAGTGGAAATTTATATTTGAGTATAAAATATTAGTTATTACAAAAAAAAGACTTGGCTTAGAAAAGGATTTACATGTAGAAAATATTAATAGATTTGAAGAATAAAGCATGCATATATTTGGCGCCAACTTCTTGATCAAGAAATTTAAAATATTGATTAAGACTAGAGAATAGGATCAATGTGGTTTTTTATTAGGCATGCAGAGTCAGCAAACAATGCAACCAATAACAATGATTCAACAGATTTAGGAGAAAAGTATAGTGATGAAAGAGTTCCAGATCCAACATTAACGGAGTTAGGACGTATACAGGCAGAAAAAACTGGATTATATTTAGCTTCAGAAAGTGTTAAGGTGTGGAAACAAGAAAGGGAAGACCAGAAGTCAATGAATTTGGCTAGTCCAACATTCAAAGCAATTTATTGTTCGCCAATGCAAAGGTCATTAGAGACTGCAAATGAGATCCAGAAAATTCTTAGTATTCCAGTATTTGTAAATCCAGATCTATGTGAAGTTGGAGGAGTTTTTAAAGGCAGAAGACATGTCTATAGTCCCAGAGAATCAAAAGAAGTTTGTGGCGGGAAAAAAAGGAGTGAAATAATGGAAGAATTCCCAAATTTTCAATTAGATGATAGGATCACAGAAAAAGGGTGGTGGGGAAAACCTCAAGAAACTTTCAAAGAGGCCTCTGAGAGAGCACAAAAAGTTGCAGAATTATTATGGGAAATTAGTTGCGAAGATTTGCAAAAAAAAGGTACCGAATATCAAGGAAATACTAATATTCTAATTAGTCATGGACTTTTTCAAGATATGATAATGAAGAGACTATTCATGCATAGAAGTCCTCTCCCATCCTTAGAGGAGTCTGCCATTTTCCCGTGTGAAAATTGCGCAATTAGTCAGATTGTATTGTATGACCACAATATTAGACAATATGAAGATACTAGCCACAAAGACTATTCTCAAAATAATCCGAGACGAGTGTGTATTTGTATTAAATGGAACTCTTCACACCATTTAGAGGATAATGAAAGAACTACAACAAGAATCTATCCAAATTCTAGGCGTAATCACCAAAATACTAAAAATTGTAGTAATAGCAGTAGTAGTAGTAATACTAATAATCATTTTTAATTATTCTAAACAAATTAATTAAAATCATTTAATTTTTTCTCCCACATTTAATATTAATGATTCCAACTGCCCGCCCAAAATTTAGGCGGGCATTCCACGCTGAATGTATATTTGAGACGGCTTATTTAGACGAGTCATAGTAAAACAATATTAATAAATAAAATAAATAATTTTTAATTTAAAATAAATTTTTTTAAAAAAATAATATTAATAAATTTATTCAATAAACACATTTTCGTGTCTACCTATTAAAACTAATAGAAAATATTTGACAAATAAATCAAGAAAGGCTTTTTAAATTGAGAGGAATTAGCTTTGTTGAGAATTTCTAGTACAAGTTTACTAAGAAGGAAAGACTTTTAAGGATTAATTAATTTAAAAAAATTGGTTTAAGAAACGAAGTCAAAATGGCAACTTTCTCTACTTCTGATGTTAAATTATTCGGCAAGTGGTCTTATGACGATGTCAATGTTTCTGACTTATCTCTTGTAGATTACATTGCCGTCAAGGACAAGGCTTGCGTATATGCTCCAGTTACTGCAGGTAGATACCAAGTTAAGCGTTTTAGAAAGGCTCTTTGCCCAATTGTTGAAAGACTTGTATGTTCTTTAATGATGCATGGTAGAAACAATGGTAAAAAGAACCAGGCTATACGTATAGTTCGTGCTGCTTTTGATATTATTCATCTCGTCACTGATCAAAATCCAATTCAAGTCTTTGTAGATGCTGTTAAGAATGGAGGTCCTCGTGAAGATTCTACTAGTATTGGTTCTGCTGGTGCTGTCAGACGTCAAGCTGTTGACGTTTCACCATTGAGACGTGTCAACCAAGCTATTTATCTTATTTGTACTGGTGCTCGTACTCAGGCTTTCAGAAACATCAAGACCATTGCTGAATGCTTGGCTGATGAAATTATGAACTGTGCCAAGGAAAATCCAAATAGCTATGCTATTAAGAGAAAGGATGAGGTAGAACGTGTTGCTAAAGCAAATCGATAAATTATTGATTTTTTTAATTACATGTTTACTAAGTTTAGTATATTCAGGACTTTTGTAACACTCTAAGAAAGGAATACAACAGAAAATGAGATAATCTAGGAGTGAATTTTTTTTTTTCACCCTCAAGAAAAGAAAATTCTTAAGCTGGTTTAATCGATACCGTTATAATTGCATGCATGCATGCATTTCTAGCTTTAATACACATCCTTAGTCTTTTAGATTCTTTTTTTAGTAGAAAGTAATAATAATAATAATAATAGTAATAATTTATTTTAAAACAGGAAATTTCGTACTTAAAATTATCAAGTGGATCTTTTTGACTACATTCTAATGAGAAAGTAAGATTGATGAGATCTTTGGACGATTAGTCTCCTCTTTAGATAGTTTTGGGGAAGATTTACAGTTTTATATACATTAGAATTATTGATCATTTTAATGTTACCTCCATTATCGAAGGCTATTTCGTTATTTTTAAGCCATTTATCAAGAATTGTTATATTTAGTTTATTAATATTACTAATATGATCTTGTTGGATAAATAGGTTTTCTTTAGATTTAGCTTCAATAGAGGATTTTGTATCCGATTCATATATTCCAGTTTTCTTATTAGAATTAGCCTTATTCTCTATATAAGCTGGAAGTAGGCTTCTATTATTGTTCTTATCACTATAACTTGATTTTCCTTTAGAAAAAGAAAATGTATGGATTAGATAATCTTGATCAGTTTTTATAGGGTACCTAGAAATTAGTTTGTCATTTGAATTTATAAATATTTTAGGTATCCAATTCATATAACTAATATAAAAGAATATATTATAATTATAGTTTTTATGGGTATAATTCTTGAGATCTCCTTTATTACCAGTTTTAATATAATTAGGAAAGAATGGATATTTCTCTCTAATCAATAATTGTATTGTATTTGTTGAAAATATACCTTTAAATGGAACAACTGCTATCAATTTTAATCTTTTAGATGATCTTGGATATAATTGAATATGGGTAACAGTTGGTCCAACCCATTTAAGTTCACCAGATTCTAATGCTGAAGAAATAGATTGATTTAGATAGAAATTTTGATCATCTTGAGTTAAAATAGTAGAATTTTCTTGGTTATTTTGATTTTGAATAATAGATTCTGAAGGTAATAGAAGATCATCTTGGAGGCCTTGGGATGTAAGAAATTTGGAATTACATATTAAACTACAGATAATAATTGAATGTATTGTAATATTTGTTAATGTAATATTAGTCTCAACAAGATGAATATCTCCATTTAATGGAGAATGATCAGATAAATTATCAATATCTTTAATATTAATAGAAATAGAGAGTGGTTGATATTTATCTTGATCATTTTTGTTACCATTAAAAGGTATCGAATAAGGATCGAATAGATTAATATTATATATAGAGATTTGTCCAGAAAGAGGATGATTAGAATGAATATGATCTAAAGATTGATCATTTTCATTAAGTATCCATGATAATACTAGGTTAATTTTTGAAATAGAAAAAGTAATTTTATCTTTGGTTTCAAGATTCAAAAAGATCTGGTAAGTTCCATTCGGAGGTATTCTCTTAATTTGATAACTTGAAGAAAAATTTCCATTAAGAAACTCTTTGGATGAATTATTTTTTAAAGATAACGTTAAAGTTGGGGTTTGTTGAATAATATTCGTTTTTAATTCTGTATCGTATTTTTCAACCCATTTACTTGGATAGGCAGAGATATCATAAATTAATAATTCTTTAGGAACTTGGTTTCTAATTCTAAGCAGAAGTTTGTTTAATGTTTCCTCTTCCCCTGGTAAAACAGTACAAGACATTGATACAGAATCCCTGAAATAGAAACATAAGCTGGCAAATACAATACTTCTATTAGTTTTAGATCTTGAAGAAGAAGATGGGGAAGATAACAATGATGACGATGAAGATAAAGGGATATCACCAGATACTCCAAGATTTTCATATGGCTTATTGGAATTAAGTAACAAAAAGTAAACATTACCAGAACATTGAGAGTTGACCCATAATGTAAGATAAAATTCATGATCTTTTTGAAATTCAATATTTGGTAGTTTAAAAATACAACCGGAATTATTAAAATTAATAGTTGAGTTATGCATTTCAGGAGGAGGATTTTTATAACTCATTTGGATATTAAAATTATTGGAAAAATGTGGAATTACTAACAAAGTAGAACCCTTTAAAGAAGTATTGGTGTTATTTTTTTCATTGGATATACTTATTGGAATTGTATATGAAACTCCTGAATATAAAACAGGTGAATTCTTTTCAATTGGATCATCTTTTATTTTATGTGGATCTTGAGAATTACGATACCTATCGATACCTTGATCTTGAGACAAATTAATTAAAAGATTAGAATTGAGTAATTTTTGTGAGATATTTCCAAAATGTATGGTTGAACTATTTGAGTGCCCAAGAATATTAATTCTTTGTATTCCAAAGTGTTCTTTATTGGAGTTGGAAAAATTAAGGTTTGCATTTTGTGCAATTTTAGATGAGATTCGTCTGTCAAGATTAATATAAGTAGTTCCAAAGTTTTGTCTAATTGGTATTTTTCCATCTAAAAGGAATGAAATACCAACAAGGAATAATTCTCCAGCTTCAAAAGGAATAACAGAAAGTTTCTGGATTATTGTTTCATTAGGATTAAGAATAATAGATTTTTCAAAGAAAACTGTTCCTTTAGATGGCTGATCAATATTATAGTTACCAGTATCTTTAATAGTATGGTTATTAGCAGTAGATCCATCATGAAGTCTTAAATGACCCCATATTTGTAGAGATTCACAAACTATTGGAAATGAAAGAGGATTATAAAGGTAAAATTCAATACTACAAACTTTACCAATAAATGAAAATCTGATAGAGTTGGAAAAATGGGATGGGTTTACCAAAGGAGGTTGGTTATGATTAGTGTTTTTTATGCAGTTATTCTCCTTAATTCGTCTTAAAATATACTGAGATCTAAGTTCTGCAGCTTCTGAGCTTTCCAGAAAAGAATCATGATCTAATAGTCGGTTAACTTTTTCAAGTAAATTCTGAAAATCATCTTCATTTCTATTGTTATAGTGTTTTGGACTTATTGGCTTAAACAAATTCTGTCCTGAAACTTGAAAATTTTCATTTTGTGATCTCGATCTTAATATGGTACCCGGTACCTCTATATTCATAGGTTTAAAATAATGATTACAAAACTTTTTTTGATCAAGTATATTTGGAATTTTTTCATTACAAGTACATTTTGTTTGATTTATTGTATTGTTTTCTTTCTTTCCAAATGCTTTAAATAGTGATTCATAGTCCGTCTCAAGAATAAGTACTGCTCCAACAGCAAGTAGGAGAGGAAGTGGGATTTTAAGGAATGTACTTGGAGTTTGAGAAAGTGATAAATTTGAAAATTTATTTGATAAAATTGTTGAAAATAATTCATTTTGTTCTGAACTTGGAGTAATAGATTTTAATCCTCCTTGTTTATATATTACAAAAGATCGAATGAATTCTCTATAGCAAATTAAACTGATTTCAATTTCTTGTTCATTAACTAATGATAAAGAGTTGGATTCATTAGTTTGAAACCATAAAGTTTCGGGGTTAGAATTTTGATTAGAATGGATCACATTATTTGATGAGATCTTATCATTAATAATATCTAGTATTAAGCTTGAATAAAGTAAAGTTGATTGAGCAAGTAAAGAAAGTTTTTGACAAAGTCTTGCAGAATTTAATTTAAGGTATCTATGAATATGTTTATATGAAAATCTATCCATATGAAGAAGAATTGTTAAATAATGTTTAAGAGATATTCCAAAAAGTCCAAGATCTTGAAAAACTTGAGCAGCTTGAGCTGTATGGATACTCCAACAATGTGAAAGATTTATTGGATCTAAGTGAATTCTAAAGTTCAAATTTGATAAGCTTGATGATAAATACAAAACTCTTGAAATTACATAGTTTATTACTCCAAATATACTTAAAATACAATTTTCTCTATAAATATTTGATATATCGGATATCGATTTAAGATCTGATAAATATTGATTAGTAATGGAATCTTTTGAATGATCTTGAGAATCCATCTTATTAATTGAGAAAAGAGATCTTGGTCTTAGATTTGGTTGGGAAATTTGAAATTCATTAGATATCTTTGATAAAGCATTTACAATATTCTTACATACATTATTGATCATAAAAGAATTAACATCCTGAGTTGTAATATGATCTTGAGATCTCTTTTTATAATTGAATGAGTTTAAAATCACCAAACTGAGAAATAATAGTGATTTAATAGCAGAAATAGTACCAATTTCATCAGTACTTTTTAAGAATGAATTTGAAGAATTTGTACAATATTCAGTTACCGTCTCAAGATCAAAATCTGAAAGTATCTCAGCAATTGCCATTGAGAAAAATGCTGATCCAATATGTAAGAATGATTTATCCAACTTATATTCTGACAATATCTGCTTATAATAATGTATTGATTGAGAATAAATTCCTGATACTAAACATAGATCTGCAACTAATCTTGTTTGACCTTCAAGAGATCCTGAAGAATAATATACACATGTAGATGTATTTGATCCTTTATAACTATTATTTCCATTTGAACTAGATTTAGAAGAGAAAAGTGAGATTTCATGTTCAAAAATTTGTGATCTTTCTTCTATATTACTAAATGTTGAACCAACTCCAAGATTAGAAAGTAGTCCATCTGAATTTGAACTAGTATCATTTCTAGGTCTTCTCCAAAGAATTCTTAGATGATTTTTTAGTCCTTTTCTTGACTGAATTACATGATTACATAGTCTATTAATAGTATCTTCTAACCAAGGAACAAAGCTATTTTTGATTGAATCAATAATAAAGCTATTAAGTTGTTCCATTTCATTACAATCAAAGAATCTATTAGCAGAAAATGTTGGATTAAAATCCTTAAATGGATGTGAAAACGTTCCAGGCCAAACAATTTTACTTGGATCTTGAATTTCTCCCAAAGCATTATGACCTTTAATGTTCCAAATATAACAAATACTTTCTGGAAATGAAAGTTTAAAGCTTGAAATAATATTATGATCAGTTTCCATTAAATCAAAATTCGACTTTTCATCGTTAATAAATATATAAATGAGTGGAAAATCATTCAAATATGATTCTTGTAAATAATGTGGTTTCGTGATCTTACAGGTATCGGATAAATAATTAGAATGATTGATGAATCCTAAATGACTTTTTTTACCAAAAAGATAGTATCCAGGATTTCCTCCAAGTTTTTCAAAATTTTTACCAGTTTTAAGTGAATTAGTAATTTCAATAATAGATTCTATTGGATCATCTTCTGAAATATCAACAAATACGATACCCCCTATAGGCTGAGATATACTTTCATGATTTAAAAAGTTGAATTTTTCATTAAAAGCTTCTAACCATCTTTCAAACCAAAAAGGTAATTCACTATTAAATTCTATAACATCATCATTAACATTAATTTCAAAATCATCTTGTAGAAACTCTTTAAACATTGATTCAAATTGCTTTCCTCCACTATAAAGGAGACTAGATGAAATAAGATCATTATATGGAAATTGTTTAATAAAGTCTCCATAAGACTTTATTGCTTCCAAATTTGTACAATATATTGTTTGATTATCATTTTCCGGTATGATTTTTTCATGATCACAAAGAGATATAAATCTAACCTCAAAATGATCATTTCTATATTCTTTATCTTGCATAGTAATAGTAATTTCCTCAATAGTATTTTGAGGAGTCCATATATTTGGTGATCCTTTTGGTTTATTTTGGAATACCTCTTTTAAAGACAAGAAGGCTGGACAACTTTCTCTACATATTCTATTTTGCCAGTTATAATCTAAAGTATATTCTTCACTTCTTTTAGAAGTTTCATTTGGAGGCCATAGAAACTTTGAAGGTGATTCCACGCCAAGAGGCCTTAATAATGAATTAAGTGATACTCCAAATTCATTATCCAATATATTCCTGGCTTTTTCAGAAGCAAATGCTACGACATTTGGAGAAGAAAATACTTGGAGAATGTATCTCCTCAAATTTACATCCCTTTGCATATTCTTCACTTTGTCTGCATAACTATAGATTTCTGTTCATAATAAAGCTTTAAAGATGAATATTCACACTTGGCGCCAAAAAGTGAGGCCACAAAATATAAAGGTAAAAAAAGGTGGACAAATAAATAAATGGACTATTTAATAATTAAATAACTATAATAAATAAATAAGAAATAGATTTATAAATATTTGGAGATAATTGGACTTAAAGAAAAAGATAGAAGTTTAAAATCTAAGTAGAATTGATCATTGCTAACCTTCGTATTCTTGTTTTAAGTTGAGTTATAGTCTGGTTAAGCTCACAATTAGTTTTCTTATAATCTTCAAGCTCACTTTTTAGTTTTGTAATATCAACAGCTTGGTCATTTTTGTTTTGAGAGTCAGAATTCATGAGTTCATTGTCAAATTTTGATGATTTTTCTTGATCATGAATTCTTGAATTCTCAAGATTTAAGCTTATGTATCTCTTATTTAGTTGATTATGTTGCTCCTTAAGCTTATCAAAGTCTAATTTTAATGATGAAAAGTCTTTTAGAAGCTTTGATTTTTCTGTTGATAAAGTTTGAATAGCTTGTTGTTTTTCAGAATTCTGACTCTGAAGATCCAATATGCGATCTTCCAATTGCTGTATCTTTTCTATATTTCTAGTCGAATTTAAACATTGTCCTAACTTAATACTCTCTAATTCTTGATTTTTAACAAAGATTTCGCCATCTAATTTTTCATTTAATCTTTTATAGTCTTCCTTTTCTTTTTCCGACCTTTCCAATCTCCCGCGCAATTCTTCAATTTCTGCATGCATGCGCTCCATTGACTCTTTGGCGCCAATTTCATTTTCAAATTTTTTATTAAGTTGAGAAATGGACTCTTTAAGAGAAGCATTTTCTTCAATTATTTTATTAATTTCAGTGGAATTTTGTTGAATGGATTCATTTTTCTGTGAGTTATTATTATTTTCTGAATTGCTAGATCCATCTTGTTTTGAATTATTTATAGGATAGGTACCACTGTAACCATGTAGTAAGGTAGATTTATGAGAATTATTTGAATTTGATTGAATCGACTTTTTGTTTGGACTATTGTTGGATTGTTTAATTCCTGTGTTCTTTTCAAGCCCAAATTCTATGTTAAATTCTTTGGTTTGTTTGTTAGTATTGGTTTTAGTATCTTTTTCTTGTTGATATTGAGAAATTATATCTTGATAAGCTGAAATTGTCTCAGCTAATTCATTTTCTAAAATAGCTTTTTCAGTTTGAAGAAGTTTTTTATCTTCGTTCAGTTTTTCCTTGTTATTCTCTAAATTTGCAATTTCATCTTCTAGACGTCCTATATAAGCAAAAATATTTAATTTTCTATTTTCTTCAATTTCCATATTATCTGAATCATTTACTGTTGAGTTTTTTGGGATCCAGGAAACTCCACCTCCAATTATAGCTTCTAATGATATTGTGTGTCTAATATTTAAACATCTAATTGTTAAAGCTGCAATATCTCTAGCATTTCTACTTGTTGTTTTAATTGATATCTTTTGTTTATGAATATCGTATCCAGAACAAAGAGTGAATTCTTGACAAGATGATGATTGATGATTTAATTGAATATGTATATTACCACCAAAGTATTTTGCTGACCATACAATTTTCTTTTCAAAGTTTGAATTTGAACTTGTCATTCCATTTTTAATTACTTTAACATCATCATTTGTTACTACCAAAATATCTTTTGTCATTATTGAATCTTCATCATTTTTTAATTCTTTTGAAGAATTTTCTGGATTTATTAAGCTTTCAAATTCATCTTTTATAATTTCTACAGGGAATCTAATAAGACCTGTTTTTAAAGATTTTGATAAAGATATCTTTGTTGTATCATCTATTTCTATAGGTCCTAATTCACAATATGTAATATTTAAAGGATCATTTGCTTCTCCTTTTGGATATATTTCTATAATAATAATTGTTCCTACATCATCAGCTGTTAAGTTATATTTTAGGCTTGAATCTTTACCTTGTATATCAATTAATTTTTCACCCATTTTTCGTCTCCATCTTATATTTAAATATGAAAAGTCTAAATTATTATTAATTGAAATAATTTCTAAAGTTCCCATTGATTTTGTTTCTCTTTCAAATATTTGTATTAATTTTAAATCATTTTTTAATCTTCCATATACCTGTCCTACTTCTATTTTCTCTATTATACTTACTATTTTATTATTTTCCAATTCTCCTTTATAATTCTCATTTCCTATTGTTGTTGAATTATTATATCCTACTACATCATTTGCCACTTTTCTAACTCCATCTATTGCATTATTTAAAGTTGAAAATGCATTCCATCCTTTTCTTACTGTTTCAGAACCTAATACTAAAGTTCCAAGCTCAAGTTTTGATCCATTCGGAATCATCCTTTTTTTCCCCCTTATTTATACACAATTATTCCAAATAGTTATTAATGTCTTAAACAACTTTTCCTCATTCCCTTCTTTCGAAATATTTTTAATATAGAGGGGAAAGAAGATTAGGATATTAATATTACATTCAAGGAAGTGATATTTTATAGAAAACAATATTAGTATTAATATTTAGAAATAAATATTAATCAATGTGGTTATAATTATATAAACTTTTTTTATGATTATTATTACCAATACTTTAGAATTTTAATTTAAATAATAAAAAAAAAAAAGAAAAAAACCTCTTAGAGTGCCTCGCCCACTACTAATAAATGCATCCAATGCCGGTAGTGTGGGGTGGCGCCAAAAGTTCTGCATGCATGTAAAAATGGAGGATGCAAAATATTGAAAGGACCAAAAAAATAAGGAAGAAGAAGAAGAAGAAAAAGAAAAAGAAAAGGGAGACAAATTTAAATATATATTTAATTTAAAAGAAAAAGCTATAAGTTACATTTTTTTGTTTTGTCTTGTTAAAATGGAGATTTCTTTCCTTGTCTAGATTCCAAATGCTCAGTAGTTTCACCCCTTTCATGAGGAAAAGTATCAAATCTTTGGGAACTAATTCCGTCTTGTATGTTTTTGGCATGTAGATTTGAGACAATATTGGGAATTCCTCCAATTTGTTGTTGCATTGACGAATGTTTCCCCTGAGACGGAGGATCAACAATGATTGAGGGTTGCTGTTGGGCAGCATGTTGTCCCCATAAACCTGGTCCTATTGTTACTCCTGGTCCTATTGTTACTCCTGGTCCCATTGTTACTCCTGATCCAATTGTTATACCGGTACCTTCTGTTACATTTATATTTCCTAATCCAGTGGTACTATTTCCATTACCAATATTACTGCCAATACCAATATTACTATTGATACCGATGTTGCCGCCAATACCTATTCCTGTAACCAAGTTAACTGTTGACAGGTTTAATCCTCCAGAATTATTAATTCCTCTTGAGTTTAAAGCTCTGAAATTCCCGCCAATTCCATTATTCCATTGATTTACATTCATTTCTTCAGAGACTCCTCCTCCTCCTCCTACAATTCTATTGACTCCACCTCCAAAACCATCGTTATTAACTTCAGATGAAGTCCATCTTGGATTTTGAAGCAGATCTTGAGTATTCCAGCCCTGTTTTGCCCCTGAACTTTGTTGTTGTTGTTGATGCTGTTGATGATGCATTTGTACTGCATTATTACCTAACGTACCAGTGCCTGCATCCATTCTAATACCACTGTTCATTGTTAAGCTTCCATATCTTCCACTATTTACAATTCCAGCTGTATTGTTCCCGTGATGTTGGAAAATTGGTGATGGTGAAACTCCTACTCCTGCTACTCCACCTCCTGTTAAACCTCCTGCAGCTCCACCTGCCACTCCGCCTGCAACCCCACCTGTTACCCCACCTGCAGCTCCACCTGCTAAACTTCCTGCTATACCTCCCAATCCTATTCCTCCTGTTCCTCCTGTCATTATTCCCTGCATGAAGTTTTGTTGATGGAAGATATTTCCTCCTCCAGGCACCAAATTGCTCGTACTTAGTCCAATTCCCAGTGCAGATCCATCTGATTTTGAGTTTAATTCTGTAAGACAAGAAACCAAGCTTGGATGAGTCTTTATAGGAAGAGAACTACTATTATTGTTATTACCACTATTGTTACTATTGCTGTTAATGATACTACTTCCATCTCCATTTCCACCTCCGGATTGGTTGTGTTGAGATACCAAATGCCTTAAACCAGTATTATTAACTGTCATACCACCAGTAGATGATATACCTCCACCTCTAATATTTCCAATTCCTCCTCCAACTCTTCCAATCCCACCTCCAATGCTTGCAGAGTTTGTTGAATTATCAACAGAAGATGTTAGAAAATTCCTTCCAAATCCAAATGATGTAAATACTCCAGCATTTGTCTTTGCATGTAAAGTTGATGCCGGAGTTGGAGAAGATAAGCTAGCCGAATCTGGCGGTATCATAGTATGAACTGAAGAAGAAGTAGAGGAGGAAGAGGAGGAAGAAGAGGAGGAAGAAGAAGAGGAGGAAGAAGAGGAGGAAGAAGAAGAGGAGGAAGAAGAAGATAATGATAATCGCTGGTTTTGTTTACGTTCCAATGATTTCTCATCTTGAGAACAATTCACACTTGCAGCATATTGAGAATTAGGCATACCAAGAAATGGTGTAAGTCCAAATCCAAGTCCAGGAAGAGAAGCTATCAGAGTATTTGATATACTAAGAGGCTCAAAATTATCATTTTCTGTACTTTCTGAACATTTTCTTTTATCTTTTTCATCATTAATAATAACATTACCAGATTTCATATTTGTAGCCTTAATTTCATTATACTCTACTAAATCATCCCCAACTCTAGTTTCTATATCAGCATCAGAAGGGGTAACTTGTGAAGTCTTTTCAGCTTTATCCAACTTTTCAAGTTCAACATTAGTCTTATAAAAATGACAAAAGTACATATCTGAGAACTTTTCTGTAATTTCAAAATCATTCTCAAGAAGTTCCATTATATCTCTTGAAACTGGAGCCATAACTTTAATACTTTCTTTATTTATTATTGCATTACTATCCAATATTATTGTATTCCCATCACGCTTTTCCTCTATTTCATGATCACCATCTTTTTTAACATTATTATTTTGCATTAAAGGAATCTCCAAATGAGTACAATAAAAGAATATATTAGGAAAATATCTTCTATCCAAACTTAGTTGTTTCTGACCAAGATGTTTAGAATCACCAACAATTGTATGACCAATTTGATGCATATAAGCTCTAATCTTATTTACGTTACCGGGTTTTGAAATACATGTACATAAAGAAAATGTGGATGGAGAACCTTTATTATAATTCTTAAACTTGATATGTTCACAAACATTATATTTTGCAATAGAATCACCTCCATCTGATGAAAGACATTTTGAGAATATTCTATTTGAAGCATTTGAGACAATATTTGATAAAGAGACATTTCTATCAGAAGAATTCTGAATCTGTCCATGGCATAAAAATATATACTGACAATGAATTTGATTCAAGATCTCATTCTTATTATAGTATTTCTCCATATCTTCATTCTTTAAAATTAATATTGGACCTCCAATCTCAACTCCAAGTTTTAATCCAATTCTTTTAATCATTTTCTCGTTACCTCTTAAATCTAAGCCTATTCCTTTACATCTTAATTTCAAAAAGTTCAAGATACTTTCCATTCTTCCACTATTTAGAATCTCCTCAAATTCATCAGTATTACTATTATTATTATCTTTTTCAACTTCAATTTCAGAATCATTATCTTCTTCTTTAATTATAATACTCGATACTTTATTCTTAAGATCTTTTCTTATACCTGTTTTCTCATCCTTATTGTTTTCATCTTGGATATTATCATGATCAAGCTTCTTTTTTACCTTTCTTCTTTTCTTGTCATCATTTCTTTGATTTTCTATTTTATCACCATCAGTTTCATCTTCTTTGTATTCTAATTCTTCTTCATATTCTACACTTTCTTCTTGTTCATCTTGTTTATCCTCCTCATCTTGTTCATCCTCATCCATCCCTGTACCTTCTATTGGACAATACCAGAAAGGAGGTTTAAGTATTATACATAAGTCATCATTATTAACTAATATTTGAGGAGAATCTTTTCCAACTTTTCTCATTTCTAATAATTGAGCCTGTTCATATGCAAAATCATTGATATCTGAGAATCTGACAATTCCTTCAACATTTTGTATTAAATCCAAAGTCTTCTTATTCTGAGCAAAAGCTGAATTACTCTTTGTAGAAAAATGATCACAAATAGTCTCCAAAGTCTTCTTAAGAACTTCCTCACTGATTGCTAACTTATCAGTAATTCTTAAAGACGATACCCAATCTAAAGATGGATGATGATCATGAAGCTTTTCAATATTCTCTATAATAAAGTTACTAGTTGCATATTGTCTCAAGCCTATAGTATAGGATGCCATCCTAATCAATAGATTCTCAAATCCTTTAACTCCTTGTATTGAAATAATAACATCCATTGCATCTTTAACTCCAAAAACATTCAAAAAGTATGCTAACAAAACAAACGACTTAATTGATTTATAACCTGTTGATTTAATTAATGAATTAGATCTTATATAATCCGTCTTAGGAAGTAATCCAAGATGCATCTCTATTATTGAACTTGGAGACAGTATTGTTAAACTTTTAATTAATAATATTGTGAACAAAATAGCAGATCTTTGTTGTACTGGTACTAAAATATTATACATATTATTATAATAATTATTAAATGATTCTTTATTAAAATTATTACCATATTTGGGTATCGTTTTTAATAAACCAGGTACCGATATTAATGATCTTGATCCTGATCCAACTTGTGGAATATTGTAAATTATTGATTTAAAACAAGGCTCAAGATTTCCATCCTCTAAATATTTAATTATAGATGAAAGACTTTCAGATGCAACACTAGAAAGTTGTTGAGAACTTGTCTCAGTTGAGAGAAGTCTTCTAAGGAGTTGTATGATTTCTCTTTGAATAAGAGTTTGGTCAATCTTTTTGCTACCTCCAATCAAAGATAAGTTACATACGAGATCATTTAATCCATTCATCCATAATAGGAATTCGGATCTATTATTAGAATCAGAAAAGGTTTCAGAAATATGAGATGAGGAGTCTTCCTTTTTTCTATTTGAGATCTCAGAAAATCTGCATATAACACGCTCCAATAAACGGCCAACTAAGCTGGAGACACTGAATGAGTCTCCAGAAAAGCTTTCAAGAGCGATTTCAAAAAGTTCATCAGGAACTTTCTGAAGCTTTTCTGGTCTAAGAGATACAGTTCCATAAGAAAAGGAGGAAGAAGGAGAAGATGAATCAGGCTTAGCCTCCAAGCCAGCTTTATCCATAGATTCAGGAGAGTTTGCATCCTTTTTCAAAGCTGTAGATAAATTGTTTACTTTAATATCACTTCTTTCAACATCCTTCTCTTTATGACCTTCTTTGCGTTTTTCATTTCCCTTATTATCCTGTTTGGATTCCTCTTCATTATACTGATTACTATGTTGATCCTGATCCTGATCATGATCCTGGGCTTGACCCTGACCCTGACCCTGATCCTGATTCTGATTCTGACCCTGACTCCGATCATGATCAAGATCTTGATCATGATCTTGACCTTGATCTCTCCCTCTCAATCCTGATAAATCAGCTGAATCATTATCTACAAGTCTTGTAGATTGAGATTCTAGTCTTCTCTGAGCATTTAAAGCCTTCACAATGCTTGATTTCTGTAGTGATGGAATTCCAGGAAGCTTCTTGGAAGCTTTTTTCTTCTTCTTAGATCCACCTCCAGAAGTTCCCGCCACTCCTGTTCCTCCAATTAAAGAGTTACTAGAAATTGCAGATAAATCATTTTGATTAGAGTTGTTTGCATTTAAAATCTGTACTGTATTTGTATTAGTAAATGTTGTAACTGACTTCAAATCTATTGAAGTTGTTTCATTACTAACTCCAGTTACAGAATGATTACCTTTTTCTGCCTGATTCAATGAATTTCCTTGATCGGTACCGGATTTTAATGAAGAAATATCTTCCATAGAAATCTTACAACTACTATTCTGATATGAATAGATATCCAAATCCTCAATTTGGGATGCTAAAAAGTCCCCAGAATCGTCCCCATGCTTAAGAATATCAAAGAATTGTGAAAAGGTTAATTTAGGATCTCCTCCCATAGGAGATGCAGATATCGGCCAAGTTCTATCCAAACTATTCTTTTTTAGATCTAATACTGTTGGAGAATTGCTTCCTGATATACCTTTAATTGGAGTATTAAAGATCCCAAGCTGGTTAATCTTCTTAGTATTCATACTAGTAATTATAGCTAATAACTCATCCCTTGAAAGAGAAGGCGGAAAGTCATCTACAATACCCGAATATGAATTAGATGATAATGCTGCTGATATAAAGGGTGATATAAATGAACAATCAGAAATCAGAGGTTGGGATGATCCCAAATTATTGTATCTTTTTTGAACAATAAATACATCTCCTGTTGTTCTATTGATTTTCTTTATTGATGAAGTCCATCTTCTTACATTTTGACATACTCTAATATGACATTCCTCTAAAACTGTATAATCATCTGCATTTGGAGTCTCTTTAGAAGAATTTTGAGGCATTAATCCCATTCTTCTTGCTCTAGGGAATACCCAAGAAACAATACAATCTCTTAAAGACTTTCTTGCTTCACATATTGATGCACTTAACAGTGTAATATCCAAAGTTGTCTGATCAAACCATTTAAAAATCAAAAGAGGAGCAACTGAATCATCATTCATTGGGAATTTAGTACTTGACCATAAAGGATCTATTAGTTTAGCCTTGAATAAAGGTGAGACGATTTTTGGAACAGTCTTTTCTATCATCCTTGAACTCTGACATACTGGTGAATGAGCTATATGACTTGGACAAGTATACAAACATGCACAATCTGAATCAGATTCTCCAATTCCTGCTGATATTGACCCCATTAAGCTTGCTGCTTTTCCCGGTACCCCTACTCCAGATACCGATACTGTATTCATTTGGGATGAAGAATTTTTTGTTATATGATCCGAATTCTGAGATCCTGGAGGTATTTGGAGCTTCAATTCTGGAGGTACACAAATTAAAATTGCAACATCACAATACGTAACATAATTAGATTTGTGAGGTCCATAATAATGATTCTCTAGAAAGTCATTTGGTTGCATATAAGTATATTTAAGTCTTCCTCTTCTTGTTGGATCAGTATCTGGTCTTAAAGAGTAAAGACAGAAAACATCCAATGGATTACTTGGTATCCAACTTAAATCAAAACCTTCACAATCTATAGGTATCGGAATATTTGATATTGTATTCTTCTTATTAGTATGAGTATGACCAGAAGATTGTTGTCTTCCTCCTATTGTATTATGTTCATTATTATTCTTAGATTGAGGAGTATCTAATGGTGTTACATCTGGAGTATCTAAACTATTAGAAATCTTTGTATCTAGAAATTGTTGATATAGAACTTTTCTTATTGCTGAGTATAAATGTCTTACTGTTGCAAGTCTATTTACATGAAGGACTCTGGAAGCACATAGAAAACTCTCAGATGCAAAAGACTTCCTCCCTATAAGATCATTTTCAAAGATGATGTTTACCAATAAAGGAGTTGATACAGCGTGGAATGTATGAAGAGGAATAAATACATAAGGATCAATATGACTGAATGATACCTGATTCACTTGAAGATGTTGAATTGCTTCTGAGAGTGGATTTGGTACAATTAATCCATTAGAACTTGCTGTACCAGAAGAAGACTTATTTGAAGAATTCCTCTTTTTTGATCCAGTTGACTGTTTTGAAGGCGTGGAATCTTTATGATTAATTAAATTCCCGATACCTGTTAAAGACAAAGATTCTTGATTTGAAGAACTTGTAGGCCAAGTATACAAAGCTTCAGGTGGAAGTAATTTTGATGATACTCTATATAATGTTCCAGAAAGTAATATTTGAGTAATATATACCAATATTGGGACTACAAAGTTTGAACTTCCAAGCTCTGAAGCAAATCTATCAATCATTCTATTAGTAGGACAAGATAAAGAACAAGAAGCTGCTGTATATGATGATCCATGTATATCTAAAGCTGCTGCTACCTGGTTTATTGCAGCATTCAAAAGCTGTTTGTTATCACAGAATCTAATCAAGTTAAGTGGACAACAGCTAGATTCTAATAGAAACTTGGATTCTGTTAAGAATCTAGCACAAAGATCTTCAGGAGTAAGTCTGGGATCAAATAAGAGGTCGTCACTACTCTTGAAAAGAAGTCTTTTTAGTCTGATAGTAATTGCAACAGGAAGAAGCTCATAGATAAAATGTATAAGATGAGGCCAAAGAAGGATGTGAAGCCTGTTAATGAAGTTTAGAGCAATATTATAAGATGGAGTGATTTCATTTTGATTTAGTTGGAAGCTTGGAGGATGAGAAGGAATTGAAGGATATAAAATCATTTTTACTTTATTATAAGGTACCAGTTTATCTTCGATTGTAATGTTATTCTTTAAATACTCTTTTAGACAGCCTTTATCATGTTGTTGATCTTGATCTTGATCTTGAAGATCATCTTTATTAATTTCACAATGATTAACATCAGGTTCTAAAGCAGAGTATAGCTCAGATTGGGAGAATAAAAGATCTTGAGATTCCTCAGAAATACCAAATTCTTCCAAAAGCCTATGGATCTCAAGAAATATATTAGCAGATAGAGATCTAAGATGAGGAACTACTTGTAGAATTGCATCAAGATCCTTAGAATCCAAATCTGGTCCTAACATAATATCGAATAATAAGCTCCAAAACTTTGGTATAGAATCTCGTAAAGATTTGAATGATAATGAATTGAGTAGCTTTTGAGCTGAAGGAGTGAGAATAGTCCTCCCAGAAAGTATAACAGAAGGATCTGCTGAAAAAGCTTGAACCAAAGGTTCTTGGAGTTGGAAGTAGCTGTTTACTAAAGGCCAACCCCAACGATAATCAACAAGCATCCATAAAGAGTAAGGATCAATTGATAAACCAGCATCCATTAGAGGATGTCCAAATACACATGTTGTTGAGTCACATACAGTAACGTTTGCAATATCTACACACATTGCAAGATGATCAACTTCTGAAGAAGGCATCTCCAAATGTACATTGTTTGGACCATAAGTATTAACTTGTGTAGATACCCAAGATGGGATATACTGAAGTTCTTCCTCAGAAACTTCCAGAAGATCTAGAGTCTCTTGATATAGCTTTGGGTTAATAGTCTTTATATCACAATCAGCCATTACGTCTCCTGCAGCAATTGAATCAATGTAATCCTCAGCAATATATACAGCAGCAGCACAAAAGAATCCACCATGACATTTCCACTCTGTGAATTCAATCTTTGGTATAAGTCTTTCAACTAAACCATCACAAATTCTAAACCATGGACCATCTTCTTCAGGTCTAATTAGAAGTTGATGAACACTTCTTGTAGAATTACTTCCAGAAGCGTCTCCTTCTTTAATGATCACTCCATATAATGAGTACCATTTTTCCATATATTGGCTGGAAGATCCAAAGAAGTTCTCAGAATTTGGAGATTTGACATCACTTTTATGTCCTGTTGTATCGTCCTGACTATCAGATTGAATAGAGGTGTCCTGATTCTCATCAAATCCATCCTCTGAGACGTATTCTAAAGAGTATTCATCATTGGATTCAACACATAATGCAGAATCATTATTGTCCAAAACTACGCTCGTTGTATTTTGACCAGATTCAGAGCCTGTTGCTTCTTTATTACCTCTAACTTTACCTTTCAGGTCTGGAGTACTTTCATCAATAACTTCATCATCTTGGAATTGTTCAGTGACAAGAGGTTGAATATCCTCTTGTTGATTAGTGTTTTGTCCACGATTATCAGATTTTATACCCTTAAAATCTTGATCAACCACTCCGATACCTGTATTTACATTTACATTGGAATTCTCCAATAAAAATGATGCTTCAAGCCTAAAAGGAACGTCAAACAACTCTCCCTTCTTGGCATTTTTTGGAGGAGTGAAGTAAATAAAAAGTGTTTCAGGGAATCTTTTAAATCTGTGAGCATAATGCTCAATAGCTTTGGGGATTGAATGAATATGCTTAGCTCTAAGGCAGCACGTGGAGTAGTCAGAGAAGCAATCACCTCCATCTTCAGCTACACTGGAAAACAATACTCTGCAAGTATTATCAAACTCTGTTGGGACTCTCAGATCCTCTTCTAAGTCAAAAATAGAAGAGATTGAGATATTCATATCTCGTCCTTGTGTTTGTCCATGATCATAGTACTGGTTTTGATCTTGATCTTGGTTTTGGCTTTGACCTTGACCTCGGCCTTGGCCTCGACTTTGTTCCTGATCTCTAGTTCTTTGTGATCCTAAACTCCTTTCATCCGACTCTCTAAACTCTTTATACTCACCATCAGTTAATTCGGATCTCTCAAACTCATCCTTCCCTTCAGATGACTCTAAATTGGCAAACTTTTCTGAACCCCTGAAATTCTGTGGAATTGACTTTCTGTGATGCGCGGCAATCTGGAGAATTGCATGTGCAGACTCCAAATAAATGGCGCCAAAAATGAAGCAATGGAAGCGCATGAGAGGGTCAGCAACATCAATCCTTTGTAAATCGTTCATATATAAAGCTTTCATAATCCAAGAACAATCTGGAACAGGAGGTAATTTGCATCTGAGACATTCCTTTTCTTTGAAAATAGAACTCTGGGTTGGAATACTTTTATCGGAAGCACAATGCCGGCCATTTCTGCTATTTGATGTATGGAGTGATGAAGTGTCAGTCATTTCAGGACTGTTAGGATAAGAGTCAAATTCACCACCACATTTACAACATTTAGAGAAACACCAATCGTCCACAAGAGAAGGATCTGTGGCTATTCTTTCTTGCCAGCTATGTCGGATAGATCTTTTGACAGAATAGGCAATTGGCCAGAGAGTCATATATGCAAAGGTTTTCTGAAGAGCCTCAATAATGGATGTACGTGGCTGTTGGGGGTCTATAAATGAGGCGGGAGAATGATTGGGATCATGCTTCTTTGACCTTTCTGAAGAATTGGGATTTTGATTTGTTGAACATTTCTTAGGGATTCGTGGGTTCCAAGAGAAAATTGCCCTCCTAAACTCTTTGATATGGTAAAGCAAATGGACAAATGCAGGAACAAAGTCCACATTAAGCTGAGATCTTAAAGTTGGAACAAACAAATTACTACTGGACCATAAAAGTCTATCCATAATTGACAAAGGAGTACTCCCTACTAATAAGGAGCCTTCTAACTGATGTTGAGAAATGCCACAACTTTCTGAAGATAGTGATTCTGCTCTACAAGAAAGAAGACCTCTATTAGAATTCTCTGCTAATTCATGAAAAGCACAAAGATTTGTTGTAATAACATGCTTATCAGAACAGCCTTGGTTCTGATCTTGGCGGGTTCCGGTAATACAAGGCTTATACTGAGCCAATGCTGATGCATTTCTATAGGGTAAGGTACCCCATATACTCCATGGCCTACATTTAGGAGATCTTGACCAAATTCTCGGAAATGGAGGCTCAGCTCTACCTCTAATTAACACGGTTCCTTCGTCATCAACAAAACCTGCAGCTCTAGTGAGTCTCACATGTGAAACCATCTTATGCCATCCTCTACTCATTGCATCATGAGAAAATGTCCAATGGGCCCAAGACGTGATATTTGCTTTGGGGTCTAAAAAGTTTACAACTGAAAGTTGAAATCGAACATTTGGAAAAATCCAATCGTCTGGATATGATTCATGGTAAAGTGCTTCCAAAAACACGCTCAAGTAGCTGCTTTCAGAATCATTACAACTCCCTCCTCTGGGATGAACTAACAATCTATAATAAAAGCCTCGACAATACCCAATTTGGGGAGATTCCATGTCTATAGGAGTCTTTGCAATCTTCCAGAAATTTCGAATTGGAAAATCAATATACATTTTATCATCGGAATTTATAACAGAACTATTTGCTGAACTGGAACTGAACTCATCCTCATTATATGTACTCTGTAGCCTACTTCTTTTATTGGATGAAGAGAAACTTGGTAATCTTGGACCTACTGGATATAGTCCATTATAAACCTTACCAAAGTGCGAGGCCGAGCGCGATGATCTCTCGTAGTATTCTAGACTTGATTCCTCCACCACTTTTCTGGTTGGAATTTCTTCATTTTTATGCTTCAAGTCCCATTTATCAGACTTGTCTGTAGATGATATGTTTATAAGACTTTGATCACCATTACGAACCATTTGGTCCTTTTTTTTAACGCAAGCCTCCTTTAGGATGATCAAGCACTACTCTATCAATCCTTAATATCCATAAAGGACTGATCTTCTTTTTTACACTTTTCTTATTATTAATGGCCTCCTGGTCTTTCTTATACTCACAGGCCCAGAGGGGTGTCTTAGGCCATGTTAACCGCCAAAACTAACTTTTCACCCTCCCTTATAAATTATCAAAGGATTACTTCAATTCTCGTATGAAGAGGAAAAAAGAGTTTTCACAGAATGGAAGAGAAGAAATTCATTGATATACATGGTAGATCCTAATTATTAAACTAAAGCGTTAATTTTTCTAACTTCTAAAAAATACGAGCAATTTTAGGCGGGAAAATTTAAATAGTGCATGTAGAGTTGAAGATGTAAATATTAGTTTGTTGTTTGTTTAGAATTATAATAAAAGAAATCTAAGACGAATAGATTTGATTAGTTAGTATTAAGTGCAGCTTCGATGTCATTAAAAAGCTTATTTTCGTCAACATCTTCAAAAGTTGGTGTTGAAGTAGAATAGGAACCAGAATTAGCAAGTTCATTAAATTTAGAGGTATAATTAAATTTGGTCATTAACTTTGGAATATCGCCAAGATAAATAGCTTCTTTGCAAGGAATTGAAAAGTTGCTCAAGGGTGTATTCGTTATTAACTTGTTACTATTTGTAGTGAGTAGAGCATTAGGAATTGAGCCAAGAACATGCATAAGTTTTTCTTCAAATTTTTGTAAGAAAAGCTTAAAAATTTTATCATCATACTTAGAATGCATTTTCTTAAGTTTATCTTGAACAAAATCCTTATTGTATTTTGGGTTTGGCGGGAAAGCTACAGATTTACATTGAACAACAACTTCGACTTTAACATTGTCCATTTTGCAGCTTGGAGTTGAACTTTGGGAGTTAATGAGCTGAAATATAATTAATAACCTTTCATGAATAATTTTTGGATTAACAATAATTTCTTGATTCCGTAAACTAACGGGTACCCATTCTTGTTGTTCAGAACTAAATAGGAATTTGGGAGGTGAGTCGTATGAAGTGATATTGAATTCTTGGTGAAGATTAACCTTCTCAAGAGAATCTACTCTAACTTTGATATCATCATGCCTAAAAACCATCAATGAATTTAAATCATAATCACTTTCTATTTCTTTAAATGGACTTAAATTCTTATATAGAGTACTTCCAGTGTGTTTATTCACAAAATGAAGTAAAAGACGTGTACAATTTCGGTCGCCATGTAGTGTATAAGTAAAACTAAGCTTAAAATGTTCAAAATCATCATTTTCATCTCTGTATATTTTACAATTATCTTTAATACTTCCATGTGAAAAATTTTCCCATGTAAATTCTGGTTCAAAAATACGAGCCAATAGATTATTTCTATAGCTTCTACTGGTTAAAAAGTCAGATTTCCCAAAGAACAAACTTCTATAATCTCCAAAAACTGAAGTTTCTAGTCCATGAACTAGTTCAGTTTTGTTATTGTTTGAATCATTTATTGCTCCTTGCAAAATGCAATCTCCTTCTTGAATTTTGGATTTGTTGCAGTTACTACATGTAAAAGATTTAAAACCTTCTACATTTACATTCTTCGTAGAGTCACAACCACATAATCTACAAATTTCAGAATGATTATTATAATTTGGTATTCTAAGCCCTGTTGAAAATGTTGATTCTTTTGATTGTAAGTTTTCTTTAAAATTAATAGCTTTATCCACTTCAGTACTATTGGATAAGCTCAAAATTATTAATAATAATATCGGGCCAGAACATAACTTTCTTAAAAAATTTCTATGTTTATTCATGAGGTCTCATTATTTAATTCACAATCTTTTCTATAATTTCTTTAACTCTCCTAATTTTTCCTTTTCTAAATTATCCACTGAAAAAAAAAATTATATTTTGATTTATTATTAACTTCCTATTTAACCATAGGTACCGTTATCAATATTTTGACACGTATGGCGCCAAGCGGATTTGGCGGGAAATGCCATATCAAATAATAATAGAATTAAAAAGATTTCCATGTTAGATGTGGGATTGAGAAGTTTTTGGCTATAAAAAGTCTAAATCATGTCATAATTTTAAAAAATAGTGTCTACAAAAATAATATTGTAAAAAGTTAAGAAACTAAGGAAAAACGTAAATAGAAGAATTAATAAGACTAGAAAGTTGAATAGTCAAAAAATAGCTTTTAAGATAACTAAATTTGGAAGTCAAAATAAGAAATTAATACTTCTTATTTAAATAAGAGTATGATTTTTAATAGGAAATCTAATATTCATCACCATTAATATCAAAGTTCATGGTTGGATCTTGCTCTTCGTGGAATTGAAGATTCATATCAATACTTAATAGTACATTTGATACAGAGTCCTCATCATCAGGCTTTAGAGGAACATAAGAAACAATGCTATAATCTTCAAGAAGATTGGCTAGAGCAACATTTAAAGGCATTATATGACTTGGAGTCACCTTTTCAAGATCACTAATTAGAGTAAGAGAATCCTTTTGAAGGAAACTAGAAACAAGATTCTCATCCTGGACTATATCACATTTTGTAATAACATTTACATGTGGTATTTCAAGTTGTATCATTGTACTTAATGCTGAGACAGATCCTGCTACAAACTTACTTGCATCCGTAAGAAACCCAACATCTAAACAATAAACACCACAAATCCTGAAATCCCATCTTTGCAATGCTGTCACTAGAATTCTCATTACTGGAAGATGAGTAAATAGTTCGATTTGCCCAGGACAATCAAACAGTACATAGTCATTATCACCAAAATTCTTATTTAGTTGTTCTTCTAGCCAGTCCAAATTCTCTATAAAGTATTCCATAGCAAATACTTGGCCTCCATTTGGACCCAGATGAATCTCTTCCATTACATCATTCAATGAAATTAAATCTCGTATATCTAATTGAGATACGTAGTTAAAGTGTTCTGCAGCTGGATCCAGGTTAACTACATGGCATGTTCTGCCAATAACTTCACAATGTTTTTGGATGGTAGAGCAGTATGTTGATTTTCCTGATCCTGCTGGACCTACCACAAGTTGAGCGAATCTCATAGCTATTTAAAGACTAATTAGTCTTATTAAATTCTAAAATAGCAAGAAGAAAAAAAGTAAGATCTCTTGTTAGATTTCTTCCCTCAACCTTTATTGAAAATATTAGAATTTATACACATTCAATCCTCCAAAACTCTCTTTTTCCACTTTTCTTTCAACTTTACTTTTCCTTTACCCTTATTTATAGTCAGATTGGTATTGGCGCCAAAGTCATGCGACTTTCTGGCGCCATGAACAGCTGACAAATTATAGAATACCGAAGGATGTCAGGGATTGACTATTCAAAATGGGATAAAATAGAAATTAGCAGTGACGAAGAGTCAGAAAAGTTTGGTTCAAGGTGTAATGTGACTAGATTTGACTCTCCTCACTCAATTACTATTGGAGGTCAAATAGAAAGTGAAGAAGATAATAAGGTAAAGTCTAATGTAACAGTGGACGAATTAAAAAAAATAGAACCTGGACACGTATCACGGGAGAAGATATCATCTTTAAACGATTACGTGTTTGGGGGGAAATCTAAGAATGGAAAAAGTTATTATTGGACTCAGACAGAAAATGATTTGACAATAGTGATAGAAATTAGTCCAGAAATGCAAAGTAAGGATTTCAAAATAAATGTAACAGAGAACAGTATTACAATAATGTATGGATTAGAGACAATACTATTTGAAAAATTTGAATATGAAGTAAAATATGATGATAATACAATATTTTGGTCAATTAAAGATGTAGAATCATTTGATAAAGTTCAAAATAAGAGAATAATTAATAAAATGTTAGTATTAGAATTAGAAAAGAAAGAATTGAATACAAGTATTAGATTATGGTGGAAAAGAATTTTTAAAGGGAGTATCGAGACAGATATTTCAAAGTTTAATAGGTTTACATCATCTAATAAAGAAGAAAGAAATAAAAAATTTCTTCAAGCTTGGGAAAAAGCACATGATGAATTCAGAAATAAGATACAAAATAGACAGAAATTTATTATTTAATATATTATTATTAAAATAATGATAATAGGTATGATGATCTTTCTTGATTAATATAGTTATTACTTTATAATGTTTATCAATTCTTAAAAGTTATTCTTGGACGGTATTTTTTATCTTTTGTTTCAAAGAATTATACCATTCTAAAAGATTGTTGTTTGATGAAGATTCTATTGTTGTATTTGAGATGATCATAAATAAAGCATTATTAAGAGACACAATTTCATTACCAACAGGTACCTCATTATTGTTTTGTTTATGATCTTGAATAATTTCTTCAGATTGTAATTTTTTTTGAGTATTAGAATTATCTAATTCAGGATTTTTATGATATAGTAAAAGTATCTCAAATATATTCAAAATATATTTAGAATCAACATATAATTGTAAGCATCCTTGCTTACTTAAGTATTCAATTTCAAATATTTGACGTCTATATGTATCTTCAACAATATATGATACCTTTTTAACAAGTTCTGGAATGAGATTTTCAGATTCTATTTGATTTTGCATCTCTGGATTATTATTACATGTAGATTCTAAAGTTACAACAATATTTAATAAATATTCTCCAATAGAAACAATAGAACTACATGGTTGAATACTTGAATTCTCGATAATGGATATTATAGCTTCTTCTAAACATTGTGCATTAGAATCTTTTAAATTATGAATTTCTTTAATAATATTAATGTTTTCTTTACTCCAAGAATTAAGACGGTTATATCCTTCAAAAAATGCTAAAGTTGGATATGAACAACATTGGGAAATAATATCAATAGAATCTGAGAGTATCTGAGAAATTAATATTTGTGATCCAAATTTATCAAAAAAATTAGACTGATTTAAAGAAGATTCTTGACCAGTAAGAATAGCTTGAATTTCAATAGATAAAGATTCTGATATAGTTTCTTGAATTCTTTGAAATATTGAATATTGATTAAAACATATTTGATCATGAAATATCTTTGATAAAAGAGATTCTGATTCAGTTGAAGAAGAATATATTGATTTACAACGAACTATTAAAGTCTGTAATAAATCATAAAAAATCTTTCTGGTTTTCATTAATGAAAAATGAAAAGCAAAACATGATGAAAGTAAATCTTTATCCAATACATTAGCTGATGTTAATAACAGATTTGAATTCTTTTGTTTCTTCTCAATACTTTTAATCAAATTTAATGTTTCAGTTCTAACTGAACTTTGAATAGGATTTAATAAGTAAATTAAATCATTTTCAAGGAAAAATCTGAGTGAGTAATCAATAATTGAGATAAAGAAAATGATATAATTTTCTAAAGGAATTAAAGTAAGTTGTGTATAATCACCAAATCTTTCATTTGAAAGTAACACTCCAATTCTTTCAACTAAAATTGAACTTTTAGACTCAATTTCTGATGAATACTCTGAAACAGGTGACTGATTAATAATTAATGTTTTTAAGTTAGATGAAATGTTTTTCATACTTTGGAAAATCCATGCTATATCACAAAGCAAAAGTGATTGTATAAAATTTCCTTTAATTAATAATATATCAGAAATATGAGTAAGATGATCTTGATTCAAATGATTTGATATAAAATTTGATATTCCTTGTTTATTTAAATCAGGAATAATTACAAGTTCTAATCCATTAATGATTGATTTACATATTCTTTCACATATTGTTCGAATTTCTTTAACGTCAATTGTTGATATTGTATCATGATTCATTTCAAATATAGAATCTGAATCCATTTCAAAGCTTTCTGAATTATTTTCAGGAAAAATAAATTTAGAGCTTGTGATTGAGTTAACTACAATATTGATAAATTCTTTTATATCTGGAATACAAACTCCAAGTAATTTCTGAATAATAGATTGGATAACTTCTGAAATAGTAATAGCAGTATGATTACTTGATAATATTGGATCAATAATATGATTTCTTGAACATATAAGTTCAGAAAACCATGAAAAGAATCTAGAAATAGCTTCATCTTCTCTAATTCTGAATATATCTTGTGTAATATAGGCAGATTCTAAATCTTCAATAGCTGGAAGAAAGATAATAGAAGAATGTTTTTCATTTTGATTTGTTTTTTTGCCCATTTTTTTAAATTGATCGATTTCTGATGCTTTATTTTGTGATCCAAAAGTAGTTAAAGACCATAAAAGTTTCCAAACCTGTTCTATTTGTTCATTAATAATATTCATAGTTTTCTTATATAATCTTGTTTCATGACCAAATTTGAAATAAACTAGAATTAATTCATTAGTAGTATTTTCTTCAATAGTTTCATTAGTAAATTTACTTTGAAAGAAATCATCCAATATATTAAGTATAGTATTTTCAAGACTTTTATAACGTTCTATTCTAGCAGAGAATTCTGGTATTGATTCCAAACTGCTGACTAGAAGTCTCAAAGAGTAAACCTTATTAATAATATCATGAAAATCTTGACCTTGTTCTTTAATTAATAATAAGAATGTATCTTTGTCATTTAGAACACTTTCAATTTCATTGAATAATAATTCAAATTTGCTGTTATTTGTTAGAATCTGTGAAACAGTTTCAAGCTTTTCTTTCTTTTCAAAAAGAGATAATATATTTTCAATATTATTGTTATTAAGGTATTTTTCTTCATTTAAAATTAATAAATTAGAAAATTCACTGATCTTTGAATTAAGTTCTTTGCAAATTCTATTATTTTCTTCTTTTTTAGAAATAAAACTAGTCATTAAGTTATTTATTTCATCCATATTTGTTTCAATTTGTTCATTATAATCAGTAATTGTATACATACATGATTGAGAAATTGTAAGAAGTTCTTCTTCCAATTGACGTCCATTTTCTGTTACATTTCTTCGTCTTAATGCATTATTCAACCATGCTATTGCAGAAAAATCCTTCTCATCCAGTTTCCCAAGCTCAAAAACACTATAAGTGCTCATAAAGTCAATATAATCACTTCAAATACAAACTTCTTTTTTTGTATAATTCTTTATTTTAGTAATTTCTTGCAATACCGCAGACTTCCCCACTGTGACATTTTGGCGCCAAAATGTGCAAAAATGGTTATATAAAATAGGAATTATTTTAGATTGCTTTTAAATCTTTAATTTTATTAATTACAAACTGAAATAATAGAAGGTTATTATTAGCAAAATAATTGATGTGTGAAGTAAGTGACTTACCTGTTTATCTGAAATGAATTGTGGATCAGTTCTGGAAGTTTGGAAATGAATTAGGAATTCAACTATTTTATCTTTATTTTTAAATAAAATCTTTTGAATTCCTGGTGATTTATTGGGATTTGCAACAAAAAGCTTAAAAATATGAAATGCTTCGAATGAAGTAGTATTTAAGTGAGATGTGATCAAATTCATAAAAATTTTGAGATATTCACAGTTACTTGAAAATGCTGTCATTACTTTTGAGAGTTCTTTTAATGATAATAACTGATTTAACAATCTTAAACCATGCCTTTGTGGTACATATTCAGTTGATTGGATTAGAATTTTGAATATATTTGAAAAAAAATCTTGTTGATTCTTTAATATGTATTCATTCGTAATTTTAGGTGAAACAAATAAATAACACCTTAAAGTTGAAATAGAATCAGAAGATATGTCAAAACATTGATTTCCTGATAATTTAATTAAATTGGTGAAGATTTCTTGTTTATATATTAAATGTTCTGCAATTTCATTACTTTTATTCTTGAATGATTCTGAGATTGGGAAAGTTTTATTATTTTGTTTATCAACAATTCCTGGACCTTGTGCAAGATTTAATATAGTAGATATATCTCTAAGTACTTCTCCAATTTTATATGTGATTGGAATTATTGAGTATTGTTTAAGTAATAATGAAAAAAATTCATCACAATTTTTATTAAGCCATTCAAGTATTACAAAATTTTCTTGATCAATTTCATTAATTAATTCATTTTCTTTTAATAAAACTGTATGCTGACAACTTCTTATTTCAAATACAATAAGCAAAGAAATTATGCTTACCCATAAAGAGTGCTCTTCCATTGAAACATATCCTAGTACACATGTTATGTTTAGAAGTAAAGAATCACAGAAAATTTCAGATAAAGTGAATATTTGTTTATAAATACGTTCAACTCTTTCATTCCATTCCATTTTTTGTTGATTCCTATCATTTAACCACAAATTCAATTCTTTTTCTTGTTTATCCACCAAATCAAGAAATATAAATTTAATTTCGTCCAATGGTCCTCTCAAACTCAATTCCTTCTTTTCAGTGCTAAAGATATTATTAAAGTCTTTTCTATAACTTATAACTTTCTCAAAAATTTTTTCTCTTTCATCTCTTTTTTCTAACTTTTCTATATTATCTTCGTCTTTAACTAATACACTATTTATTAATTTAATTATATTTACGTTAATTTCATTGCAAACTTGCAAGAACTTTCTTTTCACTTTTTCGTATTCTTCATTTTCTAAGTTATTTTTCTCTTTTTCAACATTGTTGCCGATAATGCTTTTGCCTATCTTACTTATTATTCCATTACTATCACTTATATTATTACTTTTATTATCATTATTTATGCAATAATTACCATCATCATCATAATCTGCTCCCAGATTAGTTGATGAATTCTTTTGCAGATGTATCCAGTTCAACATTTATTACACCTTTTAGCAATAATATGGGATTCTTATCTGCTCAACTCTAAAACATTACTGTCAATTAAAAATATAAATATATATAAATATACATTTATACCCTATCTAAAAATTAATATATTCAACTTTATCTCTTCTTCCACCTTCTAAGTTTTCATATCAAAAATTAATTAATGCACTCTCCTTGTTATTCACCAGCTAATTCTACTCGCATGCATCCACATGCAATCCTACACTTCTTTTTAAAATTATTTGGCATGTAAATGCCGGCATATAGTTATTATTTTAATTACCGCAAAAACACGTAATTGAAATCGCTTACGTGTACAATGTGGGGAAAAAATCAGATGCAAAAAAACTCAATACAAATTAAATGCATGCAAGGCAGCCCGCCTGTTTGAGTTGTCAAATACTAACAAATTAGTATAATTCTGAAAGAAATGAGAACAAAGAAAAAAAAATTTACTGATTTAGAAATAATTTAAAACTTAATCTTTAATGAAAAGGAGTATAAAACTATTAAAAAAGAATTACTAGCAAGAAACCAATTTTTTAATAGAAAAAAGGAATAACATGTATTTCTGATTATGGCGGTAAAATGAGAAAATAGAAAAATTAAGTTTTAAAATGTATGATATATACAAAAAAAAAATGAGAATTTCTTATTTTCCAGATGCTACTTAATAAAAATGAAAATACTTCTTCAAAGATACTCTTATGAGAAGCTTTTAAATTTTATTTCTGAAAGAAATTAACATCAAGTTTCATTTCAAACTAAATCAAAATTTAAAAATTAATGTTTCATATTTGATTTTCTTAATAATGGACTGCATAAATATTAAGAATATATTCAAAAATTTTAGTAGATCTTCCTTCTTATAATTGAATTTTATTGCTTAAGCAAAAATTAATAGTAAATCATTCATCTTTTTTTTTCTGCAAAAATAAAATCTTCTAATTATTCACCCAAATTTTATCTTTTATACTTGTGTTAATCTTTTGTTCAACTATTTTAATGAAGTTTTACTTTAAAAGTTATATCAAGAAACTTTTTATTCATTCTCCCATTCATATGCTTTTATACTATTTCACTTTTTTTTTGAAAAAGTAATTACACAATTAGCAAAATCTCAATGGCTTAAACATTAACTAAAACCAAACTAATAAAGGTTTCTTGAACATATAAAAATAAATACATTAATATTTTCTTTATTACAAATTGTCTCCTATTCTACCTTCATCTAAGTCTGGTGGAATGCAATGAGTGATTTAAACTTAAAAAAAAAAAAAAAAAAAATCAAATAAAATAAACAGCCTTGATTAAAAAGTACTGGTAAGCTAATAATTAAAAATTAGTCTTACACTTTTATTATTGCAATATATATTGATGCAATTACGATTATAATTCTTATTTTAAGGGTTTATTATTATTTAATAACATACATATCTTTTCACTCTTAGAAACAAATTTATCATAAAAATAATATAATGCTTAATCGGAAATATTCTCCTCAATTTCAATAAATCTAAGTTATTTAATTCAAAACCAACGTCTATATTAGTGGGTCTAAAACTAATAGTGGAATATTCGGTAGTAGAGAATAAATTTGCAAATCAACTATCTTGGTTTCAAGTATAATGTACAATTTCAATAATATTGAATTTGACTCTAAAACGAAGCTTTTACTAGACTGTAAATTAAAATTACCCCCCATTAAGAATGATAATAATCTACACTAAACACGCAACCTAAGTCTAAGTTCTAAACAATACTCAGAAAATACTTGCACAGCCACACTTTAACGGCGAATATAGCATAAAAAAAGCATTCAAATCCGAATGCCTAAACTAAATACCTAAATTATAAGGTAGTTAATATAATCAATTACAATAGTAATAGAAAATCTGTCATTTAAAATCCCTCGATTAATTACAATAAAAACGAGATTTAAAATATAAATTGTCACTTTACCGCCTAAATATCAATGTGGCACAAAGGGAAATAATTCACCAATTATTAACTACCCGCCATAATAGTGGTTTTTTCGGCATAGGCCCTGACAATTCTAGAAATCCAAAGTAATGACAATGATTATAACGTGCATTAATCAATAAAATTGACCGAATAAATGATATGTCAATTGATTATGATTGAAATAATTGTGTATAAGTCTCAAATTTTTGCTGACTTTATTAATGCGTTTTCTTCCAAGCAATTAAAAAATTTCAAATCAAAACCAAATGATCTTATATTAATCGGATGATTCGGAAATTTTTAGTACATATTTATCAAAGTCTGACTGAGCTGATTCATCAAATATCTCATTTGCTGTATAAATATCTGCAGCTAGCTGAGCCTTGTCTAATTCTTCTTTCAAGACCTTTGAATATATATTAAGAATATTTATAAGAGCTCTTCTGCAAGAACTTATGCCAAAATCTTTGCATTGCTGATCCATTTGTTTTAGTTTGAAAATTTTAGTTATTAAATCTGAATTCTCATTAACTTTGAAGGAGATTTTACGAATTGAACGTAGCACAGTCTTATATTGTTTCTCATCCTCAATATCCAAACTTTTTTCAGAGTGTTTAACAGTTTCTTCGTCAATGTACGGCCCATGAGTTATAGATAATGCAAACTTATTTGATGGATCAAGTGACAAAAGCTTAGTCTTACAGCTAGATAATGAAGAGTGAAGAATAGAAAAAGCTGTGGTTGCTTGAATTAACATCTCCTCTAATAGTTCAGAATTCCCAGTCCAAGTTTTTACAATATTTGAAATTATCATTAATGCTATATCAACAAAATCCTGAATTAAAATGCAACAACGACTTACACGTCTAAATGACTGGTAATCTTCTTCAATTAGAATAACTGATAAAGTTAATGGTTGTTTGTCAATAACTGGGCCTCTTACAGTAGACGTTTCATTTGAAAGTCGTTCAATAACTTCTTTCAATTCAGAAGTATGTGGTTTTTCAGAATGAGAAGTTTCAGTTTTCGTTGTACTGCCTTGTTGGGATCTCAAAGATTGTTTACTTTTAGAATTAATTATTTGTAAATCAGTAGTAGGAGATTTATGTGGGAGAGTCTGTCCATAAATAGATTTCTGTTCTCTCCATTGTTTCTTAGAATCATTATATCCCAAATTAGTTAAAGGTTTTTGTTTATTTTTATCGTAAGAACGATCACTATCTTTTCTATAGGAAGATTGACCAACGGAACTTAAGTAATAGTCATAAAATGGTGTACGATGAGGATTTAATGGGGAGTAATTAGAAAATCTTTGTCCGTATATGTTATATTGACTACTTTGAGCAGTGGGGCTTTTTCCAATAGATTCTAAATAATATTTATAGAAAGTGGACTGTACAGAAGGATTTAGAGACGAAGTTGAATAAGAACTACTGGGTTGTGTTAGTAAAATCTGATTCCCAGGCGATAATGAACTTCTAGAATGAACTGTTCGGCTGTGCGATAAAGCTCCTCCATTATTAACACTTTGGGAATTATAACTATAGTTAGCACGATTAGAACCTAGCCCTCCGGGAGATACAATTCCCTTTGGACCCACCTTCTTATTACTAGAATAATGATTTCTATCTGAGTAAGCTTGATAATTATTTTCGTTTCCTAAAGGATTCGATTTCAATGAAGAACCAAAGGAAAACTGGAGTAAGAATAAGAATAAAAGAGAAATGTAGGAATATAATACTGTCATTCTAGAACTAGCTCTCAAAATAATAATTAACAATAAAGTTTACTAATTAATATTTTTTGAATTAGTTCTTTAAGAATTGTATAATTTATATTTATACAATCAAGGATTAATAAGAAAATTCATAGCAAAGGCGGGAAAATTTTTGGATATTGTTTAGTAAAAAATGATTTTTTTTTTCAAAGTTAGTCATAAATCTTTTTTATTTTGTATGTTTTGATTGTTTTGTTATTTTAAAACGACTAATTTAAGAAAAGTGATCAATAGGATTGGTCTTCAGGATTACGTTTTTTTTACCATATTTTACATTAGCAAAGCTCTATTTTTTTTTAAATAATTTGTCGAATAAATGCAGTCTAAATAGTTATAGGATAAATAATTCTATATAAGGATGAGTGATAGTTAATATAGGAGGGAATTTGGGAGGGGGAGAGAGGATACTATATAAAAGGAAGGATATAACGAAAAAACAAGCAGTAAGCATTGTATTTGTTTAGAAAAATATAAATAAATGTATTGGAAAGATTAAAAGTTAATAATATATATGGCTAAAAATTATTTTATAAAAAAAAGTAAAGAGTAAAGAAAATCAGGCTAAACCTTAAAAGTAGCAAGTATTTCTTCGGAAATATGGATGTTCTTTGCCTTTGAAAGCAACATTCTAGCACATGTGACGTCATTTATCCCAACTGAAATACGAAGGGATTTAAAGAATTGGATAATATTTTCCATTGATTGTCCAATCAAAGAGGACTCAAGGGTCTTAAGAAGCGCTATAGCTATGGAAATTAATGATTGAAGGCCATTTGCTAGCAAGTAATCCCATATAATGACAACAGTTTTGAGCGGAAGAGTTGAAACAAATAGAGTAAGGAACCAAGGATGAAGATAAACAGGATCAAAGATTCCTTCATCTTGAAAATGTTTCCAAAGCTTGGGAATATTTGTCTGAAACATTGTGTCAAATGCTTGAATATACTTGGTTAATAGTGGGAATTGATCTTTATAAAATCCAGAAAGTCCATATGTTTCTAGTATTAGTATTAATGAATAGAAACTTCTTTCTTGATCAAAGTTACTGGTTATTAATAATAAAGCTGCAATAAAATTCATTCCCTGGCAATACCCAACATCAGGAATATGGTTTGCAGTAGCATTTAATACTCTAAAAAGGCATTCCTGAGATGCTTGGTCTCTAAAAATATTGAGTTCTGGAAAAGTTCGTGGAACATCAATACTTATCAGAGGGGAATATTTGTTTAGAAATTTGGCAGCATAATCGTAATAATTACAATATATAAAATTAATGGTTGGAGACTGAAAATTCGGAGAATTCTGGTCATTGATATTAAATATTTCCAAAAAAAAATTCGAGTTTCTTAAGCTTTGAGAAACCTTTTCATTAATTTTATCCTCATCATCTAGAGAAGAAATCTGTAATAAAGAGTTCCAAATTTTCCATCTAAAGTCTTGTGGTACTCCTCTAGCTAACCTTCTTCTTAGAGTCTTTGGGTGTTCTTTGACAAAGTAATCCAATCCCTTATTAATCATGCGATTCCATTTCTTATATGAATGCTCATACAATAACTGAGGTGAATCCTGGAGCAGCTCCTTGCATTCTCTAATAGCTTGTTCGAGCTCATTTTCTTCTGTTTGGCACCTACTACTGCTTGTGGATACAAAAGAACTCATATGTAGGTGTAACAATCCTAATTAACTTCTCTTCCAACATGCACACACTCAATTATTTTAATCTAGCATAAATTGACCTTTTCTTTGCAATTAAAACAGCATCTCCCTTGTTTTTTCTTATTTTTGAAAAAATTTATTATTAATTACAAATCACAAAATTCACTTCCAACGTGTAATTTGCCTTATTAGATGATGCCTTGCTAAATTGTCAGTCTGCCCCCCAACAACCAACCAACCATTTTTATTGCGTGTGCGCCCCTCATTTGAAAGCTTCTAGGAAATGGGGGGCAAAAAGAAGCAGTATTATTACAAATTTCAATACCGGTATTAACAAAATGTCGTTGGCGCCCAAATGAACACATGCACATGTGGGTAAGCAAAAATTAGCAGAATTAATTAATAATATAACGAAAGACAAATAATTACAATTTTTGTCTGAAAAAGAATAACTTTGATAAATTGTAGAAATTTTAGAAATTTTTACGAATCCAATTGGAAAACTAACATTCTAGAGGGAAGAAAATTGGAGAGTTGGTTTTCTCTCTTTAGAGAAAGAAAAAAACCCACTTGAGAAGATAAATTGAAGTTAAAATTATATGAAGAATTCAAAACCCCGTCAGAATACTATTGAGGAGAACGGAGTAAATGTGAAGGTAATTGTTCGATGCAGACCTTTGACAGAACAGGAAAAGAAAGACCCTAGTAACAGTAATGTTTTGCAAGTTAAGCCAGATTCCAAAGAAATTGTTGTCTCTCACCAATCTTTGAGTCGTAAATTTGACTCATACTCTACCAAGCTGTTTACTTTTGATGGAGTTTGTGGGTCATTCACTTCACAAAGAGAGCTTTTTAAACAATATGTGGTTCCTATTGTGGATGAAGTACTATTAGGTTTTAATTGTACAATCTTTGCATATGGACAGACAGGAACTGGGAAGACTTATACAATGGAGGGTGATATGAAGGAGTATCTGGAATCAAGTAATTTGGAACTGACTGAGCATGCAGGAATTATTCCAAGAGCTGTGCAACTTATTTTTGAGAGGTTGGAAAGTCAATACACGGAATATGGGGTTCGAGTTTCGTATTTGGAGATATATAATGAGGAGTTATCAGATTTATTGAGTGATGAAAAGCTTAATTTAAGAATCTATGATGATATTGCTGGTAAGAGAGGTCTAAATGTGGATCGACTTGAGGAGATTCCTGTAAATAAAGCACAAGACATACTTAATATACTTTCCACTGCAGTGAGAAAAAGACGAACAGCTGAGACTTTATTAAATAAATCATCTTCTAGAAGTCATTGTATTTTCACAATTACAATCCACACCAAAGAAACAAACATAGATGGAGAAGATGTTTTAAAGGTGGGAAAGTTGAACCTGGTAGACTTAGCAGGGTCCGAGAATATTCAAAGAAGCGGAGCAAATGCAGTAAAAGATCGGGCTAAGGAAGCAGGAATGATTAATCAAAGCTTGTTAACATTAGGTCGTGTAATTAACGCCTTAGTAGAACACTCAAGTTATGTTCCTTATAGAGATTCAAAGCTAACACGTCTTTTACAGGATAGTTTGGGAGGCCGTACAAAGACTTGCATTATTGCAACTATCACGGCTTCCTCTATTTATCTCGAAGAAACTCTTAATACTTTAGACTATGCTCACAGAGCTAAGAATATTAAGAATATGCCAGTAGTCAATCAAAAGATGACAAAGAAAGTCATGATCAGAGAAATGAATTGTGAAATTGAAAAACTTAAACAAGAACTACAATGCAATAGAGAAAAGAATGGAGTTTATTTACCTCTTTCTCAGTTTAACGAGATGGAAAGCAAACTTCAATCCCAGGCTAATGAAATTGTTGAAATGGAATCTGAACTCCAAAATCAACATGCTCTTTATAAAGAAATGGAATCTACTGTTAATAGCCTTACTGATCAACTAAATGAGAAATCTTTACGTGTTAGAGCTGGAGACTTTGCTAATATTCATGTTTCAAAACATGCCAAGCTTTATCATGAAAAGTATAAAGACTTATTTATGCAAATGAATCAATCTTTAGAGAACATTGGAAAATTACATAGAAAAATTATTGGATCTGAGCTTTTCCAATCTTCTCAGAATACTCAACTATTTAAGCTCCAACAACAACTTATTAGTGATATTCAGTTAACTGAGAAAAAGACTAGGGAATGCCTTGAAATTCTATATAATGATCTCAATCAGGATTTACTTGTTCACTGGAAAAATAAAAGCCAACTTTCACATGTTGAAATCATTGGAATGATTGACACTGGAAAAAAGCTTTGTAATAACGTTATCTCTATGCTCTCTGATTCTCTAGAACAATCTTTAACAGAAGAACTTTATGCTGGTATGAATAATGCAAAGGAAAATTTAAAAAAATGTCTTAAAACTCAAGATGAAATAACTACTAGAATTAAAGATGAAATTAGAAAGGGACTTGTAGATTGCTCAACTGATACAGAAAAGATATCAATGGATATTACTAATCAATTAGAAAGGCTTAAGCTCTCAAATGAACGTTGTCAGAGTCTTGTTCAAGATTACAAAGATCATTCAAAAGGATGTGAAACACAATTAGATACAGTATTCTCTCAGCAGCTTGTAGGTTCTGTTGAACATCTTGCAAAGTCACACCAAATTGAGATTGATCAACGTCTTTCTGAACAATTATCAAGTTTGGATGAGAAATCCAAGGGAATGAAAAATCAATTCTGTAAATTAGTTGATAACTTTGTTGAAGAAACTTCCAAAGCCTTGATTGATGAAAAGGAGAGGCTTTTCAAACAAGTGGATGATTTGAGAGAAAAGATCATTAATGAATTAGAAAATGGGTATTTAGCAAATAAGAATTTGCTTCGTGAAACTAATGGCCGAATTGAACAATTAGAATTGGCTCAATTAGAGCTTGTTAAAGATCAGACAGACTGTCTTGAAAAGAGAAAGAATGAGCTTGGAGAACTTGTTCATTCAATTTCTCACCTTGGAGAGAAAAAGTTGATTGAAGGATTTTCTGACTTTTCCAAGATTAGGAATGAACAATTTGATCAAATTAATTCCAAGTTTACAGAAATATCCGAATTAAGCGCTAGCTCAATTCAAAGTTGTGTTAATAATGTTTCATCTGTAGTGAATCTACAGAACAGCTCTTATAGTGAATTATCATCATGTATTGATGATTATTTTGGTTATAACTTGACATCCTTCCAAAGTAATATTCAGGTGAAGATTAATGATATGATTCAACTTTTGGGTGAAGTTACTGCTTTCTCAAACTTCTCTCATGAAAAATCTGGAAATAATGAGAAGAAGGATTCTTCCAGTCCGGTAAAAGACTTACCCAAGATTCTAGATAAAGTCCTTCAAGGATTAATAGAGATTGAGAATGTTGTTGCAAAGACCAGCCCAGCCTCAGGACAAACTCCAAGTAGGAGACAAAGCTACAGTATTCCTATTTTAAGAGAAAGATGTTTATCTCCAATGAAATATGTTGATTACTATATTGAAACTTTACCGAGACCCAATATTGATTTTAACCAAACCCATAAAATGTTGGATCCATTTAATGATGAGAACAAAAAAGGCGATGAAATGTTAAATTCTCAATTAAATCTTCGAGGGGAGGAATTACCAAATTTATCTTGTTTCAACTGGGGAAATGTAAAGTGCGATGAAATGAGATCATTAAACATTTCTCAGTTTATCCAAGAAACAACTGTTGGCTCTTCTGATTTGTTTTTAAGGGAAGAAGTACAACAGCCAAATGGAATTGATAGATCAGAAAAGAGAAAAGAACGAGAGAATATTATTAATGATGAAAATTTGAATATTTATTCAGAAAATACTTTAAATCTTAGTAAAAATCCTTCAATAATTTCCTCAAAATCAGAGCAAAAGCAAGGCTCACTAGATTCTTTAAAATCATCAAACTTTTATCAAAGCTCTCCAATTGATGAAAACCATATTTCATCTAATGAAAATACAGCAGCACAAGAGAATTTTCTGGAAGCTATTAGCAGTCCAATAGGATCTAGTAACCAAATAGGTGTGACAATTTCTTCATCTTCTACAGGAATTCCAAGACCTGGAAGACCAAAGAGAACTGTTACTGCAAAGAAAAGATGAGCTAATGTTATGAAAATAATTAAAAGAAATCTCATATTACTGATCATATGATTCTTTTCCGAGTTTATACCAATTGAATTAATGTTGAAAGAAAAGAGGGGTTAATGGATGGCTAATAACTAGCTTTTCGGTACCCGAGAACTATATATTTAAAAGTAATCACATAATTAAGTTCTTTTTTTTTTTCTATATATTGTATATATTATAAAGATACAAGAGAAAATGTGATAGAAATAAACCATTGCAGATTAAACATATATTACTTCATCAGAGTTTCTTTTTTTTTTTATTTGTTCTGTCTAAATGTTGTAAAACAAAGTGTATTTCTTTGATAAACTTAAAAAAAAAAAATCGTGAAATTATACTCCTTTGATAGTTTGAGATATAAACAAAAGATATGATAAATATCTTAATAAGGTCTTCTTTCATTGTATGCATCCATAGTTTTAACTTTGTTGAACTTTTCTAATTCATTTTCAAGAGCATCCCTTCCACCAAGGAGTAATCCCATGGGTATTCTATGGCCAGGGGTGACACCCTTGAGCTTAACAATAAGTTCATTTTGCTCTCTAAGAGTTGAAAATACTCTCATAATACGAGCAACACTTTGAACTTTCTTTCTGAGAGTATCAGCTCTTTCCTTTGAAATAACACTAGAAGCTGGTTGTGCAGATCTAATAATTGAAGAACCAAGACTAGCAACCTCTTCTGGTAACTTTCCATCTTCATTAATGCAAAATGCATCCATTAATCTACGTACATCATCAGGTAAATCTTCTTCTTCAAGTTCCATAGGTTCAGAAGAAGAAGTTGCAACAGGTTGTATAATAGAATATAACATTTCAGTAACTTTTTCCGATACAAAAGGAAGAGACCATGAAAATATGTCCAAAAAGTTTGGTAAATAATATGGATGAGCAGAGAAATTGAATTGTTGTATATTTAAAGTGTTATTTTCAAACTTGAGAATAGCACCTTTATTATTATATACATCACAATAATTCGGAGCACTGAAAATTGTGATTACAGATGGAAATCTTGTTTTTACATTTGGACTGTGCATCTTAAAACCTTCTAATTGTGCCTCATGAGCTCTTACAATAGAAAGTAATCCATTTTGATCAAGAAACTTGTTACTTGCTTGAGTAGCAAAAAAATATGAGCATCCTCTGACATCATTGGTCACGAAATGTTCTTCAGAAGTTTCAGTTTCATCTTTTTCATCAATAGGATCAGCCCATAAAATATCACAGTAAAGTCCGGATCTTGGTGGTTCTTGGAATCTATTAATTGTTAGAATTTGGTCAACTGAACGTAATTCAGGAGAAAGTCCACCATGTACGCAAAAGAACTTTCCATTAATAATTGCAGCAATTGGAAGAGTATCAAAGGATTCCATAAAATATCCATGTACAGTTGAATCATACTTGTATTCACATTCATCACGAAAATTGAAAAAAGTTGTCATTTGTCTACATTCGTGATTTCCTCTAAGTAAATAGACAGTATCTGGATAATTTAGCTTTAATGAATATAGTAGCAATAAGACCTCAATAGAGAAAGATCCTCTGTCAACATAATCTCCTAAGAATAGATATTGTGTAGTTTCAGGATCACCACCAACGTCTAGTAATTTAACTAGATCGTAATATTGTCCATGAATATCACCAACAACAGTAATTGGATCTCTTAATCTTAAGAGGTTTGATTCGTTTGCAGTAATTTCAGAAGTTCTTCTAACAATTTCCAATAGATGATCTTTTCTTACGCGTCCCTCTCTTAATAAGTGTGATTTAAGAATTCTCCAATCAGGATTACCTTCAATTCCATTTGGAAAAAGCAATTCTTCAGTAATTGGAAGTGGAGGAGGAGGGTCAGACTCCTTTACAACTCTGTCATTAAGTGGATCTTTTAATGGCTGCATGAAAGTAAGTTATAAGTAGAATTCCCAAAGATATTAAAATACTTGGGAAATTTGCAATTTATGTGATAAATGTGTGTAAATATAACAATGTTCATATATTATAATCTTTTATTAAGATATATTATATATGAGCAAATATAAATGAGAACTTATTCATTCAGATCTCTAATTATCTTATGTTTTGTGTGTTTTAGATCTTCTTAATAATTATAGCTTAATTCCACCCTAGAAAAAAAAACTTCGTAATTCCAATTTTTCCTTTAGATTAATTTAATGTTTATCTTTTATTATTTCTTCAGCCAACAAATTTGTTGGCAAAAATGAAAAAATATTTTTAATTATGATCAACCATAAGAATTATCTTGAAATTATGCCCGCCAAATTCTGCGACAGAAAAACTTGCAATAATTCCAGAATCTGAAAATATAAATTTGCGTGTAAAAGTATGAATAAACTATTAGAAAGTTAAAAATTATTATTATTATTATTGCCTTCTGTATTAATTGGTATTTATTTATATCTTCCTGAGATTATTGCTTGGATCAGTTTATAGCCAATACAAATAAATTAAATATTAATACAAAATTAGATTTTGAAGTAAAGTTTATTTTTTTATTTGAGACCCGATAACAATAATAATAATAATATAAACTCCATTTATATTTTGGTATGTCGCTTTTTTATATTAATGAAAATAATAGAACTATATTTTTTGTCTCTGGGTGACCTATATTCTGAAGTTTACTTGTTTTTTTTTCTTTTTGAATACCAAATTGTTCACAAATCGTGCTCTTAAAGTTTTGAATAATTCAAATCCCAAATTTTATTCCTTTCTTAATTTTGACTTATTTCCAAAAATTGTATATGCTTTATACTTCTTGCACAAATAGCATTACAAGTAAAACAAATGTAATGTGGGGGGTGGAATAGGAAATATTATGAAGGAATGCATTGGCGCCTAATTTTTCTGAACATAAATGACTTAAAAATTGCAATTTTTCATTAAATAATAGCTTATTGAATAAATGAAAATTTGAATTAAGTTTGTCATTTCATTGATTCTTGTTTATTTTAATATATATTTACATGCATATATATATATTGCATATTCCTTCTTGAGATTGAAGGTAAAACTATTGAATTTCAAATTCTAAAATTTTTAATTATTTTAATTGTTTGTAAAAATTTAGCATTAGTTCCTCACAACTAATTTAATTGTGCATGCACATATTCATGTTTATGTGGTTAAAATTCACACTGGCAATACCGGTACGGCGAATCTGCAAAACACGTATTTACAAATTTGCATGCTTTTACCGCCACACGTGTCAACAAAAAATCTAAGCATGCATATTTGAATGAGATTTTTGCACAAATTTCTAGTATTGACAGTCATATCAGTGCTATTGGAGATTCATTTGGATCAAAATTTTAGAGAATTTTCCCCCAAAGGAAATATTATTAGCAATGGAGGGAAAAATAAGAGATTTGTTTGTTCTTGATAAATAGAATAACAAAACCAAAAATTTTTTACCCATTACATTATTTAAGTTAAAATACATTTTCTCCCACTTGTGAAACTAACAAAAAAAGGCACGGAAATGAAATAAAACAAAAAACTGTTATAAACATTGTAATAAGAATTATTAATATTACTTCTATGCTTGGATATTAATGAAATAAATGTTGAAAATAATAAATATCTTAACAATGGGACATATGGCGAGTTATAAAGATAACAGCTGCCAATAATCCACAAAGTAAATATATATTTCCTTCATTCAATCACCTCCCTACTGCTTAGTCATCAAGTGGAATATTAATATTAGCAGCTTCTGGGAAGATTCTAGAAAGAGATCCACGGCAACTAATGTATTTGCAGTTAACTCCATCAGGAACAATTCTGCCCTCAGCTTGATATTTGAGGTATTCCTCCTTGGTGAACTTAGTGAAACCCCACTTGTCTGAGACAACGACCTTTTGTCTTCCTGGGAACTTATATTTGGCTCTTCTCAAGGCCATTACTGCAGTCTGGGTCTTATCTTCCTTGCATCTAATGGACATCAAGACCTGACCAATATTCACACGAGCAGCAGTACCTGTTGGTTTACCATAAGCACCTCTCATACCAGTCTGGAGCCTATCGGCACCAGCACATGAAAGCATTTTATTAATTCTGAGTACGTGGAATGGATGTACTCTAATTCTTAAGTGGAAGTTATCCTTACCACAAAACTTGATCATGTACTTGTTAGCAGAAATACGAGCAGCTTCCAAAGCTTCACTGGAAATTTGTTCGTATTCATCAGAAATCAAGTGAATTACTGCTGGGAAAGCATCACATTCTGCCTTCTTTCTACCAACATCGTAAATACGAATCTTTGGGTCTGGTACACCACGGCAGAAACGTGACTTTGGGTATGGTTTTCCCCTGCAATATCTATAACATCTTGCTGGACGACGTGCCATTGTTTCTCTTCCAAATAATATCAATTAAAAGAAATAATAATTAATACTTTGGATGATCTATTGCTATTTTTTCCCTTAAATTTTACGTTTCGTAATTTAGTCGAAAATCGACACGTATAATTTATTTTCTATATATTTCCTATTTCAAATGTTATTTAGTACTTATTCCTTACCCTATATAAATATCAACTTATTTTTTATTTATATTTATATTTATTTGTGTATTCTTTAATTATTTGTTCTCTATACACTTCTTTTAATCACTATATATATACCCTAATTAATTTCTATTATTTCCTTTATTTATTATTTATGTTGTCTCGTCTTTTTATTTTTTATTCACCTTTTTTTTATTATTTAACAACCAACCTTTCTCTCATTCAATATTAATTAATCTTAATCATCTATAATTGAGACATTTTTATATACTCGTCTTTAGGCGGGCCATTTTGGGCGGGCACATGCAATTTTTTATTCCTTTTTATTCTAGTATGTGGAATACCCTCGAATAAAAATTGTGAAGAAAAAGGTCATTCTTAAAAAAAAAAAAAATTACATAAAAACGTGAGAAAATATAATCAAAATCTAATTAATGCATCTCTTCTAAACTTATAATACGTCTATCTTTGTTTTTTTCTTTTTTGAGTTTCCTTAATTAAATTCAATAAATCTAATTTATAAGCGTCAATCAGAGGTTTACTATTTAGGTAGAATCAGGATGTCAACTAGTGCAGTAAGTTTAACATATTGAAGAAATTCCTGAATCATATAACTTATGTGTGTGACTATTCTTTCTGATAGAGAAGGAGAATTGTTAATGATATTAATAAGCTTAGAAAAGAGGTATACCAGGGTATCCGTGTAATGCCATTTTCACAAAATATGATGTATTGTCAGGCAATCATTAATGGTCCAAAAGATACTTTCTGGGAAAGTGGTAAGTCTAATATTATCAAGAAATTTAACTTATACACTTCAACCCCAATAGGCACCTTTAACTTAATTATGCAATTCTCTGAAGAATATCCAACAAAACCTCCAGATGTAAGATTCTTAAGTAAAATGTTTCATCCCAATATATATCCAGACGGGAGGATATGTTTAGATATACTTCAGAATCAATGGAGTGCTTTGATTGATATTGCTTCTGTATTAACTTCAATACAATCCTTATTGAGTGATCCAAATCCTAATTCTCCTGCAAACACTATAGCTTCTGAAATGTATGTTAAGGAAAGAAATAAGTATAATAGTAAAGTACTAGAATGTGTTGAAGAAAGTTGGTCAACTCCCTCTTATTCTATACCTAAATAATACAATAATTACTTATAATATACTAAGTTTATCCCATTGATTATAAGCATTTGAAAGAAGCCAGGATTCAACACTTCTATACATTGACTCTGGAATTAGAATATAATTCGAACATTGTTCTTTAGAATGTCCTGGACGATTCTTAATTATTATATTATGGAAAGCATTAGGTTCGCATGCATTATATCTATTCATATTATAACGTAAGGATTTGTATATACATGACCATAGACTAGTAATCATTATGGGTTTTACAGAGGAAACGTTACCAGATAAAGTTAACTTCATTCCCAGACCTTTTCCTCCAATAGATTTACCCATTCCAAAATTACATGAATTATTAGAGCTTGAGTCTTTAGATATAAGGCTAACAGTTTTTGAATTCTCCATTTTTTGAACTTGTATACTATTACTATTTCCAATCAGATCATCAATAATTTGACGATCACTTTGTCCCCTTTGATTATGTTGTATCTCTTCCCTTTTTTTTCCTTTTTCTTCTTCTTCTTCTTCTTCTTCTTCAAGATCTTTACCATTCAGCTTATCATTACTTATACTTTCCTCATTAAGGATGAACTTCAGTATATCCCTAACATAGAAAGATGCTAACTTATGGATTGTCTTTACTGCTTGACTTGAGAAAACTGATTTTTCTAAATCTGGCTGAGTACCAAACTTAACTATTTTCCCTAATTTAGAAGTAACAGATTGTTGATTTGAATTCATAAATTCTAAGTTAAGTGAACTATCACAAGAAAGGAGGTATCGACCATAATTATTAAGTTTTTCCGTATAAATATTAAGAGTTTCTGGAGATATTGATTCTTCTTCCAATACCATAGATTTGTTTTGTATAGTTTTATTTGAGATTATTTTAGAAATATAAGAAGAAGGTCCAGTCATATCAATACCTATAAAGCTTGCAACAGATTTAGATCTTGCATGTTTCAACATCTGTAATAATATATCCTCTTTTGCATGCATATTATAATGTCCTCCATGTCTACTAATAGACTTTTTTGAGTGAGCATGAGAAATCATAGAGTTCAATAATGTACCATCATATATTTGACTATTAGAGCCTATTCCAGATGTGTATTGAGATTGTGATGCCAATAAATAGTCAGATCTTCCTGCAGAAACTTGGCTATTAGTAGTAATTGGATGAGAAATTTGACCTCTTAAATCTGAGATACCTTGATGAATAGCAATTCCAGTGTAATTTGTATTTGAAGAAGAGGTACTTAGTTGGAAGTAATCTCTGAGCATATTTTCAAGAATTTCAACAAGTTGACTACTCCTCAAAATAGCTATTAAACGAACATGAAAGTCTCTAAAATTGATACTCTTGCTAATTAATGATGAAACAAGGAAAAATACCGAGTTGAGCTGTTCTTTTGGAACCAATCTAATAATAGAATTTCTTAATTCATCTGAAATATTGTTTGGAACGTTGACTTGAAAGCTACAAACTCCCAAATCTATGTTACTTGTCTTGTATCCAATTGTTGATATATATTGTGACATTGTCTTAGAATCTGTCTCTGTCAATCCACCTAAATTAGATGAAGAACCCTGTGAGTAAGATTGAGAATAGTTTGGATGCAATATTGAGTTTACTGGATTCATTTGTTGCTGATGAGTGTATTTATTACTCTGTTGAGAGTAAGGCTTCGACCTATACTGACTGCCTCCTACTCCTGATGTTCCCACCCCGGTATCATCTATTTTTGTATAAATAGAATTAGGTCCAACATTAATTCCATGGTTTGGATTTTTCAAATTGTCTCCAATTTGTCTCTGATTAATATTAGAAGATGAAAAGCTTTGGAAGTTTTTTTGTGCGTGAGATCCTTGAGCTGATACTAAATTTGGATGAATGCTTGAACTGGAGAAGTTTTGAGATGATACTTGATGTCCTGGGTTTCCTTGGGAGTAGGGATGTGGTAATGGTTGAGTTCTCGGGTGAGAAGGAGGCTGCATGTTGTTATTTGGCTGAGTATGGCTAAAATAAGTCTGGGACTGTGGACCTGGCAAACTCTGAGACTGAAGATGAGAGCGAGATTGAGGCTGGGATTGAGATAGGATTTGGGTTTGAGAATGAACCTGAGTTTGAGTTTGAGTCTGATTTGGGGCTTTAACATGGGATTGGGAATGAGACTGAGAATGGATTTGGGCCTGAGTCTTAGTTTGGGTCTGGTTCTGAGTCTGAGACTGAGAAAAGGTCTGCATACGCTGCTGCTGCTGTTGTTGAGAGTGAAAGTATTGTTGATGATTAAGGTGTTGAACCTGTTGCTGCTGTTGTTGTTGATATTGGTGCTGATGAACCATAGCTACAGGCTGAGATTGTGTTCTAGTATGTGATATGGATCTCGATTTTGATACTGTTCTAGGTTGTGATTGTGAACTCATATAGGAATTCTGGATAGAAATATCGTGGATATCGACATTTTGAGTATTAGCAGAGGAATCAATGTTATTATGTACACCCTGACTACCAATACTACTACTGCTATTTCCACTCCTATAACTCATTTCTGCAACACCATAAGAAGCAATATTAGAGTCATGCATGGCTCCAATATTGGCGCCTTGATTCCCATTTTGCATAGAATCACCATACTGCATACCAATTTGCTGAGTGTGAGCCATCCCCTTAGATTGAGCAACTCCCATTCTTGATCCTCCAAAGCTCTTTGTTCCCATTTGTCCAGGAGCGTTTCTATTAATATCATAGAGATTTTGTCCATAGGTTGTCTGGTTTACATTCTGACTAATGGAATGATTGGTATTTAAATTAGTATTAGCAGCTCTTAATTGAACTGGAATATAGTCAGAACCATCATTCCCCATAAAATTTCCCCTTAAATTTGTAAGATTAGTTGCTTCTTGGATTCCAAGAGCATGGGTTGACGTGCCATTCACATATTGTGGTTGTATAGAGTTATTTGGTATATTGTAATTCAAATGATCTTCTGTTACATTATGGTTTCTCCCCCTAAATCCTCCATTCATTTTATATCTAGAACAAATAATTACTATTTGTTCTTAGATAACTTAATTTTTTACTTTCAAACCCCAATATTCTTTGAATATTCAAGAAATTTAATTAGAAAAATTAAATAAGTTGGCGCCTAATCTCCGGTATATGTTAATATTTGCACAAATTTTAAAAAAAAATATTAATTGCATGCATGCAGAATTTAATTATAAGTAAGAAAAGGGGAAAATGGAAAATTGGATTATATTGATTTTGAAAAAGGGATAAGTAGGTTTTAGATTTATGAAGAAAAAAATGCTAAAATATTCCAAGTTAGTTTATCTCGTTAGTTTTGCATTCTACCTTGTTCAAAACACTTTGAATATCAATATTTTCATCGGTTCCACATAAGCTTGTAATCCAAGCCTCAGCACTAACCTGGTCTAACTTAGCCTTCCAGACCATAAGTAGACTTCTAACAATTTTTCTAGAAACCATACCTTTATTTTGTGCCCACTCTGAGTAGAATTCTTGTAAACATTTAGCAGCTTCATCCTGATTTTCACAACAATCTGTGGCTTCTTTTGCAGCTGCTTCAGTTAATTCATTTCCATAGGTTGCTTTTAAAGCCATAAGAAGATCAATAGTAGGAAGGAATGCTTCATTATCAGCTAAATCTCTTATGGTAGTCGAAACTTGTGTCACAAGTACTTTAGTTGTTGGCATTTTTGTAGGCGTTGATTTCTTGTTTCCAATATTTACCATAGGCTTATCAGAAGCTTCGACATCCATAATTTTTCTGAGTAAATCTTCATAGTACACATCTCCTCCAATGGACAACTTATCAAGAATAGCTTCAGCTTCTTCTCTGGTAAGAATATCACCGCCAATACTTGTTAACCAAATGAATTGCTGTCTTGAAATCTTGCCATTTCCTCTCAAATCGTACTTTCTGAAGTATGAAACCATATAATCAATATGGTCTTCTGGATGTGTAATTGACATAATCCACCTTTCAAAATCTTCATAAGTTACTTTTCCACCAGTTTCTTCGTTAAGTTGTTCAAGATCTGATTTAGAAGGTGCTAGACCCATTCTATGTGCTAAATGGCATGTCTGATCTAATGAACATTCTCCTCCAGATGAAGCATTATCAAACATTTCTCTAATAATATCAGCTTCACCTTCTTCTAATTCATCTTCAATAGAGACTGCTTCAGCACTTGATGAATCTTGGATATTTGAAGGCTTCTTATCTAAAGTAACAACATCTGATTCATCATAATCACTTTCTTCACTTTCAGAATAATATCCTACAAATACACCATATTCTATTCTTCCTGTAGTTTTGTAGTCATCAATTACAACCTTGCACCCAGAAGTACAAGAAACACATCCTGTTCCATTTAATAATGAAATCATTTCTACTTTTCTTACTTTAAATCTCCTTTTTTAGAAAAAAATGAATAAATTTAAATAACCCAATTACAACAGTTTTGCCAATACTTTTTTTTCTTTGATCAATGTCCCCTAAATTAACTCACACTTACACTTTAATAATTCTCAGAAATAAAAGGTTCAGTATCTCAATATTTAACAATTACAGTCACAAATTCTTCTTATCTTAACAATTTAAATTCTAACTCTTGCTTAATTTTCTTTTTTTGAAATTCCTCACAATTTTTTTATTTTTATTAAATCTTTAACTTCGAAGGTATCGAAAAATTTACATTACAAGATTCAACATGCACATTTGCCCGCCCTAAAGTCCCGCCTTTATCTGCTTTGCCATTTGGTCGTGAAATAAAAGGCGGCATATTTGAAATAAATAAAATAAAGATTTTATTATACAGAGAAAAAAGCGCATGAAAAATAAAGAGGGAAAAAATTCAAGAGCAAATTATTTTAGTTAAAAAAAAAAGACAATTTATAGATTATCAATTTTGTGTGAAGATCGCAAGCAAAATAATTATATACAGTTATTTAGATGCCACCTTTCAAGATTGTAAGTTCTTTTGATTGTTACGCTCCATCCATTTTTTCTTCCTTTAGTGAATTTTGAGAAACTAGGGAAGAAACTTGAATCTCATAGAAATGACTAACTATTAATTATCATTACTTAATTTTTTTTTTTTTTGCAAATAAATTAATTCTTTTTTCATATTTATAGTCCAAAGAGAGAATTGAATTTTCATTCAGAGATGCTGCTGTAAGTTAAGCTTTTACCAAGTCATCCTTGGGATATGTAAAATGGAGAAATAAATGCATTACTCCGCCATATTAACCCCAACTCCTAATCCCAAGCAATCTTTAATATCATCTTTTAATACCATTATTCTCTTTTAAACTATAGGGAGGAGGTCCAACCATTCAAACCAATAAAATTGGAGAAATTGTTAGAAGAATGGTCAGTTTTCCACTCCATTTTTATTATTAATTAAACATCACTTTTATTCCTAATTTTAGGGATTAGCGCCATCTGAAAGCGAAGTCCAGAGATTTGTCGCAAGTGTTGGTCAAACATGTGATTTACAAGCTTTTGTAAAATTTTGTGATTCTATTGTACATCCAGAAGACACTTTTGAAAATCTAGTTCAATTTTTCAGATCGTATGACTCAAATGTAAGTTCAATATACTTTGTGCCACTTCTCCATTTTCTATTTATAATATTATTTCTAATTCATCAATTTCTTCCAATATTACAGAACTCTGGATCAATCACTAGCCAGCAGCTGACTTCTCTATTAACTAATACAGGAGAAGTTTTAACCAATAAAGAAATTGAAATACTTTTAAAGTAAGTTCATATATTTCAATACGTGCCATATGCCGCCTATTTGTACATCTTGCATGTACGCCGGTATAGTGATAATTTGCCATGCAAGTAAATGCATGCAAACAGCCTCCCCCAACCTGCTTTTAACATTTTTACTATTTTTTTTAATTAGGGATTTCCCATCTAATGATGGAGGATTTAACTACGAACATTTTTTAAAGGAACTTGTTAGATAATTATCCTATTTCATATTTTTATCTAAAAAAAAAATGTATTAATTTTTTACTTTTATTCTCATTTCTCTTTAAATATATTTTCCATTTAACATATTAATTTAAAAATTAATATTCCCAATAAATTTCTTACCATGCACACACGTCATATTTGTAAATAAATTAAAATGTGTTTTTGAATTACAAAAAAAAAAATTATAAGATATAGAAATTAACAAAGAAGATAATAAGAACATACAATAGTAAAAATTCAAAGTAAAACAAACACTAAAACTTGTCAAAAAAAATATTTGTTGTTTTTTTTCCCAAAATACACCAATAATATCTTTGTGTGCATGTAGATATATTAGTACCCCTAACTCTGGTGAAAATTTTCTGGAAATACCCAACAAATTTTAAAATTATAAAAACCACAGAGATAGGGGTGCATTTTCTTTTTTTCTTTATTTTTAAATTTCTTGTGGATATTTTTAAGATTCCCTAAATTAAAAAACTAACAAATTACAAAGAATAACGCTTTTTTCTTCAATATTGAAAGAAAATGTCAATCTAGACCCTTTTCTAGATTGGGAAAACTCTGAGTCAAAAAAAAAAAGAATCAATAAATGAAAAGAATTAAAGAGTTATACTCAAATAGGTCTAAATTAACTAATATTTAAACAGAAAAAAATTATTCAACTATGAAAAAATTGGGTGTGCCAGGCAAGGCTCCTCTTTCTCCTCCTGGTGGAAAAAAACCGCCTCCCCCTGCTAAACCACTTGGAGGGAAACCAGCAACGAAAATTCCACCACCTTCAAAATTATCTTCAACTCCTTCTCCAAACCTTTCAGAATCTCCTCCACCAAAACCATCATCCCCACCTCCACCAAAACCATCAACACCACCTCCACCAAAGTCAGCTTCTCCATCACCCTCTCCTCCTGGTCCAAAGGTCTCAAAAGGACCTCCTACTGCATTAAAACCAGCCCCAAAGGCCCCAATACCTAAAAATTCATCAGAACCTTTAAATGATACACCAGTATCCAATGGTCACGCTCCTCCAGTAAGCGTACCATCAAAGCCAGCCTCAGCAAAAACTGTTCTGAAAAGTATAAGTAAAGATTCCAAAGCTAGTAGTCTACCTTCCAGCTCAACAGGAGCATCTTCTACTGCAACCACTATTAATGGTGAATCTAAACTATTGAAGAACAATCTCTCTAAAGATGGACGTTACTCAGAATTAAGTAATAGAAGTACCTTTGTTGAATCAACTCTTCCTTTTGATGTTGGCCCTATTAAACGTCTACTTTTCCAAGATAAAGCTCCTGGAAAAAGTAACTTGAAAAAAAAAGAAGGAAGAAATGCTCGAATTTCTCAAAGAGAAGATGATATGTTTAATCTACACGTAAGTGTATTGGATCCAGCATTAACAGAAGCTGCTGAACACTCACTAGCAGCTTTAAGTCAAACATTTAAAGAAGAGTTTGCAAGTAGACACTTTACACTAACAACTTCTGAAAAGAATAATCTCTTATTTGGACAAACAACAAAAGCCAGACCTCAAATTGTTAATGAGAAGTTTGAAATTATGACAGATTCCCTTCTTCTTTTACAACGTCTTGAAGAATCACGTGGAGATGGAGAAATACATGAAATTCAAAGAATCATTCAAAGACTAAGAAGCTCAGCTTTAGAGAAGTTTTTGAAAGCTCAATACTCAGATGCCATGCTGAATGCTTTACATTGTTATGAAATATCTCGAGCTTTTCTATCCAAGTACCTTGGACACCCATTAGAAGGTATAATGGTTGTAGAATTAATCATTATTGCTAAATGTTGTGGTTTAACAGGAGAATTACGTAAAGGAGAACAATATCTTAAAGAGCTTCGATTTCTTGTGGAAAATACCATCTTAGCTGTTGCAGATCGCAATTCTGAGAATAAAAATGCAAAAAATGATTCTTCTCATATTAGCAATATCTCAAATTTATCAGGATCTGGAGGTTCAACTCAAAATGTTACAGCTGTAGGACCATCAGTTTCATGTGATTCTTCAGTATTATGTAGTCTGGTACTAACAGTCTCTGATCTATGTAGTATGTATAGAGATCATACATCATCAGCATTTTACCTTGAAAAATATCTTTCATTAGTAAATGAAGTTTATGGTTCAGGAGACTTAGTTATGAGTGATGCATACTCTACAGCAGCAAGTTACTATTTCAGAATAAAGAATTTTGAAAAATGTAAGGAAATGTTACATAATTGTCTGGAAATCAGAAAACAGGTTCTGGGAGATCATAATAAGAATCCACCTCATCCTCGTGTAGCTGATTGCTATTCAAATTTGGGATTAGTTTATCGATTACTTGGAGATTGTAGACAAGGAGTACAACATATAATGGTAGCTTTAGATATGTTAATGAGGATCTACAATAACAGAGAGTTTCCATTAGTACAAGACAATATACTAGCTTTGGGATGTATTTTTCACCAGGCTGGAAACTTTAGATATGCTTTAGAGCTTTATAATGAGGTTTATAAATATAGAAGAGAGAACTTAGGATTTGATCATCCTGATACAAGATATGTATTAGAATTGATAACTTTATTAGATGCAGATACCCAAGTATACTTAACAGAGAATGTAAGCAGTTGTACAGACTCTTATATAGCTCATGAGCTTCAGAACAAGTGTATTGATGCAAGAGAATCACTAGAATCAAGAGCAGAGAGATCTTTAAAAGAAATAATTACCGATACCTTAGGAAAATCAAGTAAATTAACAAGAATAATGTATGAGGAATCACCATTATTAGCAAGTCCAATTTGTCCAAGTATTGATCAATTAAGGTATCGACAATTGGAGACTTTTTTATTTGATCCAAAGAATTTGAGAGGGTTAAATAGAAGTACCCCATTTTCAAATAACCAAACTCAACAACTTTTATGCACTTCAAGAATCAGAGCACTACATGGAGAGTCATTTCAGAGTATGACAGTGAGTTCAACAGCAATTTTACCTCACTTGAAAGTAAGAATTACAGGTCCAGACTATCTAGGAGTTTCTACAATGCTTTCTCTTCCTCCATTTAGTAAGACAGAAAGAAAGAAGTTACCTATAATAAACATTCCAAAGTTAACAAGAGGATTCCCAGTTATGGGAGAGCAGTCAGTGACAATGATGATAAATGAAGAAGCTCAGACAGTTTTGGAGAAATGGGAGATTCCAGAACCTTGTATAACTCCAGAAGGGAAGTTGTTAACTCAAATAGAAAAAGATGAGAGTACAGGTTTACCATTTTATTTGCCATTAGTAGATTATGCAGGTAAGGAAGAAATGAAGGCTTATTTCAAAGAATCAATATGGATTCCAAATGCATTGATTCCTTTAGTTAGACAAAGAAATAAAGATAAGGAGGAGGCTAAACAAGTTAAAGTAACTCAGACTCAGATAGTAGGTATCGATCAACAACTTCCTCCAGATGATATTTTAGCAAAGATTAAAGGAGCAAAACCTGATGTAGAAGAATCTGGTAATGAAAGACTTGCATGCATTTCATTTTTAGATGATGGGGGTAACGTAGTAACAAAGTTGCCTTATGTGATCGATCTTGAGCCATTTGTATGCGCTTCAACTAGAATTGCTCTTACAGCATCAGCAAAATGGGGACTTCCTTCTCCTGATTCACAGGGTGTGATAGAACTTCTTAAAGGTAGCGGAGTTGGCGCCCTTATTAGCTCAATGATTCAATACAAACCTTCGGATGGAGGGGTATACACAGGTATTGTAGGAGCAGGTGTAAAGTCAGGAAAGGCATTATCTGGATTGCTGGATGGTATTGGGAAAATGGACAACATTATTAACAAATCTCCGCCACCGCAAGCAAAAGAAGGTGCTCCTACAGAACCAAAGGCAGAACCAGCAGAAGCAAAGGGCGCGCCACCGGCAAAGGGCGCGCCACCGGCAAAGGGCACGCCGCCAGCAAAAGGAAAGGGCCCACCAGGGAAAGGGAAAGGACCTCCAGGAGGAAAGGGTCCTCCAGGGGGAAAAGGACCACCAGGTGGGAAAGGACCCCCAACAGGAAAAGGACCCCCAAAAGGAAAGGCAGGGAAATTTGGAGGAAAGACAGGAAGTAAGCCAAGTGGTCCAGAATCGAAGACAAAGAAGTTACATTGGGATAAGGTTGAGAATATTCAAGGTACAATTTGGGATATTAAAGAACCAATCAAGTTGGATTTCGGAAATTTGGAGGAAGTATTTGGTATCGAATCAGCAAAACCAAAGAAGGCGACAGAGGCGACAAAGAAGCCAAAGGTCATGCAAATTTTACCAGACTCAAAGAGAGCATACAATATAAGTATTGCATTATCAAAGTTCAGTGCATATACATTCCAACAATTGCGTGATGCTATATTGGATCTTGATAAGAAGATTTTGGATACAGAAGCTACAGAAGCTTTGATTTTAATGACCCCAACTCCAGAAGAGTTTGCAATCGTAAAAGAGTATATTGATGCAGGAGGTGACTTGACTCAGTTGGATAAGCCTGAACAATTTATAGCTGCAATGATTGGTATTCCAATGTTTGGCGCTCGTTTGAACGCTCAGCTGTTTATTCTTTCGTTTGACAATTCCTTTAATGAATTAATGACGCCTTTACAAGAGATTATTACAGTTTGCAACGAAATTAAGACAAATTCAAAGCTTAAGAAAGTATTTTCTATAATTCTTTCAGTTGGTAATGTTTTGAATCTTAATACAGAAAAGGGAGAAGCTAAAGGTTTTAGAATGAGTTCACTATCAAAGTTATGTGAAGTTCGTTCGAGTACTAAACCTATTAAAACTTTGCTTCAATATATCACAGAGATTATTTGGAGAGATAAGCCAGAATTGCTTTCTTTGGCAGAGCCATTGGCTTTAGTAGAGAAAGCAGCCAAATGCGATTTAGGTGCTATTGAAGGTGAAATTCAATCACTGAATGGATCTTTAAATAAGGTCACAGATACAATGAAATCAGCTCAGAAAAGTAATGAGAGAGCCGGCCCTATGGGAGAAAAGGATCCCATTGCTAAGATTCTAGCAGACTTTGTTTCCGATACTGAGCCTAGAATTGAAGATTTAGTAGCAACTATGAAAAGTGTTAAAGAAAATCTAGAAAAGATGGCACTATACTTGGGAGAACCGCAAAATACGATTCAAAGAATTGTTTGGCCAGATTATTTCCGTGTATTATGGAATTTCATTTCATCAGTAGATCTCGTACGTAAAACAAAGTTGGATGAAGAACGAAGATTAAAACAAAAGCAAGAAAATCTCGCAAAGAGAGAAAAGAGCGCAAGCACAGTCAAGCTTAAACTATCAGAAAAGAAATCAGTTTCCCAACCTAAACGAGGAACAACAGAATCCAGACCTACATTACAAAAGCAAAAATTGACAGTAAATATGGCGCCAAAGGCGAATGCTGTCAAAACCAGTAAACTTGATGAAATGGCAAGCTGGTTTGCGAATGAAGGAGAAGTACAAACTCCAGCATTCTTACAAGAGGTTTCCAACCAAGCTGATGATACAAATGTGGCACTTACTGATCTGGATATTGATGTAGACTTGTGGTAAACAAAAAATCCCAATTTTTTGCCAATTAAAGCTCAATAATCATTTGTGTGCATTTTAATTCACTAAATTTCCCGCCTGATTTTGTATGCAATTTTAGTTATTTTGCTTTGCATGCAAATGAAATATATATTATATAATAAAATTAATGCTCTTGCAGATGGATTGAATTTCAATTTTATTAATTAATTTAAGCCTAGTTTAGTTTTGAAAGGTAAAATACTGTATTGATATTTTTAAGTAATTATTCAAAATGTGTCTACCCTATTATTCATAATTATTTGAGTTATCTGTTCTAACTTTTTTTTTTTTTACAAATGTGCCTTATACAAATGCTTGGCGGTCATATACTCAAATATATTACGTGTTGCATGCAGCTTTGCATAAATGAAAATACCCCACAACATTTTTGGGCGGGAATGAAAACAACCACATATTATAGGGGTATTTATGAAAACAGTGATTTGAAGAGAAAAATCTGAATAAGGTGGCAGGAAATTAAATTGAGCAAAAGCAAGTGAATAATATATAAATTGTTGGATTTGTAAGTCTTCTCTTGATATAAAAACAAGTAAGAACACACAAGATTGAGAAGCAAGGAATTGATGTTGGTAGCGAGGGAAGAAAATGTCGAGTAATGCTTTTCGTCCTTTTGGCCAAAATTCAATGAGAAGAACAACAGGGTTTAGAGATAATTCAGAGAATGGAGATCTTAATAGCCAAGATGTTGTAATGACATCGTTTTCTATAGGGCAAAATAAGACTCAATCACCTACACATTTTGCCACGTCATCATTATTAATGAAAGGTGGCAATAGTAATAATATAAATAATACAAGTAATGCTTGGGCATATTCATCATCTAGAGGTGGAAATTCTCAAAGGGGAGCAAATGCAGTAGGAACATCTTCAATGACTGGAAATATGAGCTCAGCAGCAGCGTCATCATCAAAAGGGAGAAGTATTTCAGATAGCAGAAGAGAAGGATTGAAGACAATATTAACATTTTTGAGTAAGAGAGGATATCCAAATCAGATTAATCCAAAAACTTTAAATAGTCCAACTAGAGCATTATATTTAGAAGTTTTACAATTTATTATAAGCCAGTATGATCCAAGAATAAAAATATCTAAGCCAGATGATGAGATTCCAAGGTTCTTTAAAGATATAGGATATCCTATTACTATTAATAAAACAACTATTATTGCACCTGGAGCTCCAAATACTTGGCCACAACACATTGCAGCAATGACATGGCTCTGCGAGTTATTAGATTATGAACAAGCTGTCTTCCCACATTTGAATTATAGCAAAGATGGAGAATTTGGTGGTTATATGGCAGATACATCTCTAACAAGTACTTTGTCTAATATTTTTCAGCATGCAAATTCAAATGTTGCGAATGGTTTTCCAAATTTTGAAGGAAATAACAATAATTTAGATTCGTCAAAATTGTTATCTCAAACATTGAATAGAAGGTTAAGTGAGAGTTATAAGTTATTTCTGAATGGTCAGAATGATGGAGGATTACTAAATGAGACTTTGGAAGCTTATTGCAGAGAAAGGAAGAACCAGGCTCAACAGGCTTTAGAGAAGAAAAAGCATGAACTTGAACAGATGAATATGGAAATCCAAAAAATCAATCACGAATTACAGGAAGGAGAGTTATTGCTCCAAAGAAATCACACGCTTTCTCAGGATTTGTTAAAAATGGAACATGCTGTTGGTCAATGTCAAAATTCTATTCGACAAATGGAAAATTCTTGTAATGATACTGAAAATATTTTGAACATAAAAAAGAAGGAGTTGAGAGATATCGAGGATGAAATTGAAAAGCTTCAAAAGAGAATTGCCAATCAAGGAATACAAAGGGATGATGTTTCAAGAGTTTATCAGGATATGAAAGTCAAAAGACAAACAATACGTAATTTAAGGACAGAAAGAGAAAATACTGAAAAGGAAAACTGGGAGATTGAATTATCTATTGAGGAACATTCAACTAATTTATATAATTTAAGTCGAGCTTGGAATAGTATATATCAAGAAATTACAAATATTACCTCAAATGATATAAGAACTAATGAAGTTTGTTCATTCAATTTGCTTCAACCTTTATCTTTAAATATTTCATATTCTGGAAGCAATGATAAATCTCAAGGAGTCGATGGAATCATTGGACAGAATTGGAGTAACATGAAACATAGTTGCAAAAGATGTATTGTTGAAGTTGAAATGTGGAAGAGAAAACTGAAAACTCAAGAAGTACAATTCAGTGAAATAATGAAGAGTACAAAAGATACTATAATTCAAAAGAAACAGGCATGTGATGCTTTGGAGAAAAAGATCAAAAATTTGGATGGAGATTTATCAGTCTGTGACAAAAGGGAGATGAGGCAATTAGAACAAATTCAAGAAAAAGTAAAGAGTTATAAGGCAGAGTTTGAACGTAACAAAGATGAAGCTCTAAAAAGGTTGGAGAAGGCAAAGAGTCGTATTATTCAACTTGAACAACAAAGCAATCTTCAAGAAAGCCATTCTAGAAATGAAATTATTCAATGCAAACAAGTTATTCAGTCAGATGCTGAGGCAATTTTTAAACTTAAAGAGTATATTATCCAAAATCTTTCAAATTCACTTAATTCGATTTCTAATTTGAAAAATCAAGTAAAACTGAGGAATAATTCTAAGTTAATTGAAGTTGAAAAATGGAAAAAGTAAATTTTCATTCAAAACATACTTCCTTTACCCTGCCCCACATTTATTATTAAAAAAGAAGTTTTATCATATTTTTCATCTATTACGTGTTGCATGCACATTTTTTCTTGCAATACCGGTCATGCTATGTAAAAATTTTTAATTGGTTTAAAAAAGTCAAAAGGCGCCAAAATTTCTAATTCAAAGTAAATTTCGAGGAAATAAATTAATATAAAATTGTTAAAGGAAGAAAATAACATTTTAAGAGAAATATTGCTGGATTTGTTGGTATGACTCAGTTAATAATTACTCATCAAAGTGATAGTAAATTAGAGGAGAGTGAGGTATTTTTGTCAGAGCTGAATAGAATTAAGAAGGAAGAGGATAAATTTGGAAAGTTTTCATCCTTATCTGATTTAAGAGCTATTGTAAAGAAGGGAGAATTTAGAATTGTATCCATTTATTTATCATCAGGATCAATTTTGGGTGAAATCTTTACATTTGAATTTTTGAAAGAGTTTTATGGGGTGTTGGATTTTGGATCAGTTTTAAAAGTGAATATATTGGCTCTAGACTCTATTGATAAAGTTAAAGCCTTTGAAAGGAATTTGTTATTTTCTGGGTTTATTAAGGTAAAAAAATTGAAGGGTGATGGATTAAATTCATCTGATAGTGATTTTGAGATAGTTATTAAAGCTGAAAAGCCCAGTTGGAAACCTGAAGAAGGTAAAGTACTTGTTGATGATATTGACTTAGAGGGTTCTGTACCAGATATCAAGAATTATGTTCCTCTTGGACAAGGAAAAGAAAGTTGTAAGTCAAAAGAAAGAGCCTGTAACAACTGTAATTGTGGAAGAGCTGATCTTGAGAAGGAAATTGGAGTTGAAGCTGCAAGAAAGGTATATCAGGAGAAAGTTGAGACAGGTACAGCTCGCTCAAGTTGTGGCAATTGTTACTTAGGTGATGCTTTCAGATGTTCTGGATGTCCCTATAAGGGAATGCCAGCGTTCAAACCTGGAGAGAAGGTTAGTTTAGCAAATGCTGAGGGGGATGCTAATGATCATACTGTTGATATGAATTTAATACATGAAGAAAAAGTCGATTTAATTACAACTACTTTTGATGATGATGGTTCTGGAGTTAATAATGTCCAAAGCAAAGGAGGAGTTTTGAAGCTTAATATTTAGCTTAATATGAGTGAATTCCAGAAGAACCAATAAAACATTGGAAGAAGATAAAAAAGTGAATCTTATTTCTTTTTAATATTATTATTTTTTAACTTTAAGAAAAAAGAAGGAGGTATTAATAATTATTAATTTCAATTATAAGCTATAATTAGTCAATTAATAGATGGAAGTTATATATAAATGTTAATCATTAACTTGTTAGTGTATTGTTTGTTACCTTTGCAAATCTAAAAATAACTTAGTTTCTCACAACTTCAAGTAGATTGATAGTGATCACGAGAACTTATTGACTTTAGGCTTTAGTGTTATCATTGAATTGCAGTAAATCCAAGTCAGAAATTGTCTGAGAAATATTGATAATTGAATTATTGAATTCATTAATTCTGTTGCATATTTGGCTTCTATCCATATCTTTAAAGAACATCTGATCAAAATCATCAGTACCTTTAAGTTCCTCTACGATCGATTCTGAAGCTTTAATTTCTTCTCTCATCTGGTCTGATATACTTGTTGTAAGTAGGTCAGGCATAGATATAGGGTCTTTGTAAATCTTCTCATATGGATGTAATGCAAGATGCTGAGAAATAGGAGAGAGAGAATCTTGAAAGACTCGAATACATGCACAGAGAGCTCCAATATCATCCAAATATTCTGGATACTTTTGATTTTCTCTATAATTAAATGGCATTCTGCTTACTCCATCGTGCATTGATCTAACATTTGTTGCAACGTCCAAAAGTAGACGACTCCAGTACTTTTCTGACATTATAAACCTTCAAATACTAAATCCTCTAAAATTCACAACTATTTCTTTCCTTTCAACTAATATTATTTAGAGATTTCTTTTTTCAAAATAATATTTTAGTCCAAGTTTGGTTCAGACTTGACTTAAGTTTGATTTCAGGGTCTTCCCATCCAGTTTTTTTTTTCTGGATCTTATACTTGCAATTAAACAAATTTCCATATACTACTCAACAAATAAGTACTAAAACATACTCTGCTCTATGCCAATTACTCCAAATATTTTGGTTACAAATTTTTTTTTTTGATCGCTTTGATTACCGGTACCTTTAAAATTTATATATCTTTTAATAGACTTTCCCGCCAAAAATTCCACACTTCCTCTCTTCCCAGCCCAAATATACCAAATCCCTCTTCTCATCCAGCTCTAAACCCCTCAACTAAATTAAAATTACAAGCATATAATATTTCACCATTGGCGCCTAACTATACAAACTAACACTAATTAGGCGGCAGCATGTTTTTTTCATGCAGCTTGGCGCCCAACGTGTCAGAAATTTATAAGTAGAAAGCAAAAGATTTAAAAAATTGGAGCAATGATCTTCGCTCTAATTTATATTTTTTTAAAAGAAATAAAAAGAAAAAGTTTATAATCATAAAACTTTATTAATTTTTCTATTTTCAGATCTACTTGACTTTACTTTTTTTTCTCATAGCCTGAATTATATATCTTCACTATAAATAAGATATGTATGATATTAAAGGATATTATAATAATTATTAATCATAATCGGTATCATCATCTTATTAATAATAGGCCTTTTAGACATATAAAATTGGATCTTTTCTAAAAGTTTTGAATTGTCATAATATTTACTTTACTTATATAGTGAGGATTGAAAATCTCCAAATCCTTATTTATTAAAATTCTTCAAAACATGACTATTGAAAGCATTAATATAACCATCAGCCAAGTTGCTTGACCCAAAATTGCGATGACAATACTCACTGGCTAAATCATTAACATACTTTGCCAAGATTTCGTTTGTCTCTCTGCATTTCTTTTTAGATACAAATCTATTCTGGGGATATGCTTGCATCAGTTGCTGCTGTCTATATTTGTCTCCTGAGCTTCCTCTAACTGAGGTAATTAGTCCCTCTAACATTGCAGATACTGCAATTGCTCCTCCTGAGGAGACCGTATCGTCATTAACAACTCCTCCATATGATGAAGAAATTCCATTGCCGCTATTATTATGATTATTATTATTATTAGAAGAAGAATGCTGTCCTAACACTCCTCCACCATTCAAAGCTGTTGTTAATGATGAGCTACTACCTGAATTTGAATTAATATTTGTACCTGATATTGTCATTGAAGATGAATGATCATCAGTAGTGTTTCTACAAGTACTACCTCCCTCTAAAACAGTTGTTGAATTACCTTCGATTCCTCCTCCATTCATAGTAATATCTGTCTGATTCTTCAATGACCCTCTTCTTTTAATTCCTCTTGAAGGAATTCTTCCTGATCCTGTTGTTATTGTTTGAGAAACTGAATTCTTTGATTGATGATCATTTATTCCTTCAGTAGTATTCACAGAATCCATTATCTCTTGTGATTTAACAACAGCTTCTGAAACCACTTCATCATTCTTTATATTATTTGTATTGTTATAATTTTCAATTAAATGATAATCATCATTTCCATTTTGTTGATGCATAAACCTCAATACAAGATGTTTGTATTCTTCAAGCTCCTCATTATTAAAAATAATTAGGTGATTTGTATGTTCAATTCCATTTCCAGAATGTCCTCCATTTACTGAACTATTTTCATCTTCATTTGTACTATCTGAATGATTACCATTATTATTATTTACGCCATTATTACTATAAAAAGCTCTAATTAAGAATGATCCAGTTGGTACTGATATACAAGAATTCTTATTTTCACGCTTTTTTCTTTGCTCTAAAGCTGCTGTTGTTTGAATTGTTGATACTAAAACTGAATCAACAGCTTCCAATTCTAATAGTTTACTCTCCAATAACTTGCTCTCAAGCTCTTCCTGGTTCTCATTATTAAGTTTTTCTCCTCCTACTATATTATTATTAAATAATTGCTGGCTTTTAAAACTCCCATCATTAGATATAAATCTAATCTGATTAGCATTTGGAACATGGTTACCTTTAATAGTAATTGGAGCTGATTTATTTCCTGCTTCAATATTTGAATCTAAATAAGATGATTGCTCTTCTTTGTTAATACCAACTTGATCATTATTTGTAACAGTAGAAATAGCACAAGTTTGATCTGTAATCTTATCTACTTTACTTCTCACATCTTCTTTATCCCCTTTAGTTCTTTCATTCTTAAGAAGTCCAAAGTACTTGCCTGCTAAAGAAAGAGGAATATGAATCCCTCTTAAATCTGTGATCAGATGAGAAGGATCCCATTTCAAGTAGTTATTAGTTGTAAATTTTAAAGTTCCCCTCTTATCTGATGTATAATCCAAATCTTTAATACTCTCGGAAACAAAAACCGTCTTAAAAGGTCCCTTTCTAACATCCCAAATAGTATTCTTATCAACCCATTCTGCATATAATCCAACAAGAGAGTTGCTCTTCTTATTTGGATCATCTTTTTGTAATACAAATATAGGAACATTTGTGGAAATTGATATACCGCCTCCCAAAGAATCATAATTATCTGAAAGTGATAATCCTGAACCTCTTGTTCTATATACACTCATTCCTCCAGTACCAGTATTATTCCCTGATGAATATGCTCCATTACCTCCTCTTCTACTACCTCTACTACTTGTCAAATAAGTCTTTGCATATCTATTATTGTTAGAAACTGATCCTGAAACTATACCATGCTCATCCTCTCCAGATGAAGATCCTCCTCCAACAGCTCCTGAACCATACTTTGAACTCTTTCCTCTTCCCTTTCTTCCCCCTACATACTCTTGATCAGCACCTAAAATTGCATCATCATCACTCATTAGAATATCATCATAGCCATATTTAAGGGATACAAATCTTCCTGATCTAGTAGTGGTAGTACAACTACCACTACCATAACCTCTTCTTCCCCTTGTACCAATTGAAGAATTTCCGCCCATAGATACTCCTCCTGCTGAACCAATTCCTCCTACATTATTACTATATGGATCAGATTTATATGTTCTACCTCCAAGACCAGCAGCACCTGCTCCAATACCAGGTAAGTCGGAAATTAATCCTCCTCCCACACTACCTGGGATATACTTTTTGCCATCCAATAATCCACCATGCAATTGCTCATCCTTCTTCAATGATTTGTTAACTTTTCCGCTAATACCAGAAATTAGACCGCTCTCATCCAACTTAACAAGGGAATTGGATCCTAAGTTACGTCCTGATGCAGTTGAGGTTAAGCCTGCCCCGCTTTGACGTCGTTGCCCAGCTTGCCGATCACAGTACTTCGCCAAAGTATGACGAACAGAAACAAACGCACTCCACATTGCTTTTTCCACATTGTCTATGCTTAATTGTTTTGATGCATTCACATTGACAAATAACTCATCTTGGTCGATTGGTATTAATCTTTTCTTTTGATAACCAAGAGAATCCCTCACTTCTTCTATTTGGTAGACTGTAAATTTAAAACAATATCTTCTTCTATCCCATTCAAGGCGTAATCTAATACCTGATTTAGGTACTGATGTATCTAATAAAGTCTTTACAAGACTTTCTGCATGAGAATGTAATCTTTCAAGATCATTTTCCAATAAACATCCTCCACCAATTCCTGATCCTATTATTCCCGGTACCATTCCATTAAATCCTGCATTATTATTTCCACCCCCTACACCTGCATTTGCACTATTAATACCTCCTCCAATGTTCAGTCCAGCTGCAGCTAAAGCTCCTGGAAGTAATCCTCCAATATATTCCCCACCCATATTTAATCCAGGGAAGAATTGGTGGAAACCCTCAATTCCTCCAGAACCTCCACCCCCTCCCATGAAACCCATCATTTGGGAAAGTTGTTGTGCAACACCTTGGGGAGTAGGAGGAACAATTGGAGGCATATTTTGAGGTTGAGCTGGAATTTGAGCCTGTCCTCCTGAACCTGTAGATGTTGCAGCTGTTGCAGCAGCAGCAGCAGCTAGCTGAGGGTTGAATGCTAAAAGCATAGGATTTGCTGCAGACATTCTTTGCATCATCAAAAATGGATTAACTAATCCTCCTTGGCTTCCTGGAACGCCTGGAACGCCTGGAACGCCTGGAACACCTGGAACACCTGGAACACCTGGAACACCTGGAACACCTGGAACACCTGGAACACCTGGAACGCCTGGTTGGGTCATTGGAATACCAAGCCCTGGCAACAACCCTCCTTGAATTAATGCTGCATGTTGTGCCTGTTGCTGAGATTGATTTAATAATGGAGTTGTAAGTTGGTTCCCTCCAGAGTTTGGAACTAATGATGGAGAAGTCTTAACTGAATTTGAATCCATTTGTTGAACTGGCCCAGTAATGGCATTAGAGTCTGCCTTATCAATGTTAGATTTTAGTTCAGTTAATTGAGTATTTTCTTGAGAAGATAATCCCGTTGTTTCTTTACTTTCCTCCTTAGTTTTAGCGGGTTGAGAATTCTCTACTATACCATTGCTATCATTTGCTACTTGAGAAGGGGCTGAGCTTATACCTATACCTTGGGAGGTTGCATCATTATCATCTCCTCCTTTCTTTTCCTCGGTTGCTAAAGTAGAACTAATCAAGTTATTTGTAATAGTCTCTTCTGCCTTACTATCATTCGCATTATTCTCGTCTCCAGAGGGAGCAATATTCTCGTTATTAGTACTTTTTGCTTCATGAGAGTCTGCCGGAAGTTTTCCTATACCTTGGCTTACTCCTTTTGCAATTGAACTATTCTCCACTGAAATACTGGACGGAACTGACTGGTTTGATGATGTCTGTCTCATTTGTGCCTGAATTTGAGCTTGTAATAGGGTTGGCAGCAATATTGAATGCATAGGAAAAGGCTGCAAGCCCATTGGGTGTGGTGAATGAGGTTGGCCCACTACTTGTTGTGATGGAACACCCATTGGATTTGTCCCACCTGACTGAAGTGCATTCATTAATATTGGATTTTGAAAAATCATTGGATTAATCTGAGCATGTTGGGGGATCATAGTATTAAAGATCTGTTGTGCATGCAATTGCGCATGTAATTGTGAAGGATTTTGTGCTTGCTGTTGTTGTTGTTGCTGTTGTTGTTGTTGTTGTTGTTGCTGTTGTTGTTGTTGTTGTTGCTGCTGCTGCTGTTGTTGCTGTTGTTGTTGCTTAATATGTTGTTGTTGTTGTTGTTGTTGTTGTTGCTGTTGCTGTTGTTGCTGTTGCTGTTGCTGTTGTTGTTGTTGCTTAATATGTTGTTGTTGTATCGCATTTAGTAACATCAACTGTTGCTGGTGAATTTGCTCAGCAGTAAACTGCAAAGGAGTATTAAGAGATCCATTAGTGTTTCCTAAACCTGCAATTATTGGCTTTGCCTGGTTCCCTGTTTGGATCTGTTGAGCGGCTTGGTATAAATCTAAATTTAAAGTACCATTTTGAGTATTTCCAGAGCAGTTATTACTGTTACCACTTGGCTCAATGTTTCCACTTGCTATATTAGATTTAAAGCTTATAGGATTTGCATTAGTGTTTGTGGCGCTATTACTGTTATTAATGGAAACAGTAGTATTTAGTTTAGATACTGCTGGAATAGAGTCAGTATGCTTGGAAAAAGAATGATTGATAGGTAACAGTTGAGCATTATCTTCCGCCATAGAAGTATTTGTAGAAGTTTGAACCTCTCTGATATTCAAGTCATTGCTTTCTCCTTCAGGGACTGGAACAAATGATTGTAATGGCCTATTCTGGTTTTGGGGCATTGCTGATACTGATATGGCAGCATAAGGTCGAGAAACAGACTGGTCCCCATTAATAGCTGGCCCATTCCTCTCTTGTTCTTCCATTTTTATAAGATTCCTGATAATCCACTAATTAGCCCACTCCCATACACAAAAGTTATTACTTGTTCAGATTTTGACTATTGTATGTGCGTTGCGCCAACCCCAAGAGACAACAACAGACGGATAGTTACATACACTTTTTTTTGGGGTGACATTTTGAATGGAGACGTGCGTGTACGTATACCCATTAAATATTTGTATCTGAAATTAATATATATTAAAAAGAAGTATGTGAAATTGTGAATAACCCATAAATGTGAATATTTATGAATGTAAGAATATGAAAATGGTATGTACTAGTTTTCATTTATGCTTGATTGATATCTTTATTTTGCATTATTTGATTTTCACAATTCGCTTGAACGACTCTTGGGGATGATAAAAAGGCGGGCTGCCATGCACTTTATTTAGCCTTGAAGCCATTCTAGGGAAGGGATGGCCGAAGAAAGGTGGATAGATTTTGTAAAATGCCATATAATTTGATGAATTAGGATTGTGATGAATGAGAAACGCCATGTAAAATTTCGTCGACTTTTTTTCTGTTTAATAGTAGTATGACTAAGTTTTTGGGGGAGGAAGGTTAGTGGATGAACTGATATGTAAATAAGTGGACCAGTTAATAACTTGGCTTTGTTAGATAGAATTTTCTTTTTTATAAAATAATTTGCAAGTATTGATAACTCTAAATAATGAACTGGTTGGATTAAACCCATAAGTTAATTATTGACTTTCAATATTAAAATAGGCGAATAAATGCATTCAGAGTAATTTCAATAATGATTTCTTCATTATATTATTTGCATTCATAAAGTCGAATTTGTAGAATTAATACTTAAGCATGAGCATTCATATCCAAAAATAGGTAACTGACTATTAATTGCGCACACAGTTTCCCGCGTAAATTTGGACTGGAATCAAATATATTAATTATTGCTAAAAAAAAATTTTTGATGGGATAATATATTCATATATACTGTAATTATTTATTATGAATACCTTTGCTTTATATTTTACAGCCAATTTTTAAAATTCTTTCTTGGAGGAACTTATTATGCTTGAAATTGGAATTTTGTGGGGAAAACCCTGATTAGTAAATAGATGGTTTGTAGAATAGTTCTTGTAAGAGTTAAAAGTTAGAGTGAACTTGTATTTAATTGAATTGATAAGATTGCTAGTATGCAATTACCGATTATAAAGTGTGTAGAAAGCTTAGTGATATTATTGTTTATAAATTGAGTAATTTGAATTTTACTTCCGAAACACTGTGGAGGGAAGGGTGGGGCTCATATTTTAAAATTTATTCCAAACTCTTTACTGTATAGAATGATGAAGTATGACAGTATCCTATAGCTTTTAAAACGTCAGGTGACTCTTTACCCTTATCTATTGATATTATCTCCTTTTGATCTGGCTTCAATTTACTTATTGATCTATTTACAAAACGGTCTGAAGATTCTTCAGAAATTTTTGTATTTTGAGGAGTTAAAACTGTAGACCAAGAGTGGGAAATATTTTCTTCTGAATTTGAGTTGGAATCGAGATTGTAGTTAGTCTGAGACTTAGGTTTATACTGTGAATAAGGACTAGATTCCAAAGAAGAACTTGAGCCAAAACTTTGATGGGGAATAGGAATTTCTTCAATTTCTAGACCTGAATTTGAATTTGAACTTGGATTTGATTCAATTTTATAAATTGAATTAGAATTAGAGTCTATATTAAGGTCTATATCAAAATTATGAGTGTTAAACTCTTCCAATATCCCAAGTTCATAATCTTTATAAAAATTATTAAAGAATAAATTATATTCATGATTTCCATAACAATAGTAATCATGTATCTCATTTGAAATCAGATACCTTTCCTCATAACTTTGGGTTTCTTCGAATAATAATAAGTCCAAAGTTAAGTTCTCTTCATTTTTATTTTCTGTTATTTGATTAATCGAGAAATTTTTTGCATTTTTATTTGAATCAGTTAGATGATTAGGATTGTTAAATCGAATAATTCCAAGAGAATCCATTCCATTGCCTTTTAAACTATCTCTTAATTTACTTGCTTTATTTACAATGTCATTTAGTTTATACTTAGGGTGTCCTATATGCACAATCTTTCTCGCATCATGAATACTAACTTCCTCAAGTAGCTTTGTACTACCAATAAATCGTTCATATCTTTCCAAATTTCTTATCTGTTGTTCTACCAAACCATCAATATTCATTATTGATTCTTGGAATGCCAATTCTAACATTTCTAACAAATTTTTTAACAAACTTTTTACTGTATTATTCTCCTCATTCTTTATTATTTCACTCCTTATGAAAAATTCCATCTCAATATCTTAAATTTAATAATTCTTTCTTCCTAAATCTATCTAGCTTGACTTTATCCTTTTTTTTCCCACAGTAAAACAAATTAATGTTAATGCATGACAAATTGTGCTGTACATTTTGGCGCCTCTTAATTTACTGTTCTTAAAGGTTAAATGTGATTACTTGATCATTTTTAATATTACTTAAAACCAATTATTCTTCATTTATAAATAGGTATTCATATTAATATGGAATTTTAATTGCACTTTTTATTACATACTTATTAATTATAACTCTTAGGCATTTAATGCTTAAAAAAGCCACTTTACATGCAATATTCAATAATATTGCTATTGGTGACTTTTTTGCCCAATTAAATTTTAACTATAAACTTTAGCTTATAATAATACTAAATTATTCATAATTTCAAAATTATTATTTATCCACATATAAAAATTGACTTTTATGCCGGTATAGGATTAGCGTCCACTCACTAGCTTGCAAATTATGGCATGTAATGTTCATTTTTCATATACCGGTGTTTGCATGCAATCCATCCACATTAATAATTATTTTAATTACTAATACTGTTTATTAAAAAAGAAGTATGAAACAAAATAATAAATTTTATTACTCATTTAAAATATTTATTTATTGGTAAATTTTTATATAAAAACAAAGGTATAAATCGCAAAGTTATTAAAATAGAGTAAATAAGCCTTACAAAACCTATGTTTTCTACAAGAAATATAAAATAAATTGAAACTTAATTATTCTAAACTTTATTAATACTTGCATGCAAACATCGACAATAATGGTAAAATAAATCCCAAGATTTGGCGGTTTCTCACATTCTTGTAAATCCTAACGAGGGGAAAGCAATCATGCAGTCTGAAAAATTGTTAATAAAACCAAAAAAATTACAGATTCAGAAACATAGCACATATTAAAGTTAAAAAAGTAAACGCCGTTTATTGAAAGCTAATTGATCAGTTTTATTTGTTGTTGTATATTGGGGAAGGGAAATTTTTTATATAAGCACTGAATTACAGAAATTAATAGGGTAAATACATAAGAATCAAGACAATTACTTTAGAAAAAAAGAAGAATATGAACCAATTTATCGACGAGTACTCTGTTTCCCCTGATCATTACTGTAAAGAGAAAAAGTTCTCTTCCACCAGATTTCAAAGTGAAAAGAGCGGATTAATGCAATGTTACCACTACTTTAAAGTTGAACCAAACCAAACAAGGAAAGGAACAGCTTTGTTAATACATGGCTATTCTTGTCATACTTTATCTGAATATATGAATATTGTGGAGAATAAAGATTTAGAATACAATGAAACTGATATTTCCAAAAATCATTGTACTCGAAATAAAAATAATGATAATAATACTCCCTTCAATAAGTCTCAATTTGTTACAACTTATAATGGAAGCTATATTGAGTACTTCAATAAAAAAGGTTATGATGTTATATCACTAGATTTAGAAGGTCATGGATTTTCACAAGGTTCTAAGTGTAACACTGAAAATTTGGATAATAACTGTTTTAACATCATACAAATGTTGAAAATTGAATTACTTAAACATTCTGGTGATAAAAATAACGAACTGAAGAATTTTCAAGTTTCATCACATTCTTGGAATAATGAAATTACTACTAATTATGATATAAAATATGAAGAAAAAGGCAAAAGCGATAAAGAAAATGAATTTTTTCTATATTCTTCCAAAATACACAAAGTTAACGTTAAAGACACTATTAACAACTTAAGAACAAAAATATGTATTCATTGTTCTGACACAGGATGTTGCTTCAAAGATACCTTTGGAGAAAAAATTATTATCTGTGGTATTTCAATGGGTGGAGCTATTGCTTTAAGACTTGCTGAGTACATTGGTCAAATATGCCAAGAAGATAATCTGGATGGGTTTCAAGATAAATCAATTGTTAAATGCTTAAGGTCAAGATTAGTTTGCATTGTCCTACTTTCCCCTATGTTAAGCTTGGAATCTATTAAGAAAAAAACAATAAATAAAATCATGCTTCCCTTACTACCAATCGCATCCTATTTATTCCCAAATTTACAAATTGGATCTAGAATAAATAATCCAGTTTGTGAGTATATCACTTCCTTTTCTAAATGTGATCCTTTATACTACAGTAAAAGAGTCAAGGCTCTAATGTGTAAAAGTCTTTTGAATTATACTGATGCAGTCAGAGATAATTTAAATTATTATCCAATTGATGTTCCTCTATTAATATGTCATTGTGTCCATGACATATTGACAGACTTTGAAGGAAGTGAAAGTACTATTAGTTATTTTAATCAATCAATCAATCAAATCCAACAATTTGAATCTACCGAAAGTAATATAGAATCAGAATTTGTACTATGGCCAATTACTTGTAAGAAAATGTCGCATATTCTAACCAGAGAAATAGGATTTCAGGATTTAATTGAAAAAATTTTAGAATGGGTATCTAAAAAAGAGTCTTTGCACGAAAGCAAGTGTAAAAGTTTGAGAAGATCGGAAAAAAATAGCGAACCGCTTTTCAAATCAATAAAAAATAAGCCATTTTTAAGACAAAATCTAAATAAAAACATTCAGGTATCTAATTAAACCTGAATTTACAAAAATATTGTAAGTCATTTCATTAGAAATAATAGAAAAAAATTGCTTATAAATTTTTACTTTTTAAACTTGCAATTAAATCCTAAATGATTAATCCTCTAAATATCTTTTTTTTAATATAATTTGAATAGAATGATAATTTTCAAAATTAAATTAAATTAATATAAAACTATATAAACCCAACAAAAAAAAAGAAAAATGAAATTTTGAATCATCTTATTCTCTGCTTGAAAGTCTTCCAATACGAATTTATTGTATTCATATTTCCCCCACTCTTTGTCTTGCTACTACCATCGCTGTCCTGTGAGTTAATAAAGGTCTGCTTATTTTGATTCTCAATAGAGCTTTCATCCAACTCTTCATTTAGAGACTTTAAATCCTTGTGCTTTCTTGCTCCATATTTCAAATCAGCATTAATAACTTCCAAATTGCCAACATATGAACTATAAGAAAGTAGCTGCTTCCTTTGCTTTTCGATTCTACTCCTCAAATTATTGACTTCAACTTGATAGTTAGTTTCTGTCTGTGCCAAGGCAAGCTTAGTAGATATTAATTCTCTTTCAATTTCTTCAAATCCGTAAGAGAGATTATGGTTCGATGAACCTCGTTCCAAATTCTGGTTATGATCCGCAGGTATATCTATACTATGATTTCCAGTTGCAACATCATCTCCAATAGAAGCATTCAACTTATTAGTCTTATTAACTGTAGTAAAATCTGAAATATTACTATTAGCAGTAGCAAAAAAGGTTGGATGCTTTGGAATGGAGAAGATTTCTTCCTCAACTTCATCCTGAATTCGGCCATTCTTTTTATAAACTTCAAGTTGTTTAGTAATATCTTGAATTTGATTTTCTAATTGTGCAATATACTTTTCATATTTAAATCTATCGGATTCTCTTAGACGTCTCAACTCATCTCTAATTCCAGTAAGCTCACTAACTTCCTGTTGTAATAGGCAATAATCATCCAAGCCTACAACCTTTGTGCATTTATTGTTTTCAATACCATTTTTATTGTCAGGCTTATCACTCAAGTCCTCAGTATTCCTCAAAATCATGATTTCATTCATCAAATCTGCTTCCCTCTGCTTCCAACTCTTTTCCTGCTCTGAATATATCTGTAGTTGTTGTTTTAAAGAGTTAATCTCCATGTTATATTCATGAATCCTTCTTTTATTTTCCTCCTGTTCCATGTATAACCTTTGTGTAAGTATCTCATAAGATGTTGATGACTGAGGAGATGAAACTTTTGCAATTCCCTGATCTGAAGCAACATCAAGTGCCTTAAAGTTTTCCATGGATTGGCCTGGCATCTTAATCATTGGATTTGGGTAATAACTTGGAGTAACTCTTTGACTACCCTCATTATTAATTTGGCTTAATCCATTATTTTTTGTTTCTGATTCATCTTTACCCTGACGAATCTCATGGATCTGAGATTCCAACTTTTCATTATTAACTTCAACATCAACAATAGTAGCAGTTTCGGTTAACTCTTCCGCCTCTCTAACTGTTTCATTAATAACCTCAATATCTTCTTTGATTGAAAACATTGGAATTCCTAATGTACTTTCACATGATAATTTGTTATCCTTTTTTTTATCAGAATGTTTGCCAAGAAATTCTTTTTGAGTAATTCCATTGTTATGAACAGAAGATAATTCATTAACCCTAACAAAGTTATTTTTAAATTCATTTAAGTTTTGTATTGGATTGTCAGAAATCTCGGTATAAACTGTGGTAAATCCGGACATCATAGAAGCTGTATCATCAAATCCCTCAGAAACTTGGCCTAAAGAAGAACATGAGATATAAATCTCAATATATGAATTTGGGTCTGAGCATTTAATTAATGGAATTTCAACTTTTACCGGCTCAGAAGTTTCATAACCTGCTAGTCTATAGCTGTTTGCAAAGCTTGAAAGCTCTAAAGGGACCTCTCCAATCAATGAAACCAAGGGATTATCTTTAAATTTACCGTATATAACAAGTCTAGAATCCTTGGGTAAGAATGTTTCAGAATTTGCTTGAGTTTTTCCTTGTTTCTGAGAGGATTTTTGGAATAGTGTTGCAATCAAGACCATTGGCTGGTAGAAAGGATGTATTATACTTCCATTCACGCATGATACAGCTTCTTTTCCAGAAATCCTCTTTGGGCCTCTTATCCAATCAATAGTAATTTCACACTGTTCGTGTAGAAAAATATGAAGATTCTCAACTCTTAGATCAAACCTGAACTTTTCTGCATTTTGGCCAATATGTTTAACTGCTCTGACCAGTCTCATATTCAAAAGCTGCAGGCTGTGTACTTTTTGTTGATTTTTTTTTAATAAAAATTTAATTTTTAATCCCAAAATTCATATAAAAACTTCAATGTAAATATTTCAGCGCTCAGTTTGGATCTTAACAGGAGTTATTTTAAATAATTTTGAGAACAAAATTTGTAACAATAATATTTTTAATAAATAATTTAAATATTATTGCAATACTTGCTTATAAATTAACTTTTGTTCTCTTTTATTTGATATATTTTAATTACTTTTGCAAAGTTGAAGTATGGCAGGACAATCAGCAAAAAGAATAGCTAAAGAAGCTGCCAAATACACATCAATTTACCTTTATATAATGATTTCTTGTATTTCAATTCATTTCATTTTTAAAGGACTATATAGCCCATCAAAACTGATTGGAAAATCAGGCATTGGATTTGCAATAATTTCTTCCATTTACTTTTTTACGTACTCCAGCATTAAATCCCGTTTAGAGGTTGGAGTTGGATATTCAATGTACCAAGATGTATATATCTTAAACTCTATGGTTGCAATATTATCCGTTGTATCAAACTATTTCTGGTATATTTTTTTGCTAATCCCAATTTATATTATTTATAAAATTGGAAAATTAATCATTAATTGGGTATTTACCCCTGAACCTGTAAGTTTATAAATTAATTAGAGAATATAATTTTAAATGGATTAAATATATTCTCTATTATTTTTTCATCTTTAACATTTGCATTATTGATCCTTCTATAACTGTTTGTTCTGATTTCTATTAGGAGATTCAAGTTCCTCAAAAACAAAAAGCAAAGAATAAGTACCATTAATCCAAAGTAAAATTAATTTGATTTATTATTCTATCTGACAACTTCATTTTAATTAAATTTAATGTCATTAACCTTTCTTTATTTATATTCATTACTAATTCCTAAATTTTACTCATTTTTTTTTTTTTTAACTTTCAAACTCTGCCTACATGCACATGCACTTTCCTTTCAATGCAAATTTTTGCAAGTGCATGTGGATGGTATAACCGGTATAGGAATATAACACGTAATTTAAATAATTATGTGGACAATAATATATAGAAACAAATTATAAAATAACAACTAATGATAGAGAATATATATTTAAATTATAAGGAAAGGTTTGTTGGAGGTAAAGTATGTAAGAATAGAATTGTAATTTAACAATTCATCAAGGAGTCTTTACTTTAATTGAATTACGGAGTTTAATCAAGCAGTTCAATGCGTGGCTGTTTTCATCATTCTCAATAATTCTGCAAATGACTGCTGCAGCATCTATAAATTCTAGAAGAAAATTGGAATCTTCAAAAAACTCAAAATCCTTATTTTCCCAAAGCAAACTTACTCTCTGAATAATGCACAAAAGAGTATCTGAATTGAATTGGTGTTTGAAATATGAAGATAGCTTGCTTAACTTTTTTTCAAAGAGTTCAAAGAATAAGTCATCCCAGTGTAAAATTAAAAAGCTTATGGTTCCTTGAAAATCAAGAATACCTTGCTTATCTCTCTCTTCAAAGTTATTAACTCCTTTGATATTTCTAATCTTTGAATATTTCCATATATGGTCATTATCAACAAGACCTTGAAGAACTGTGGAAGCATTCGAAAATCTTGAGGAGTTTGAAATATTTGAGGACATTCCACCTTTGGATATAGTTGAAGATTTCAAATATTTAACCAAATATGGTGCAAGTATCTGAGCGAGTAGTTGCTGAACAGTTAAAGCAATTTCAAAATTAGATTGGTCTTCTTCATTCACTTCGGCCTCATCTTCCAGAAAGAAGCAGTTCATCTGACAGCTGGACAATTTTCTTGAATAAGTGCTCTTTCCTATCGATTCTCGTCTATCATCATCATCATCATCATAAAAGTAAATTCTATCTTTTGACCTGTTTCTTCTGCAAATTCGAGAATATATGGAATTCAATATTGAATTCCAATCATTCATTCCTCCAGCACTACTTGATGCCAGAATTGGTTTCTCATCTGGACCCCAAATTTTCCTAAATATTTCACATCCAATTGACCATTCAATAAAAAGAGAAATTGAATCTATGTTCCCACAATACTTTTGATGCATATTTATGTTGCTGCTTGCAAGAAGAGAAGAAAACAATACTCTTGGACTATCTAAAGCTATCCTATTATAAAGAAATATGTTTCCTTCTTTGCAATTTATTACTCTTTCTGGTTTAACGTATTCAATAAAGTAAGGCAAAATATCTCTGGTCAAGTCCCCGTCCGTAAACTCCTCATCTTTTCCAATAACATTGTATAAATCAGAATCATGGTTATTGTATATTTTTGAACCAATATTTTTTTCATCATTCTGTACTGTGGAGTTCCTTTCCAGATTCAAACCACTTTTCCCTGTCAAAGTATCATTCTTGCCAAAAATTTGGTCCAAAATATTCTCATTCAAGTTCAGCTTTTCCTCGCCAGTGCTGTTTTCAGAAATTATACTCAAAAAATTCTCTGAGAAAATGGCCTTAACTGACATTAAACGTATCTTTGGAGGTTTTGATTCATCTATTATATGAAATAATATATTCCCGTCGTTAAAATTCTCATAGTGGGATGATATTGATAAATTATGAAGATCATGAAAACCTTTACACGAGAGACTTGGGGTAAATCCAGCAGGGAAATCCCATCCAAACAAAACCTTACCAGCATATCCAGAAACTCTATAAACAATACTTGCCTTGAAATCTGCCGAAAAAAGAGATTCACAGCTCGCACCAAACTCTACTATGCTATTTGCATAAATCTTTTCTGGAGGAAATTCTATCCACTGTCCTCCCGAAACTAAGTTCTCCATAGAATAGGGAGAATATGGGCCTCTTGTTATCAAATTTTCATTATGACTTTCTATATGCATGCTGGGAGTAACTGCTGATGAAATGGTCGAATTTCCCAAACTCCTATTCTTGAACTTTTCGCTATCGCTCTTACTTGCTGCAGGGAGCTGTAAAGTTAAATCAAAATCTGTCAAGTTCACAATTCTAATGTAAAGAGACCGAGGAAATGTTCTTAGTCTCTTTACCCACTCGTAATAATTCGAATTCAACCTCTTATTCAAATCAAAGTTATATTGATTGGAATGCTTTTCTCTATAATCCTTTGAGTCTAGTCTATCCAATAACTTGTTACCAAATTCAGTCTCTCTAATATTAATATGAGTCATTAACCTCTTACAAGATCGCTGCAATCCGTTCGTATTATCCAAGTAAAAGATCTCACTCCTGTTTCCATCAGCCTTGCTTGTAAATCCTACAAACTTGTCATCTCCTTCAATAACCCCAGTCCAAGCATTAGCCTCACAATCTCCTATTATACGGGATTCATACTTATAAATAAAGAAATACTCCAACCCGTTCACTATAACAGAATATACAACGTTGCACCCAAAAATACTTTGATAGGTTGCACTTGAACACACAAATGACGTCATCATTCCTGAGCTAATCCTTTCTACTGGATGGTAAATCCATTCTCCTTTATCAAGTATTTGTATATACCTGAAAAAAGTTAGTCGAGTATTATTCTTTATTACTACCTCCAGTTGCTCCATCTTCACAAAGAATTCTTTTTATCCTTCTCTTAAATGTACCTATTTCAGTATTCAGTTCTTTTTTCTTGGCTAATTTTCAATTCTACTTTATTCCTTCTCTGAGATTTCTTACTATCTATCCGGGAATCTTGGTTATCACTCTTCTTCAATGTATTAAAGCTAATAGAAACTACTAGATTCCTTGCCTTCCTATCTAAAAACTACCCCGTCCGCATTTTAATATCTTCTCCTTCACTTTTATTATTAATATTCGTAATCCTTTCCTTTTTTTCCTTTTTTTTTTGTTTCTGCATTGCTTTTTTTTTATTATGTGGGGAAACTTTGGCGCCTGACATTGTCATTTTTTTAATTACACGTGTTCAAAAAATTTTATCAGAATTTTCATTTCTTGACAGAAAACTGCATTTCTGTAAAAACTGGAAACCTCAGTAGCTTAATAAGGATGGATATGCTTTATAACTTCTAAAATTCAAGCTGTTCAAGGGAATCGATCTGTACTGGGATTTTTTGAGGTTTTTTCTTTCAAAATTGGCCATATTACTGAAATTCAATGCATTTGGAAAATCCAGGCATTATACAGAGGGGGGTGGAGGAATTTGAAAATGAAATAGAATTCTTTTTAGCGAAACTATATGAAATCAATCATGATGACGAAACTTTATCTTGCAAAATCAATACCTTTAAGAGAATGAAGCTCAGTAGAGATTGTGATTCTAAGAGAGTCAATTTAGAAAGAACTCGTCGTTTAATCACTCATCTTTGTAACCGTGGGCAATACCAATTTCTTTATGATACCTTTAAAAAGAATTATTTCGATCTTTGGACTAGTAATATCCAAACGATCCAACAACACGAATTGGTTATAACCATTCAGAATAGGATTCAAAAAGATAATACAGGTCTAGAGCTCTCTGAGTTCATATATAATACTCTGTTCTCTCTGGAAGACTTCAGGATGTCGATCCAAAATGGAATAATAAGTGACTATTTGAATGTGTTCACAAGGTTTTGGTGTCATCATAAGAGATCCACTCAAATCATATGCAACGTGTATTTGACTTTTGACTGCATGTACAAGCGTTATAGAGCAACTATAAGTGCTTCTAATAAGGAGAATGAGTATCTTGGCTTTATTCAAAATGCCAACTCTTTCCTAAAGTCCATCATTCTTTCTATACATCCTGCAACTAGTCATTCCTATATGATAGGATCAGTACCCATTTCATTAGTGGGATTATTACTATCGGTTTTTATATCTATAAATGAAATTAGAGACTTCAGTTACTCTAGTCAAATTTCTGTTACTGAGAGATTAAAGGAAGCAGTTGGAGGAAAATATGAAAAGCCTTTTTTTATGCTCAAAAAGATCTTTGAGATGTTTGTTGAACTACAAATTATAAACCAAGACCTGAAGAAACTTTACTTGGAGATTCTGAGAAGGTATTACTTGAAGATATTTGAAGAAAAGAAGTCTTTAGGCTTTAAGGATTTTGTCAACTTTGTCAGAGAAGCTTTAGAATTGGAGAGAAGTCTTTTAGTTACTTATAATAATAGAGATTTGCTTTATACCAGTAATTTTGGAAGCTCAAGTTCAAAGCTTGATACCTCTCTTTTATCTCTGATCAACCAAGATCAGAAGATCCCATTGAATGCATTTAGAGACACTTCTCCGACAGATATATCCAGCTTTGATCAATTTAACGAAGATTATGAAACTAGCTGGGATTTATTTGTCTTTAACGTGGAGCTGAACATTTTAGACGTTTTGATTTCTGATGATATCATTCATCACTACTCCAAAAGTAATCAAGGACTTAGCTGCCTTACGTTACTTGTTTCAAATGAAGAATTTGAGATCTTGACATTCCTTTTCAATGTATTCAAAAGAAAGAACAAAGAACAACTATTTAGAAAAGAGCTAGAGAAGTGTATAATTGAACAAGGTCTCGATTTAGTTAAGCAACTACCCAAGTATCGATTTTTAGATCCAAGTGAAATGAAGGATCACAGAAAGACAAACTCTATATTCGAGACTTATTTGCAGAATATAAAAGGTTTGTTGGAGTTTTATTTAAAGATTGAGAGGATCTGGAAGAGATCTTTTATTGAGGATGAGAAAATTCGTAATTTGTGTATAAATGAGGCCTGGGTACAGATCTTGAATTGTGACGATACCTTAGCCAAAGAGATAATGAGAGGATTTTCAATATTAATTCACCACATATTGGTTAGAAGCTATAACTTCCATAAAGGGGAAAATGTAGATTTAAGATCTGGTGGTACCCAAAAAAGACTTTCTAGAGCTAATTTGGACATAATTTGTTGGAATGTCAATAATTCCTCTAGTGGGAATTCTCTAGAGGGAACCAGTAATAGTAGTGATATTAAGACTAGAGAATACTTTGAGAGCATTATTTATTTATTTAAATGCAGTAACTATAAGGATTATTTCCAGAATTACTATCATCAGCTATTATCTCAAAGAATAGTATACTATTTTACAAACAACAGAATTGGTTTTGGAAGTAATCAAGGAGAAATCCTTAAGTATTACCTTGGCTGGAGTTTATCATCAGCTTTGGGAAGTAATATAGAGATGTTAATGAACAAGGTTGATATTTATGAGATCTATTTGATGAAGTTACTTTACACTGAATGTGGTTATACTTTTATTAGTAAATCAAACTTTGTAATTAAGGACTGGTTTGCCAGTCAGTCCATCTTTAAATTCTATCTATTGGAGTCTATTGGGCACCAAATGGCGCCAAGCGTTAAGATTGTTGAAGATGCTAATTCAGAATCTTCTTGTTTAAGAAAAGATGAGAATCTTAAAATCGAATTTGGTAATTTTTCTCACAGAAAAAAGAGAATTACAAAAAATTTATCTACAACAATTTGCGAAGAGATCCACTTTTGGCTTAAATCAGAAGATCTTAAAATGAAGTATGAGAGTTCATCCTTGGATAATGTAGGATTAGCTGAAAATGACGAGGTTGGTGATTTTATAATTTCTAGTGGTGTTCCTTCTGAAATCCAAAAATCTCAAGAAAATGAGGAGCTTGAGAAGGAAATTGTTCTTAAAAATATCAAATATGAAGTTCCATTCTCTTTAATTGTGTTATCTTCAACAAACTGGCCATTGAGAAATTATAAAAATGGAGAAGATGGCACCAAAAACACCGGTATTATAAATGAAGAAAGTTGTTTACCATTGAATTTTTTGGAGTGTGAATTGTTTTCCAAGTACAATGGTAATATAGATATTCAACATATCCACAATGAAATGCAACTTTACCAACAATTTTATACTAAAATTTACTCCAGAACTTTGACTTGGTCTTATTTTTTGGGTACTTGTATAATGGATTATTGCATGCATGCATTGGGGCGCCAACGTCTGAGGATGATTTTAACTTTACAGCAAGGAATATTATTATTATGTTTTAATGAAGAGAAAATATTTGTGGAATTAAGAAGAGAACAATATTTAGCTCTTAAAGACAATATTGGTAGGCTATTTGATCCAATTAGACTTTTGGTGGCTAGAGTGGGATTGGAAGGAGAAATGGTAGAAGTGGCAGAAGAAAAAGAATTGGAGTTACCGCCACTTCTAATATTACATGAGGAAAATAAAGATAATGTAAAGATTGAGTATAATATAAATTTTGATACAATAATAAAAAATTATGTAGGATCTGGAGAGTTTGATCAATCAAAGGAATATTTGATGAACTATGCTTCAGGTTTGAATACAATAGACTTTAGTTCAGACTTTTGTTTGGACTATATTTATAAAGAAAAGGATTATTTGGATGAGAATATGAGTAGAAACGAAAAAGGATGTAATGGAAGAGAGGAGCAATATAGCTTTGATTATGATAGCTTAAAGAGTAATAACTACATTTCTTTGTTTAAAAATAATAAGTACCGTATAGAGGCCATAATAATGAAATTCTTAAAACATAAACAAAAGTCATCACTTCTTAATTTAATACAAGTAGTAATGAAGGAGTTTTCTTTAAATAAAGATGATAACGTTGATAGCATTCATCAGAACAATAAGATAATCAACGGAGAGATCTTGAAGATTTTGAATTCTTTAATACAAAGAGATTTGATAGAGATTGATTCAGAAAATGAACATTTCTATAATTATATACCTTAGACTTCAGAATATTATATGTTTGTTCTTTAATATTTTAGCTAACAAGTAATTATTTACATTTTTACTTTTGGCGTGATCTTAACTTTGGGTACAATTTTTGGAGATATATTTGCTGCTCCTTTGGTTACTAGAATCTTCAAATCTTCTTTTGGCTGAGCTGGTGCGGCCCCGCCTGCTGCTGCTCCAGAGGCAGGCTTTGGAGGGCTTGCAGCAAATTTGGGAGTAATTGTAACTGCAGGTTTTCCTAGTTCGATTCCTTTGGGCTTAATCTGGATAGGACTTCCAGGTTTCTTAATATTAATTACAGGAGCTGCTGTAGCTATCTTTGGTTTAATAACAGCTGGTTTAACGTCAATCTTTTTAATAATTGCAGGAGGAGTAATTTGTTTTACTTTTCCTGGAGCTAAGTTATTAACCTGTACGGCTTTCGGAGCATTGTTTGTGGGTTGTTCCTTAGTAATAGCAGGTTTTGGAATAATCTTTGGAACAATCTTAATTGGTGTTGGAGCACTGATTTCTTTAGATACAGTATTCTCTGATGTTGAAGATTTTACATCAGTTTTTGGAGCTGAAATTGATTTTTTGCTTAAGTCCAATGCCCCAGATCCCATCTTCTTAATAATCATAGACTTTGAGTCTAATTGACTTTTTCCTAATTCTGTTGATTTCTTTAGTGAATCAGATTTTATTAAATCCGACTTTGGAGCTAACAAATTAGATTTTGTTACATTTTCTTTTATGATTGGCTCTGAGCTCTTTAATTTTTCCTCTTCAGTCTTCTCATTGCCTGGGCCTGATTTTGGGACTGGAGGAGCCTTAATAGAAGACTTCAAATCTTCCTTTGGAGGTTGCTGATTTATCATGGATTTCTTCAATATGTTAGTATCACCTTCTGATGCTTTGGATGGTTCTTTGACTGTTATTTGTGATGATTTTAATACGCTTGGACTCTCTTGAGCTTCCGATTTGCTTAGAGTAGGTGGAGACGGAGGAGCCGGTGGGGCTGGTGGGGCTGGTGGGGCTGGTGGGGCTGGTGGGGCTGGTGGAGGAACCGAAGTTGATTCCTTAATAGATAATGGTTTTACAACTGACTTTGTTAAGTCCTTGCCTTCTTTCAGTTTTTCATTCTTCTCATCCTTATCGTCCAAATTACCAGTACTCTTTGTCCTCTTTCCAATATTCAATGCTGGTCTAAGCATTGAGTTAATCTTATCTAATCCTTTGCTCTCCTTATCTCCTCTGAAGCTTAGTCTAGATAACTTACTCTCCTTCTTAGCTGTTGGGTCCTGTTTATTCTTTGATTCCTTAGCAACTATAAAGCGACCAGCTGGAAGCATTGAGTTTCCTGGTTTTGGAGCCACTGTAATTATCAAAGTAGCTAAAGGCTTATCACCATCTTCCTTCATTACATCCCATGGCTGTTCTGGAAGTAATGTGTATGGATCAATAAATGTCTTTGAAGCATGGCCAATTGGACCGGAAGTTATTGATGAATCCCACATATCAATAGTAAATCTAGGTATTAATCCTGGAGATTTAGGAGGTAAAGTATCTATTTCTAGAATCATCTCCTTTTCAATTGACCCTTTATTGTCAGCATGACTAATTTTGTATTCATATTCAGATGACCTTCTCTTTGGATTATTCTTGCACTGAGTTGAGGACTCGTTATCAATTCTAGCCACAAAAGATAGTTTACCTTTACCATCCCCAATTGGTTCAATTCCTTGGACTGACTTAATCTTTATCTCAAAACCTGATAAAGGTACATTAATATCTCCAGTCAATTGTGTTGAGCTTGTTGGTACAACTGACTGCTTGGTTGATGCAACAGGTGTTGAAATCTTTGGAATTGACTGTTCATCTTTGTTAGTTTTATCAGACATAGAAGCCTTTGCAGCCCCTTCTCTTGGTCCATCATTCATATAATTATCAGCAACTTTTGATAAAGAATTACCTTGTTGCATATGTGGTTGAAGCCTTGAATTATCAGAATCCTTCTGATCAACTTTTTGTGGTGGAGGTGGCTGCCAAACATCATATCCTGGAATCTTCTCTGGTGGTTGTATAGGAGGAGGTAAATCTTTGATGATTCCAAGCTTAAAGTAATAAATTGATCCATATAATGAATTGAGTCTCAAATCAAGTCCTCTACATGGATGTAGATACTCTAGAACCAGCTCAATAATCTCACGTCTGTCAGTTGGCTCATTGAATGTAATATAACTACATATACCAGCGAAAGCTTGAATTAAAGTATCTAATTGAGTATAAAGCATATCTATTCTTTCAATAGTTTCTGTTATAACATTTGGATTTCCTCTCAAGTCAATAATTTTGTTTTGAAGCCCTTGAATTGTAGTCATTTGATTCTTTAAAGTATTTTGTAAAGTTTTATTTTCTTCCTGCATCCAATAACACTGCCTTTCCAATTTTTCTCTTTCTTTTCGCTCCTTTGAAAACATAATAAAATAGTTCTTGGCTTTCTCCTCCAGCTCATCAATCAAATCCTCAATTATGAGAGGATTTGTGGTATAGGTTGCTGGCTCGTGACCAAACAAATGAGACCTATTATTTATGTTATTTTTACTAGTCTTTACAAGCCTGGATTTTAATGGATCAAAATCTACAATATTAGGACTTAAATCCTTTGTAGCATTAATCTTATTCACCATATTTAGAATTTTTGCAGAGTTTTGTGCATTTTTCGTCAAAGGTAATACAGATCCTTGCGAGTTTGGAGGTTTGATACTTTTGTTTACATCAGACTTTCCAGCTTCTAAATTTGTTGTTCCTTTCAACAAGTTGAATGGAACGGATTGTTTCTTCTCTCTTAACTTTCCTGAAAGTCCAAGCAACCCAGAGCTAGTAATATCCACAATTGTCTTCTTTCCCAATGAAGGTTCTTTTTTTATTCCAGACTTTGGGGTTTCACCTTTAATCATACTTTTCCCGGGACTATCTCCTTTTTTTGGGGTTGTTTGCATCTTACTTGTAGACTTTGCTGGAGTTACCTTAATAATTGGAGAAATTTCTTCTGCACCACTCCCCTCGGCTTCTTCATCTTGAACATTTTTCTTCAATAATAAAGTTCTATTACGATTTTGCGGTGATAGAATAGACTTTCCTAGATTTAAACTATCAGTCTTTACGTTTTCACTGGACATCTCTTAAGTTAAATCTAATTACCAATCTAATAGCAATTAAAAGATTAACTCAAGTCTTAAAAACTGTAAAGAAGAAATATTTACTTTTAACTTAAGTATTCCAATATTATTGTTCTTAAACCTTGCATTTAAACTTAATATTATATTTGAATCCAATATAAATGGCTTTATAAACTCTTATTTTGGCTTTGATAAGTGCCTTTTTATTAAAATGATTATTAATACTTTTTTTTCTTCTTTTACGTCTTGATTACAAAATTTCTTTCCAAGTATTAGGTACTTAACATTGTAAATTTACTGACAAAAATATTCCCTTATTATAATATAAATAACCTTGTTAAAAGAAGAAATCAAATAGTCAACTTTTAACAGGGTGTATTTATTTATATACCCACTTTTCATTCTTTATAACTAATTACATGCACCCAAGTTTGGCGCCACACGTGGAGTTCAATAAATAATTGCATGCATGCATTCAATTAAATAAATAAACAAAATTTTGAACATGATCATATTTTTACTCTTTCATTTATTTGTTCTTGTTTTCTGACCAGTTTTTGCAAAATACTCATTGTTAAAGTATAAGTTTTGAATGCATTCTTGAACTATTTCTGGGTCAAATTTTAGTAATGCTTGAAAATAAGGAATACAGATTGAGCTAATAAAGCTGGTTTGCAATTTAGTATAATCATACGTGTCAGTTGTGTCATTTAGTGAAATATTTAACATTAGTTTTAGTTTCTTTTGGTTTTCTAATTCTTCATAAACTAGTCTTGACCATTTTAGATATATATTAGTATTCATTAGTGGATTTGAAATATCGACAGAGTGTAGTAAAATTAATAAATACAACTTCTTCTTTTGTGCTTCAACTTCGATACTCCTTGAATTTGAGGAATAGTTTTTATTAAAGTTTAAAACTAGATCTCTCAAATATTTGTGTTGGAACATATCAGTAAATAGTATTGAATTAATCATCATTTTATGTAATTCTGAATAATATTTGGAAGTAGTTGGAGGCATAATATTGGAAGCTTCATCATTTAATATTACAAATAAGAGAGAAGAATGATGATTTTCCAATACTGAAAAATTATTATATATTTTTAGTGTTGAGAGAGTATTGTTTTGTAAAATTTCAAAAAACTGTTCATCTGTTGTAAATTCTTGTAATACTTTTCTTGAGAGAATATTCAACTCTTTAATCATATCATTAGTTAATCCTGGATGATCCAAATCATGTGAAAGAGATGAAATGATTAAACAATAAGCTTCTAATGAATTTACATAATGTCTCACAGAAGGTTTGTCTAGCCAATTATTTAGTGTTATGGAAATACTTACAGCATGATGAAAATTATGAAAAGGATTTTCTTCATGGTAATATTTTATTAACTCTGAAACAAAGTTTTTAATTTTTCTTTTGTTTATTTGCCAAGACAAAACATCATCATCATAATCGTCTTTATCACGTATTACTTCTCTAAATCTGTAATAGATTAAAAATTCTGCAATTTCTTTAATTTCATCTATACTTAATTCAAGCAAGTCGATATTATACCATTCCTTGGAAAGTATTTCTGGTTTTCTAATGTCCCATTTCTCATCATTAAAACTTTTAAGTTTACCACTATTCTTATTCATCTTTTGTTTACAATATAACTCTCTAATATCAACCAGTTTAATATAACTGCTTCCAATCAATGAATCATCCTTTCCAGAGATTTGGCTCATATTACCAATATCTCTAAATAAGTTCTCATTAATTTCAGAAATTGGTCTGTTCAATAATCTAATAATTTGCCTATAATCACAATTTATCTTCTTTTCTTGTATAATATGAGTTTTTGATGGGCTTTGTTTAACTGGAAATGATTTGCCACTTAGAAAATATTTTAATGAATAATAAAACTGGTTCAAATTTATGTCATTGTTATATTCAGAGATAACTTCAACCTTGCCAATTGTGGTTAAAAGTATTACGTCAATGTTATTGTCCAAATAGTAATTTTGGCTATATAAATTAATGATATACTTGGAATTACTACTGATTAAATGAATGATTGAAGTATCAATAAACCAATATCCTGGTTTATCCAATAAATAGTCAACTAAATCATTTTTTTCTTGTAGAACCCAACATTCAATTTCCAAATGTGGAATATTTAAGATTTTGGAAATATTTTTTATGATTGTTGAAACCTTAAAGTCTAAACCACTTGTATATATTTTCACATCTGGATTAATAATATTACTCAAGCTTTTTATTAGTGAATTACTTTTTAATAAGTTCTTTTGATTCTTCTTTATTGGAATAATTAAAGTATTTCCAGTAATATCTCTAATGTAATTAAGTTCATTGACTTGAAACTCTCTCGCTTGATCTCCAAAATTTCCATGGCAAATCAAAACCCCTCCAAAAACACAATTTGCCATCCTTTTAGCAATCAATAAATGGAAACTTCTTGTTACACAATTCAATGCCTCTAGAAGGCAATTAACTTCATATTGTTCATTATTTTCCTCAACTTTGATATCTTCTGCTTTTTTTTCATTATGAATATTCTTAAAGATCATACAAGGAGAAATATCAATTGTCAGAAAAGAATATTCCCTAATTTCTTCTTGATTAGAAGATATTATATTCCAGTTATCATCAATAACTTGCTTGACGCCTGTACTAACTTCTCCAATAGTATTAACCATAGAATTTGGAATAAGTGAATGATCACCAACCTGAATAATATCCCAAAAAATAGTCTTACCAAGATTTGGACTTAAAACATTAACCACTGAGTTAATAATGTCATTAAATTCTTGTTTACCAGAGTATAAATAAATTTCATTTGGAACTTTATCTGAGAAATGGTGGCTATTACCAGTAATATTATTATTTTGGATGTCTTGTTCAATAATTTCATGTATTTTAATAGGCTCTTTTGTGTTTTTTTTGTTTATATTAATTTCATTATCCAAGATATCACAAAACTTTTGAGCTAGTTCAACACAAGTTTGAAATTCATGAATAACCTTTGATAAAGTTTCTAAAGAAAATATAATATCATTCTGAGCATCTTTACCATATTCTATCACAATTCCATCACATACATACTTTAAATTCTCAAATATCTTAGAAACAGGCTTAAACTTATCTCGAATTAAAGACTTATTGGCTTTATCCACATTAAGTATTTGATCAAAGATATCAATAATTTGTTTTTTACAAATATTCATCATTTTAAGTCGATTTTTCTTCTGAAAGTGATCATTTGAGCCAAAGTAGAAAACTATCAAAGTTATAATTACCACAAATATAACGACAATAAAGTGGAAAATCAATATCCTGTTTGTAGACTGAAATTTAATTATGTCACTTTGCTTAAAGTATGCATTCAGATAATGCAAATCAAATAATTTGGCTGGGTTACTTATATTCAATGCCTTATATCTGAGAGAATTTGATGTTTCTGAAATATATTCCGTGTTGTTACATAAATATTTAGCTGACAAAAATGTAGTTGAGTCACTTTCTGTAGAATTTCTTATTTCACTTTCTGTAATATTTGTTCTATAAGGAACATAGAATGGAGGAGGAGCTGGAGAAATTGGACTTGGCTGATCTTCAAGAGCAAAATGCAAAGGTACTAACTCTTTTAGAAGTTGTGTTGTATTTTCAATCATCTCTTCTATTATTGTCTTCTGATCTAATTTATCTATTGGATATTTTATTTCATTCAATTTTTCTATTGCATTTCTTAGCATATATCTTTGCTTCAAAATCTGATTAGATAATCCTAGTCTTATTCCAATATTGTGCAAAGTGGGACTGCTTTCCATCTTACAAAAAGCTAATATAGATAAACTTAAACCTCCTATGTTATATCCATAAATTGTTAGCTGTTCATCAAACTTTATTTCATCAAATAATTTATCATTATTCTTTAACTTATGCGCAATATTTAACAATCTTGAGGCATATATTGCTGTCCAAATCAGTACAATACAAGATATTGTAATTCCCAACCATAAGTTCCATCCTAAAGAAAATTTCTTTATTTTCCCATATGTTATTCCATTAAGTATTTCTTCTATGCTATACTTCTTCTCATTGCTATCTAATCTTGTTATTCGCTTTCTTAAAAACATCTCTTAAATATATATATATATATATATATATATATATATATATATTCTTATCTTATTTCTTAATTCTCTTTATTAAATTTTCTTATTTTCACCTTTCTATTATATTATTCTAGTAAAACAACAGTCAACTCATCTCAACCACTAACTTTTCTCCAAAATCTCTCCTTCCTCTTTAAAAATTTTTCTTACAAATTCCTTCTCAAAAAATTATTCACACGTAAATTACCGACACTGTTTCCCCACATCACTGCCTTGCATGTCACTGCATGCAATTTGCCACTTTTTTTACTTGCATGCAATTGGCGGGAAAAACACGTGTTTTTTTTACAAATATCGTTGAGTAAATTATCACGAAAGTTTTCTTTTAAGATTTAAACTTAAGAAAAATTGACTGAGAAAGAGAGGGATTTTGGAATTTAAGGGATTTTTTTTTTCTGTGGGTAGCTTATTCATAAAATAAGCAAAATTCAAAAATTATCGCTCCTTTATTCAATTTAACAAGAAAAGATAGAAAAAGTAACTTAGAAAAATAAATTTGTCAATTATTTCTGCACACATAAACAACCTACCAACAACATTATTTTATCTTTAAGGTAGCAAATAAACGGGAAAAAATAATAGAAATGAAAAAGCTTTCTTCTTTTTTATTCTTGCTTTTTCTTGAATTGCAAAATGCATGGTCAAGCTTAAACTTAAGCCTAAACTCAAGCTCACGTCAACTCATTCAAAACAACTACTGGAATTCTCACTTTCCACATATAAAACCAATTAAGCCTGGAGAAACAACAAAATTAGAAACTGGTATATTTAAATGCCATACTAAGTTAAAAGATGAAAAAACTATGAGAATCTCTTGGGAGTGTTTTACTAAAGTAAATAATGTCATTTGGATTCCAAATAAAAAGACTTTGAACGAAAAGAACAAATACTTAATCAGTTTCACTGATTCTTTGGGTACCTTGTATACTTTTCCATACTCTCCAAAAAAGCTACTTAACCTCTGTACTAGTACTAGCATTGATATGTTCGGTAATTTTAGCGAAAAAGGAGTCGCAATCTTGCCAAAAGATTTTAAATTTCTAACTATAAATGAATGCATTAACTATTAAATCATTTCTCAATTATTCAGAAATTAATACTTAGTTTACACATCTAAATTATTAAGTTTATATAATCCCTTTATAAATATTTAATCGCCTTAATACCATTAATTCATCCCCCAAGTGAATAAATACTTCTAAACTTATTATTTTATTGGTCTTTAGTGATCTCTGCCATATTTCTCTTAATTACACAAAGAGTATTTTCATTGATCCTATCTTTTAATTGAAGTCTGTTTTTCTCTATGTTATACATTGAAACTAAAGGAGATGCTTTGCTGGCATACATTGTTGTCATAGATATTGAAGGAATTCTATTATTTCTTCTCTTTTCTTTATTGTTAGTGTAAACCACTAAGCTAAGTTCAGCTACTTGGCCTATTTCTACATTCAAATTCTCATAGATTTCTCCAGTTCTCGGAACGTAATTAAAAATTGGATTCAATAGATTGTATTCAAATTGACCTACTATAATACTTTGTTCTATATTATCTATTGTGAGATCTGTTTCAAATTGAATAATATTAATAAGTGAATATGGAATATTATCTGAATAGTCTAAAGCATTGATCCATTTGATTTCATTACTATCTTCTGTTATAAATTCATTTATAGGAATGGTTGCTTTCCATAATAATTTTGAATGATTATATCCTGAAATAGTAATGGTTTTTAATTCATCCATTTTATTATGAGTTTGACTTTTTATAAAGCCTTTACTTATTGAAATAGGGAGACGAGAAATAACAATCTTTTCATTAATTATCTTAAGTTTCCCTAATTTAGAAAGTAATTTAATATTTAAAACTTGGTCGTAATAAGTTTCCCACAATCCCTCCCAATTACAAGAAAGATTTTCATCACTTGAAAATTGTCTTGGCAAAATATGAACATTTGGTTTCAATATTGAGAAATTCATAATAGAAGAAACTCCATTCCATGCTTTTCTAATCACTCTAAATTGATCATAAAAATCACCAAATAATAGATTTGAACAAATCTTAGCACCATTAAAAGGTGAAATAGAGAATTTATCACAATTGTAATTTTCATGATGATCAATAATTATATAGTGTTTTCCAAGCTTTTCATTTCTCCAATTTTGCCATATATCAGAATATGGATTGTTTTGCTGTAGAATCCAAGTTAAACTATTGATAAAATTAACCCTGACATATCTACTTTTTAGAAATTGACTCAAAGATTCATCAAAAAGTAGATTAGACTTTGTTTGAAAATAGGTACTTTTACTGTGAAATTCACTAATATATTTTAATTGACTTTGATCGTCTTTAATTCTACTTGTTTTCAAAAATTTGTCTCCTTGATTGAGAAAATCAGAATGTAATGGAGGAAGATTATAATTATCAATGATTGTATATATCTGAGTTTTTTTTTCATACATCATTTTGGAAGCTCTCTTACTTGCTTTTCTATTAATAAGCTTGAATAACTTTTTGTTTTTTATAAGGCTTAAGAATTCCTTCCAAATATTAATAAATTTAGATATATAACTAATCCCAGTGAATTGTTGAATGGAACTTTTGTAATAACTCAATATAATAATTTTAATACAGTAGAATAAGCTTTTCCTTGTTAGCTTACAATGTTTTTGTATTTTAGTAGTATCATCAGACCTTGTTCTAGAAATACCCTTAATTTTTGAATCATATACATATCCTCCATTTAGATCAGCAATTTTTGGAATTAAGAATAAATTAAATATACTTTTACCAATGAAGAAATCCTTATTAAAATATCCGATACCTCCTTCATGATCATAGATATATTTTTTTGTATCAAGATCAAATTCGGAAGAGTCAGAAATTTGATTAAGGTATTTACAAAATGGACCATTAATTGAATTGCAAGTTTGAGCATATTCTAGGTGATCATCTTTCAAGTAATCATGAGGTATATTACCATCTACGTTACTGATCTCGATAAGAATATGCCTCTTAAGCCATTCTACAATATGATCAGGTAATGCAGAATAGATATTTAGGGCAGAAGTTCCATTATGAGATAATATCAAGAGAACCAGTAATAAAAGAACTGTTTCTGTTATTGGTATTCTCTTGACTGTCATCTAAATTTCACACATAGATTATAGGAAAATTTGGGGAGAATATTTTCTAATTACAAATAATAATTCTTGTCTTCTTAATAATTCTCCAACTCTTATAGTTAGAAATAACTCTTTTTAGCTTTGTTATTGTGAATATAATTTAGATCTCTGAAAACTATTTGAATTAGTTTTTATATTCTTAGATTTCAATTCCAGCTTAAATATTTAGTTGTGACAATTTTTTCCTACCTCTTCTAAATCTAATTATTTCCAAATTGGATTTAGTTCTTATTATTTTATTATTTTTTTTATGCCTTCTTGTACTTTTCTGCATGAAGCATGCATTTTAACAAACTTGCCGCGCGCGGTAAACTTTGCGGTGCATTTTTAGTTTTTAGAAATGAGGAGATTCTTATTTAGTTAGTTTAAACGAGCTCAAATAGTAATAAAAGATAATTGGGTGGGTCATCATTAGCAAAAAGTTAAAATAGGAAAGAGAAACAACAAAAGAGAGAGTATAAAAAAGATTTATGGCATTCGAAATTAATTATAGATGTATTTTAGTATAACCGAGTAAATTGGCGCCATTTAGGGTATCGTTGAGAAACTACTAATAAAAGTTTGATACAATTTTTTATTAAATAAATTTCAAACGATAGAAACAAAATAGCAAGGAAAGGGTTTATTTCAATCTCAAATTGCATTTGTTATCTATAATCTTCATTTTACCCACGAATAAATACGAAGAGTGAGCGCTATAGCAATGAATTTAAAGAATATCAGTATTCCTTTGAGTTTACCACTCAACTTTTTCATGTTATTACTCGCTTTGAATTCAAATTATTCTCATCTATATTTTGTCTTTTTGAACTTATCTTTATATTTTTCTTGAATGTTTCACACACAAATAAAATTTGCTAAATACACCATTTGGCGCGCGCGGTTTGGCAATTATCTGTGGGGATTAGACAAAATTAGTTTTAGAAATAAGTTATTTAAACAAAATACACTAAAGATCTTTAGTCTCAGAGAAAAAAGAAAACAAACTTTTTTACATATGAGAACATAGCAGCGAAAGAGTGATTTAAAAAAAAAAGGAAAGAATTCTGAAGAATAGCATCCATTTTACCAAATCTGTGAATTGGGCGGTAACATAATTAAGAATGGGCGGCTGTCTTATAGGGAGACATTTAAATATGGCGACAGGAACTAATATTTTAATTCAATAAGAGACAGAAAATGATATATTAGTATCCTGTATTTAAAAAAGTATTCAAAGAATATAATGTAATATTGGAGACACCAAATATAATTGAACTAAGTGAGGGGATTTTGTCAAAACAATAAAAAGCTATATTTTCCCCAGGATTACTGATATAAGCTCGTACAGGGAAAATACAGATATAATATATCTTTGCTTTTTTTTTCGAAAAAGTCGTAATTTGCATTTTTTTAAAGAAATCGCGTAAACATGGGTAAGGAAAAGACTCACATTAACTTGGTCGTTATTGGTCACGTCGACTCTGGTAAATCAACCACCACTGGTCACTTGATTTACAAGCTCGGTGGTATTGATAAGAGAACTATCGAAAAGTTCGAGAAGGAATCTTCCGAAATGGGTAAGGGTTCCTTCAAATACGCCTGGGTTTTGGATAAGCTCAAGGCTGAGAGAGAAAGAGGTATTACCATCGATATTGCTTTATGGCAATTCGAAACCCCAAAATACCACTACACTGTCATTGATGCCCCAGGTCACAGAGATTTCATCAAGAATATGATTACTGGTACCTCTCAAGCTGATGTTGCTTTATTGGTTGTCCCAGCCGATCGTTTCGAAGGTGCCTTCTCCAAGGAAGGTCAAACCAGAGAACATGCTTTATTGGCCTTCACTTTGGGTGTCAGACAAATGATTGTCGGTATTAACAAGATGGATACCTGTGAATACAAGCAATCTCGTTTTGATGAAATCTTCAACGAAGTTGATGGTTACCTCAAGAAGGTTGGTTACAACACCGAGAAGATCCCATTCGTTGCCATTTCTGGTTTCGTTGGTGATAATATGGTTGAGAGATCTGACAAGATGCCATGGTATAAGGGTAAGACCTTAGTCGAAGCCCTCGACACTATGGAACCACCAAAGAGACCAACTGACAAGCCACTCCGTCTCCCATTACAAGATGTTTACAAGATAGGTGGTGTAGGTACTGTCCCAGTCGGTCGTGTTGAGACTGGTATCATCAGACCAGGTATGAATGTTACCTTCGCTCCAGCTGGTGTTACCACTGAAGTTAAGTCAGTAGAAATGCACCATGAGCAGATGCCAGAGGCCGTCCCAGGTGACAACGTTGGTTTCAATGTTAAGAACGTCTCCATCAAGGATATCAAGAGAGGTTTCGTTGCTTCTGATGCCAAGAATGACCCAGCTAAGGGCTGTGAAGACTTCACTGCTCAAGTTATCGTCCTCAACCACCCAGGTGAAATCAAGAACGGTTACTCTCCAGTCGTTGACTGTCACACCGCTCACATTTCCTGCAAATTCCAGACTATCACTGCTAAGATGGACAAGAGATCTGGTAAGGTTTTGGAAGAAAACCCAAAGCTTATCAAGTCTGGTGATGCTGCTTTGGTTGTTATGCAACCTTTGAAGCCACTTTGTGTTGAGGCCTTCACTGACTACCCACCTCTAGGTCGTTTCGCTGTCCGTGATATGAAGCAAACCGTTGCTGTCGGTGTTATTAAGTCTGTTACCAAGAAAGAAGCCACTTCCAAGAAGAAGTAAACTTTTCAAATCTCATTTTTAGAGGTTTTGACTAGAGACTTAATTCAAACGACTGTTTATTATTTCCTATTAAAATTGGAATTGTAATCTGACAGACTAATGACTTTTCTTCGCATCACAACTTACTGGCGAAAATATCTCTCTCCGCTAATGGACCCTTTTGGGCTCCCGCCTAGTTCTTTTTGTATGCATGCATGCATGTATGTAATTGGGTTGATGTGGACGGGCTTTTACTATTTAATTTTTAGTGTTTAAGAATGATAGTTTAGGTATTTTTGAGAGTAATTTGTATGCATGAATTCTATTTTCTTTCGTCTGTGTTGATGTTGATGTGGCTATTTCGTGGTTTGGTTGGGATTAAGAGGTTGGATGTCACATTCTAGTGTATTTCTTTAAATGCACACGCATTTATAGAATACGTTGGGAAAAGTTGTATTTTGGTTTGGATGGAATACTATCTTAACAAGATTTTGTCTGATTTTGTTTTCAAATTAGATTTGAAATTCAAGAGATAATTTGTTCAAGTAATAAAGTGGGTTGAATAGAAGTATGTAAAAATAGAAGAAATAAAGAATAGATGGAATTATTTAAAAAAATATTATGCTTTCTATAATATAATATAGATAGATATAAATAAATGTAAGAGTACAAAGTAATTCATCTTTTTTTAATACTCTTAGCAACTTTAACAGATTTGTTAACCTTTTGTTTACCCTTGTTTGACTTCTTGACTATATCCATAATCTGGTCATTTCCATGATCATTATTTTCAAATTTTTCCATAAGCATTGACTTAATACTGCCAATTTCATTAAAATCAGGATGTTGAAGAACATCCTTGTAAAATTCTATAGATGACTTTTTAATATTTTGTATCTTCTTCCTAGAAAGTTTATTTTTCTTGCCTTTTTCTTGGCTAGATGCTTCTTCCTTGTGAACTTCCGAAGCATTTATAATCTCATGCTTTAGGTTATTCAAATTGTAACACTTTTTCTTTATATTTTTAGCATTTTCAAGTTGTTTCTCTCTTAATAAGTAACTGGTCAAATCCTGTTTTCTTTTCACCCTCTCTAACACTAGTCTTCTTTTTCTTTGTCCTCTTGTTAATGGCTTCCCTAAATTATCTACCATTCTTATAAAAAATTACCTTGCATTTATTGTTAGTCAAAGTTTGATTGCTTTATAGCTTTTGTAATCTAGTCCTAGCCCGCCAAAAGTGTTTTGGCGGGTCGTGCCTGTAAATAGTAACTAATCATAGAATTAATAAGGTAAAAATAGATAAATTATATATTGTGTTTTAAGTATCAATTTGCAGTATAAACTTGAAAGTAATTGTTAATCTTGATATAGTGTTTGCAATTAATAATTTGGTTGTATTAAAAAAAAATGTCAACAACTTTAAATTCTTTTGTGGGAATCACAGATTTTGTTCTTGGGAATTGTTTGAGTGCAATATTAATTCTTTCTGGAAAGGAGGAAATAGATGGAAGCCTTCTTGAATTGGAGAATGTCCTTCAAGAAAGCTTTAGTAATGTAAAATTTGGTAAGATCTCACCTTCTGGAGTGAATGAAATTTCTGCAATAAAACAATTTGATGTTAAAGAGCTGCCTTCAATATTATTATTTACTTGTCAAAGCTTAAAACCATATAAGGTGATTTCAGGTTATAATCCATCAGAATTGCATACAAATCTTGAAGAGTTAATAAAGATCCAAAATTTAAGTATCCCAAGCCAAAATGAGAAGTTTAAGATTTTAACAAACTTTAAGAGTTTAATGGTTTTTATGAAAGGTATTAAAGAGGAACCATATTGCAGATTTGCAAAAGGTCTTGTTTCATTATTGGATAGTATTAAGGTAAAGAATTATGGTCATTACAATATATTTGAAAATGAAGAGACTAGACAAGGTCTCAAAGAATACCATAATTGGCCAACTTTTCCTCAAATATGTATTAATGGAGAATTTATAGGAGGATTAGATATCTTGAATGAAATGCATTCCAATGGTGAGTTAGTTAATGAGATACCAAAAGATGCATTTTAATTTAGTTTTACTGAGGTCTTTAAATTATTATTAGTTTGTTAATTTTAAAATTTTTGTTTATATATATAAATATTAATAAACAAATTGGAGTTTATTTTTTTTTATTCAATGTTCTTTGTTTTTCAGCTGCCATGACTATTTTGTGTTGAGTAGGAAGTCCTTTTCTTTGTCTTATCGAATTGATGATCATTCTCGCAATATTTGTGTTATTACCAAAATTATTCGAACTATTTTTGTTATTATTGGGTTCATCATCATTATTACTTGAATTTAAGCCAAAAGAAGCTTTTCCAAGTAAATTATTATTACTTTCACTCATATTTGAATTGTCTTTATCAATTCCAAATTGCAAATTGTAGTCATATCTATTACTGTTTGAAATTAAAAGATTAACTTTTGAAAACCCTTCATCTTCAAACTCTTCCATGGTCATACTGGATTCAGGGAAAGGATCTTCATCCAATAATTCCCAATGTGAAAAAGATAAATTGAATGAAATATTACCACTTGCCTTACTTCTCAATTCTTGGCTGATTCCTAGTGATTCAATTATTGGTATATATGCTTCAATTTTAAAAGTTGAAGTACCTTCTTTAAGCTCTTCATTAAATACATTTCCTCTTCTTTTATTAATAACACTGTAAACCTTTCCTAATACACTTTGTTCGCAGTAAATAACAAGATTCAAATAGATTTCATATATTCGAACATTTCCTCTTTGGAGAAATGCTTTTCTACACAACTCTTTGGTTGTTGTAGTTAGTTGGTTTGAAATTAAACTAATTGATTTCTGAATATTATTAAAGGATAGAGTAAAGTCTTGGTTTTCAAGATGTTCAGCTTTTAAAAGTTGCTCAATGTCAAAATTATCAAGAACCAATTCACTTAATATAAAGTTAACACCTCTAATTGGTTCCTCACAAAGGGGACCTGATACACTTGCAATTTCGAATCCTGTAATAATTCCATTAATAACTTTTCTATAGAGATCAATAACATCTTTTTGAACTGGAATGGTTAATTCTGGATAATAATTAGAATTATAAGTACATTTTAAAGACCAATTTAGTGTTTTTAGATTTTTTTCATTACTTGTCAATATAGTAATACTTCCTTTTTTAACAAAAATTCCAATTAATACAAAATCTTGAAGGTGATCAGATTCAAGAGAACCAACATTAGAATTTGGAGCATTTTTACATAGGATTATCTTGTTAATCTCATCCAATTTGTCGATATATTTGTAAGAATCATTCGTAATATTAGACGGATTAACTACTTCAAGAATCAGAGATAAGTTTTTTTCAATATATTCAGTCAAATCATGTTCCATCGGAACTGCTTTAATCTGTATACTGGCTAATTCGCATGGTATCTTTGCAGTATGTTCATCTTGGTCTTTCTCAGTTGAATGGTCAAATTCACTTTGTTGATCATTATTTTCTTCTTTGTTTTGATTAGTTGTACTTCCACTCCAAGGTGGAAAAGGTATATGAGGGCAAAAGTTTTGAACCTGGTTAGAATTTATGTGATTTACCAGACCTTCTCTTATAGCGATCAATGGTTTTGAAACAGATAGAGGTATTTGTGCAAATACAAATTGCAGATCGGAAATACACCTTTCTAAATGAACTTCTCCATGGCATCCGAGAATATATTCACCAGTGTCTAAAGTATCAATTTCAATACAAGGATCTGATCTTGATAATAATTCAAGCCCTCTCAGCATTAAAGGAAGGTCTTGAATTCTTTTTGGCTCAATTGAAACTTTAATGATGGAGGATAGGGAAGAATTTGTATTTGATTTGTATAAAGAGTTGAATGCAGGAAAATTGGGATAATTTGAGAGTGTCAATGTTCTGTCCAATGATGATATCCTTCCAATAATCCCATCATTATTTTGAATATTCACTTCATCTTGTATTTCTTTTAAACATAATGCAAAAATATGACCATTTTTTACTTGATTTACTGGAATTAGATCACTACCAAGAAGATAAAATAACGATGTAATTTGTACTTTACTATTGCTGTTATTATTGAGGTGATTTGAAACATACAGTGAATCTCCAACTTTAATATTTCCATTAAAAACTCTAGATATGCCAACAAAGCCATTTAACTCTTCATTACCTTTTAATCTGTCTTTAGTTAACCTATTATTTGTCAAATCGCATGCTGAAAATTTTGAAATAAAAACTATATCAAGATCATCTAGCTTTTCATATTCTACCTTTGAAGAGATTAATTCTGTATAGATTGATGGAAATCTCAATTTGTTAGATTTATTTGGATCTGGTATATAATTAATTACTCTTTCAAAAATACTCTTTGACAAAGGAAGCCAGTTTGTCATAATATTTCTGCAAATAAATGCCAATAAATTTGAGCTCTTTACATTATTTAGATCATTTTGTATTTTTAAGTATTCACTAATATGGCATTCAATCTCGGAAGAATTTATTCCAAGAACTTGAATAATTTTTCTGATTTTCTCTTCATTAAAGTTGATAAATATGTTTTGATAAATGTTCCAAATTGGGTCCAAAATAAACTGTTCCATCATTGTTGGTTGGTCTTTTTTTGTCCCAGTATTCGAAACTTTTTTTGTTTTACTGTTGTAATAAAAATTACAACTAATGGCTTTCTGGAGATTGCTTCTAGTTTTTGAATTCCAAGGTAAGTCTAACTTTGTTGATATACTTTTAAGCATATTTCCTCCTGTAATATCCAAGCACCAACCATGAAGGCATGACGTAAAGATTATATTTCCATTTGAAAATGAAAACACCAGAGTCTTTTCTAGTTCATCTTGATATTGTTCATCAATTTCAATATCTTCCAACATTAACTCATGTATTTCTTCTTGAATCAGCTGGTGAACAATAACATTAATTTGTTCAATTAATTTAGTAATATGAATATATGCCTCTTTAACATCAAATCCTAACTCCAGAATGAGCCTATCCATCTTATTTAACACTAAAATAATCTTCAATCTCTCCTTAAATGCGTGTTGTAGAACCTTTCTTGTTTGATCTCCGATTCCTTCAGCTACATCCACCAACAATAATGCACCATCCGAAATCCTTAAAGATGATATCACTTCATAAGTAAAATCAACATGACCTGGCGAATCAATCAAATTAATTAAATAATCCCCATCTTCTACCTCAAGCTTAATTTCTTCCTCGTATTTGAACTTCAAAGATACTGCTGATGATTTCATAGTGATTAATCTGTACTGTTCATCTTCTCTTGAGTCTAAATATCGTATTGTTCCTGCTGATTTATTTGAAAGAATATTGTTACTAGCCAGAAGATAGTCCGCCAAAGTTGTTTTCCCATGGTCAACATGAGCAATTATACACACGTTTCTGATATTTTTACACATTTTTTTTTCCACTTATCTTGGTCGAATAGTTACATAGTAAATTTTCTGAAAGAAAAATCTTAACTTAAAATAACAAAAGATGCTAGAGGCTGTGACATCCAACCCGTAAAATATAAAAACCACCCTTTTAAACAACCTTTCACAAGAAATTTACTTAATTATTCAAACAATTTATTATTTTACTATAAACTAATTTAATTTTTTTTTTCCTTTTTGACTATTAATATATATTTTGTATGCCGCTCGAACACGTCATCTATATTAAATTTTTTTGCTTGCATGTATACCGGCGCATGCAATATTCAAACATTCATATTGGTAAAAACTTGCAAGTTTACTGGCACATACCGGCGTTTTTATGTAATTACGTATTTAATTTATTTCTAATAAAAGAAAATTTTTCGTTAATTTGAGAGATTTTTTTCTCATCAAACTTTGAAAAATTACTTTTAAAGTGATCAAATAGAATATCTAATAGAGAAATTGATAAATTTGTCTTTTTTTCTAAATTATTTTCATTTTCTCTATAAAAAATGCGAATGGTCACGTCCACATGAAAATAAAATAAATCATATAATAAATTTGAATAATTTAATTTTTTATTTGAAGTAGATGATTTTTGATAATCAATTAGTAAAATATTCTTCCATGAATTAAGGCATTCCATTTCAATTCTGTCCATAATTTTCCAAATTAAAGAGTCTATTTTTAAGTATTTCTTTAAGGTTTTTTCTAAATTACTAAAATCTTTGATAAAGTTATTTAAATTCGTGTCAGTTTTGTGATTATTTAGTTCATTGTTTTCTATATATTCTAAATCTTTATCATTTATTGTATTCATTGCTATCCAATTTCCTATACAATTCTTAAATCGGTCAATTATAATATCTGATATTTTTCTTAGAGAAGAATCCATGAGCTGATCAAGTTGTATTAATATCTTTTCTAATTCTATTTTTATATTATTTATATAATCATCTGGAAGTTTAACCCCTAGTAAAACTTCCAAGTTGTTTTCATCATTAAGTAATCCAATATTATTATTCACAAATTTATTATCTGTGAAATCTCTCTTTTCAAGTATTTTTAATTGGTAATTTGTTATTCTTTCTAATGAAATGATCCAAAAATATATATTTTGAGTACATAAAATCATATTATATGCTGTAATCTTTTCAATTAACCTTTTATTCACAGATTCACCATTCATTATATTTTCAAAACATTTTTTACAATAATTTAAAATGAATTTCAAAATCTGGCTAAACCCTAAGTATGATATTATTGGAACTTTTTGAATAAATACAAACATTCTACTTGTAAACTCAATACATCTTAAGCAGCATTCTGGTAAGTTTAATTCATATTTATTGTATGAAACAAAATAGTTTTGAATTTCAATTGATTCTTCTTTACCTAAATCACCTATAACAAATAGTTTAAATACCTTCTTATACTCTAAATGCAAGTCTCTCTTTTCCCACTTTTCATTATCAATTATGATAGATAAATTAATCCAGAATTTTTGTATCATTTCATTCTCAAATATAATTTTATAATAACTATATAGGGAAAGCCTTACATCTATTGCTGTCTTGCCCAAGAAATTAATTGTCTTACAAATTGGGATTACTTCTGATTGATTGTATGTAGATTTTATTTGCTCATTTAAACAATTCTGTAGCTTTGTAACAATTATTACATACTTTAAAAAGATTATATAATACATAATTGTGTCTTTAAATTCATCTTCTGTAAGTATGTTCTTTTGATAATTTACATTGTCATTCGAAATTAACAATTTTGAGAAGATTCGTATTAAAACTTGTTCAAGAAGCTGTATAATTGGAAGATAAATATGTTTTAAGCTTTTATTTGTTGTTTCTAATTTTTGATCTTTAGAATTGTCCTGTAACCATCTATTTGAATGAATTATTATTGAAAATACGACTATTAGTTTGTAAAAAATATTTAATATATTATAATGTAAAAGCTGTTCAAGACTTTGATGGCTAATCTGAATATTTGAACAGTTTAATATACTTTTTAAATTTTTATCCAAGAAAGTTTCTTCTTTTTTCAAATTATCAATTAGATTCTGATTTGATTCATCTATGAAGTTATTAAGATGTATTTCAAGTTCATCAATTGCTAAGTTAATTCTCTCCTTCTTTATTAAAGCAAAAATTGGATTTATCACTGAATTAATATTAAATAATCGTGAAAATTCAATACTGTTTTCTTTGTAAATAGAAAGAGAAAGTTTATTGAACTCTTGGAATACAGAAAGCTTAAAGTTTGCAGATTCTTTAATGGAATCTAGATGATTTAGAAAATCAAGAAATAACTCAATTTTTGAATCGTTTTGGGTCAGATTACAAAATGAGATTTTCCCTTCTAAAGGAATTTCTCCAAATCTTAGCCATAAAAGAATAAAATTAATGAAGTCTTGGCATACTAATTTTTCAATCACACTTTGCAACTCGTATAATTGGACAGATAATGTACTAACTGCTTTGACTCCTTTCATTTCAGTTCCTAACATTTCAAGTGATTCATCCATAATATCAATAGCTTGATCATATTCCTTTTCGTTTAATAAGAATTGTAGGTTTGATTGAACAGGTTTTAACTTATCCAGCTTTTTAAGTTTATCAATAATAGAACATACCCTTTTTCTTTTATGCATATATAAAAGAATTTTATTCAAAGAGTTGAATTCTTCAGAACATGTGGCTAAATTTCTACGATATTCATTAGAATTTGGGTTTTCACCAAGGAAAGCCACAATTTCATCAACATTTGCTTTAATCTGTTCAAAATGGTCCAATGTAGAAAAGAATGGTTGAAACATTTCATTTAGATGATGGTATAACTTCAAATCGACTTGTTTTTTCCTCAAAATTGTCTCTTCAAGTATTGAATTAATATCAGTTGCATATTCTTGGGACTCTTTTGAATTATTTTCACTCTCATTAGATGCTGTTAACTTATTTTGAGAACTATTTCCATTACTGAAATCATTTCTACCAAGAAATTCTTTAATCAATTCTCCATTTTCTGAAAGATAGTTATCAATTATGAACTGTGATTCATCATCTAAATGATAACTATTGGATTCATATGAATTATTCTTATCTAACCCTATAGTATTAACTTTATCAATAATGTTTTGTCTAATTTCATCAAAATGACCATTCAACAAATTCTTCACTTGAATACCTTTAATTTTGCTTTTAATTCCTTCCATTTCTTGTTAAATATAAATTTTTAGTCTCTTATTTATTGCTGAATTGACCTTAATTAATCAAAATGTTCTTCAATTCTCCATAATATAGCCTTAAAAAGTATCTATTTATAGTATTGTGGGGTTAAAATGGAAGATTAGTCAAGCAATTCATTAGTTATTGATACTTGACTATAAAGTTTTATAAAATCAATAATAAAGTCTTCTAGTTTAGACTTGCTTATATAACTATATTTCCTATTATTAATTTCTTCCCTAAATAAAAAAAAAAAAAAAATACCTAATTGTTTAATTTGGCGCTAATATATTTGTTAAAACGATTCTTTTTAAAGGAATAAAACAAAAGCAGGGCTATAATTACTTGATAATTAAGAAATTATAACACTTGTGTTATAATAAGTAAATATCAATACTTCATTAAGACATTTTAAAAGTAGAAACAATAAATAACATTTTTGAAAGTTGGGTACTTGGTTTAATTGAATTTACTGCATGTAATTACATGGCGCCGGAATGTGATTTTGTGTGTGTTTCTATAGGGTGCAAAATTAATTGATTTAATGTCAAGGCGCACAAGTTTAATACAGAAAATGGAATGTTATTGCAAGTAAATTACACAAAAGTGTGATAAAATGGGAATAATTGCGTGAAATACGAAATTTGTTGATTTAGGAAAATGTTAGATGGATCATTTCTTTTAATTCAAACAAAGTTGAGAAAAAAAGTCAAATATTAATTCCAGGTTGAGAAAAAATACTTTTTTTTTTGAAGTGAAGCGAGATAATAATAATCCACTCTAGAGTTTCTATATTCTAAGGTGTTCAAGACTAATTAATATGAGGCGATCAATTTTAATTCCGTTGGTGCAGATTCTTATTTTTGTACTTTTTTCAGAGTAAGTTTAAAGGCGTAAAATGACCTTCAATAATGATAATTCATTCCTTCATTTTAGCTATTTTAGCTCAACCAATGCGTTAAGCCTTAAAGCTGGAGCTCAAGGCCCAATTGATTCTGATTCTGATTCTGATTCTGATCAGGAAGAAAAGAAAAACTCTAGCCATCCCACATTGAAGCAAGTTGCAGAAAGTCTAAGGAGAAAAAGAAGAAGAAGAAGAGGAAGCCCTGGATGTAAGTTAGCTACTATATTTATTATTTGAAACATTAATCCATTTTTAGTTGATAAAACTGGACTTTCTGACAAGCTTTTAAGCTTCTTGAAACAAAAAGAAAAAGATCAAGATAATAATCCAGATGATGATGATGATGATGATAACGAAAGAGAAAGAGAAAGAGAAAGAGAAAGAGAAAGAGAAAGGGAAAGGGAAAGAGAAAGAGAAAGAGAGAAGGAGAGAGAAAGAGAAAGGGAAAGAGAGAAGGAGAGAGAAAGAGAAAGGGAAAGAGAGAAGGAGAGAGAAAGGGAGAGAGAAAGAGAAAAGGAGAGAGAAAGGGAAAGGGATATGAATAAAAATAAATATGGACCCACAAGAAAAACTGGAGATGGCTCTTCTTCAGCTGCTCTTGCTAAAGTATTAATGAGCAAGATGGGCCTTCAATCTCAACCAATCATTAGTCCACTAAAATCCACTAAACCACCACTACCTCCTAAACCAAATCTTACATACGGCCCGCAACCTTTTCCACTTGGACAAGTGCCAGGTCCATACCAATCAGGAGGAAGCACTTTCCCTCCACCACCGCCACCACCGCCACCACCACCACCACCACTACAAGCTCCAAGCAATGAAGATTTTCCTCCACCACCACCACCACCACCGCCACCACCACCACTACCATCACCACCACCACCAACACTACCACCACCACCGTCACTACCGCCATATCCAGTTCCTGGATCACAAAGTTCAATGCCAATGCCAATGCCAATGCCAATGCCAATGCCAATGCCAATGCCAATGCCAATGCCAATGCCAACTAACCAACCATATGCACCTATATCTCAGGCTCCAAGACCACTGCCTCAATTGGGTAGTTATTTCACACCCAGACCTTGGAAAGGAGGAGATAATTCATCGAATGGACCTAAAGATTCTACAGGAGATGATGATTAACGTTCATTTCGGGAGTCACCATTCAGGTTACGGTTAATTTCGACATAAACTTCAGGCAAAAGCCAGAAAGAAATAAGAATTTAAAGGTAAGAAATTATGTTTTGGATATTAATTAATTTAAATAATTTGGTATAAATAAGTACATGAGTTATTAATTTAAGGATTTGTGAATATATACTTATTTAAGATATTACAATATGAAGAAAACAAATTTAAGCTAAGCAATATCAGTGGAATTGAAACTTGATTCAGTCTGAACTTGTACTAATTTAAATAAAGTACATGATTTTTCAAATCTTTACCAATATTTAATATTGATTTATGTAAAGATTTATTACCCGCATTAAAGTAGCAAGAATGATTGTGCATTTAATAGTAAAAAAAAAGAAGAAATCAATTCTAGAATTTTAAATGTTTATCAATTAATTCTACTCTTTTTTTAGAAATTATTTTATCTTATTTTTTCTCTAATATAATATATATTTTTGAAAATTACGTGTTACCACGTAATATAATAGTAATTTATTTGCATGCAAGCAAAATTCATGTAGTGCAAGTTGCTTATACCGGTGTCCACATAAAAAAGTTTGATTTAAAAAAATTCAATGGTATTAATTTATATTTATAATATTGGGATTTATTTTATTTAAATAAAATTGATATTATTTTATTAATTTGAGGATAAGTTTCACATGAAAGAAGGAAGAAAAGAAAATTTGAATATATATAAAAGTATTACAATGACTGGCAACAATGAATGGAGTATATCTAAGATTCATATACTACAAAGATGATAATTATAATAAATAATTATTTTTTATTATAAATATTTAATTAAAACTTACACAAGGATCTGAGTGAAAAGAATCTAATTTGCACCTTTTTTGACACACAGGTGTGAACACAAAAATTCTTAAAAATAGTGTGAAATTAAGAAGAATAATTATTTTTTTTTTCCTAATAAAATCAAGGAAGGAAATCAAATAATACACTGAATAATGTTAATATAATTTAATTGGTATTTGTTATATTTTCTTAATTATTCAGGTTTAAATATAATTAATAAATATTTGGGTTTTTAAGATCGATAATTTAAGGTGCAAGAATTATTATTTATTCCATACCGATTTTTATCAGGGTTTATCAAAAGTAGAATGTAATAAAAGAAGATTTTAAAATATGAAGAAAGTAATAGTATTTTTCATTATATTATATATTAATATTAAGTAAGTTTAATATAATTAATAATTATATTATCGAATTATGAATTTTATTACACTAAATATTATTTAGTACAACGATATTGTGTAAACAAGTTGAATTATTAAAGTTGATGGATGATTTAAAGGTAGATTCTGGGAATAGAGTTCGTATTTTTTCAAATTCTAATGATATGAAGCAAAGGTCAAAAACTAGAGATTCAGTAAGAAGAAGAAATGCCAGAGAAATGCAAAAATATTGCTCTTCAAAAAAGATAGGTAAGTTAATAAAAATGAATTTGATTAAATTGATTAACAATCACTATTTTATAAATATAAAGCTGATTTAAGAGGAGATACTGAATACTCTAGAAAAGATAGAATGCTTAAAGATGCTAGTGAGAAATCTTCTTCAAGTACTAGTATAAAAGCCGAAAGTTTGGAGCATGATCCAATTCTTGACGGGCCTGATGAAATCATTTCAAGTAAAGGTAAAGATAGGTATAGCGTTGGAGGTGATTCAATTAGTTCGATTGATTCCTCAAGTTCCGCCATTTCTAGATCTCTAAAGGATTTTGCAACAAAAACTGCTAAAAAAGCTAAGAGGAGAGTAAAAAGACGTTTAAAGAGAAGAAAGAAGGGGTCATATAGTTTAACAGCTGATGAAAGTGATGGCAATATGAGTGATACTGAAAGTAGTGATGATGAAGATAGTTATAAAAGGCGTAAAGGAGCCAATAAAGGATCTGAAGTTGAGTTAAAAAGTACAGGCAAAATAGATAGTGATAGCTTTGTTAGCTCTGATGATAGTACTTCAATTGGAAGCCAGGATGCAAAAAGTATAGGAGATGATTCAACAACTTCAAGCACTTCTTCTATAAAATCTGCCGGAAAGAGAGCAGCAAAAAAACTCAAGGATAAAAGCAAAAGTTTAAAACGTCAATTAAGTAAATCATTGCCTAATTTAAATAAAAGTAGAAAGGGTTCATATTCACTTACAGATGATAGTGATGATGAAAGTGAAGGCGGAAAAAAAGGAAAGAATACTATATTTAGTGGGTTTAAAGACAAAACCAAAATAAAAAAGAAAGGATTACTTAGTTTAATTAATAATAAGTTAAGCAAATCTGCACCAGAACTTGGTAGTCAAGATAAAAAAAATAAAAAAAGTAGATCAAATCCAATGAATAGATTACTTGCTAAATTCCATAAAAAACGACCAAGTTCATCAGAAACGAGTGAAGGCGAACAAGATCAAGAACAGAACCAACAAACAAGAAAAGACAGGAGAAAACAAAAGAAAGGTCTTATAAGTCGTTTGAATAACTCTATGGCTAACTTAGCTGGACGAATGAAAAAAGGTGGCAAACATCAAAAAGATGAAGAAAAGAGAGAGAAAACTAAACATGGTAAAAAGAAGAAAGCTCCAATTTTGAGAAGGATTTTTGGGAAAAAAGGCTCTTCAAATACTGATGAATCAAGTTTATCTGAAATTCCTATGAGTTCAAGAGGACAACAACCAACATTTTTTGAAGAATCGCGAGGAACTGATTCATCTTCAAGCGAAGATGGGAACGAAGAAAATAAAGAAAGCCAAATAAAACTAAAGGATAGTCCTACAGCTGATAGTGAACAATCTGACAATGAATCATCGCTTGAGAACATTGATGAGCTTTTAGAGGAAAAAAAGCCTTCAGTTAAAAAGGAGAAGCCCACTGTTCAAGAAAAAGATCCTAGAATTGTAGAACCATACGCAAAAATTGATAAAAGTAAGAAAAAGTATCGAACTAATAAAGATGATAGTAACAAAGGAGAATCATCAGCAGGAGTTCAAGAATCAACAAAAGAGCTGCCACAAAAATCTACAGAAGATTCAGTTTCTGGAGATGAAAAAACAAGTAGTAGCACAAAAGATAAAGAAGAAACTTCTTCCTCTACTGCACCAGATTCTGATCAAGAGTCTACTTCTAAATCTAGTCCTCCTCGAGTAAAACCACCTTTGAAGCCAAAACCAAAATTTTTAGCACCACCAAAAAATCCTCCTAAAGTTTCTCATATATCACCTAAAACACAGAAAACCTCTGATCTCACCAAATCAAAAGAAACCTCATCTACAAGCTCTGATGAAGAAGCTCCTCCAGCTCCTCCAGCTCCTCTACCTCTACCTGAAGAGCTTCCACCACCACCTCCATCTGAAGAACTTCCACCACCACCACCTCCATCTGAAGAACTTCCACCACCACCGCCACCTTCATCTGGAGAACTTCCACCACCACTGCCACCTTCATTTGGAGAACTTCCTCTACCACCACCACCTCCTCCATTAGAAGAACCTCTATCATCTCCATCTGATGAGCCTTTGCCACCACCGCCTCCTGAAGTCTCTTCATCATCAAATGAATCGTTATTAAAAGAAGAAGCTTCTTCTGTATCTATTCCACCTGCACCTGCGCCTGCACCCGCACCTCCACCTACATCTGCACCACCACCTCCTGCACCTCCACTTCCACCACCTTCATTTCCACCATATGCAGCCTCTTCACAATCTAAATTAAAATTGGGAATACCAAAACTAGGAATAAAATCTAAATCATCATCTGACCTAACAGCAACATCTTCAATAGACAGTTCTAGCATAACTCCAGAGACACTTCAAACTCTAAGAAGTAGTCTAAAAAAAGTTAGTGCAGACGAAGCGAGTAAAAGAAAGAGGCAAAGTAATTCCTTCCCAGGAGCAAGAAAAAGTAGTGGCGGTGATTTGTACAAATCACTTTTCGCAGCCATTGAAAAAAGAAGAGCAAAAATCAAAAACAAAGATGAAGAAACTTCAAAAGAAGATGATTGGTCTTAACCTCCAACTACTACATGCTCTATTCATTAATCACAAGTGGGAAATACCAAGTTAAAAAAAAATTATAAGAATCAATTCATTTAAAAGCATTCAAATTTTACTAATTATAAAAAATCATTACTCTGCTTTCATCTAGAGTCAATGCAACACAGAACTTTAAATTATTTAAATAATAATTTAATTCAAAATCTACATGCTAGTCAAGGCTTATATATTTCTTTTTAATTATTTATCTATACACTTCACTTTTTTATCTAGTCACTATTTTTCCTTCATTAACGGCATTCCTATCTATACCATTACAGATACCTGCAGAGACGCGACGTACAGGCGCGCACGACATGTCTAAGCACATGCTTTATTTATTGAGAGTTATAGAAAATTAAAGTTAAATAGGGTATCAAGTAAGGAAAAAAATGGCACGAGTTAATTAAACCCTTTAAATATAATTAAACATTAAATCAATTCTCTTTTAAAAGAGAAATAAATAGATTTTGATTATCTTATAAATCATTTTACGATAATATCTAATATTATAATTTTCAATTTCCAGATTTTATTTATTCATAAATATTCCCTTAATTTTTTTAAAGATTGTTTCAAAAGTATTGGTAAAGCGTGAGTAATTCGTCGATATTTCAACTTTTTTTTTGTAAATAAGCCAAATCTTGAATTAGAAAGTTTATATTTATCAAAATCATGAAAATATTCAACTTATTATTACTAATTCTATTTACATTGGCTATATATTCTCAATCTATTCATGCAAATGAAGATGATGTTATTCCACATACAGGAAGAAAAGGATTAACTCAAGAGAGAATTCAACATTTTGAGAAAATTATTAAAGAAAATAGAGAAAAAACGCAACTTAGACCTGAATTAAAAGTTGTTAAAAGAACTAAACCACTTATTTCTAAGTTCCCTATTGAAGAAGGGTCTCATTCTGCTGCTGTTGATCATAATGGAGAAGTAACTGATGATAACTTTGTTGATCCTCTTCATGACGATAATAATGATGATAGTAACTATTCTTCTAATTATATTGAACCAGTTTCATCGGATATTGAAAACCAAACTGATATTGAAACTACTGATGATGAAACTAATGCTATTGAAATGGAGGATATTCAACAATCAAGAATACTAGAGGACGAAGTTTCTAATGATATTGATCAAAATGTTCAAGATGAAGAAAATAAAAGCTTTGGTAGTGATCTACCACTCTCTTTAGATACTAAAACAGATTTATCTAATACAAATCAAGAAAATCAATCTGAAAATGTACCAGTATCTACTTTAAATCTCACTAAGAGTCAGAAAAAGAAATTGGAAAAGGAAAGATTAAAATTAGAGAAGAAGGAAAAAAAATTGAAGAAACAAAAAGAAAAGGAAAGGTTAAGGTTAGATAAGAAGGAAAAGAAGAGAGAGAGAGAAGAAAAGAAGCGATTAGAAGCTGAAAAGAAGAAACAACTTAAGAATGAAAAGAAGAATAAGAATAAAAATAAGAGTAAGAATGAAGGTTCTGGAGAAAAATCCATAGAAAGTCCAAAAGAAAAAAAGAGTTCATGTTTTTCTAAGAAGAAAAAACAAAATTATGTTCAAATTGAATCTCATGACTCATTAGAGGAAAAGCTAAACAGTCAAGAAGTAGTTCCAGAGGATATTAATGATGAAGTCTCAACAGTAGCAAGTGAAAATGAAGTTTTCGATAACATAAGTTCTATTGATGAAGGAGAACAGACTGAAGCTGAAGATGATATTAAGGTAGAAAAATCAGAAGATCAATTTGAATTTGATGAAGAAGAAGAAGATTCTGAGATCAAAGCAAGAATATTAGCAGGAAATGAAAGTGATTTTAAAACTGAGAGAATTTCATCAGAAGAAGTACTTCAAGATAGTGATTCAGATTATTTAGAAGGTGATGAATATCAAGAAGATTCAAATGAAAGATATAGATTTAGTCAAGAATCAGAGGACCTAATTGCAAAAGAAAAAGCTGTAAAACCTTTGGAAGGAATTGAAATTGAAGGAATTTCTGAAGGAGAAGATGAAGATACTTCAAATATTAGTGATATTCCAGTAGTAAGCAATTATTCTTTAGATCATGAAGAAGAGAAAGATGAAGAAAATAAGAATGAGGATTCAGGTATTCAAGAATTAAGCAGTGGTATCGAACTTTCAAATGATAATGACAATGATATTATAAGTAATAATGAAATAGAAGTTTTGAATTCAGCAGATGATGATGATGATGTTAATGAAATTATAGTAGAAGAAGAAAAGAAAGTTGATGAAGACTTTACTAATAAGGATTCAAAGCTTGATGAAAGAGAATCTAATAATAAGGTTAAGTCATTTTTTGGTAAGATCAAATCATTCTTTAAGAAGAAGCCTTCTTCAGTAAACCTTGGCTGCAAAAAACCAAATTGTATTAAAAGACTTTCAAAGAATGATGAACCAAAGTATTCAAGTGACTTTATTCCAAGAATTTATTTATTATCTAGAAGTATACCAAAAGAGAACTTTTATCGTGTTCCAGAAATTATCTCAAGCTTAAGATCGGAATCAAATAGATTAGTATTTGCATATCAGTTAATTGATGGAAGTTTAATTCCATCATCAGCTTTAGCCTTAAACTCAAAGAGCTTCATTGTTAGAAGATGGGGTAAAAACGTACAATCTAAGCTTAGAAAGCTCAGATCAGAATTTGACTCATTGAAAACAAGATTAAGTTCAATGTATCATGAAGGTGTTATTAAGGGAGAATATGAACTTTTTATTGAAGAAATGGATGACTTAACTATTATGCTTTACTTGCTTGCAAAGGAGTTCCCAAGTAAGAATCACTTTGCAAGTATTGCAAAAGATATTTTAAGATATCCAGAAGTAGTATCTACTCCAGGAGAAAGACTAGTTTCTATGTTCCGTAAATCAAAGATTTCAAAATGCTCCAAGAAAACAAGCGAACCCAAACCAGAAAGAAATGAGAGCGATAAACTTGCTATTAAGACTTTGAGAAAGAGAATGAAATTCATTAAAAAGAGATTAAATTCACTAGGAAAGTGAATATTAACTAAATAACACAGATTTTGTATTGTTTGTTATTGAAATAATTTCTCACATGCGATCTAATATAGTATAGTTTTCAATATAGTTTCAACGATCTCATTTCACATTAATTAGCTTATTATACTGCATAAACGTTTCTTTTTTTAACAGCTTTTTCTTCCCTCCTTTAAAATATGCCAATATGATTTTTTTACATGCATGTAAATTTCCCGCCACCTAACCGGTACACGGAGGTTCCCGCCTAAAAAATTAGAATCACATGAAATTGACATTTAAAAAAAATAGAAATTTCAACGTTGAAATAAGAAGGAATAAGGAATTTGAGGAATTGAGAATAGAAAGAGAACTAGACTCATGCTAGATTGAGAGTTTTGCTTAAAAAGAGTTGTCTTAAAGTAAAGAAATTTTTAATTGTAACATATTTATATATATATACATAAATATTTGTATATAAATAAATTGTTTGAAAAAGAAAAGAAACAAAAATAGTCAACAGAGTGAAGGGAATACACTTGAATTAAAGCCAATAGAAGAATTAAAAAGAAAATAAAAATTAATGGATTACTAGGGAATGAGAATTTGAAATGCAGAATCAAAAAGCTGACATAGAGGTTAATAGGGGGAATTTTGGCGCCATGCATGAAGAATTAGGGAAGCATGCAAATTCAAAATATATGAAAAGTAGTGAAAATGGGGGTGAAGACGAGGATGACGATATTACTTGGTCTCAGGTTTTTAATATGATGTACAATGACGCTAAAGAGATAATTTCTCCTATATCAAAAATAGTGAATTATGTAGCACCAGACCCTAACGAGGTGGACTCAAGGCTAGCAAGAGCAGCTTTTGAGGAAAAGATGTCAAAACAAATCAAACAACCGATTAGGAAATATAAAATTGGGTCTCCTGGAGCAATACATGTTTATGATGAGTCTACTGGAGAGATGGTTTCAATACCAAAAAGGGATAATCTTCTCACACATCAAAGCTTAGGAGCTGATGGTAGTACTGTACTAATTAAAAAGCGAGGACTATTAGGAAGCTTAAAAGAAGAGAATGTCAAGGATCCGAGAGAAATTATTGATTCAGCTCAAAGTATTGAATCTTTTTATGGGACTGTCCGAGAAATGGAAAAAAAGAAAGTCTCTTCGGGTTTGGACTGGCAGACGGATGGAGGTCATCAAAGCGATTTATATAGTGATCATAGTAGTAATAGAGAATACAGTTCTCCTAGAGTCAAAAATACTCCTAGTACTCAATGCAATACTGATTCTTCTCCTTGTTTAGGTATTAGTAAAGAAAGGCTAAGGAAAAAAGAAGAGGATGGGAATGTATTTGAAAATAAGCAAGACTCACACATTTACAAAGAAGATTCAGAATGTGATGATCATGAAATTAATCAAAATATGAAAAGTATCCATAGTAGTATTTATCAGAAGGAGAAGGATTCAGGAGCTGAGTTAGTAATTCCAAGACTCTCCTTAACTGAAAAACGAAGATCTATTTCAAAAAAACGCTCAGAAGAAGATTTAAGTATTGAAAAAGATCATATTTCCTTTAGATTACATAGTGAGAGAAGACTTAATCACTCTAGAAATAGATTTGATAGAACACCACATGGTAACTATCATTCTCATGCATATACAATGGAGAATTTAGCAGCTACAATTCAAAGACCAATATCAACATCTAGAGAAGAAATACTCAAGTTATACTCAAAGGAAGAACTTGAGAAGATTCAAACCTTTATTGAAAAAGCTAATGAATTAGTTTATGAAGGACCATTGGAAAAGAAGAATTCATGGTCTTGGGGACATAAACTTAGATGGGTAAAGATATTTAAATGTGAGATGCATTACTTCTTATCTCCAAAAGAGTCAAATATTAAAGCAAAAGCACCTCTTGGAGTTATTAACTTCAAGATAGCAGAATGGAGTCTTCAAATATCTGATTCTGATGAAAAGACATTCACTATAGTAGCACGTGGAAATACAAGTAATGGGCGAGGGTATCAATGGAGGATTCCTTCAAATTCTGACCAAAGCAGAAAATCTTGGACAACTAGAATTGAAAAGATCCTCAAAGCTGCAGCATTTATGCAACAGCTCAAGGGAATTATTAGAATTCCAGCTTAAATGATTATTTTACGATATATAGAAAATTCAATACTTTAATCAAAGATTAAATACACATTTAACTAGATAGATATAGATAGGTTTTTAGTAATATGATAAGCACTAATATATATATATATATATTCATTATATTAACTATTCAAATCTACTATTAAAAGAATCTTTATAGAAGCTGTTATCGTGAAGCTTCGAAAAAGTGGTATCGTATTTTTTAGGCTTTGGATTATCCAAATATAGTATAGTGTCACAGTATGGTATATCTCCTTGAATAAACTCCTTATTAGAAAGAGCTTCTTTAATACTGGTGTTTCTATTGGCAGTAAAGTTATCCTTATTGAATAGATGAGTTTTATTATTGGGGTCAATTTCAATAAAATTAGTCCCAGATGAGTTACCAGCATTAGAATTGGTATTTTTTGTGGATGACCCGAACCCAAGATTAAAGCCTGTTGCTGTTGTTGCTGTTTTTTCTTTTCCAACTTTATCAGAATCTTTAATAGAATCCAATGTTTTACTTGGAAGAGCCTTATAAGTTTTTCCAGAAATTCCATCATGAAACCTTAAAATCTTTAAATCATTGTAAATATTAGTGCTTTTGTCCTCCTTGATGAACCCTGTTGTTCTACTTCTTTGGATGTATCCTGCTGTATCTTTTCCTGAAAATGGTTGAACTCGTGATATGTTATTACTTTTAGACATATTACCCAGAACAGGTTCAAAAACACAACTAGAAAGGTCATTTAATCCGAGAATATCATTATCAAAGCTCAGATCCGTAGCAGAAGCTGAGTACTGTAGGGAACTTCTAGGCTCTTTGGAAATAGATTGATTCCTATCTCTTACTTGAGTATTAGGACTTGGACGAAGAGACCCTTTTCTTTGAAAACTTGGGCAAGTTTTACTGTAATCATGGGTCCTTCTTCTTGATTGGCTGTAACTTGATTCTTCTCCAGAATAGCTCAATTCTCTCTTATCAAAACCAAAAGACAAAGGGGAAAAGATTCTTGACCAGGTAGATTTCTCCTTTTTGGACGAGTCTTTCATTGAAGACAGGGTTTTTGGAGTCAGAATTCCTATCATACTTGCAGAAGCTGTTCTGCCTCCAGAAATGGAGGACTTTCGTCTGTTGTTGTACCTCTGCAGTACAGAACTTGACTCACTACGCCTCATTCCACCTTCTTTATCAAGGTCCTTAATCAAATATTGACTTAAAAGAGCGTTAATGGCCAAAGTTGAGCATAAAGAGAGAAAATTAAAGTGTCACAGCTATCTTACTAACTGTGTTCGCTTCTAAGACATTTGTCTTCAAAGCTTACCTTTTTATTTCTCTTGTTCTTTCTGCCCTCTTTGATTTCCACTAGTTATTTGATTTTTTTTTTCATTTATTTTAATTAGGTTTTGCACACATTTGGCGCCAATTCAAAGTTAGTCAGCCCTAAAAGTTGTTTTATTAATAAATATTTATATAGAAGTTAACTTAAGAAAAAAATATAGTGTGTTCTTCGATCTATTATCTTCTGGAATCAAAACTTCAATGAAGCAAAGAATCTAGGCTCCAACTCAAATAGCCAAGAGCCTCCCACTTCTTTAAACCGCCATCACTTTTTTTTCTTTCTCGTCTTTAATTTGTATACCGCTCCTCCCCACTATTAATAGAAATTTTTGCATGTATGTCATTGCCAAGTAAACAGGCGGGAAATCCTGTCAATTATAATAACCAAGTATTTGGGTATTATATCCTTGCAAGTACACATTTTAGATTTTTTTTTTCTCTTACAGTAACAAGGAAAATGTATTTCGTCATTCAAAGGGGAACTTGAATTTAATGAGGGAAAGGAACTCAAGACGCAAAATAAAGCCGGTTTATTATAGCCCGAGCGAAAATGAGGATAGTAACGAGGAAATTGATGAAATAGAGAGTTTGGCTTCTCAAGATGGATCTATTAGAAAACGAGAAAGGATACATATTGAAGAAGGTTCTCGGGAAATCAACGATATGGTGGAGTCGATAGATCTCACTCTTGTGGTATGGCTTAGGAAGATGTATTGCAAGTACAATCAGCCATATTTGACGTGCTTGGATTGTCTAGAGCATTCAAACTACACAACAAGATTGGCAGAGGAGCTACTTATGAGTAAATTTGGCGCCAAGTAGGAAGGAGTAATCCTCCACGCATGCCTAGTGTTTATGGGATATCAAAGGACACCGGAATGTATATTTAGCTAGAGGAAATAGAATAGCGTCAATTATTTGGCTTATAGTGAAAATAACTACTTCCTACAAAGTTCGAACAAAGATAGTGAAATCGCACAAGACGGTACTATCTTAAGTATTCTTGGGAACACTCCAGTATAGAAATTTTGGAAGCCCCTTCTTCGGAATAGACTGGAGACAATCCTTCCTGGCGAAATCTGACCCTTACCAAGTAAGCTATGATTGAAGCTGTGGGTTTGGATATTGGTCTTGACAATATCCAAAGGGTGGCTTACAAGAGTTGCCACGGTTCCCGAAAATGCAGCTATAGAAAATAGCTTGAGGGTTTTTTTTGGACCACTGTCCGTCTCCCCCTGCAAAACTATCCTACTTCTCAGCTTCTCGGTTAAAGTCCAGTAGACTGCTGTAAATGGCACATCCCTCAGAATTGTAATCCATAGACCTGACCACAATTGATAGATATTCAAGTATCTTTTTGAATCAAAAAGGAAGGATCTATGCTTATTCACCTTAGCTCCAACTCTATTTATATTAAGAAATAACTCATCACCTATTTGAGCTTGAACTCGAGTCCTAATGAATTCCATTGGAGAAACGAATAGGGTTGTAATTGTTCTTGCTTGGATTCCAGCAATACCTGGAGAGAATCCCATAGCATTAAGAAAATAGTAGTAGGTGTTAAAGAATATTATGTTTGAAGGAATGTTAAACATCATTGTTGGCAACAGACCTGTCCAAAATGTACGTAATCCTCTATATCTATACAATTCTCGGATGATTCTCAATGTGTTAGTATTCTTTGGAATTTTATGCAAGCTTAAGCCCTTATTTGCATAAAATCCACGATTAAAAACTTCATTCGAATCTTTGTATATCCAATAATTCTTTATCACATCTAATGGAGTGCATGCAAGTGACACTGCAAAGCCATTCAAAAATGTAAGTCCAATCGGAGATCTAAGTCCGTGATACAGCTCGTCCTTATTATCCTCCTTTTTCAAAGGTATACTACGCATTAGTTGTGATAAAAACTTTGAATAGTAGGCCCCCTGTATTGATTAGAGTTAAATCCAGGGATCCCAATTAGGGATACCTACCACTTGAGAATACTGAAAATATAAGATGCTCAAAGAATTGAGCACACACTTTGTTTGTGAAAACTTAGACTTAAGAGTAAGGATAGAGTTAACTATTCAATTAGAGGGAACTATTTAGTATCCATTTGTGTAGTTTTATTCGTTATACTCTCCAAGATTGTTAAAAATGTTTAATATTGAGATCTATTTAGAGAACTTCAAATTCAAGCCTGAAACCCAACAACCCAGATAAACTATACTCCTTTCTATAGTTGAAGGAGCTTTGCATATTCAACTCAATTGTAGTGAGTGCGATTCCTTAAACCCACTTTGACCAGTAGGAAACATCTATGTTTCAACAACTAACACCTGCTCACCAATTCTTAGTGAAACAGGTCCCGTGCAGAAATACTCACACGTATCTGCAATAAATAAATATATATATATATATATATTTATGTTTATATTTATATGTATAATGAATTACCTAAGCTTAACTTCAATCTGATTAAATGTATATTTATATTTATTATCACAGATACCCATTAGCACCCATTTAATTCTTACTTTTTGTCTCCTTAATTATTCTTTTGGCGGCATTGCCCGCATGCATTTATGAATATGGCGGTAAAATTGCCACTAGTAATAAAAATACATATAATTAATGTTATAGATTTAATTACCGTTTTCTTTAATATAAAGAGTATAAATATGAGAGAATATTTCTGGGATGTTCAGGACGAATAGTGTTAACATGGGAGAAACGAAGAGTACTGTCAAGAAAGATTCGAAGGCGCCAAACATGAGCTTTTCGGTAAGTACATAGGTGATTGCAGTAGTTGGGATAGGGACGAATGAAAGAAGCATGAAAGAATCTTTTTTAAGGATTTTCCAGAAAGTCTTTCTGGAAGGTATGAGACTCAGGAAGCATGACATTGAAGGGTCCAAAGTATACTTGCTTTTGAGACTGTATATCCATTGGAGCTTCTTTTTAAATAATATAGTCTTCTTAATAGAGAGATAATAAATAGATGTAGCAATTCCCAGAGATCCTAAAATTTTCAGTCTGGGAGTTAAGTTTGTGTTGTAATTAACATCATATAGCCATAAAAGTTTGCTTCCTGTAGCTACAGAGTAGATAAATATGCTTATCAAGAAGTATTTGATTTGAGTAGAGAATCTGAAGTGATGGAGAACTCCTTTTCCAGTAATAAACTCCAAAGATGAATCCCAAACTCCAAGCAAAAAGAAACATGAAAATGAGTAGTATTTTGCAACGAGGTTATCCATATCGTAGGTAAATATACATGGCGTTACAAAAAGAAAGAAACCGATGATTCCATGAAGAGTTAATGCAAATCTATAGTTATTCATTAGATATGTGATTATATCCAACATCCCAAATAGAGATAGACAGAATATAAATACCCAACAGAGTTTAAGGTGGTGTGTAATATGGAATGCTCTTCCTAAATTTAAAACCATAATAAAAGAATGGGCTAGAGTAAATAGTATAAATGTAAATAAAAGAGTAAAAAACCTGAATCTTATTGAAATTGAGTTATTTTGATCAAGATCTTGGTATAATTCTTTTATATAGCTTTCTTTACGAACTAATCCATTAGACTCAAGCTCCACATTATTGTAACAAAGACTACTTTTGACATTATTTTCACAATAATTTAATTCATCAGCTTCAGCTACTACTTCGTGATTCATCACTTTGATCTTATGCGAAGAACATAGAATAGATATAATGAATGGAAATAAAGTGATCTTAATTGTTGGAATTGCCAACCAAAATATTGACTTGTTTAACAATTTAGATCTCACAAAATTCCGAATTATAGTTTGCCTGACAAATCTAAGGTATAATTTATAAAATGAAAATAATCCAATATTATCGTCATATTTCTGGTCAATAGGTACCCAATTTGGGAAATCTGGCATTAAATAAGAGGAAAAAGGCATTACCACAAATAATACCACAAAAAACATTGGTAAATATTTTATTAAAATTGTAATGAATACATATCGGAATTTAAACGGTGTTTTAAAATAAAAGCTTCTTCCCAATACATAGAAGAACAATATTAATGAAAATGATAACCACGTCCCAATATATCCCAATAGAGTTTGAGAAAAGTATGTAAAATGGCCATTTTCTGAGTAGCTATCAATAATTGTAATTGTCATCAAAAACAAAAGAGAAATCGTCTTTAGATGCCCATCTGTCAAGCAGTTAACTTTAAATTCAAAAACATTATCATTTTGAACTTCACAAATGTTTTCTTCCATTTTCTAAAATCTCTTGAAATTTTCTGTCTTTACCAGTATTTTTACTTGGGGACTCTGATTCTATTTAATTACAATCAAACCTAACATAAAATATCCATAGAATTTCTTTCTTTTTAAAGATATTGACTTATCATTAACATTAACTTGTTTTTCTAAATTGAAATATATTTATTTTTTTTCTAGCAATGGGTGGTAACTAATTTTAGGCGCCAACATTCAAGATCATCAAATTTGATTATTATGGAAAATTCTATTTAGAAAAAAAACGAAATTACTCACAATTCAACTCACCTATATTTTCATTTAAAATCAAGCTTAAGTTCTTAATTAATTCTAATTCTGCTTTAAATTTGTACTTCCATTACAACTCTCCCTTTATCGATCAATTATTATTTCTAATCCCACTATTTTATATTTCAAAAATGTCGGTACCTTTTTTGGCGCCAACTCCTAATTGTGAAATTGAAAATTCAAGATGTAATTATTATTAAAAAAAACTTTTATTCTTCATTAAATTGCATAATTTTTTAAAATTTTTAAGAAAAATTATTTTTTTTGGTACTAGTTCTGGCCTACTCATGTTTTTATATGTTTCTGTTTGGGAAGAAACTAGATAAGCAATGTGTGGAGGAAAGTTGTAATGATGAATTTGTAAGTCAATAATAAAGATTAACTTGATCTATGAAAAAGTTTACTGCAATTCGTCTCAATTAACTTACTTAATTCTTTTTTGAGTAGATCGATGTCAGGAATAAAGCAGAACTAAAAGGAAGAAATGGTAAACCTCCAAACTTGAGAGAGATTGGAGCAGCTACTTGGTTATATGTAAGTCAATTAACAAAATCTCAAGATAAAGATTGATCTATTCTTATCTTGAAAAAATAAATTTATTATTCTATCATTTTTTACAATCATTTTAGTTACATAATATGGCAAATAAGTACCCAGAAAATCCTAGCAATCATGATAAACAGGTACGAATAAATTGAGCCTTTTTGATTATTATATCAATTTAATATACTTTTAATAAAATCCTCATTCTTAGAGATACCAAAACTGGATATACGATTTCTCTAATCTTTACCCATGCAAAGTTTGTAGAGATGGAATGAAAAAAATCCTCGAAGAAAGTCCACCAACGTAAGTTATTCAAGCCTAATCTTCTATATTTCTCTAAGTATATTAATATTTATTATTTAACTCTTAATCGAAAAGTTTAAATGATAGAAAAGACTTTGTTATATGGCTTTGTGAATTTCACAATAAAGTTAATCGAGAGATAGGAGCAAAAACTTATAAATGCAACTATCAGGATCTCCTTAAAAGATTCAATAACTAAAAATGATCTAATCACCATCTTTATTGAAGTCACCAACATTTAAAGTATTGGTACCAGTGCTTGAATTTGCATCGATATTAGAATTAGCATTAGTATTAATATTATTTAAATCTCGTTTTTTAAAAGCTTTAATTAAAAAGTCTACTCTCCTGTAAATATCATTTGAACTTCTTGTCTTGATAAACCAATCAAAACTAAATATATGATCATTCTTTATTGCAGATAGGATCTGATCCCAACTTCCATAACCATATTGGTAGGTATAGTTAATCAGATACCTATCTTCAATCTGATTATATGTCATATTCTTTGTTTGTTTGCTATAAATATTAAGGCTCTCAAGATCTAAGTCTCTCCAAGGGTCATTCAAGACTGAGAGCTTGCTTTTTATTACTGCATTCAATTCATCTCTCTTCTTTTGATCGTCTTTTGAAGACTGAATTCTCTTAAAGTATCTATTCCAGTCAGCTAATTCTTCTGGACCCTTCTTCAATAATGTCTCAACATAATCTTTAATCTCATTCTTATCCTTATTTGGTAAAACTTGCTCAACTTTGTCCAAGTTCTCTACTCCATTAGTCTCCAAACATCTTAAAAGTAAGTTAAACTCTCTTCTTGTCCAAAGTTTAAAGCCTTTCTGAAGTAAATTTCTCTTCTCTTCCTTCTCTTCTGGAGAAATATCTTCTATTTGTTTATCCATCGGAATCTCCTCAATTGGAATCAACAAGGAATTCTCATCAATAAATGGAATAGTACTTGTCTGTGAAAGTTTGATTAATCCTGCATGTAATTCTCCCATATATCTAGATTCTCTTTTATGAAGTTCCATAATCCTCTTTTTATCATAAAATTGCCAATCATGCATTGGTGGTAACTTATCTATCCCTCTTGCAGAGTTTTGTCTATTAATATACTTTTGGATGAGTTTTAAGGTATAATTTTCCAACCTTCCTCTACGTCTTTCCTCACGTTCTTGATCAATCTTTTCAATACTAATCTTCCCCCAAGCTTGTCTATCTTGTTGTTTTTGAACTTCATTATAATCAATTCCTTCAAACTCGTACAAAGAGTTTGTATTAGTTGATCCAGTATTAATAATCTTTTCAGAATCTCCCTTTCCTCCAGACTGACTCCCATTCAAACTAAAGTTCATAAGAGATCCTTGAATATGTTTCTGAATCTTCATCTGTAGAGATTCAGTTTTCTTTTCTCCTCCTGATATAATTGCTTCAATATCTTCTTCAGTAATATTAACATTAGTTGTTTTAAGAATTTCATTTGCTCCATATTGAATCATTGTCATAAGTTCATTCTTAGATAATGCACTATTCTCTAACCCAGAACTCTGAGCTGAGCTTTGTCCTTTAAGTCTACCTTGCTGAATAATAGCAAAATCCAGTTGAAGCTTAAGATTTGCTCTTTCTATAATCTTTTCTTCAATAGTATGTTCGTGGCAAAGTCGAAATACAAATACAGGTTTTTTTTGACCAATTCTATGAGCTCTATCCATAGCTTGAAGATCTGCTTGAGGATTCCAATCAGAATCATAAAGAATAACAATATCAGCAGTAGCCAAATTGATACCTAATCCTCCAGCTCTAGTGGAAAGTAGAAAAACAAGCTTTTCACTATTTGGCTTATTAAATTCAGAAATCTGTCGATCTCTATCATCACCAGAAGTATTTCCATCAATCCTACAATAAGGAAAACCTCTCATATGGCAATAATCCTCGAGAATATCCAATACACGAGCCATTTGGCTGAATATTAAGATTCTGCTTCCTCCAGATACCAATTTCTTAATAAGACGGTCCATTAAGACCATTTTACCAGAATTCTCAACAACATGTTCACCAAAAGGATCTACAGATTTATCTTCATAACCATCAAAGAGATATGGATGGTTACAGGCCTTTCTAAGCTGCATTGCAAGATTAATGAGTCTAAGCTTACCTCCACCTTCTTTTTCTTGCAAAGCATCAACATTTTTAGAAAGAAGATCTTTGTATAACCTTCTTTGCATATTTGTAAGAGGTACGTATAGAAGGATTTCCTTTTTAGGAGGAATATCAATTTCTACTTCAGATTTGACCCTTCTAAGCATGAAAGGGCGTAGAATTCGATGAAATCTGGCAATAATTGACTGTTCCTCTTCTCCAGTTTGAGCCTCAAACAGAGCCTCAAACTCTTCAGAGCTCGAGAAGATTTCAGGATAAAGAAAGTTTAAGAGTGACCAAAGTTCTCTGAGACTATTTTGAAGAGGGGTACCGGTTAATAGTAGCCTAAATCGAGTATTTAACTGTCTTACAGTTTGGCTTAACTTGGAATTAGCATTTTTAATTCTATGTGCTTCATCAATTATTACAGAATGGAAGTTTCTTCGCAAAAACCAAGTTCTCTCCTTAAGGAGCATTTCGTAAGATGTGACAATAACATCACAGGTACCATTTTCAAGATCTCTTTGATCAATATTTTTTAATTCATTATCAATCAAATCTGACCTTTCTTGTCCATTTCCTAAAAACTTGACAGCTTTTATACTTGGACAAAATCTTGCGATTTCATTCATCCAGTTTCCTAAAGTACTCTTTGGAGACAAAACAAGATGCAGACCTTTAATATCACGATATTCACGAAGATAAGCTAATAAGGAGATTGATTGAAAAGTTTTACCAAGTCCCATTTCATCAGCTAATATCCCATTGAGTCCTCCCTCGTATAAGTTAATAAGCCAATTTAAACCTTCCAACTGATATGGTTTCAATACTCCATTTTGAATACAAGCTGGTTGTACTTGTAATCTAGTGTGTGGACGGTACCCATATATTTCTTCCTCAGTTTCTCTAAAGAGCTCAATATCGTCATCTTTATTCATAAAATGATCATGAGCAGAAGATTTTCGTTTTTTGGGTGCCTTTTCACCAATTTCTTCAGTTTGGTCATTTTCATGAGTATACTTGATTGGATTTAAAGACCTTGCTAATATAAAGCTTGTATAGGATTCACTTTGATCAAGTAAAAGTTGTAGTCTGGACTTGGTTCCTTTTTCATCCCCCACACTTTCTTTAATCTTGTCTGCTACTCTATGATGCATGTCTAATTCTCTTTTCAAATATTTCTCCGATTCTTTAACAATGTTCTTTGGAGTTTCCTCATCACTACTAATTTCCAATTCTGACTCAACACTTTTTTCATGCTTGTTAACAATTTCATCTATCTTCATTTCATTGTCTTTTTCGGTACCCACACTTAATTGTTCACAAGAACTTTCACCCTCATTCAACTCTTCTTTACATTCCTGGCTATTATATATCATTGTTTACTTTTCAAAAGTCGTTAATCCTTCTTGTCTATCTTTCCCAACTTCTTCATTTATCACAAATTATACCAAAATTCTTCCCCAATTTTTCCCTCTTTTGGTAATTAACTTGGCCTACTTCCTTCCAATTCCTATACTCTTACTTATTTGAAGAAATTCTAATTTACTTATAATGAAAAAAAACCAGTTTCCCGCCAAAACATTAATTCTAAATACATATAAAAATAAATTTGTAAAATAAACAGAAGATGAGTCAGTAATATAACGGGAAAAAAATAAGTGGTGAAGTTGAGAGTGATAAGAAACCCCTTAGGTTTTAGAGAGAAAACACAACAATTCTATTTGACAAAACTTGAGTAATTGTGATAATAGCAATTTAAAATTTCATCAGTTAAATCAGGCATTTTATAATTAATAAAGGGAACACGTAGCGCCAATATTGGCGCCAAATATGGCAGAATTAATTATTAAATGAATAGTTGGATAATAGTAAATAGTGACTAAAGGATAAGTTTTCTATCCAAATAAATTCGTTAATAGAAAATTGAAAATTACCGGGTAAAAATAATAAAGGAGCGAAACTAGATTGAAAATCAATTAAGTCTAGTTTGACATAAAAAAATTTGAATCGGATTTTTCATTAAAGTAAATATTTGCCGATGAGCCAAAACGAGGCAAGTGAAGATACAGGTTTTAACCCTAAGGCATTTCCATTAGCCTCCCCAGACTTGAACAACAAGATTATTAACTTGGTACAGCAAGCTTGTAACTATAAGCAACTAAGAAAGGGAGCAAATGAAGCAACAAAGGCTTTAAATAGGGGTATAGCTGAGATAGTTTTACTTGCTGCAGATGCTGAGCCTTTGGAGATTCTTCTTCATCTCCCATTAGTTTGTGAAGATAAGAATACTCCTTATGTTTTTGTCCGATCAAAGGTAGCTTTGGGTCGTGCTTGTGGAGTATCTAGACCAGTTATAGCAGCAGCGATTACATCTAAGGATGGATCCAGCTTGTCTTCTCAGATTACTGAGCTAAAAGATCAAATAGAACAGATTCTAGTATAAAGATAGTTATTCTAAGTTCTAATGAATGTAATCTAAAAGTGTTTTGTTATTTATATTTCAATATTTAACTTCTTTTCCTCTTTTTAAACTTTTCAAGAGAGAGTTTTATCAAATCTATTTGACTTGAATAATATGATATTGCTCTTTCTCCCCAATCTTGGAACCAAAAAGGTCTCGAATCAGGTGGAGAAGATTTGTAGCTTTGGAGCATATTATGATGTTCTATACAAGGTTTTAATAAGCTTTCTAGAATTTCATATACTATTTGCATGTAATTAATATTGGAGTATTTATTGGGTTCTCCTCCTTTTTTATTCCAGTTTTTCAGAGTAGAGATTGGATCATTGGATGTAACTACATCTATACATTTAAATAGTAGATCTTCATTTGTAAGTTTTTCCAAAGATAGCTTTGAAAATATGTGATCAGTTGGAATATTGGAATGCTTAAGGACTAACATCTTCATCTTATATAATGGATCGTCATCTTCAGGCTCCAAGTTTAATGTTAAAGTGTCAAATAAACCAGAAACAGGCTCAGTTTTAGGGATAAAACCATATCCAAATAAGCATTCACTACTTGATAAAATTCCATATCTAATATATACCTCAGAATGAATTGGAATTTCTACCTCATTCTTAATAGAAATCATATTATTCTCAAAGTCCAATAATGGAGACGAGCATTGTGCCAAATGAGAATGATTAAACATATCAGCAACTGGTAATATTGTACGTATTCCATCAATAGGTACAGGCAATATCAAATTCTTAGATTCACCATTCAAGGAAAAATCTGTAACTGGTATGCTAATGAGCTCAAGGTTGTTGCTATTGTCAGAAAAGTTATTAACCATTTTTAAACCACTTTTATCTCCTAACTTTTCATGTTTATAGAATTTTTCGTTTAAAGGCCACCACTTTATGCTGAATGATCTAGTATCCAATACGTACTTAATTTGGTTAAATCTCTTCCATGTGAATATGGCCTTATAATCCAAATCCTTGAAAAACCGGATAGATTCTGATAATTTTTTATCTCCAAGCTTTTCACTTAACCTTTTTGCTTCTTCCTGTACGGTATCCAAAAGAAAATATACATGTTTGATTAAACTATAAAGTTCATCAATACTATTAGAAATTCGACTCCCAAAGTCATTTCCACCATGGGATAAGAAATCTCTAACTTCTTTTGGCGCCATATACATGTTTTGGTTGCATGCATGCAATGGATTTTGCCACATAGAAATGACTTTATTCCACTTTGATTTTTCTCCTTGAAAAACTTGAAATATAGTAAAAAGAAGTAGAATGGAGTCGCTGTCAATTGGTTCATACATAATGTTTTGGTTAGAGTCATTGAATAAATTTGAAGTTTCAGAGATGATTGATTTCATTTCAAGAATGTACTGAGTTGGGTTAGATAGAAATCTTGCAATATATCCAAAATCTTCAGAGTAAATTGCATTGTAAAATGAAAGTGCATGATACAAAGAAATTTCGACAATATTTGTATCAGCTTCAATTTTCTCTGTAGAGTAGAATCCTCTTCCATGAGTAGGATGAGTTCCTACTCCGAGTTTTCTAAGTATAATAGGATACTTTGTTTGTTCTCCCCCAGAAAGGCTTTGAATAATATCGTCTAAATATGTTGAATCAACATCAATATCTAAATTGGAAACATCTTGTAGAGAAGGTTTGCAAATATTTTCTAAGGATGACATAACAAAGGAAAGGCACTGGTTTAATAGATATTGATAGTTATCCATATGAAAATTAGAGTTCTCAGCATTTTGGGTAACTTGGGAAATTTCATCCTTAATTATGCTTTTCAGAACAAGTAGTGCCTTAATCATTACAATGGGGTTATAAGATGGAATATTAGTAATCTTATGAGTGTAAATCTCAAATAAAGACTCTGGAGAATCAACCTGAAACTTTCCTGAATTGAATTTTGAAATGTACTCATCTCTACTATATGCTAATGCTAAATATGTATCTTTAAATGTCATGCTTGAAATATACATAGAATGAATTAACTTGACTAGCTTCTCAAAGATTTTCTTTAAATTATCTTGAGTTTTCAAGTCCTCTCCCAATTCCTCCTTTAACCATAGAGTTACGTATGTTCCTGGCAATCCCCATTCCTCCAATAACTTTTTCCTATTGTTCACAAGAGACTCATCTGCATCCAATTCAACTGGTAATTTTACTACGAAGTCCATATTAGTACATTATATACAATTAGATAACAGAAATTGTTTCAAAAAATGAGTTTACTTAAAGAAATTTACTAATATTGGCAATCCTTTGGTATTCAATGAATTTGTAAATTCAAGACTATTCTATTTGAATTTGGCGCCATCTAAATTTAACGGATCATTTTAAATTACTTACAACAAGAAGAAAGTACACCTGAAATTAAACCACCATCTCCATGCTGGTTTAAGTAGATATTCTGGGAATTAATGGGTTTGGATGAAGTTTCGCCATTCTTCAGCTTTTTCTCTAGAAGTTTTCTTGCTATGTTTACAAAGCATTCTTCGACATTAGTAGAATTTTTGGCGCTCGATTCCATGAAATCAACTTGAAGCTCTTGAGCTTTTTTTTGTCCGGTAGCAAAGTCAACCATCTTCTGTGAGGTTAAATCGCACTTGTTTCCAATAAGGATTTTTGTGGAGTCGGTTGTATAACGGTTAACTTCAGTTACCCACTCGTCAATGTGGTCAAAAGATGAAGTTGAAGTTGTATCATATACAAGTACTACTCCATCAGCACCTCTGTAGTATGCTGAAGTAATGGTTCTAAACCTTTCTTGTCCTGCAGTATCCCAGATTTGTAATTTTATTATTTTATCATCAATTTTGATAGTTCTGAATCGGAAATCCACACCAATTGTAGTGATATAGCTGTCAGTAAAAGAATCATCCTGTTAAGTAAAAGAAAATTACTTTGCGCTCTAATATAGAATTTAGGCAAAGAATGAACATTTGCCTGAATTTAAGTAAAAACTTACTGCAAATCTCAATAATAGGCAAGATTTTCCGACTCCACTATCTCCAATAAGAACCAATTTGAACAGAAAATCGCTAAAAATGAATTAATAATGTTAGAATTTTGCCATCCAATAGCTGATCTGAGCAAAAGCCAAGAAACTTATGAGATCTACACTATTATATTCCACCTCATATTTACTTCAAAAATCAATCTTTATCTCATGTTATGAATATACCCGCTTTGCCCAAAAATACTCAACTTACTATTCCTTTTGTCTAACTGCTGACATCTTTACCCTGATATGTAAATAAATAAACAAATATGTCTGTGTGCGTATATGATATTCTAATTTTGAGAATATTATACACCCCTTATTCCTTTTATTTATCAAAATGCCTCAAACAAACCAACTTTATTCCTGAATAATCTCAATTTTCTCTCGAGACAAATATACTTTTGAAAAGAGAAAAGACACACACAAATATTCAATAAAAATAAGATCTCTTTCTTCTCAACTTTTTGTCATGAAGCTTATTTAAATTAAAGCCTGCCTCCTTTTAATTTGCCTTAAAATCCGCAATCTTACAAAATTTTAAATAATTAGCATGCTATCTGTATTTTGGCGGCAAATGGTTGGCTTTTTTACCGCCTATTACGTGGTTATTGCTAGAGGCCACGTACCGGTGTTTACATGCAAATAAAAAAACATGAAAAGTCAATAATTACATGTAATTCAAACCAAAAAAAAAATATATATAGATATATATGTAAATATTTACATGTATATATAATAATAATAAAATAAAGTAATTGCAAATCATCAATATAGGTAGGAGCTACTCTGAAACAAACATTAATTAAAGAGAAATTAAAGTGTAAAGAACTAATGAGATTCAAAATAAAATAAAAGAGAGTTTAACGTAGTAGTGTGCAACATACAAGATGGTGTTTCAAGTGTTTTTTATTTTAATGATGCTGAAAATATCAGCTTTTTGTGAAGGATTATCAAACAAGATTAGGTCAAATGCTAGGGCAGAGTTAGGAATGGAGGCTATACTAAGTAATGGCTTATTTAATTCAAATGCTCAAAAAGTTGAGTTAAAATTAAGTCTATCTGAGGGAGGAATGAAATATTCAGAAGGCAACTATTTTTCAAGGTGGATTACCAAGAGTAAGTATTCAGAGACAATGGACTCTCAGGATCTTAGAAATTACCAAAATAGTCAATATTTTGGTAAAATTGAGGTGGGAACGCCTCCAAGAGAGTTCGTTGTCATTTTTGATACAGGAAGCTCCAGTGTATGGATTCCAAGTATTGAATGTAAGCATAAAGGTTGTGAGCCCCACAACAAGTATGATCCAAAGTTGAGTACCTCTTATCAAAAATTGGGGGATGGATCATTGGAGACATATATCCAATATGGTACGGGTTCTTGTGTGTTAAAGTTTGGTAAAGAAGTCATAAATATTGGAAAGCTGAAGATAGAAGATCAGTCTTTCGGGATGGCTATTGAGGAAAGTACATCTCCTTTTGCTGAATTACCATTCGATGGTTTGGTAGGACTTGGATTTCCAGATAAGAACAGTAAAAAAAATAATATCCCAACAATTGTTGAGAATATTAAAGAACGAAACATTTTACCAAGAAATCTTTTTGGAGTTTACATTTCCAGAGATTCAAGTACTCCAGGTTCAATTTCTTTTGGAGCTGCTGATCCTAAATACACAATAAGTGGTCAAAAAATAACCTGGCATCGACTTACTGGGTCTCATTACTGGGAAATCAAGATCAAAGATATAAAGATTAATGGGGTTAGCACGAACTATTGCTTCGGGGACTGCAAGGCAGCTATAGATACTGGTTCATCTGTCTCCACAGCCCCAAGTAGTTTTATGAGAAAGATCACCAAAGTTATACCCATGGAGGGAGAATGTAATAGATATCTATCTTCTCCTAGAATAACTTATGTGATAGAAGATATTCATGGAAATGAGATAGAAATGCATATGGATCCTCAAGACTATGTAATTGATGAAGGAGGGCCTTCATCATTTAATGCTTTTAGCTATTATTGGGGCCCGCAAGAACATTATTGTAGCATTGGATATATCCCTCTTGATATTCCAGCTCCTAGAGGTCCACTTTTTGTACTTGGAAATAACTTCATTCGAAAGTACTACTCAATATTTGATAGAGATAACCTAATGGTGGGCTTCACATTGGCAAAACATAGTAAATATGGGCCTATGTTCATCTCATTATCATCCAATTCAGAATCTGTTCTTAAAATGGCTACATTTGGAATAACCATTATCCTCAGCCTGCTACTATTTATTATTTATTAATATATTTAATAAAAATAATAAATTGATTATTATCATAATCGATCAAAAAGAGAATAATATAAAATATTATGTAGCAAAATCTATTTCTTTTACTAATAATAAAATAACTTTTCAATATAAATTCTAATTATCCGACTGAACCATTGATTGAATTTGAAATCTTGAAATAAGCTGGGGAATACTACCGCATGCTATTCCAAATATATTTGGGTCCAAATCAAACAGAGGTAAGCTCTTTAACACATGGTGCTTTGGTAATTTAAATAGCAATTTTGGAGGAAGAATAACCTGGTAAATCCTTATTGTTTCTTTGGGCCTTGTTGAATGGGGAGGTAAATAAGGCAAAGGAGAATAATTAAACTCAGTTCTCCACCAAGTTCCCAAGTATTCCCCAACTTCCACTGCATTATCAGAACAAGCATTATTTATATTGTTATTATTTGTCGAGCTATTATTATTGCCATTATTACTTCCACTGTTATTAGTATTACTATTAATGCTCGAACTTGTAAGGAACATTGACTTTAAAAAGTTTGCTAATACTATGCGAGGATTTTCCCAGGCCTTATAAGTACAATTTGGAAGCATCCATTCACTCGTTAAATCATTCTGAAGTAAAACTACATGTGGACATAAATAACGATGAGTAAGCATTAATGCAGCAACGCTACGTCCAATTCCATCTTTTAAAAAGTTATCAACCTTTACATTAAACCCATTCATTTCATTAATTGGGATACTTGATTGAATTTCGTCACTATTATCTTGAACTCGAATTCCATAATTCTTCAATGGATAAATTAACCATGATGGTTCATGATCAACGTTTGTAGCCATACTCTGCTCTTCGTTCAAAAGACTTTGGTTTGTTAAAAATGTTGGCTGCTCTAAAACATCCTCCTCAATTTTATTATCGTTCATCAGATTGTTACTAACATTATTCGAACCCTCCTGCATTTGTATAAAGATTCAAAAAAATGTGCATAAAAAATACTTTCAATTAAAGATTAAAATTAATTATGACCTAAAAGATCTATGCAGAAATATCTGCCAAGAATGGACTCCAACTTCAAACAAATGGATTATTTAAACTTTAAAAGGTATTTATTAATTAAAAAAAAAAAAATATTGAGAATAAAACCTTAAATTAATATTGAAATTCTTTAAATTCTAAATAAAATAAAAATTTGGCGCGCGCGCCAAATTTTTGTTATTTCTATGAACATTGGCATGTACAAATCTGAATAAGATGAATTAATTACTATTATTTTCAATGAATAAGAACAATAAGTATAAACAATAAATGACCGGAAATGAAATTACAAAAAAGTAGGATGGACTATAAAAAGGTCAATGTGTATTGACTGTAGTGCTAGCAAGAATAGCAGCACCTCTTCCAGATCCATCATCTGATTCATAAAAATGTATTGAGCCAAGATATCCGCTCTCTTGAATCAAAGATGAGAGTGAATCTTTAACGTATTTTTGGAATTTGGGTATTTTAGTCCAAACTGATCCATCTATGGCAATGGTAATTTGATTGCGTGGCTTATTAAACCTTTTGAAAAATGCAGCAATAATGGCTGAGACAAGAGATGCTGCTCTCATGAGTACCATCTGTGATATTTTTGCAATAATATAAGTGGAATTATGATCAAGATTTGAAGAAAATGTTTCCTTTAAATAATTTTCAATAGACTTTAAATCATGGTTTTGGTTATATTTTTGATGATTATCATTGAAATGGCTAATAATTTTGGCAATATGTTCAGTTTTTAATGAATTCTTTTGGAAGAAAATCTCTGGAGTTTTGTTTTTTAAAAAATTGATAATTAATAACCGAGAGATTTCTCCTAAATAAGTTCCACTAATCATTTTTTCAAATATCTGTTCTCCTCTATTATCACTAAACCAATCCATAGAGTAATCACAATCAGTTATGGGTAATTTGGTTGAATAAAAGTCTCCACACTCTGTATTAATAATAACTCCTTTATAACCAAAATTTGAAGAATTTGGTTCAAGGTAGCAAGCATTTACTCCAGTTCCAACCACAATTCCAATTAATGGTTGATTTTCAGATATATTATTTGGAAAATTAACTTTTAAAGAGTGGTTATTGTCGCAATAATTATTAATATTTAAATCATACATTGCTGATATAAGGGTTCCAACTGTATCATTTAAAACGCATTTACATTGAGCTGGTACTCCATTTCTTTTAAAGGCTAAATTCAATAAATCACCAATATCTTTTCCTTCAACAGGATCATCAGTTAATCTACCTGTTTCAATTTCTTTTGTCCATATTACCAGTTTTGCACTTGCAATTTTAGATTGCACGATAGGAAAAGAAAAGGTGAAGCCAACTTCTAATGGGAGATTGCCTACATTATTATCATTGGTCAAATCATTTAAGTCGCCACATTCATCCAAAAACTCATTAAAGAAAACTGCAATTGAATTAAACATTGTTTCTGAAGATACAGTTTTATCAAAAATATTGACTTCTTGATCAACTTTGGAAATTTTGTTGCTATTTACAACCTTCCCAGTAGAAGACACTTTCATTTCTGACAATTTAACCTTTTTAAATTTTGTTTCACTTTGGCCATTACCAAGTAAATTTACTCTAACACATCGTAAATTAGTGCCACCCATATCAATAGCATAATAAACTCCTTTTTCCTTCCCAGTTGGAAGTCTATCAACACAAGAGTCTAACATTTTAAAAGGCTTGTAATTGGAATGGTATTTGTCAATTTTTAGTCGATTTGCGTGATTTTCAAGTCCGTCTTCTAAAGATTTGTGAAAATCATCAACCAACTCCAGCAGCTTTAAATTTGAAAGGAAAAAATATTCTTCATATAAATCAAACAGCCTCTTGGCTTGATTTTCCTCTTCCATTTTAGCTTTGTTTTAATTTAATTATATATATTTATATTATAGTCGTAAATTTCTAATTTATTTCTTTTCTATCTTTACCTTGCTCAGAAATATTAATCAGACCGTTCAATTATACTGATACTTATATCACACTTACTAATTTCTACCAATAACTTTATTAATTTATATTAAATGATAATTCTAAATAATTAATAAATTCAGAAATTTTTCACAAACTTTGGCGCCAAAAACATGCAAATTAGTAATTTCTTTGCACTCCACTTGCATACCGGTATAAAAAAATACTATTTCGCCCCCCATTCATGCAAAGCATAATAGCAATATACGTAATGCTTGACTAATTTTATGTGGACAGTTCGCTCCTAAACATTAAACTAAATGAAGTAAAGCTCAGATCGATTTTTCGAGAAAAAAGGGTCTAATTGAGATTGAAATTGAGTAATTAACATTTCGATTAACAGAGAAATAAACTATTTGACACTAATAATGAAGAAAGTCTTCAAAGGCGATTAAACTGCATGCGATAGTAAGTCTTGGTAGTAAATGTTCATTTACACACAACTCGCTAACTCCCTGGACCCCCCAAAGAACCACTTTCAACGCTAGCAATTTAACATCAGTATTTCCCTACGAGTAGTCGAGAGAACTGTGGTGGCAGAGGATGATTTGAAGCAGGGAAAGTTGGCATTTATGTTTAAATCCGATTGAGATAGATGGTAGCTTGCGCCAGAGAAAAACATGTTGACATTGAAAGGGTTTGCAAAACAATTGCCGATAAAATGATGCCAATTTGAGAGTTTATGTATCGAAAAGTTTTACTCCGTTCTTACTTATCTTTAAGTTCTAGTTTAGAGACCTCTTGAAGCAACATAAACGGCGAGATCGACAAGTCTGTTTGAGTAACCAGATTCGTTATCATACCATGAAATGAGTTTAACAAATGAATCATTGAGTGCAATGCATGCATTCTTGTCGAAGATAGAAGAATACTTGCAACCAATGAAATCGGTCGAGACGACATCATCGCTTGTGTAGCCCATAATTCCCTTCATTGGACCATTGGATGCTTCCTTAACGGCTTGATAGATTTCCTCTATAGAGGCTGGTTTTGCAAGCTTGCATGTTAAATCAACAACGGAAACATCTGGAGTTGGGACACGGATGGCCATACCTGTGAGCTTTCCATTCAAAGCTGGGATGACCTTACCTACGGCCTTAGCTGCTCCAGTACTTGCTGGAATAATGTTGTTCCCAGCGCATCTTCCTGCTCTCCAGTCCTTGCCACCCTTGCTTGGACCATCAACAGTTAATTGGTTAGCAGTAAGAGAGTGAACAGTTGTCATCAAACCTTCAACAATTCCAAACTTGTCATTAATAATCTTAGCCAAAGGAGCAAGACAGTTTGTTGTGCAAGAAGCGTTAGAGATAACGTTGAATTTTGATGGGTCATATTCAGTGTTATTTACTCCCATGACATACATTGGGACATTGTCCTTTGGTGGAGCAGAGATAATGACCTTCTTGGCACCGCCTTTAAGATGCAATGAAGCCTTCTCCTCTGTTGTGAATACACCAGTTGACTCGCATACAATTTGAGCACCTGAAGCACCCCATGGGATTTCTGCTGGGTCCTTAGCTTGGAATACCTTTACTACCTTACCGTTGATGCATAAATCCTTGCCTGATACCTCAACTGTACCATTGAAGTTACCATGAACTGAATCATACTTCAAGAGGTAAGCCATATATTCAACGTCCATGAATGGATCATTTATTGCTACTACTGTAATGTCATTTCTTTCCATACAGGCTCTCAAAACTAAACGACCAATACGTCCGAAACCGTTAATTCCCAAAGTTGCAGTCATCTTTAAGTTATATATATTAACAATAAATAGATTTCTCTCAAATTAGCAAAAGTTTTGCTTCACTTCCAAATTTTTAAAAAAAAAATTAAGAAATATCGAAAATATTAGTTTATCTATCTAAGATTCAACTAAATAAAGTGGGTTATTTCTTTATATATACAATATTGGTGTGCAGTATCCTCTCTGTCCATGCGCCTATCTTTTTTATATTATTAATTCCCCCAATATCCAATATAATATACTATCCTTAGTATACTCGAATACGAGACATGCAAGCCTGGTTGGCGCCTTTTTGGCTAAATTCCAAGCATAAATTTATATATTATCGATACTGAATTATTTGATAAAAAAAAAATTTACATGCAAATTTGATATTAAAAAATTTAAAGGAATTAAACTGAATCAACACATTTCCTAATTCTAATGTTCCATCATCTAACATAAATTTCTATTTCTTTTTATTGTACTTAATCTTTCCGCTCTTAATTAACAACTCTTTGGCTTATCTGCTTTGAGTTATTTTATAACTTTTCCTCTTATGGCCCGCCAACCATATCGCCACTACCACGTATCTCCATAAATATTACTGGAATTTATGGGTGTTTATAAACATTTATCTGAAATAGTTATCCTAATCTGTCTAATAAAAAGATTTTAATTTTCTAAAGAAGTTAAATCTTTTGTTTCCTGTTCTGACTTTCCTGCTTCTCCCATTAGCCAAGACTTAAAGTTCATCACTCAAACAATGAGCTCTGTACTGTAGATAAACTATACATTTCAAAATATTAAATAAACATTTGCCCTTTTAACTTGTTATTTTTAAAGTTATCCAATTATTTCAGTATGAATTCTTTAAAATAATTGCATATAAAGTTCCAGCCAAGCAACCAATCTTTTGAAACTACTTGGAAAAATGAATGAAACAAACACCAACCACTTTTCCTGCCATTTTTTCTTAAGGAGTGTAACCCAAGATCTTCATTTGAACCATTTCTACTTAGATTTCCTTTGATTTGATCTTCCAACAATCTTCCATATTTGCGACTAGAATCTGTTAAAGTATTTCTTGTTTGTGTACTTTCTACTAATATATCAACATTTGAGGCATAATCGTGAAACTTTACCCAGATCCCAACTTGATCTAAGTAGAGTAAATCATGATGTTTTCTTTGATAATATGATGTATCTTTAGTTAACTTATAATCTTCATCTTCAATTTTATATGGTATCGAAGTACCTATTAAGTTAGTATCATTATTGCTACTTTCTCCTTCTACAAACTCATTGGGATTTTCTAAAAACCAAGAGTATGTAATATTAGAAGAATTTTTTTGACTATTTTTTGAAGTACCATGAATTTCTAAGTCTCTTATTCCTATTCCTTCAACAAAAGGCCAAAATACATTAATTACCCATCCACACACAATTAGAAAAAAGCAAGTTACATGAGTTAGTCTTTGCATAATATTACCACGTCATACTTTCATTTCAAAACCTAGCTAGCCTATTTTCTGACAATAAAGAAAATAGACTTGAGTCTTGCAATAACTTTACCAGTTTTTCTAAAATATACTAAAACTTAAAAATGTCTTGACTGAATTCTGCTAAAGTCTTCTGTAAAATAAAGTGAATTTAATTGGCGCGTATATGCTGATGCTTGCTTAGAAAGATGTACATAATATAATATAAACAATGTAGATGCAAGAATATTTGCTGTTAGACCAAAATAAAAAAGGATAGTCCAGAAACCATGAGTGAAATATAGACATAAACTATCTGAAACTGCCCAAATAAAAGTGATTGCAGCCATAAACAGAGGAAAATGCAATGTTGTTGTGGTTGCTTCATTCAAAGTAGGCGAATCAACGGGAGGTTTTCTGGAGAAAATAAGACTTAAAGTTCCAATAAGAGGATAAGAAATACCCATTCTGATGGAAGTTGTAATGATCATACAAGAACTCCATGTGATCATGAAGAATGCATAAAAATCATTTCCATAGTATGATAAGAAAATTGAAGATGCAAATAATTGGGGAATGTCTTCCAATATATGCATTATTAAAGTATAAGTCCAATTAACTCTTTCCAGCATGAATAAAGCTTCAGGCATTTCGTCACCAACTTTTCTTATTTGGCAATAAACATGAAAAGGTGAAAATAACTTGTTTGTATATTTATCAGCAATACGATGATAAAATATGAATGATCTCGTTAAATATGCCAATATACTGGTCATGAAAGTTGATAATAGGCACATAAAAGAAACCCATCCCATATCTTGACTTAGTCTATGAGTCTTATTACTTGAAATTAAAGTTTTTAAGACTTTAAGTATAAAAAATAAATTGTTAATCAGGTAAAACTGTTTCATAATTTCCCATAAAGTAAGTTGTGACTGTTTACTTCTTATTGTATTATTGTTTCTGAAGTTATATATCAAACTACAAATATATCCCAGTGAAGTGTCTGAAATTGAATCTTTATTGGTTTTTCTTGATTCATTACCAATTTCCTTGAATTTCAACTTGTCCTTAGTACCCTTCATCTTCATGATATCTTCTTCTTTCTCACTTACAATATACAAAGCATCATATCTCTGTGAGTTTTGTCTTTGTTGTTGTTTATTCCTAGAATAATAATGATAATAATAATTAGATAACGTATTAGATGAAACAAATGTTTGCTTCTCAACTTACCACTCTTCCTCTGTCATATCCCCAATATCCGAAAATCTCATTGAGTTCAGACCCTCCGAAAGTCTTGGGGAAAAATGATCTTCGAATAACGCAGTGTTAGCATATATGCTATTTTCTCTGCTCTTCCCACCATTAGATGCGGTACTTGATCTATGTTCATAATTTAAGTTTTCATATGAACAACCAATATTATCAATGGAATCCTGCCTTGGCCAGTCAATATTGTAACTCATCTCATTGAATTATCCACTAAAATTTCAATTATATTTGCTTTCCTTTTGAAATTTCCGATTTAATTTCATGTAATTTAATTTAATACCTAGAAAATAAATTATTTTGTGCGTGAAAATGCCTTTGCTTCGAAACTTGTATCTCTATTAATTATGCATTCCACGTATATATTGCATATATACATATATAGATATATGTATATATACCTCTTTATTATGGCTCAATTTATGTTCATCTACTCCAATATTTCAACTTCACAATCTTCGTTCTTTCCTATCTTTACTCGCCTACTTTTCTTCACTTCTCGCTGGATCAATACTATTTCTCTTTCTTGGTCTTTCTTTCCTCTCTATTTGAGCAGGCCTTTTCCATTTACTTTATTAAATACGATTTTTTTTTTTTCTCCAGCTTAATTTATTTCCATTCTCACACACATCCACAATTTCTACGCACTTGCCGCCAAACTGTGTAGCCATTTTTTTTGTAGCTAAAGGCCATAATAACTCACTTAACCACTATTTATCAAAGTTAAAGTTTTCCTATTATTATTATTATTTTTTATTCAACTAAATTTATTCTTTACCAATTTTTTTCTGATGAAACAAATTTAGAAGAAAAAAAAATCTTATATTTCATATATTAAAACTAACTTTATAAAAACTAATCGCATTTACTTATTCGCATAATAATCTACTTTCTACCACGTAATTGCATGCAAACTTTTTTTACACGTATGTGCATGCAATTTTGTCATATTACGAAATACCGGTATTGAATTATTTGTCCACATGTGTGTGTATGTGGGGGGAAAGAAAAATTCTACAATTATATACATTAAATAATATACAAGAAATATTCAAAAATAGTAAAAAAAAAGATTGATAAATGATCATTTTAAATATTTAACTATATTTGATCCCTAATCCAAATCATAATTCAAATTTCGTGGTTTGTCTGAACGGATTCCAAAAGCTAACAGAGATGAGTCTACTTTCTTTCCTTTTTTTCTCTTATTTTTATGATTTAAAAGTTTGGTTGTGGTATTAAGCTCAGATTCCTTGTAAAGGTCTTTATTTATTTCTTCCTTCTCAATCTCATCAAAACTACATTCTGCTTTATGATCGATTACCTCTGAACCAATGTTTTCATTAACTTGATTACATGTCATAATACGATTATTATTACCCCACATATAACTTTTGTGTAAAGAGTCGGAATTACACATTTCCCAGAAACCCTTTTGATTGTTTCGTTGTATTTGATTCGTTGAAAAGTTATTGACCGAATTCAAAGCAATGGTTTCAAATAAATCAGCATTTGTTGATTCTCCAGATTTGATTCCCCAACCTTTCCATTTATTCCCATTATTAATATTAATATTATTCGAGTAAGGTACTTTATATAAGATCTGATTAGTTTGATCATTGACTGAAGAATCTTGTTCATCAATTGAATCCAAAAAAATACACGATCTTTCCTTCGGAATTCTTTTCCAACCTTTAGGTGTATCTTTATTATTGAAAGCTTCCAAATTATTGCTCTTATTATTTGCTCGATTCATAGCTTCTATTCTAAGCTTTTCCTTAGAAGTGATCTCTTCCTCTCTTAATATATCCTGGAAATTCACAACTTCTCTCTTTGCTTTAAAATTTTCAGTAGTAACCCCTCCCCAAGGAACTTTTGCGGATGAAGGTTGTATTATTTCTGATACAAGATCACAATTATTCTCACTTTTTTGTGATTCGACAACTGAGTTATCACGATCAGACTTTAAATCTTTCACTTTAACTGAATCTTTTCCAGAACTTAGAGTACTGGATAAATTCTTTTCAGTATTAAAACTTTTATTCACCTTTTCATTACTAATCAACTTCGGAGCAGAAATATGGTGATCACCAACATCTAATTGTAGCTCATTGATTTCTGAAATAATAGATGAAATATCCTCACTTTTAATTTTCTCTACTTTATCATTTTGGATTGAAGAATCTGTAAGTCTTTGTAATATTACTTCCAAATCAGGAATATAAGTAAATGTTGATTTAACATCTGGGTAAAATAAGTTTATTGGTCCCCAAACATGTTTTGAAGTCATTGTAAACAATGTTTCATGAGTAAATGTATAACTTTTCCATAAACTGCTCATATGTCTTGTTGAAAAAGGTCCATTCACTGTTAAAGAACCTGATTCTTTATATAACCAAATCGGAATATTAAGCATATCTATTTCTTGTCTCATTTCCAGACCAACTTTATGTTGATTTTGAATTAATTGGTTATCAATTCTGAAATTATTAAAGTTGTTTTGGATATTATTTACCCTTGAATGGTCTTTATTAGTTTCAATACCCAATAAATTAACATTTATATTATTGCTATCAATTCCTATATTACTCTCATTAAAGCTATTAAGATCATTGTTACAGCTTATATTCTGAACGGTTCTTGAATTGTTTACAAACTTACCATTCAATACATTGTTTTTGACTATATTACTCTTAAATAGTCTTGAATCTGCTGTTGCACAATTACCATGATAATAGTAATTAGATAACATTATGTCTTTGAAATCACTGTGAATTACATTATGAGCCTTTTCATCAGTTAAATCACTTCCAGTATCAATTAACTTATCAGAAAATGGCACTTTGATTTTCTCACTATTATTAACACCCGACAGCGTTTCGGTATTGTGACTTTGAGAAATTCTCGAGTCAATTCCTTCTAATGCCATAACAAGCTTATTTCTAATAAATTTCTCAGAATCAATGCTCTCCTTTTCAAACCTATTGTTTAAGATTTTCTCAATGGATGACATATCTTTCTCTAAATCAGTTAATTGGTTACGAGCGCTAAATCCTATTGCAGTCTCCACTTTTTCAGTGTTTTTACTTGGTTTGGTATGATTTCCACGTTTAGATTCTTGATTAACATTATTATCTGTTATAGGCTTATTCTTCCTCCAAGAATACCCATTATTTATTCCATTAGCTCCTCCCTCTTCAAAAACTTGTGGATTTTTTGTGGGGGAGTGATTTGTATCAAACGTACTGAAAGCTTTATTTTGATTATTAAAATATCCATTTTTATGTTTTCTTTCTAAATAATTAGAGTATTGTCTATTAGAGCCAGAATTTCTTGAAAATCCAAAATTATTCGAAGTGTGAATATTACTCCTTTGAATAGCTGTTTCCAATTTGAAGATACTTCTTGGAACATTTAAAGGCTTATAAAGTTTTAATAAAACCTCAATTGGATATATATTTTTTGAAATAATCTGTCTAATATTTAAATTAGATTTATCCAATTTATATGAATTATTTCGATCTTGGCTCATCTTGTATACTCACAGTCTCATCTATTTTGTCTAATCCCAATAAAACCCAAAGAAAACTACACTTGAACTTTTGCTCATAAATACCAAAAAGAATAGCTTTTAGTCAATTGTTTTATCAATGAATCTTTTACTATAATAAATTGTTATTTAAGAGTATAACTTATATATTGAAAGTCTTTTTATTAAATATTAAAGTATTTGTTGAATTTTTTTTTAGTCTCAAATAACTATTTTTGAATTTTTATATTAAAATTTTTGACGCAAAAACATATTAAATTTCAATTGAAATTTAATATATAATAACTACTTATCTTCCCTTTTTGACTGTTTTAAAGTATCTGGCTATTTCTATTTGACATTAACATTTACGCGCCAACTTTAATAATTTATTTAATATTGATATATATTGTAAATATTTCAAAAAATTATTTTTTTTTTATCGAGTTTAACTTAATATTTGAAAATATTACTCTTCACCAAATATATTTACCATGATATTCAGTTAACTATAATATTATTTTTTGAATATGATTATTTAAAATGGAAGAGAAATATCCAGATCGATTTTCTTTTCTTTCGATTGTAGTATTTGACACTTATTACGATGATTTTATTTTTACATTTATTCCCTTTTTTTAAAAAAAAATTGGAAAAAAAATCAAAATTCTAAATTTTAGCGAATCTTTGTTATTTATTCTTTGTAACATATTTGTCCACATACGTGTCGATTAGTCATTTAAAAAAAAATGACACGTCACTTCGTATGCATGCAAATTTGTTAAAATGCCGGTATACAACAAATTTATAGAGCTGTACAAATGCATGTGGAAAAAAATAGTTTAACATTTGTTTTAATTAAATAATTCTTTAAAAAAAGTTATTTTTTTTTTTAAAAAAAAAAAGAAATTCTTTTTACAAGAATATATAAAAAGCTTCAAAACTGAATAATCAAATCAAGTAATTAATATGAGTGAATTGAGAAATGAAAAGGTTGAATGGAGTCAAATTAAATATGAAGAGTTGCCAAATTACATTAAGAAACAGGAAAAAAAGATGGGAGCAATGTTTTATAAAGAATTTGGTATATGTATTTTTAGGTTATGGGTAGTGCATTGTAAGAATGTTTGGCTCGTAAATAGTGGTACAAATGAAAGCTTCTTAATGGAAAATGACGATGAAATAAATATAAAAAGAGTGATAATGAAAAATGTGAATATGAATGAAAGGTATCACTTTCTGTTGGAAACATCAAATGGAGAAAAAATAACAAGGAGGGATCCTTATGCTAGATATACTGATTATGATACTGATTCATCTTACATTACTGATACTCTTGGAAACTTTAATAAGTCAATTCGAGAATATTTAAAAAAACATGAGTTTAATCATTTAATTATTTATGAGTTACACGTTGAAAGTTACATTCGAAGATTTTCAGAGTACTTTCCACTTCAATCTGAAGCAAAATTTAGCAAGAACCCGAGCTTTTTTAGGCAAATTGCTGACTATGGGCTCGACAACATTAAGGATTTAAACTTTAATTGTTTAGAGCTTATGCCTATTGTAGAGTATTGTGGAGAATGGGGCTATAACCCAAGGCTACTATTAAGTATTAATAGTCACTTAGGGTCGGTTGATGACTTCATATATTTAGTCCAGAAAGTCCATGAAAAAGATTTATTTATTGTTGTAGATTTAGTTCTTCATCACGGAGCATCCAAGCTTAACTCACTATGGAATTTTGATGGATATAATCACCAAGGAGGAATATACTTTGAGGGAGGTGGTGATACTGGCTGGGGAGCCAAATTCAATTTCCATAAAAAAGAAGTACAAGATATGTTATATGAAGCATGTAGAGTACTTTTGGGTGAGTATGGAGTTGATGGAATACGTTTTGATAGTGTTCATAATATGCCAAACTGGTTATTGAAGAATATCACATTTAGATTGAAGGAAGAATTTCCTGGTAGGTTTCTAATTGCAGAAGTTGTACCTGAAAACCCAAACTATTTAAAAGAATGTGGATTTGATTCATGTTGGATTCACTCATCATATTATGATATTATTTCTCAGTTTAGGAACCAAAAAACTCAGCAAGAATGGAATTCTGGATATTCTAAATCTCTAATACAAGGTCACAGTGGGTTTGATTCCACTAGTCAATGCATTCTAACAATGTTAGGGAATCATGATCAAGCTGGGAATAGATGTAATGGTGGTAATCCCTCTGGTGATGATCGCATTGGGAGATATATAGTAGATCAATTTGGTGGAAGACAAAATTGGGATGCAAGAGCATACTGTAGGTTATTGTATTCATTATCTTGTATATCTTTTGGAATACCAATGGTTTTTATGGGTACAGAGAATCTACAAGGGAAATGGTGGTCAGCTAAAGATAAAGCTTATAACTATGATTGGGGATTAATTAAGAATAATGACCAAGTCACACAACAAATGAGAAAATTGGTTAAAGATATCAATCTTCTTAAAACTAAAGAAAAAGAAGTATTTGCCTCAAATTACAATAACTTCTCTCATTTTAATGTAAACACGTCAAACTTTGTCGTTGTTTTTATTAGAAAAAGCAAGGACAAAGCATTTTTATGTGTTGTAAATATGGATAAAACTGAATGGCTTGAAAATAATTACCAAGTTAAGATAGATCAGAACATTATCCAATCTTTTGGTAGGGAATTGAAGCAAGAGTTTAATTCTCAATCTGAAGAATACGGAGGATGGGATGGTAGCTATACAAGCCCTAAAAAAGGGCAAATCAAGTATTCAATACAAGATTCTGCAGAAAATAATGTATCCTATATGTTGAATGTGCCTAAATATTCTGTGACTATATATAGATTCTGTAATTTATAATGGTTTTTATTATTCAACAATTATTGGTAATCAAGTATATAATCTAATATTGATATAAATAATTATTCAAGCTAATTCTGTAAATAAGAGTGAAAATGAGTAAAAAGTTATTCACTAAAATGATTGAATAGATTTATCTCTAAGAAGTACAGATTTGTCGAATTTAATCAAAATGGTTGTACTATAGTTATTTGGGGTATCTTCAGTGGTATGAGCTGTCACATTGGCAGGAAATTCTGAACTATCTAGAATACCTGATACAATTCCTGCAGCATATGCACCACAATTAATATGTTCAAGATCCTAAATATTGGTTAATTAATCATTTTGTTAAAATTATTATTATTGTAATAATATTCAAACACTACCTACCCTTGGTACAGAGATGAATTTGTTTAAAAGAAGATTTTTATCATTGATCATATCTGAGAAAAAGAAATTTAAATATTCTTGGTTTTCTGAGCTTTAAATCATAATTTTTCAACTTACATTCATCATCAGATTCCTGCCCTTTAAGTAAATCCCCAGTATGTCCAAATAAATACTTCCAACACTTTTGAGATATAAAAGAAAGAATTTGAAGTATTCTAGTTTCTCTTTTTTGATGAGCTTTATCTCTAATTGAAATTAGCTCAACTATTTTAAATCCAACAGAAATCCCCATTTCATGAAGTCTTTAATTTTAAAAGAGTTAATAATTAACAATTTGCAATCCATCAAAGGTAATAAAGTCAATATTTTATCAACTTACTTATCTTCAAGCCTAATTCCTGGTTTCAGGCAAGATAGGGAATATTGAACCATTTCAGAAAATAAAAATGCAAAGGAACTTAAATTAATCTAATATTTAAATATTTAAAATTTGAATTTTATATAAATAGAATAATAATAACGTTGAAATCAAATAAATAAAGGAATTGGTAATGCATATAATATAACATTTATAAATACATTTCTCCAACTTTCCTACTCATTTTCAAAACTTACTTCAGGAGAACATTTCATAATATTTCTTTCTAATGGTTGAGAGGCCCCTTTTTTATTTTGCCTATCAATTTTCAGCATTTTCAAATTTTTACTTCGGGTGAATTATCGAAATATATTAATATATATTTATTTCCAGATCCACCATTTATTGGTGTCTTAAGTTAGAGTTATAAAAGGAAGAAAAAAAAAAAGCTGCTTTGACTGTTTCTCTATTAAAACTCAAATCTTTCAAGTTTCCATGATCCTAAATAAAAAAAAAGTTTTCTTGCTAATCTTCACACCGTTAAATAATATACCGGCATATATAATTTCTTTCAAAAAAAAGGTACCGGGTACCTTTTTATATATTTTTTTTAAAAAATTTTTAATATTAGATTTATGGGGGGAAGGAGGAAGAAATCAAATTTTATTGCTTAGGTATTTTTGTAATTTTTCTTAGTTCCCTTTTAAATCTTTTTTTTTATTTCAAAGTAATTCATGAAGAGTTGGAATGATTATTCTGTGGGGTAGTTTTTCCTATGCTTAAATAAAACCAAACATGAGAATTATAGGAGTATAACAAGCAAATATAAATAAAAGAATATTCTTTTTGGTTATTTTATATTGTATATTTCTATTATCTCCAGAAGATTTGTTTATTTGAACTTCCCATTTGTTTTTCTTGTTATTGGTTGAAATGAAAGGAATAAAGTCACTAATTTGATTCTTGCTATGATTGCTTCCATAATCATTTTCAAATCCATAGTAGTATAAGTCTTCATATTCATCCAAATCTCCATTTTCATTTTGGTGATTATTCCAATTTTCTTTTTTTTCGTTTGTTCCTAATTTTGATTCAGAGTTGTAATCTTTATTAAAACTCTGAGATATTTCATTTTCAGTACTTTTTTCATTAGGAATTACAACTTTCTCCATCTTGAATTCAGGAAATGATTCACCTGTAAAATCTGGTTGATATTTATCTAAAAGCAAAGGTTCTTTGTATATTTTACTTTCGTTGCTTGACTTTATAAGATGACTGAAAATAACATCCTTATTTTCAATATCAACTCCCATTCTATCAGAAATAATTGATGTATTTTCATATTTAATAGTTGAGTAGTCCTCATCATTTTCATCTTGAGTAACTATCTCTACCTTACCAAGATACTCAAAATTTGAATTCTCGTCAATTAATACATCCTCAATAGTATTGTTTTTTGGTATTTCCTCCTCATTAATCATTTTTGCTGCAAATTCTCTCTTAGTCTCTTTGTTTAATAGTTTTACCATTGTCATATTTGAAAAGTTTCCTGCTTGAGGAAAATGGACTCTAATATACTTTGCTACAATATTCTCAGATTTCTCGTCACTTTCTCCTGTATCTTTTGGAATATACGGAAGATAGTTCATTGGAATTTTGAATAAATGTTTTAGTTCATTATTTTTACTTTTATCATTAGTGTCTTTTCTGTGAAATAAGTTGTTATTTTTATTATTATTTTGATTTTTATGATTATTTAAATGTTTTCTAATGTTATTAATTGCATTGTTTTCATCGTCTCCGTTCAAATTCTTTGGTTTCTTAAAGTTATTAGTACCATTTGATTTACATTTGCTTTTAATATTTGCTAGAGTACATTTGATGAGTGAAAACTGACAAGCAATTCTGAATGGTGAATTATCTGAAAATCTCATAGGTTTAAAACTGAAGCTCAAAATTCCTGGATTTATTTGATTCACCTTGAATCCAACCTGTTTCATTGGACATCCATTCTCTAAAATAGTCAATGGTACGCATTGAGGATTTTTATAACCATATATTAAGTTATCCTCACATTTAGATTTCCAAATTTGACATTTTTCTGGCCAACTTGTTACACATTGATCTGATTGACTTTGAGTGTTAGCGTTATTAGTATCAGTTTCATTTTGAGATAATAAATATCTCATATTATTGTATTGCTGAATAGATTGTTGTTTCTTAATAATTTGTTCTTGCTCTTCAATCTGTTGTTGTTGTTGATTGTAAAGCATATTAGAAACAGCATTTTGACTAATTGCAGGTATCTGAGTAATTAACTCAACATCTGAATTTGGTCTTTGAGCAACTTGGGAAATAAGCTCACCAAGTCCATTCACTGCTGGATTTGGATCATTCCCAACTGCTTCTACCCAAGCTAAAGCTTGAGCAACTCCAGAAGAAAGTTGATCTCCTTCAACTTTGCGACTCATTGCAGCTTGTACTGCTTGTACTGAGTATTCCCAAGTACCAGATCCATGTATGCTTTTATCTCTTTTATTCAGCTTACATTCACATAATGCATTATTCATCTCTTTAGAAGGCATTTTTAGAGTGTTTTGAAAAATAAGATGCTCACTTGTTTCAATTATAACCATTCCACAGCTTCCTGAAGGTTTTGGATTAGTACTATAAGAATTTGATGAAAATGAGGGTTGGCTTCTAAAATCATCAAGTGAATTATATCCTGATGAAGAGATATCCTGGTTATCATATAATGATGTGGTTGCACAGAACATATCTGTTTTTGAGACATAAATAGCTTCGCATGAAGGATCTTCAACTCTAAGAAAACTTGGTGGCTTTTTTCTCCATCCTTTAGCAGATTTCTGTGGGACACAACATTGCATACCTTGTAGGGTACATACTACATGTGGAGATCCAACTCCAGGAGGGGGTAATATACTTTGCTTTTCAAAAGCTCCACTTGGTCTTAAAGCACCTTTTTGATCGAGAAATCCTGAATTATATAAGGAAATACTTGTTTGAAGTATATCGTTGAGAGGAAATCTAGATAAGAATCCACTCATACTTTTAACTGCTACAGTAGAGGTGGAAAGTATGCCTGGCCAATCCGAGTTTAAATTGTTATTAACTTGAGCAGAAGAACTTTTTTGACTATTTTCATTTGCATTACTAATACCTTGTATTAGTCTTTCTTCCATAGCCTGAGCATAAGCAATACTAGCAGAAACTGGGCATCCTAGAGCTCCAGATTGGAAGTTTGGTAAAGCTACCGATCCTTGTTTATCAGGCATTAATATACATGTCCCAATAATGCTTCCAGGGCCTTTAAGGAATGCTCCATACGAATAGTATCTACAGTCTGGGGTATTACTACAGGATAATATACACTGCTCAATATTATCTACGGGTATAGCCATTTCTAAGGGACTGTAAAACCTGGTTTCCTCTTCATAACAAAGATTTCTTGACATATTTTCCTCTGAATTAAATGTATTGCCGTAGTTGTGATTCTTGTCTTCATTTCCATCAATATAGTATTGTCGGTACCCATCGTCATTTTCATATTCGTGATCAACAGTATCATGATTTCCATATCTATCATAGTACTCATTATAATGTTCATTACTGGAATGAACTAATCTGGAGACTTCAGTTACTTCCTTTGGATCTAGAACAACTCCTATTATTTCTGGACTATAGTTAGATTCCTTATAGTGACCATATTCTTCTTCTTTGTTTTCCGTAAGAGGAGGATTAGAGGCTCTGGGAGTTCTGGAAGGACTGGTGGTGGTGGTAGTAGTGATATTGGAAGGAGTATTTGTTGCGATGTTGGAGGAAGGTGTCGTTACGATGCTGGAAGGAGGGTTTGTTTTGATACTGGAAGGAGGGTTTGTCGTGATGCTGGAAGGAGGGTTTGTTGTGATGTTAGAGGGAAGAGTTGTTACGATGTTAGGGGTAGAAGTGTTGAGACTAATAGAAGGAGTGGATGTACTGGAACTACTTATGTTTGTATAATTTAATATTTGAGGAATTTCTGTGGTTATATTGGTTAGAGTAGAAGCATTGGAAGTTGTAGTGCTGACTGGACTGGTGGTTGTAGTAGTTGTGGTAGTGGAAGAGGATGAGAAAGTAGAGGAATCAGAAGGTGAAGAAAATGGACCACCAACTGGAAATTCTCCCTTGAAAACGGTGCCACCATCTAAACCTGACTTTGCAAGACTTTTTTCAATGCTCTCAATCCTGGCCATTATTGCATCTAAATCATTGTCTCTATTTCCACTCATTAGACTCGAATTCATGATCCTTTCATGAGATACTGATCCTAAAGCACCATTTGTATTGTTTCCAGATCCCATACCAAACATTAAAACAGGATCTGAAGAACCTGTCTCGTTCCTAGAGCTTTGTTTCTGGAATTGTTGTTGTTGCTGTTGAGGCTTGAATGTAATCGGACTCGAGTTTGCAAAAAGCTGCTCCAAAAAATTCCTTGATGGAAGTTTTTTAGGGGCACTGTACAGGATAGCAAGCTGGTCAAATGAGCTCGTTTTATCCTTTGTAATACCTTGAATAATATTTAAAGCACCAATTGATTGAGCTAAAGCAATACCGGTACCAGAAAATAATCGTCTTTGTTGATTTATTCCAATTGATTCAACATCCTCACCATTAGCATAGATTGCATTATTTAACTGAGGAACATTGGAAAAACTCGAAGGCATTCCATTTTTGTTGTTAATTGAACCCACACAAAAAGCGTACATTCCTGTCAAATCGTCGCAAGGAAAGTCTAAGCTTCCATCCAACTCCTGCTTACCATTATTTCCTGTTGGTAAGGCAAATAGTATTCCATTCTCTCTTGAAGTTCTTCTCATGATGTGCCTCAAAATTCTTGGAGCTGCTCGATTTTCTTCAATTGTCTTTGTATCAAACTTTAAAGGCAAAATAATATTTCTTGCTTTAGAAGTAATTGCAGAATCTATTGCTGAAGCTATCTCACTCAATGGAGCACCTTTTCTTGCACTATTCCAAACTTTATACCCAATACATTCAATATTCGCTTCTCCTGAAAGCACCATGGGACATGCAACTCCTTCAGGAAATCTATCACAATCACATCCTGTCACATAGGCCATTGCAGTATCTTGACCTTGGTTCGTATCAATATTACTCAGCAATTTGGCATACATTTCATATTCTTTATTTGATTGATCACTTAAATTCGGGTCTTTCATGTTTTCATCAATCACCATTTTGTTTCCTCTTGTTGAAGAGTCAATCTCAAATAATCTTCTTTTTGGAGGAGAACTTCTAAAGAAATCATTATTCTGATTACCATAACTTGAACTAGAATCTATATTATTCATCTGAAGAATTGTATCAAATCCAGTACCAATAAATGCATTTATTAAGTTAATTTTGTCTCTTTGAGATTGAGTCATATTCTTTTGTACATGTTCTGGAAGTTTATTGATAAATCCTTCAGGATGGAAAGAAGTGATATCATTATCATCATCAAAAACACTACCATTCATTTTGACAAATGTTGTTCCGGCAGAATTTCCATGGAATGGATTGTTAGAAAACTTTGAAAGCTGTGAAAATGGAGAATTAAAGTGATTACCATTTGAATTAACAATTGGGGGGGTATTTTGGTTCATATTATTTGCAAATTTATTAATTTCTGTTTGATTATTTTGACTGTTAATAAATGACGGTTGCTTTATCCCACCCTCATTTTGCTTTGAAATAGTCTTTCTCATCCATTCTGAAGTTGATGGAGAATTAATGGTTGGTACTTTTAAATCAGGATTACTCTTTCCATTAGAAGTCACTTGATTTGGATTAATAGTTTTAATACCATTTGTTGCATAATATGATGGAGGGGAGGCGGAAGAAGAAGTTGATTGATAAGCTGAGCTCTGTTTTCCCCATGTATCTATTGATTCAAAAATATTTGGAGCTAAGCCAGAACCAGATTGAGAATGAACTCCTACTTTATTAGAATTACTATTTGAGTTAACTTGAGAAACACTATTAAATCCAATAATGGAATTATCAATTGTATTGATAGCATTATTACTTGAACTTGGATGAAAACTTCCTCCTTTAAAGTGATCACTTTGAATATTGAGTTGGCTTTGGTCATTTTCATATCCACCAATTACATTATTGTTACCCTGTGGTATGGGTTTATAACTCCAGTTAGAGATTGATGGGGAATTATAATAGTTATTATTTGCATTTGTTTCAAGATAATTTATATGGTTTTTGTAATTATATTCTGGAAACTTTTGCTCATTTTTGACTGCAGGGTTCCCAAAAGGAGGTGGAAGCTTTGCAGCGGAATCACTCATTCCTTTGAAGATTACTGTTGCTATATTCATTGCAAGATCATTGTCCAAGCTAATATCTTCTCTAGACATATCTACAGGAACGATAGGAGATGTTTGATTTTTGAACTTTTGAGATAGCTCTGTAATGTTTTTTCCTTTGAGATTCATCCCAAGAAGGTATAGTGGAGATATTGTTAATTTAGAATTACCATCTGTTGGGTCCATTTTTCCAAAAATTGGATCTTCAATTTCCTGGATTGGCGTAGATCTAGACTTTTCTTCCTTATTTGAGAAACTGGATAAAAAGTTGAGTGCATTCCAAAGAGAAGATTGCCTCCCTCCGGAAAATGATGTTGATGAAACAGTAGGATTATTGAAATTTGATGATGAAGAGGATGGGGAAGAGAACATATTTAGTTTATTAAGTAGATTAGATGCTTCATTGAACTTTTTCAAAAAGTAACCATCCAACTCTTTGTATAGCTTTGCTTCATCTGTTAAATATTCTGTGCCTTGATTGTTATTCGTAATATTTCCTTGAGACTCTTCGGATTTCAAGATTCGATTAAAATTTACAAAATTATTAGGAATACTGCTCCAATTCCACTTATAGCTATTACTGTAATTCTCAGTAGATTTATCTTCATTTCCACTTGTAAATACCGATTGTTCACTTAAAAGAGAATCTTTAGTACAGTCAGCCTTGTTTAAAATATCTAACTTTTTGATAAGTTTCAAACCTTCAGCCAAGGGAAATATACTGCGTTCTTCATACTCTTTAATACTGGATCTAACATCAATTACAAAAACTCCAAGTTTCTCGTAAAATTCAACATATGAAAATGGCAATTCTGAAGTTTCTGTATATTCATTTAATCTTTCAAAAAACAAATCTGCCTCTTTTTCCCTAGTAAAAGTATTTTCTGATAATAATATACATATATACCTTGTAACTTTGGAACCAACTGAATGATAGCTTTCTCTGTCTTTGGATGGACTATTTTCTTTACTTTCTTGGTAATAGTTACAGTTGTTTCCAAAACAAATATCACCCACTCCTACAATTGGACTTTTCATTTCCTTAAATAGTATTGGTGGGGCAGGGTCCATATGTGCTACTGGATCATCTTTCCTTTCCTGAACCTTTTCATCAATTGATGAGACTCCTGGAAAGTTGATGATAAGGTATTCCAGTAGCAATAATAATAGAGTTTTCAATACTAAGTTTTTCAAGTCACTCCCTGTAAACATTTCAAACAATTAATTGAATTTTCTTTTTCTTTTGCTATATTAATTGCCTCTTAGCTTTTGTTCCCTTTATATTAAGTTTTTTCTCTCGTATTTTAACTTTTCTATCTTATTTCAATCCTATTAATGTCCATGTATACTATCTTCAATTTAACTTATAATTACGTTATTAAATATCTGTAAATCTCAAATATATTTAACTTTATTCTTTAGTTTTAACTTTTTTTGTTAATCATATTCTTTTTGTATTCTTTCTTTTTATTCTTTCCTTACATTTACTATCTTTATTTTGTTTTTATTATGATTATAATACAACTCTCGAATTTATGTAAAATTTAATACTTTTCTTTCGCATGCAACTGCTTCTATTTATGATGTCATACCCACTATTTTTTTTTGAAAAAATTGATATACACGTGTCATACACATTTTTTCATAAACCGGTATTTACATGCATTTTTGTGGACGACTTACATGCAATTGACGAATTTTGGCGGGAATACGTTATAATTTTTTAAAAAATAAAATCATTAATGATTATACTTTCATCTTTTGTTTCTGAATAAATTTTAATTTGAGCAAAGATTTGAGATGATATCAGAGAGAAAAATAGGTATGTGAATTGCAATGGTTAATAATACTGTTGGAGTGTTTACAATTAAAATTAATTTTTCTTAATTTTGATCATAATAATTTAAAAACAATATTTAGGTTTTATTGGGTGTGGAAATATTGCAAATGCAATTATATCAGGGTTTTTATCGTCCGAAAAAATAAAATCTGATCAAATTTTTTTATTTGATTCTAATAAAAATTCGCTAGAATCACTTAAGAGAGAATTCTCTGGAATTAATATATCAGAAAATTTTCAAAGTTTAGTTGGTAATTCCGAATTAATATTTATATGCGTAAAACCACATATTTTGAGCCAAATTCTAAGTGAAATAAATAATTTGAATATAGAAAGTGATCTAAAGTCAGGCGACAAAGTATTAATTTCAGTTTGTGCAGGAAAAACTATTAGTGATATATTAAAGGAATTTCAGTCAAATGAAATACACTGCATAAGAGTAATGCCAAATTTAACCTTGTCAATTTGTCAGGGAACATGGCTTTATTATGAAAATCCTGTCGCACACTTTACTAAGTATAAACAAAATAACTCAAATGAAATCATTGAAATCTTGAGTTCATGTGGTACAGTTTATAAAATTAATGAAGATATCTTCTCGCATTGTACTAGCATTAGTGGATGTGGGCCTGGGTACTTTTCTAATATTGCTCATCATTTCATACAATCTGGAATCAAAATTGGGATTCCTGAGGATCTTGCAAGAAAGCTTGTCATAGAAACGATGTATGGCACTTCCAAGTTGCTTTTTGAGTCTTCCATTGATCCACAAGTTTTTCAATCAAAAGTATCTACTCCCGGAGGTTCTACTCAAGCAGGAATTGATATACTTGAGGATCGACTAATTGGGAAAATTTTTCAAGATTGTCTTTACTCATCACTAGATAGATGCAATCAACTTAGCAAGAATTAATTCCAGTAGCTATTTGTTAATCCCTTATTTTTATATGAATTAACTTATTTTAAACACCAGCGTGTACATTAGGGTTGTTAGTCTAGTGGTATGATTCATGTTTCGGGTACATGAGGTCCCGGGTTCGATTCCCGGATAACCCCTCTTTAATATTTGCGAGAGGCCTGCGTTTTTTTTCTCGTTTAAAGTTTTCGTTAAATCGAAATTATTAAATCACCTAAAAAGAATGATCTTAATATTCATGTTTTTTTTCATATTTAATAAATTTTTGATTCATATTCCTGAGAAACTCCTCTTTTACACTATAGTAGTACTAGTAATGCAAACATCGAAAACGAATTAATCTGTAAACCATATACTCTGAACTTCTTAGTTCACCCTTCAGAGAGCATAAAAAAAAGCTGAGTAATCAGACATAAATGCCTAATATATGAAACTATATAACATAGTCAAAATTAATAAAGTTCAGATTAAAATTATAGAATAATTTCTAATCTACTTCAATTGTATACCTAAATTGTCCGTGCTGTTTGTATTCAGTTGCAAATAATATGAACCAAGATCCAAACAACTCTCGTATAAGTGATATTGATTCAAAGAATTAAAGGAAAGTTAGAAGAAACGGCAGTCCGATAAAACCAGAATGTTAGTACCCACTTCATATCTCTATGCAGTCATTCAAAGAAAATAGTTACACAGGAATATAATGTTGTTCCTAGATTTCTTTCCAATTCCAATATCTCTTGGTAAAAAGAGTCACATTAATATACTAATAAAGGCTATAAAATGGCCACAAACCAGAATCTTATGATTGTGGATTGCATTTTCTGCGTCCAGCAACAACACTGACGAATCTTCTGTTATATTGTTGTCTCTTCTTGGCTCTTCCAGTCAAAGCCTTCTTTTTCTCCTGTTTCTCAACACGTGGAGTTTGATTCTTTACTTTACCTGCACGAGCTAATGAACCGTGTGCTTTAGCCATATTTCAGAATTTATTAAAATAAGATTTATCGACTAATGAAATAAACTTTAACAATTGGAAGAAATTCAACCCTTCTGGCAGGGACTATTATAAACTTTATTATTATTAATTTCCAAATATACGTATTAGTATTAGCTTTTATTTACTATTTAAATTAATATTTAAACCTTCTATCCAATTATTTTTAAATGTTTTCTATACTATTATTGACAAAATTTATTCCTTTTTAATACCTATACTTAAAGGCGTCTCAAAAACGAGACATGGCGCTCAAACCAAATGGCGCCACATGCGTATTTTTTGCATGTAATTATTCAAGAAAGCAATCAAAATTAAATATTTATTTAAAAAGGATGAATATCCAATATTTGCTCCAATGGAATCGGTAAAATAAATGTTAAATGGCTGATCTGAGCGATTTATTTGTATGAAAGCTCTCAACTCAGTACAATTACAATTACAATAATTTTTTTTTTTAAAAATCATTTTTAATTTTTGATTTGACAGATTCAAAAATGCAGTAAAATGAATTTGGCGGTAACATCCCAAATGAGAACAAAAGCAACATCTTAGACAATTTTTGAAGGAGATATTGTAATTTCTTTGATTAAATGGGTGCAAATGAGGTAGAGGAACTTATATTGGAATTAGGAAAGGAAATGGGGAGGAAAGATCAGGAGATGAAGATATTTGTTGATACAATTGTGAATAAGAACTGGTATGACAAAATAGAACTATTAAAGGATGTTACGAATGAGCAATGGGAAACTATGAATATTCCCTTAAGGCTGGTTGATATGATTAGAAAACGAATATTTTCACAAGTAAACGAGCCTAAAGCTGAAGAAGACTCGAAAGAAGAAGTAAAGGAAATATTAAAAGAAGATGATACTTGGGAATTCGAGTACTTGACACCAGAAAATCTTGAAATGACTCCATCACTATATAATTCTGTCGAATCACTAGGCAGAATCTGTAAGGAAAAGTTAAAGGCAGTAACTGATATATTATTTAAGATCATTGATTCAATTATTAAAGAGCCTAGAAAAGGAAAAATTAGAAGAATTAAAATGAAAAATCCTAAATTTGCATCCACTGTTGGAAGCTTTTCAGAAGCATTGAATGTGCTAAAGTCTGTGGGGTTTGTTATTGTGAAGCTTAAACCAAGCCAAATACACAGGATTTCTGTAGATATTACTAAGGACAAAGAAGAAGAAGAAGAAGAAGAAGAAGAAGAGGAATATCTCGAGCTTCCTATTGCTTATATATCTCGTTTAACAGATTGTCATCATCTATTAGCTATCTTTTGTGAGAAAAACAGGATCGAATACCCAAAGCTTGTCTCTTGTGATTTAACTTCAATTGATACCTCAGGCGAAGGCTCAGTTAAGATTTCTCACTTTAACCCATATGTTTCAAATATATCTTCAACCTCAGTTAGTACAAATAATGATGTTTCAAGGAAGCTAATGAAATCTGCTATTGAAGAAAGGCGAAAAATGGAATCTGAGATCAAGAAAAGGGAAAGAGATATGGAAAATGGGACTATAGATGAACAAAATCTCCAAGATAGTGGAAATATCACTTGCACTAAGCCCTTTGTTATTCATTCTTCGAATATACAAAAGTTTGATAACTTGGTTAAAGCAATCAATGATATGGAATCTCCAGAAGATTTTGATGAAGATGACAATTCTCATTTTGAACAATCTGAAATTCAGAGAATTAAAGATTCAATACTTGGAAAGGCTCCTACATTTAAAAGCAGAACTAATGAATATCTTAAGTCACTCTTGAAAAGGAAAGTTCATTCCCATTCATCAATTAGAGTTGTTTTTCCAGATAAATATATTCTTCAACTCCAATTTAGACCCAACCACACAACTTATGATCTAATTCAATCTGTTAAGGATTGCATCAATCCAAATATATCCTCCATGAATTGGTATGTTTATCAATCTCCTCCAATCTTAAAAGTTATCCCAGACAAAAAACTTACTTTACTAAAAGCTGGATTTGTTCCTAATGCTCAACTTTACTTTAAGCTAGAACTTCCTCCTAATCATACCTTAAAGGGGAACTATATTAAAGCTCAGCTATTAAATGAAGACATTTAAAGTCTAATTATATGCTCAATTTAAAAGAAAGAAGGGAATACAAATTAAACATGATTATTATTAATATTAGAGATAATTAAAAGGATGATACTCTAGAATCAAGAGCATATTTTCTGGAGTGATATTAGATTTCAGAACTATTTTTTCCTTAGTAATAACCACAGTAATTTAAGATATCATGGGACTTAATTTCTATTTCATCATAATTAGTGCAAATAAAAGTTTGTTCTTTATTTTTTGTTTTAATTTGTATTTTAAATAAACATTAAGGGAAAAAACAACACTTAACATCATTTCTCTTTCGTTTATATTTAAAATATGGTAGCTTTAAATAAATTATAATATCTCTCCTTACTTAATTAGTTTATGAATACACACTTAAGGTAACGGAATTTTAACTCGTCTACTTAAATACTTATATTAACTCGAATTGTTGAACTCTTGTAATTCGGGAGTTGAACTTGGGATTAAATAATGCGATTAAATCCTATTTAGTAAAAAAGACGAGAATTGAGCATTCTCTTCCACTCCAATTGAAATATATTCCACATTAATTTAAAAATGACTCAGAAAGTCAGATATAGCATGATTGCCATTGCAACTCGTAGTCTTGGATCTATCTCCCGACTTTTTTGGAGTGGTGATACTTGATGATAACTTTGAATTGGACTCAGTTAATGTAGACATCATAACTAAATCACTTCTTGGATGAAGAGTATTTCTAATTAAGAAATTTTCACTAGAAGTTGTACAGTTGGTTTCTTCAGAAGAGTTCACACTGCTTTTGATCTCTAGGAAGCTAGTGGAAGAGTGCTTTAAACTACAATCCTGCAAAAATCCATCTGTTGATACTCTTCTTTTTGTAATAATTCTTTCCTCTTCAATAGTTGAAGGCGTGATAATATCATCTTCTTGATCACAAGTATTGTTTGTAGTTGGTCTACTATTATTGGCACTATCAATATTGCTACTTTCAATGTAGTTACTTGAGGTAAGACTACTTGAGCTTGCAATTCCACTCAACTCTCTGTTACCAAAGAATGAACTAAGTCTTCCCACAGAACTGGATGATAAAACTGGGGGAGCTTGGGTTGAGGGAGTATCAGGAAGAGTGAAATGATTGCCTGTATATTTATTATGACTTCTTGGTGAGTTCTTTGACTTGCTAGACATTCTTTTATAGTTTTCACTTCCATTGGTTGCTACTTCATAGTAATTACCTTTTGGAGTAGTTTTGTTAATTACGATTGGAGTTTTAATATGCGAATTACTTTTTGACCCAACAACTGAAAAACTATTATTAGACTTTGCGATAGATAATCCGATAAGATGATTGGAAATTTTTTCTTGAAGGTTGTTAACACTTTCCGCCAATTTTGCGATATTTTTCACACATTGATTCACCAATTCCTCTTGCCTCATTTTACTAGATGAACTGTCTTTTTGACTCATCTTTATTGTTTGTATCTGTATTCTTAGCTGCTCTGCTTGGGTTGCTAATTGAGTAATTACATTGTGATCATGTCTTCTTTCTTCAGTAATCTGTTTAAATTGATCCTTAAGCTCCCCAAAGTTTTCCTTAAGCTCATTAGTAGCTTGTATAGTTTTGTTCATCTTTCTTTGAATTTCGTTTTTGAGTTGAGGAATGTCTTCTTGTATTACCGATTGAATTGAGTGAATATCTTCTTTCATTTGTTTAATAATAAAACTCTGATCATCATATGACTTCTTCATAATTGATAAATTTTCAACATCTCTTTTTAATGATTCAACTTCAGCCTTAGTTTTCTCATTCTTAATCATTCTATTATTTAAAGAATCAAATTCTATCTGTAAACCTTCTAGTTTTGATATAATACTTGGAATATTAGAGTTTTGAATTGAATTTCTGCTATTAACAGTCTCGGATAATAAATGGAAATCACTTTTTAACTTCCTAATTTCATTCTTCAATTCTCTCTCTTCTTGAGTTCTATATTCTTCCTTATTCTTCAAATCTTCTATTTCAGTATGATACTTTCTTAACTCGCTGATTAAAAGAGTATGTAACTGAAGTTGCTGTTTAAGTTTCTCAAATTGAGATTCTACATTTTCAATTGATAATATGTCTAATTTGCCCTGCTCAATGTCAGAAAACCTTAAATGCAATGTTTGCATTTCATCCTTTATGCGATTAATTTCTTTTAAAACTTCCCCAATCGTTTCCCTTTGGTTACTTCTAGGAATAGCACTGTCAAAAGAAAAGATATGCATCCAGCTATTTCTCACTGCTTCGCTAACTGTAGTCATCTTTAACTATATTAAATTAATTTACTTAATTAATATAATTTATAGATCACCAAGGTTAATTACCCTCAGTTTTATTCGATATTTTCCTTCGTGCAAATATTACTTGTCTTTACCTCCTCAATTTGACATGACCTTTTTTTTAACTGATTAATTTTTTAATACCTTCAAATTCAGACCTTTCCCCTCATCAACAGATTACCATTTAAAGATCTATACAAATTCATATTAAGACTGCGTGTTACTAGTGTGCTAAGGGCTCGCACGTCTTGTCTCAACAAAGGGTCGCCATATAATAATATAAATATTATATATTAACACAAAGATATAATTGGGTTAATTAAATTTGTATAGTAGGTGAATAAAATAAGCTTTATTTTTTCTTGAGCAATTTAGATTTGTCTGATGTTGAATTTATAGCAATTGAGATTATCATATTTACTCCATGGAGCACATTCTGCATTGATTCAAGTTTGTTGGGTGAATGTGGGGACTTGACTTGAATTTTTATTTGTAAATATTCACTTATTCCAGTTTCCAATAGTTGCCTTGATCCAAAGTATTTCTATATTGCCAATTTTCTTATCTTGTGAGAGGGTAGCTTATTACAGATAGGAAAAAATGAAGGAAACTTACATAGAAATAGCTCACCAAATTGGGAAAGGTTGGAATACACTTTCGAAGTATATACAGAGATCCGTTAATGCCATATCTCATTTACTTGCAACTCTTGAGCTGCATTTCTCCAATGATATTATTTGTAATCAAACTTCAGAAGAAACTCTTCAATCAAGCAGATTTAATATAATAAATGATCTTACCACTAGAATCAAAAATTTATCTTCAGAATTACGTAGTTATGTTAATCAGTTTTTTAAAGAACATTTTTCAAATCTTGAAAAAACAATTAAATGGATTAATGATGAGTACTCAACTTTTAATCATTATAATTCTGATAAAGATTCTAAAATAACAAGTATTAAAAGAGTCCAAGTATTACATAATTCTTTGAAACTTTGTACTTTAATTAAATCGAATTATGACTTTATTTTGAGCTTTACTTGCATAATCGCAAATAATATTGATGAATTTGTTCAGCAGAAGCTAATAGATTCGAATAAGAAATATCCAAACAATTCGTCAACTCCATTTGATAACAAAGTTCTGGATGAAATTCACAAAATTGAGAAATTTAATTGCTATAACTGCCAAGCTGAATTAGAAATTATCTCTAATTATTTAGAGAAAAATTAAATAGATTCCAAGCTCATTTTTTATAATGATTCAAGCACTCATTCTTAACTTTCACTATTATTATTTTCATTTATTACGTGTTATCCACATGAGTGCATGACATTTTATATAGCTACATGCAAAAGTATTGCATATACCTGTGCATGACTTTTTCGACAAAGAGGCGCCAACAGTCTTTTTTAAATATTTGAGAGATAATAGGTAAAAAAAAGGTATATAAGAATTAGTGAAGAATAAGTATAATTTATTTAAACTTTCTAAATTATAGCTTGAATATTTACAATATAGACCATTTAGTATTATTTTAAGATTTTTTCTCGCTTTAATATTCCAATGGACTCACAACGTTTTCAAGTTTTTGTACAAGGAGTCAACCAAGTATTTTCCACATGGTGAGTTGAGTTCTGTAATGTTATTCTTGATCAATAGTAACAATTTTAAGGACTATTTTGAACCTTTCAGTAGAAGGAGGATGGTCAGGCAGGTTTGCAAATAAGAAGCGTGAAGAATTAATTCAGGAAGTAATAATGTCTTTTCAATCAGGTAGGTAGAAACGTCTGTTACTCTTTATTACTAGAGGTGGGAAAAAATCATTGAAAAATTAACTTTTAATAATTTATAGGAAGGAAGGTAAATTCGAATAATTTGGCAAATTTCTTAATGGAAGCAATGGAAACAAGATTTTCTACTATTGTAGAAGATGATAGTGATTTGGAGGTCGCTGAGTTGATTTGTGAAATGTACGACCAATGTTCGAAAGGTGACTATTCTTTAGTCGAGAAGGTAAGTGATTATTGAGAGTTTTTATTAATAATTTCGAAAAAATTTATTGTTTTAATTAATTTTTCTTTATATAGATAATGAATATTCAAAAAGCACCATTGGAAAATTGCAAGATGCAATCATACATTGTGGATGATAATGGAATGAATATAAGCGATATTGATACAGAGGAAAGTGGAGAGGAGATTTAACGTTAGTTATAATTAGGAAAATGGTTAGCTTGCAGGTTAATATTGAAAAAAAATGCCTTGCCTCTTTTTTTTTTCTTAGTGTTAGAGGATTTAGATGGAAATTGCCGTGTGTTCACACAGCGTCTAAATATATAATAATGAAAAAAAGACGAATTTAAAAAAAAATTAATTATTGGAGAGGAGATAAGGAATGGTAAGATCAGAGTTTGTAGTAAACTGGAATTCTATATTAAATGAGGAAAGTAGCAATGAGAGATCCAACAGTGGCAGCTCAAATACAAGCGAAGATGAATTAGACAGAAATGAAAGTAAACACTCTAGCGATAATGAGAATAACGAAGAAAAAAAATTGGTTGGAAATTCTGATAAAAATAATGAAGTAAAAGAAGAAGTAAAACCTGTAATAAAGCGTGAAATAACAATAGTAAATGTAACATTGTTGGAAGTATTTTCAAAGCTGAGTCTTAGAGCAAAAAGAAATTTGTTTGATTTTGTAGAAGATAAATATTTGTTAGAATTGAGGCTTGTTTGCAAGATGTTAAATAGATATTGTGATGGCTATATTAGATATTCTTTAAAGAATTGCTATTTCTTTAATGTTCCACTAACTAGAATGACAATGGATTTCTGGTTTGCAGCAATAAGATTTTTCTTTTTGGAAGCTGGAAGAAATTTACCTCTTAATAGATTCAAATATAGTCCAATAGTTGCAGCTCTAAAACATAATCACAAGTTATTACCAGTTTCTGTAGATCAAATGAAGTCTCATGTTGTGGTGACTTTAGATAAACTTTTAGCTGAACATATAGTCTTCTGTGATCACCAGCATCCTCAGCCACACACATGCGATACAAGATTAGAAATAAAAGGACAATCAAAGGTCTTTTTTGATGAGATTGATATTGTTAGGTTTGTGAGGCAATATTTTATGCATCTGGAAGTTATGGATGATGAATTAATAAGAGGGAGTAGGCAGTTAACAAGATACCGTCTTGCAATGTATTTCTATGAGTTTTTAAAGTCAATAAAAATGCTTACTGAGAAGGGAAATGGTGTTTTCAAACTTTCCAGAATTGAGTATCTTGTAAACACAGGGACTATTCTAAGACATAGGATATGGCACCAACTCTATGCATCTTGGGGTAGCTCAATTAATGTCAAAAAGTCAATTGATGCTAATTCAGGAAAAGAAGATAAAGATTTAGGCAATAAATCTTCAGAACAGCATGATTCATCTCTTTCGGGCGGCAAGCCAAAAAGACTTTCCGATGGTTCTGCCAGAATCACAAAAACGACTAATAAGAACAAGTCGAGTACTTCAAATAGTAAAAGTGGAATTGGGTCAAACAACCCTGATGATCTTGTTATTGAAGTTTTCTTAACAATTGCTGACCATTTTCAATGGGATAGTTAGCTTTTAAAATATTAATTTTATAATTTATTTTTTCTCCAAATAATTTTTTTTCTCCCACGTAAATATGTAAAATTCACATACCGGTATTAGCTTCGTTCAATTGTTATTCATCCACATGCACACTTTTTTTAATCTTACGTGTAAATTGCATGCATGCAATAAATTTTTTTTTTCAATGTGGACAATTTATATTGCAATTGTATTGTTTTGGGTTAAAAAGGTTAAAAAAAAAATTATTAAAGAAATTAAATTAAAAACAAAAAATGGTAAATTAATTTAAAGATTTGAAATTTTTTGTCAAATTAATGTGGGCAAATTAATTTTACAATTAATGAGCGGAAAAATTGCTATTTTATGGTACCGACATGGGGGGAGTTTAATGGTGAAGGCGATGTTAATAAATGAAATAGGAAAGAAATTTAATTTTAATAAGGTAATTTAGTTGAATAAAACGGGTTATTAGTATTTCAGCAGTAATTAATAAGACATTTTCAAAAAGATTAATACAGCTTGCTATTATAAGGAGCTAGGTGCCAGAACTTTGAAATGACACTATTGAAATAAATTCAATAACATTAAACTGAACACACCGATAGAGTTATTCAGAAATCAAATAAAGTAATAAACTCATAGGCAGAGTCCAAGTCTGATTAATGAGATAATTTACTATTTAAATTGGATTAAGATAAACTGCAAATAATATGAAAATTTAATGAACTTGAAGTTATCAAGGTGAATTATAAAGATGAAGATTTATCTATGTTCAATTTTTCTTTTAACGTTTAAGATATTGTTTTGCATAGGAACCAAACAAATATTTCCTATTGGTTGCCCATTAAACAGTATTTCAGATTCATTGGTAAATGTAATCCAGAAAAATAACTGTGAATGCCAAAAAGATATTGCTTACACAGAAGAATGTCTTGATTTAGTGGATGAATTCCATGAAAGTATTAGGCTACAGGATCTTGAGGCAATCACTGCTATGCTTGATAGGTTATGCGTTAATAATATTAATTCAATTTCTAATTCAACAGGAGAAACTGCCTTACTCATTTCAACTAGACAAAATGGATATATTTCCTATACTATCTCGTTATATTTGATAGAACATGGAGCAGATGTAAACATAGTTGGTGCGAATGGAATCAGTCCATTGATTAATGCTGTTCAAAGAAGCAACTTACCATTAGTGGCATTATTATTACTTAACGGAGCCAATATTGATTACTCAGATAATAGGGATTTGTCTCCATTATTTTACAGTGTAATCTCAAAGAATTTGAGGATGACTCATTTTCTGTTAAAATGTGGATCAAACCCAAATATTCCAGACAGAAATGGGCTAACCCCATTTTATTTCTTATTAAAAGACGGAATGTCAACAAATACCGAGGAATTCTTGGAGTTGCTTTTGGACTACGGAGCATCTATGACTGATTTAACCCTTGAAGGAAAAGATGCGATTTCGTTTATTATTGAGTCAGGAAACAAAAAGTTATTAAATAAATTAATTGAACATTCCTCCTTTTCCAAGTATATTGTGAGGAATAATATTGATAACGAGTATATTTCCAGTAATGAAAAGTTACCTTTAAATTCAACTCTTTCCGAAATTAACAGAAAGTTGGCCAATGCAAAGGATAAAATTCTTCGTATTATTACTGCAATTAAAAGAGGATTTGATAAAAAAGTCATCTTTTCTCTATTACTCCCAGAAATCAAGGCATATAACAAGGATATATGCATTGTTAGGGATAATGAAGGCCGGAACTTGCTTTGGTGGATGGCTCATCTTGGAGATGAAGATCTGATTAGGATTTTGGTTAGTTTCTACAAGTTTCAGACTAATACTGGGGTATTGGATTTTGAACTTTGCGAACTTCATGAACCTGATATATATGGGAACCTTCCTATTGGCCACCTTATTTACAAAATCAATTATCAGGAGGAATTGATGTTAAAAGAGAGCAGAGAACTTAATAAAGAAAATTCACTTTTATATAAACCAACTATTAGCAGTAAAAAATCTTTTAAAATGTTTGAAGAGTTTGATCAAATTAATGAGTTCAAATTTTCTGGAAACAATAACAATAAGTTGCCTAAGTTCCAAATTCTCGAGGAAATGCTTATGTTTCAAAATCCAAAAACCAATACAACTCTTTGGTACGAACTTGCGGTTAGCTCAGGAAACGATATTACAGGTGAACATAAAATTGTTGAATATCTCTCATCACCAGCCATAGACTTCCACGTCAGTTCATTTGTCGTGAGATGTTTTTGTAAGCCTTTAAAAAGGTACTCAATTCCTACACCACGATCGATACCTATTATAGGTACTTCAGAGTATGATAATTCAATTTCGATCTTATCATTACTACTTTTATTAAATAAAAATTATACGTCAAAAGTGGTATTACAGTCAATATTAAGGGAGGCAATGTTACAAAGCTTTTGGTGTATTCATGCATTACAGCATGCTCTTATTACTGCAACAATTTTAGGAAAGGATGATATTATTCGAAATATTCTTTTAGGAAGAGTCCAGACACTATCAGAAGTACTTTCAAGTCTTGATTACTCATCAGAAGTGAGTATCCAAGTTGCTTCCAGATTATTGGGTTCATTACCTCCAGAATTTCCAAATTTAGATGATTTGATGGCTATTCCCGTTACACTTTTGGTTAGAATTATTATTCTTTCGAATGGTATTGAAGGAGAAATTCGTGAAATTGATTCTAATTCAGAGACTGATTCAGATGAGACTGAGCTAGATAATTTGGCTAAAATTAATAGTATTGAACACAATAAAATCTTCCAGTATATTAATGAAAGTTTGACAGCTTCTGATTCAAATGGAAGAGATGTAAATGTTTCAGTAAAGCTAGAAAATACTACTTTTAATGAGAAAGTAAAGAGCAGTAGTTCCGTTGAAGGTAGTATTTACTCTAATCCAGAATTTAGTCGCGATTTCTTTTTGCAGTATCAATTTGATTTTACTGAAAACAATAAGGAAGTGGAAAAACAGAATGAGCTGGACGAGCAGAATGAACTTGAAGAACAAATGAATTTTGTGAGAAGTGAAATGAGAAGAGGTTATTTTGAAGAAGATGATCATATTTCTCAACACGATACTAGCGGAGAATATGAATCTATTTTTAGTAACTTTGACACCATTTTTTCTCAAAAGACTAAACTTTTCCAAAATTATACTGACAAAAATGATGAATTAGTTAATTTATCAAAGACTAAAACAGAATATCGAAAAACTGATTCTTTAGGAGAAGCTATCAATCTAGTAAAACAATTATTGTCTCCAGAAATGACCAAATTTGTACGTTCCAGTAGTTTTGAACATATTATCAAAATTTTACAGAACTCCACCTGTAATTATCCAAGAAATAATGAAGCTGAACTCTTCTTAGGAAAGAACGTGGATTTTTCAAAGATTCAAGGACTTCATACTCTTAAAAACAGATTAGAGAATCTAAATATTAATGATGCTATTGAAAATACTCAAAGCAACAATTTAAATGAGAAGATACAAGGAATATTGGACGACTTTGACTATTTTGGTCAAGATAATATGGAAACAACACCTACACATGAAACTGGAATTGATGCATTATATAAAAAGATGGATAAAAAAATGGGAATAAATACATATTTGGGTAACTGCTTAATAGAGCTACCAAACATTTGTAATATTATGCAAATAAAAGAGGTCTTATGGGTACCCATGATTTTTAGTCAAGATCATGAACATGAATTTGATCCATCCAGTACATTGCTGATAGATTCTCAATGTATTGGTGAAAAAACTGAATGTTATATTCCAAGTCTAAATAGTGATTATCAAAAAATTCATCTTGGTTACATACCAGAAATACCAGCTAAAGCTAATGTTACTGATTTAGGTCCCTTAATAAGTAGAAGTAAACTTTATGGAATGATGAATAAACATCCAATCTGTGATAAATCAAGTTCATATACTACGTTTGAAGAACTATTGGCTAAAAAAGCAAAATTCATTACTTTATTAAATACAAGTCCTCATAATCATATAATTCCATCAGCTATTCGAGTTTCTTCTGCAATTCTATTGACATCTATAATTTACATATTACTTTGGGCAATTATATCATATCTCAAAGTCTTTTATATCAAAAACATGATAAACGATTGGAGTAAGGAAAAGATTAAAAAGAAAATAAATTCAAATAAAAAAACAAAAAGTGGGTTAATCAGACAAAATAAAAAAGAAAAAAAAAGAGGAATATCGGGTGTAACTAATGAAAGCCAAAATTCAAATTTTAAGTCAAAATCATCAATTCAGTTATTAACAAAAAATATTCTCAAATATACGAGAAAAGCTTTTTTAAATACATTGCCATATTCTGTATTTAGATTAAGAGATTTTGCAGAAATTTTCCCAGTATCTGCATCAGGAAAAGTCATTGATTCAGTATTGTTGGCATTGTCTTTAATTTTCACATCACCTTGGTATATTTATAAGGATAACTCTTTAAAAGAAAATATTAAGGATAAAAAGTCTATGAATACTATTAAAACTACAAAGAGTAATTTGTTGAATGCTCCAATGAATTATTTTAAGCAAAAAAACTCTCAAAAAAATACAAATCTTCAGTCTATTATCAAATACTTATTCTTCTTCATACAAATTATTTCATTAATTTACTTATTCACGATACTTTTCCTAATTAGTGAATATGACTATATATGGTTCTTAATTGGAGTCATTATCACAGCCACACTCTGTTCAAGTGTTAGAATATATTACACACATGAATTTGTTTCCAACTATTGTAACAAATACTTTTGTGGATTTTCTAAAGAATATTACTTATATAATTATTACTATTATAAGAAATCTGTAGAAAACAGAAAAAATATCAGAAATATATATTCAAACCTTTTAAACTGTGCAATGAATTCAAGTACTTTAATTAAAAACAACTATTTCAGTCATAATAATAATAATGAGTATGACTATGACTTTGATTGCGACAAAAGTGATATTGACAAGAATTCTAATAATAAAATTAATAGTGAAGTTCCAATCTTAGACAATCAAATTGAAATTTCACCAAATATGTTGATTCCACAAAAATTATCAAGTCAAAAATTAAGTTCTAGAAATAAGTCTCATATGGATTTAATACCGGAGTTACATGCACAAGTGCATCATAGATTTGGCGGGAGTTTTATATCAGAATTAAATAATAGTCAATCAGGATCAAGTTTTTCAACTAGTAATTACTACATTAACACAAAGGCCAGTCATTCTTATTCAAATGAAGTAAATGGTTGTTCAGTAACTTCTCAACCAGATTCTTCATCTAATTTTTCTTCACCAAATACTGCAAGGTTTAATTTATTGGGAGTTTCTTCTTCAAATGTGACAACTTTTGGATCGAGATCTTATTCTCGTTTTACCTCATATTCATCATCATCTTCAAAATATTTTGAAAATAATAACTTTGCGGATGATGAGAATTTGAGTTCGAGTGAATCAAATGAAGATACAAATTCACTTGGTTCAGATTTAGAATCTATAACAAAAAAAAATGATGATGATAAATATATCAATAGGATAAAATTAAATCCAAATCATTCTAAAGTAAATAAAGTGAAAGTAATGAAGAAAAGTTCAGTTAAAGTAAAAAAATCTTCAACAGGAGGAGAATATATTTGTTTGCCTGATTTATTATCAATTACTTCAACCATTTCTAATGATACTAGCTCAGGAGATAAATATTTGAGAACACCTTGGATTCAAAATTATAATTCAAAAATTGAATCAAATGATATTAATATTGCTTTTGACATTAATTCTTCAAAATCTTCATCTTTTGGGTTAGTAAATGATAAATTTTGTTCAACTTTGAGTGGTCCAGCTATTAGAATAACCCGAAGTAACACAGCAAACAAACGTTTTAAGTCAGTTTTATCTAATTATTGTAATAGAATAAAAAATACACAACAAATATATCAAAGTGATACTAACATATCAAGTAAAACAAGTATTTATATTAATTCTAAACGGCAGAAAAAAATTCCAAGTATTAATGATAACTTTAATAATTTCATAAAAAGTAATAACCAAGTTAAAAGATCTATTAGATTAAGAAAAATTAGGAACATTATTTCAAGTGCAGAAGATAATTTAAGTTGTGATAATATTAGAACAAATATTGGAAATGTTGTAACTAATAATCAGATTCATAAACCATTATATCGATTAGTGGATGAAGTGAGTTATAATACTCCATATGAATACTTTAATGTTGTTATTACTTGCAAGATAATAAGTTGTATTGTGGCAATGTCATCAAATATATCAATAACATTATTTAAAAGTAATTCATATTTAATAAGGGATTCAACTTTATATTTCCTTTATAATAAATCTCCAATAACAGTTTATATTATTGAATGTATATTTACATATTGGATTTCCAACTTAATTTTTGAGATTTTGAAAGGTTTGATTATTTTATTATTCTTTGTGAAACAAAGAAAAAGACTTTGTATTGTATTAGTTCAACATATTCCAACCCAATTTAAATATTCAAATGTTCAAGAATTTATTCAAATTGTTAGTTATTGGAGAAGTGCAATACAACATATCCTTTATAAGAATACAAAGCTTTGGACATCTTTCTTAAATGCTTCTGTATCTATAAATACTTTAATTTTCTTTTGTATTGGGAAAATTATGCTTGTTGCAATATATAACAAAAAGAATAGAATATATAATAATCGAGTTTCAGATCTTTCATCTTCTACAATGTTGAGTAAGAATCCAAGTTCAAATCAAAATTTGAATGGATTATCAGCTTCTGGTTCAACAAATATTGTAAGAGGTTCTTTTGATAAAGATATTTCAAGAATATTAACTACATCTCCAAATATTATAGGTGGAGGAATTAGTACAAATTTGTTAAATGAGTTAAATTCAAGATCAATAGGGGATCATTTTATGAATAACTTTTTTAAGACAGGATCTTTTTCAACAAATAAAAATCAATTTATGGATTCAATTTCAAATATTGATTATATTTTAAACTCAAATAATGAGGATAATTATAATATGAATAAATATAATGATATATCATCAATGATAGATTTAAATGATCATTATTATACTAATATTCCAGGAGAAGGTACCAACAATTTTATAAATAATATAAATTTGATGAGATCAATACGTTCTGGTATGAATAACAATGATAATAATCCAGTAATTTCACATTCAACATTAACATATTCAAATCTAGCAAGTATATCAAACATTAAAACTTCAGCTCTTTCATTTATGTTAACAATTCCTCAATATGCAACTTCATATTTATCTTATCAAGGAACAATTCCATCATCTTCAGAAAATAATATGATCAATACTTATTCAAATTGTGAGACAATTTTTCTAACAATGGGAATAGTTATGTTTATTTTTTCTTCATATGTAATAAGGCTACTTTATCAAATAAACAGAACATCAGTAAGAACTCATTCTTGGTTGCAAAATATTTTACATAGAACTCCACCAGGAGCAGGGATTTATATTGTGATAGAGAAGGTTCTACTTGTAATTAACTCAACACCACCTTTGCTTAAGATTTGTGGATTTGATATAACAGAAAAATTGTCAGGGTTTTGTCTTTATATTTTTACACCACTTGCAATATTAACCTTTTTCAAGTTTACAACTTAAGAAGAGCAAATTTTCCCGCCCAATCCCCGCGCAAACATGCGCATGCACGTGCTGCACTTAACCAGGTACCGGGGTGGGATAAAAAATATATAAATATAATATACATACATGAGCCACTAGTTTTAGGCATATAAATTTTAACATTAAATTTATGATTTTGTTTGTAATTAGATAGAAAGTTATTAAATTAAAAGAAATCTTCAAAAAAAGAAAGAATGAATTAGAAGTTTAAAGCTCATCCCTGATTTGAGAATCCGGACTAATATTTTGCTCAGCTTGATCATTATCTTCAGAAACCTCTAGAACTCTATCAGTTATAAATGTAGTAACAGTTTTAGAGGTTATTTCCTCATCATATAAGAACATCTTGGAAACTTTATCTTCTCCAAATGGGAAATAGTATACTAAAGGAATTTTCTCAATTTGCATATCAATTGGATTGTCATTAAACTCTACATCGAAAGCGGAGACAAAAACACGGAATTTGGAATCTTTTCCAAATTTTGAAGCAATTTTTGAAGAGATCGAGTTCCAAATTGGAAGGAGATCCATGCACCCTGAGCACATTTCAGAATAGTAAAGGACTATCAGTGCATTATTTGGGTCTTGGATTAGCTCTCTGATGGAAGAAGGATTTAGCTCAAGAAAATGATATGGGGTTGTGAAATATTGTTCAACACTAGCAGAGACCTTTTGCTGTTTCATTATTCTCTTACTTTTATAAAAAATGGGTAATTTTCTATTCTTAGCCTGAGAAAGTAAATATTCAAATCCATGTTTTTTAATTTCCCCTTCAGTAAGCAGGAATTTATCAGACTTCCCGGAGTTCCCAAGCTCAAATTTGGATTGTCGAAGTTTCAAGAGGAAGGTTCCATCATTCACATGAGCATCCCTTCGAAAACCAGTAAAGTTTTCTACCTCCTGTTCTAATCCTGGTAATACAAGCCCAATCATTAAATCCTTATCTGGATCTTCTGGGAAAAAGTTAGCCTTTGCAAAAGCTCTCAAAGATTCCATTGAATCATGATCTAAGTACTGAATATTGCTAGATCCATACCGATCTAGAGTGTTGCTTCCCTTAAGGAAAGCTATTAAAGAGTTAGAACTTTCGTGTACATACATAATTTCATTACCTTTAAAAGAGACATATGGCCTTATGCAAGCTTCAATAAAGACAGATAAAATATCTTTGTTCCACTCTAATAATCCCAAGATCTTTTTCTTTGCAATATAAAGTTCTTTTGGCTGAATATTCATAGAGTCATGCTTATCTGAATCAGGCAATCTATAAATATGTAATCCAATATCGGCCTTGTATTTAACATAAATAATGAATGCTTTAACGGAAACTCCAGTTAGTCTTAACTTTTCGAGTGTGTTTTTTACGACATCAGTTCTCTTAGTACCTGGTTTACCATAATAAACAATAACAGGGAGATTGGAGGAGCGAACTTTTGTTTCCAAGTCAAACTCTATCATAGCCTTTTCCAATGATTCACTATCTCTGGCATCATGTTCAATGAAGAGAGCATTTTCTTTTGCAAGGATAATCGAAATCATTGATTCTCTTTCCAAACCAGTTAGATGGCTTGGATATGCCTCAAATTTGTTTATACTTCCAAAAAAGAATAGCAGCTTTGGAGGATGGTGAATTTCAAATTTCTTTTGAATTGAAGATTCCTCACAATTTAAAACAGCAATTTTTCCTGTTCCTTTTGACATTACTACGTTTGAGTAAACATATCCAAGACCATGGATTATATTTTTTGAAGTAGTGGAAGAATCATAAAATAATACTAGTACAAGATTATTTCCATCAATGAATTCTTCAAAGTTGTCATCATTCAATTTTGTAACATCTTCAGGGATTTCAATTTCTTTATTGCATGAGATATTCGAAATTAATATTACCAAGACGGCAATAAATACAGCCAGTTTTTCCGTAAAAATCTTCATATCTTTATCTCTTATCAATCTTTTGATTATTTACTTTTTTCCTTAATTGAAATCTCAAAAACAAAATCACACCAAATATCACTGATTAATAATTCTATAACATTAAAACTTAAAATATCTTCAACATAATATTTCTCCTACCTTACGTCCATATCTTATATACGTATTCCACTCTAATCACCGACGAAATATCCCATTTTTTCGTTAATATTATTTCTTACGTATGCTAATACATGTAAATCCATTATTTTGTGGGGCCCCGCCTATATACCGGTATTGAATTTCACCAATTACGTGTAATGCAGGTAATTGCATGCAACTTGCAAACATTTGCAAGTTCATGTGGACAAACTACAAATCAGAATAGATAAGTTTAAGGATGGAGTTTCAGAATTTTGAATAAATTTGAATATATTACAAAAAAAAAAATACAAGAGCTAATATAATTATTAGTGATTATGAGTGATTTGTATGATAGGGAATATTGAAAAGAGAAGATCAAAATCAAATTAATAAATTTTCAAGTTTGCTTTTGTTTATTATTTGGCTTCCATCCATCTTAATTTTTTCCGTTTGCAATCAATTTAATTCATTAATCGATACCATGTGGCGGCGCCAATGTGTGCAATTGGTGTGTTAATGCACACTGAAATAAATAAATAACATAAAGAAATAATATTTAAAAAAACCAACGAGAAATATGGGATTGTGTGATAGAGAAAGGTATTTAAGGTGCATGGAATTAAAATAGTGTGAATAATCCTATAATAAACAAATGGATAAATTTGGATGAAATTAATAATAAAGTACATTTAATATTAGATAAGTGAGAGTCTATACTTGAATAAGAATATAATAACATTTTATTGCAAATAAGTATATAATATATATTTATATATATTATATATATAAATATATACATATATAAAATTTATAAACAATATTATAGTCATTTATTGAATAAATCAAAAATATTCACAGTAACAAAAACCAAAGGGGAAACCAAACTTTTTTTAATGAACTTTAAAACGAATTTCTTTAAAGGTTTTAATATATTTAATTAAAAAGAGATATTTGAGAATATTAAAGAATTAATAAATATTTTAATAAGATTACAAATAAACAAAATTTATGTAAAAAGATATATATGAGAAAAAGATGAGAATACAATACATCATATTATTTTTATGTATCGTGCTCTTAAAGCTGGCACAGAATGGTATGTTGGCAACTGATGTTGTAAACCAATCAAGTTCTGAGTCTTCATATGAAGAAACTGAAGGTAGCAAAGCTGAGGATTCAGCATCAGCTTCAGATTTAAGTAAGCCTGATGATAAAGGTTTTACAAAAAATGAAGGTTCTGTTCAAAGCACCTACGCTGATGATGATGATGAAGGTTCTGGCGAATTAAGTTCTGAGGGAGAAGCTTCAGAATCTGAGATGAAGGAAGGCTCAAAATTATCGGAAAAAAATAGTGAGGAGATTCCAATAAATCAGAGTGAAAGCCAGCAATTGAATAGCCAAACAGAACAAAAACAAGATGTCCAGATTCAAAATGAAGAGGAGGGCGGAGGAGCATCTTTATCAGGAGACTTTGTTTTAAGTGATAAAGAAAGCTCAAAAAGATCCGAGGTCACTCCAGAGGAGTCAATAGTTCCAGCCTTATCAGGCCAAAATCAAGTTGAAAGTTCAAAGGATGATGATGATGATATAGTCAAAGATGTATTACCTACTGAAGATCCAAATGTACAAAAGGCTTCAGATTCTATTAAGGATGGAATTTCTGGAAATGCTATTGGCCATGTTGCACCAGCAACTCTTGATGTATTGTTAGGCGTAGTACAGCCAACAAGATCTTTTACCAGTGAGCCACAAACCAGGCCATTGCAGACACAATTTGGAAGAAAAAGAAGCATAGATGATGGCGAAGAACCCAAATCATCAAAGTATTTGCCAACTCCAACATGTTCTGATGTTATAGAAAAGTTTGAGTGGAATAAAGATTTAATTGGTACCTCATCTCAGGCAGCTTTTAAAATAATATTCGGTGAAATTACGGCTCTAAAGTCTATGACAAATATTCAAGCTGAAAAGACTATTACTGCAGCCTTTGACGTTCTTAAGGATCCTGCTGCAGAAGGGATCAATCCTCAAGAGGCCTTAGCTTTGTATGTTTGCGAAGCTGATAAAGATCATGGGAGATCAGTTTACCAGAAATTGATAGAATATGGATATCTTTCATCTCTACTTCATCCAATTGCTCATAAAATGTGGGGATGTGTTAAATATGGTCATTATTATGATTCTGCTGGTAATAATCCTTTGCATCTTGCAGCAATGTCTAACAGTTTACAAGTTGTTGACTTTGTTTTAAGATTAATTAAAGATCCTGTTGAGATTAAGATTGCTTTAGAGGAGAAAAATAACTCCAACCAGACTCCACTCGATGTTGCTGTTGATGAAAGACGCCCTAGTATTATTAGAAGACTTAAAACTACATACAGGACTATGTCTAACTTTGTTAAGAAGCTTGATCCTGAAGCTGTAATGGAGGAGAAGAGAAAACAGAAAATTATGACAGAAACTGCTGCACTGTTCTGTAAGCCTGTTTTAAAAATGAGTTCAAATTATGAAGAAGTAGTTAATACAGCTATTGAAAAAGGAAAGGAAGTTAGTCGAATTATGGATAATTATGCCTTAGAGGAATTAAACAAAGAATCTGTTCAAAAGAATCTTCGTGCTAAAAGAAAGGAATATAATGATAGAAAGGAGTTACTCTTATCTGCACATAAACACCAGAAAATCCAGCCTCATAATCCTGTTGAACTTTCTGAAAGTATTCTCGAGGACGAAGTTATTAAATTTGAACATGATGATGATCACCACCGTCATAATCATCACCATCATGCCATTGAGCTTCAAGACATACAAGGGGAAATTTTAGATGAGGCTAATGAAAGTAATAGTGAAAACAACATTGAAAAGAAAGCTTCTCATGAAGAACAAAGTGAAGTTGATGATAAAAAAGCTCAGGAGTCTGATAAAGGCGAGGATGAGCAAAGTACAAAACCAAAAAGCTTCCTTGAAAAAGTTCTTTTCTGGTCAATTATCATCTTCTGTATTGTCTTCACTGTGGTTCTTTTACTCATTTGGTTTGCAACTAAAGTTTAAGTTACCCATTTCCAATAAAAAAAAATATTTGGGATCATCTATTAAGTCAAAACAGAGAAAATGATTAGAGAAAATTAATATTAAACCACTCAATTATTTAAGTATTATTTAAATTAAGTTTAAGCTTTTATTATTAATATTATAACCACCAGATTTTACTAATTATTTCTATCTTCTATTTTTTTCTCTCTCCCCTTTATAATCAAATATTATTCTTTCGGTACCTGAACATGAAAGTGCATCTTCCCGCCTTTTCAATTCTGATTAAAAAAATTTGTGTGTGTGCAACTTCAAAAATATTGGTTTAAATATAATGAAGAAAATCTTTTTTTTAAAAAATTATGTGTGTCTGAATTTTTTTTTGGTAATTCTAAATAAATTTTATTTTTAAAAGAAAGTTTAAGTTTGATGTATTTATGAAATCTAACAAATCTTAATTTGTGTAATACTATATTTGGTATAATAAGAGGAAGAGTCGACAAAGATGAGGAGACAAATCTTCATCTTTCCTTATATCCATTATAAGTATTATCTATTTTGTTTGATTCTATTTAATACTTTATTTCTAGGGTTAATTCAGAGTTTTCCTGAAGATAAAAAGGGAGAGGTTTTTAAAGAAATTAATACAAGTTTGAGAAGTTCTTGTAAGTTTTACAATGTAAAAACATTATAAATCCTTATTACTCATTATTTTTCTTAGGTTATGATATAGCCAACTATCTTAGCCAGACAATGCAAGAAACTCCACCTTCAGTAGTTGGATACTTTGAGCTGATAGATTGTCTTGAGAACCCCAAGCATGAGACTGATTTAGAGGATAGGGCAAGATCTGCAATTGAAAGTATGGATAATATAATGCAGGAAATCCCAACTCAGTTTATAGGTACATTATTTTATACATGTACAGTAAAAGTAAGTTATTAGCGAGAAAATATCTCAAATTAATTAACTTAACTTAAACTTTAACTCAGAAAATTGACACATTATTGACGGCAATAATCAGAAATGGGTTTTTTTATGCAACCAAAGAACTGATTAACAGAAAAATCTATGGAATCCAACATTTGCTTCATGCAAGAGATTCTTCTAAAGAAAATGTTGTCCACTTAGCAGTTAGAGCAGAGTCAGTGATTCTAATAGATTTGCTATGGAAACATCTAAGCAACCAAATAAGATTTCTTCTAGATGAAAAGAATTATAGTGATGAAAGACCAGTAGACCTCTCAGAGGAAATTAGATGTACAACATGTACAACTAGACTTAAAGAAATATATAGAATAACTTCTCAAGCTCATTTATCGGTAAGTTAATAGAAAATAAGTAATCTTATGGAAATGAATAACCTTAGTCTATAGGAATTACCACCGCCTCCTCCAGTTCCTCATATTCCAGAGTTGGAAGTGCTGCAAAGTGTTGAAACAAATGATTATGAAGATGGAAATAAGAACTTGGATGATGATTCCAGTGAAGAGAGGAGTGACAGTAAGTCAAATACTACTAAAAAGAATATTAGAAGAGTTAATAGCAAAGAAAAAAGGAGGAATGAACTAAAACACGACTACTCTGAAAGCTTTTCTCCTTTAGATAGTGAGGAGGACTATTCCAGACTCCATAATAAAGGATATATTGATTTGAATGGAATGATTGCAGCAGAACAAAAAAGAAACATCTTTGATAGCAAGATGATTCTAGCCATTACATGCACCATTGCATTACTGATCTTTATGATATCTTGTGTATGCCTCTTAAAAAAGTAACTACATCTTCTATTCCTCTCTTTTTTGATTAATTATCACACAAAGTTACTTTGCCAAATAAAGAAAAAAAGAAAGTATCGAATTTATCTGCTAACCAGATACCATGCATAATTTAAATGTGGCGCCTTTTGGCGGGTATGTGAGATCTCGAAATCAGCCATATTTTGGCTGAATAAAGAAAGTATATATAATAGTTATCTGGAGTGAATAAATGTTGATTTTCTTAGTTGAATAAGAAACAAGGATATCGAAGCTCAGATAACATTTGAGGAAAGGATGATTTTTTTTAAGCTGTGAATCTTGAATCTGTTATAATTTAGTATTATATATTAATTTTTTATAGAGTAAATTCTTTTTGTATGAATGAGAATTAGGCGCCAATGCTTGTAATAGAAAAATTGGTTTAATAAAAGGATTAATATATAAGGAAAATCCTTGTATTAAATTTAGTTTCTTCTATAATACTGGAATAGAAGGATGGAATAGGAATAATTACATAATAAAAAGAGCTGAAAAGGAATATTATTGAAACATTTTTCGGATTTGATTGGTTTATTAACACGAGTGGATCATCCAAATAGTTAGTATTCACATTAAATATTATAACTTTGGAATAAGACTTGAATAGACGTATTAATTGTGAGGTACTTGAGTGTTTATTATTTTGTGATGCACTTAGTGTGTGTGAATTGTATGTGGAATTTAAAATTGATTGATTAATTGGAATTTTGAATAATGTTAAAAGAAGAAATAATGGATTTGATTAATAAGTCGTCTTTAACAATATCAACAGGAGGAATTGTAGCACCAGTAAACGAAATAAAGACCAATTTGGATATTACAACAAACCTTGATGAAGTTGTTGTGGGTAATGAGAATCTTAATCTTTCAGGATTTAACAGCCAAACAGGAGGAACTTCACAATCACCAAAGCATTTGCAATTAAGTTTATCAAGTAGAAACATAAAACAGAACCAGACAAATTTAAAAAATTCACTTGGTAGAAAGAATGGGTCTCTCAGTGCTTTATTTTCTCAACAATTAGGAGGTACCATTAGTAATTTAAATTCAACAAATAATACATCAATTGCTACAACAAGTTTGAGTCCAATAACTGTAGCAGAAACAAGTACTAGCGGGCTTATTCATTCTCCTACATCTTTAATCGGTAATTCGTCTCTTCCCCTATCAACAAAACAAAAGCTTGGACAAATTCAAGGCCAATTACTTGGGTTAGAGAAACAATTAAGAAATGATACTCGCCAAAAAAGGGAATATGAGGAGAATAGGCTCCAAGTATTAAAGGAGAATACAATGAAGTTAAAGAAGGCCATAGAAGCTGAGAACCAACAAAGAAATGAAATCCAATCAAACATGAAGAGAAATTTTGAGGAACAAATGTCTTCAATACAACAAAGATTAGAGGATGTGTTTTCTGGAAAATTGGACCAGCTTTCTATAGCTTGCAAGAGTTTGGACGAAAGGTTATCTGTAATTGAGAAAGAGATGGTGAGCGAAAAATCACAAATAATTGAGGAATTCGAACATAAGCACCAAAGTCTTGTGAATGAAATAATGAATGCCAAGTCAATTGCTGAGAGAGAATATAATATAGCAGAAGAAAAGGAGGAGCAAATGAAACTGTTCTTGAAGGAGCTTGAGAATCATGTAGAGGAGGAGATTGGGAGAGAAGTTAATAATAAAGAAATGGTTTTGAGTTCAATAAATGATAGTTTTAACCAGCTCAAAGATAAGATTGAAAAGACTCAAGATAAATTCCAAAACTTCGTACTTGAGGAGATTGCTCACATAAAAAACGATATTGCAAAAGAATCCCAAAATAGAGAAGCTGCAGATGATGACATTGTCCAGGCCTTAAACCAGTATACAAAAGCTCTTCAAGATGTATTAAAGATAATTTGTTAATGATTATAGACAGAATTTAGTCACTTTTAAAATTATTATGATTTGAATCTTGTTTTTTTTCCTTATTACATTCTTACATCCCAAAGTAAGCATCTTCCATCATCTCCTGTAGATACCATCCTTAATACGTTGGTTCCTTGAAAACCGAATTCTACGATTTTCATGGATAATATTCCACTTTTATGCCCTTTAAGAATTTTAACATTTTCTCCTGTTCTAAAGTCCCATAATCTAATAGTTCCATCTAAACACCCCGTTGCAATTAAGGTATTGTTTCTATCTCCACCCCAGCATATACTAGTAATACCAGGCAAGACTCCATTTGAATGTTCCAATTCCTGATTCTTCATTACAAAATTTTCTCTATTGTATTCATAATTCCAAACAATTAATTCTCCAGACATATCTCCAGTAGCTAACAGAGGATCTTCTAAATGATTAATGAATTCAATGCAATCTAGAGAATCATGATGTCTGTTGTTTAAGCTTAGAACTTTGCCAGTATCAGGTTGAATTAGAGAAAATAAACCATTAGTAAACCCAACAGCAAGTAACGGATTCTTTTTGTGACTTCTCATTGAAACTATACCCAATTCCTCTAAATAAGATGAGTCACCTGCGTTATTAACAAAACTATTTCTTGTAATTTTGTGCAAACTTTCTCCATTTTTTGGATTCCAAATAATTACGCTTCCATCTAGAGATCCTGTGCAAACTATTTTACCTTCATTACTAAAATCTCCGCATGTAATACTATCTCCATGACCAGAAAGTACAGATAATACTCTTCCATCAGGAGCCATCCATAGCCATCCTGTTCCATCTACTCCACCTCCAAATATACATGGTCCACGCGGATGCCACCTTATGAATTCAAGCTCATCAGATGGACCCTCCAGAATTGAAATAAGTTGGCCTTCATTTGAAACTTCATTACCATAAACTCTTATAGTTCCATCACAACCTCCTGTTGCAAAATATTTTCCATCCGTTGAATAAGAAACGCATGAAACTGTATCTGAATGACCTTGAAATACTTTTTCAAAACCTAAGTTAAGTCTCTCAGTTCCCTGCTCACTAGAATAGACAGGATTTTCTGGTAAATTTGATACATATGCTTTATCGTCACATCCTCCGAATAATATTCGACCTCTTCTTGTAGGATCTATATCTATACAGCAAATTGGAGAATCAATTGATAAGATTGTAGCTGATGATTCATCAGGAACATCAAAGAGTGGCATTTCCTCATCTTCATCATCCCTAAAAGTTTTATTTAGTGCGATTTTAATATTAATCAAGTTCTAATGTTATTTTCTTTTAACTTACCTATCAAGCTCATCTCCAGATACTATCAATACTGGATCTTCATCCATTCCAGTATATTCTTCATCTGAAATATTTGAATCTATTTCCATATCCATCTTTAGTACTTAAACAAACAAATTCTCACAACTTTTTCCTAAATAACACCAAATCCAAATTTTTTTTTCTTAATGTCAAGCTTAAACTTTAAATAATATTTCGACTTCCCGCCCAGTCTAAAAAAGGCAATTAATTACCATTTTAGAATTATGGAATAAAAAAAAATTCCGATTTGCTAATATTAAATATTATGAGTCGATCAATATTAATGAATCTCTTGCAATATATAAGGGTAGATAAAAATGATTATTTGTTGATTTTTAGTTATTACCCTTGATTCAAATTATTTACTTTTTTACTTGTATTTTTTAAGCATAGGTTACTTTCTTCTCAATTTCACTTATTGTAGATTATTTTCTGGATTATAGCCAATTCAATAATAAATAAGAAACATTATTTATTAAATTTACATCCACAATTATTATTATTATATATGCATTTTTTTTTAATTAACTCTCGAAATTATATTTTTAATATTTAAAATTCATCAATGCAACCACTTCTAAACATCTACTTCTTACATGCAATTTTTCCACACATAATAGTAATTGCATATACCGGTATGACAATTTCCACATGCAAACTTATTAAAAAAAATTATACACGTCATCAGAAATATTTAGTACCGGTATGTGTGAAAATTAATAAATTTCATGTGGACAAAATATTTTTGAAATAGAAATAGTATTAATAATTAAAAAAAGAGTAAATAAAAGTTGAAGTAGACAAATAATATTAAATGTTGGTAAAAGACCAAGTTCGACAATTTCTAGTGTTTTACTTGCTAACAAAACAAGTTAAGAGGTGTGCAAAGTTGCAAATGAAGAAAAGACCTGATGAGATAAATACACATTCACTTGTTTGAATTATATTTGGGTTAATAAATATAAACACAGCAGTTGAGAAATCTTGAATATTTTCTGATTCTATAATTTTTGAAACCTTTTGCCACCTTAAATAAAAGATAAATTAATATTTATTCAGGAAATTTTAAGTAAGCATTAAGCTATAAAGTGGAATTAATAAATGTAACTTACTTTGCGGAATTTAAAATCAGTTTTGAAATTGGTGCATTGCTTGAAAACAAATATTCCTCATTTAAAATTTTAGTGTATCTACCTGTAATTATTGTTGAAGAGTATGAAGATGAAGTACTTTCTGGGGTGAAAAAGATTATTTCGAGATTTTTCAAGTTATTTAATAATGGTAAGATCCACTCTCTTTGGTAATTATGATAAAACAATGAAAGAAACAAAAATAATTCTTGGATATTCATAAACTTCATTGAAGATAGAGGTGTATAAATATTTGGAAATAGAATTTCATTCTCATCATGACTATTATTTTTATTCATTTGGCAGTTTTTCAGCTTAATTCTCTCATGACGCAGCTTGTTGATATTATAAAGTAAGAGATTCTCAAGTTCTGATCTGGTTTGTTCAAAATTTGACATTTTATTTTGCAAGGAATATTTTTCATTATTTTTATTTCTCTTTCTAAATGGTGAATAAGCGCCTCCAATTTCTTCAGAATACTTATTGTTTGTATGCTCAAGCCCTGGACTCTTGTTTAACTTATTTATTGAGATCTTATTGCGAATTTTATCTGCAATATCACTTATTTGGACTTCATTTTCAAGTGGCTTTTTATTACTATTTATGAAGCGAAATTTATTCAAGGCTGATACTTTATTAATTTGGTTTCTTAATGAGTTTATCAATGCTGAAGATGACTTATTTATGCTTTCTTTATTTTCCTCATTTTTCTCACTTTGGAATTTCATTTTCTTTTTTCATCAAAATATTTATACATACAACACTTATAGCAAACTTTCAATATAATTCAATAATAATAATGACACATTTCGTATTCAAATTATTCAATGAAGCTAAAGTTATAATATCACATTTATTCTGGCATGTTAATCTATTTTCGATATTCATTGAACAGCACATTTATGTATTTCGTGGGGTTATTTGGGCGCGCCCAATATGCATCTAAGCTAATAAGTTCAAGAAGAGAATAATTGTAACATAATAATAAAGGGGGAAAAATACAAAATTATTATTTAAAACGACAATTTTTTTTTTAAATTAATAATTTCATACATTAATTTGAGAATCAACTCTTAAAGTTTGACAAGTAAGAAGGTGCGACAAATTCAAATTTTGATTTCACCAAAAGCCACCCTCCTTATTTGAAAGGAAGAAAGAAAAACAAACTAGGGATTGAGTGAGTAGTAATAATGGAAATAAGTATTAAGGATGATTTTGAGAAGGCAAAGTCTCTGATGGAGACAGACTTCAAATTATCAATTCCAATATTAATCGAATTGATTAAAAAAGACAACTTGGATGAAATAGAAGATGGAACCAAAATTCAAGAGCAGGCAATCTATACATTAGGAGAAATATATATGAAACAAGGCATGGCAAATGAATTGAAAGAGCTTATTAAAACTATTAGACCAATAATTGGTGGACTACCAAAAGCTAGAGTTGCAAAGATTATTCGAAATCTAATGGATATGATGTCAAAAATTCCAGATACCGAAAAACTACAAGAACAACTTTGTTTGGAGTGTATTGAATGGTGCTTAGAAGAGAAGCGTACATTCTTGAGACATAGAATTACTGCTCGTTTAGCAATGGTTTATTTGAACTCTAGTCAATTTGTTAAAGGTTTAGACTATATTGAAAAGTTGATTAAAGAAGTTAAAAAGGTTGACGATAAGATTCTATTAGTGGAGGCTTATTTGATAGAAAGTAAACTTGAGTATAGAATTCGTAACTTACCCAAGTCTAAGGCAGCTTTGACAGCAGCTAGAACTAATGCAAACTCCATTCACTGTCCTCCTCTCTTACAGGCTGATATAGATCTACAATCTGGCATTATACTTGCTGATGAAGAAGATTTTAAGACATCATTCTCGTACTTTTATGAAGCTTTCGAGGCATTTAATATTGCAAATGATGAAAGAGCCTTGCAATCATTAAAGTATATGTTGTTATCAAAGATCATGTCCCAACAAACCAATAATTTAGCTTCTCTACTTTCTGGTAAAAATAAAGTTAAGTTCCAGATGAGAGAGATTGAAGCCTTGAGAATGGTTGCATCTTGCTGCGAAAATAGATCTCTTAGTATGTTCGAGGATGTTTTAAAGAATTATGAAACCGAGTTAAGCAGTGATATGGTCATTCACAGACATATTAATAACTTGTATGAAAGTTTGATGGAACAGAATATTTTAAGAATTTTGGAATCTTATTCACACATTGAAATCTCTCAACTTGCTTTATTCCTCAATCTTTCTTCCGAAAGAGTTTATTCCAAGGTTATTGAAATGATTTTAAACAAGTTGATTCAGGGAAATATTGATCAAAGAACTGAAGTTCTTACTATCTATGATGAGAATCAGAATTCTAATTTAAAGATTCCTGAACTTATCTCTACATTCGACAATCTTTCAAATGTCGTTGATGTTTTATATGAAAAAGCTACCAGGACAGTATAAAAGAAAGATTGATGAAGAGAGTAGTTAATTTATTCGATGGAGTCTTGTGTTCCCTTAATTGGGTATATAGATCTATTGAATTATTTATATATCAATACTATCAATGCAAAATTCTACTCGGCTAATAGCAACTAAATAATTATCTAGAAAACGATCACCTTTTTCTTCTTCATTGTTTCTCTCCTCCTGTATCTTCAAATTCTTATCGATTGAAATAATCATATACATATATAACTAGGATGTAAAATTATATTAGATTTATAAACTAGCAGTTAAAATAATAAAGGAAAGCCATACTATGGTAAGAAAATACTAACTTATATATCTTCTAGTTCAACTTTTCTGAGCTTAATCTGAACCCAGCCTAAATCCCCTTCCTGAAAAGGCTCTAGGTTGAGCAGAGTTTCCTGAAAATGGATTGTAAGAAGAACCAGCTCTATTTACATTTGAATTTGGATAGTTAATTACATTAGGATGGCCATTTAAAGATGAAAAGTCATAGACATAGTTCTTAATCAGTAAAGAAGAGTAGTCAACAAATTTGTCAAAATGCTTTGGAGTTCTGGCTAAGAAGTTATTTGCGTTATTCTCATATATAATATCTCTAATATAGTAATAAGAATGTCCAGCTAATAATCCAATCAAATCGTCAATCAAAGAGTTACCAGTCAAAACATCCAAAAATAACAATGCATATGGTAACTGATAAGCTTGCAAAGTGAATCCCCAAATACTTACCAAAGAAGTTGGGAATTTCTTACTCCAGTAATAAATTATACCAAAAATCAATGAAGAGCCTCCAATTTTTCTTCCTGTGGGGTAATCAAAAGCAGTACCTATTATGTTAATTCCTGTCATTAAAATCAATATAAAATACAAATAAGACCCAGATGAGGAACCAACCGACCCACTTCTCTCTAATTTTGATGAAAATGATGTAAACATCCATTGGCTCATAATCCATCCAATACTAAATGGACCCACAAAAAAGAAGCTTGTGAGGAATCTCCAAATTTGTGCCTTGCGAAAAATGTACTCCCAATCAAAGAGAATATACCATGGATTCAACATACCAAAAGTTATTAATAAAGTTGAAAAAAATGTTATTGTGAGGATACTCCTCGTGATTGGAGGTAAGTTCTTATACCAACCTTGTGGAGATGAATCATTGAACATATTTTCCTTTTATAATAATTCTGGTCTTTTTAAGCAATTTTATTTTTTTAATATAATTTCTCAAAAAAAATTAACACGTCATTACCGGTATATAACTTTTTTTTTTTTTTTTACTTTGCCATTTTTCCCCCTATAATAAAAATATTCTCAATTTCTAAGGGGAGTTATGGCGCCAATATGGTTAATTAATAATATTCTTGTATTAACATATAAAGTATAACTTTCAATAATAGATGAAGTGCGGATTAAAGAATTTGCTGAATGATTTAAAGAGTTAGGGAAATTGAATATATTGTTTGATGAGGTTCAGGGTGACTTGAATGATATAAGAAGAGTGGAAAAGTAATCTAATTTAGGATAAAGAAGAATCCACCAAATCTTGAAATCTTTTTGTTGCTTCTTATTGTAATAAGTAATTGATATTGGTATTTATAATTCTAAATAATTCATACAATATGAATGGGGAATTAGGAAGTATTAGTACTGAAAATGACTCCACTGATAGATTATATAACTCAGTGTATAAGGGGAGTGAAGAAATAAATCTTCAGTCATTAGAAGCTGGTAATGATCCTCTTTCAATATACAAGCAGGTTTCATCCTTGAATGATTGTTTTGAAGGTAGAGATAATAATAACTTAAATTCACAATATCAGAACTTTGATATGGATAAAAAGCCGTTGAATAAAACTTTAGAAGATCTTTCATTATTTGATCCATTTCCAAGCACACAAGGAAGATCAGTTGAAGTTAAGCCTATGCTAGCTTCTCCAACAATAGTACCAGAGAGCCGAAGTAATATCAGTAACCCCACAACAAATATTAATAAATCCAGTTCAAATTTAAGAACATCCACAAGTGTTTCAGGTTTATTTTCTTCTTTAGCAAACACAGTAACGCAGAATATTAGTTCTCAAATACAGAATGCATTAAGAGAAACCACTTCGAATATGATAGTGAGTAATAGCAATAATCAAAAGGCTCAGGATCTATCCAGATGGTCAGAGATCCTTTCCAAGATTCATAATAATAAAGGTCCAATATCAAATACAAGTCTGGAAATTTGTGAGGCTGATGCGGAGAATATAACTAAAAATATGAGTATTATACTTCTTCCTGGTGAAAAGTTGTTGTTATTTAGTAAAGAGTGTGGAATTTCTGCTCAAGGTCTGGTAGGTCCTATTTTTGGATCCTTCATTATGACAAACTTTAGAATAATTCTTGCTCCTCTTTTCCAAAAGAATATTAACAATAAAGCATTGACAATAGTAAAAAGATTTTCAGTATCTTGGATGTACAAATCAGGCTTTCTTCATATTCCAATTCATTCAATAACTCAGATTGGGGTTAGCTCTTTGATTTCTGGTAATGATAATAATGGAGTAAACACAGAAGGCAGTAATAACCATACAATTCCAGGACAATATATTGGAAATAACTTGAATCTAGTAGGGTCATTAGGTACAACAATTGGAGGTTCAGGAATTGGGCAGAATGGCCAAATAAATATGAATTCCAAAAGTTGTACTTACACATTGGATATTTCAACCAAAGATTTGAGATCGATCCAAATTCTAATAGTAAGCTCTGAGCAAGACAAAAAGCTAATTCAAAATAGTATTCAAAATATTCTGAACGAGACTTTGCATAAAAACTTGTTTTCGTATACTTTTAGGGAGAATTTTGAGAGTTTACCATTATTTTCTTCAATTAATGGGATTTTTGAGTTTGATATTTTGAAAGAATATAATAGACAAGGAGTTCCAATATCATCAGGTTTAATTAATGAAAATACTTCAAGATTTCCTTTAAGATTCACAAATGTGAATCAAAACTTCGAGCTTTGTTCTTCATACCCAAGAATAATTGTGGTTCCTGAAAACATATCCGATTCACAACTAATTAAAGTAGCAGCATTTAGATCAAAGGGAAGAATACCAATTTTAAGCTGGACAAACCCAGATTTAAAGTGCACTCTATGGAGGTCTAGTCAGCCAAAATCTGCGTTTAAAAGATGTATTGAGGACGAGATGATGATAACAACCATTTCCAGCTTTTACAAAAATAATGGAGACCCAAAAGAAGAAAGACCTTTTGCAATACTGGATGCTAGACCAAAATTGAATGCATTTGCTAATAAAGCAACAGGAGCTGGATTTGAGAATATTGATCATTATACCAATTGTAAATTAGAGTTTTTGAATATTGAAAATATCCATAAGGTTCGTGATTCTTGGAATAAGTTGGTTTCAGTAATTCAAAAAACTTCATCAAATCAAGATTTGAGTGTTGGTAATGCTAATTTTGAGAAAGTGATGAATTTACTTAACCAAGGAGATATCAGTTCTGTTCAAGCTCAATCAGTACTTGCTTCTTTGAATAGAATGAATAATTCAGAGAATTTAACGGGATTAAAGTTGATTTCAGAAATAGATTCAACAGGCTGGTATGACTTAATTAGTATGATCCTTGCATCATCAAATAAGATTGTTGATCATTTGATTAGGGAAAAAGGAGTTTTGGTACATTGTAGTGATGGATGGGATAGAACTTCACAACTAACAGCACTTGCAATGCTTTGTATGGACCCTTATTACAGAACAATTCAGGGATTTCTTTCACTTATAGAAAAAGAATTCATACTTTCTGGTCACAAATTTCATTCCAGATCTGGTACTCCTGGCAAAGAATCTTGTTTAGAAAACGAGTCAGAAAGATCTCCAATATTTATCCAATGGTTAGATTGTGTTTACCAATGCTATAATCAGTTTCCAACAGAATTCCAATTTCATCCAAACCTATTAATTATTATTGCTGATCACTTAAATAATAGTTTATTTGGGAATTTTCATTGTGATAATGAGTATGAGAGATTTTGTATAGATTCTAGAAATTCGACGGTTTCTTTATGGGATACAATAATGTATTCTATTAAGAATAATTCTAAAGGTAATCTGGATAATGGCCAAGTTGAATCCCTTCTTTCTCTAAATTCCTCTATAATATTCCACAAAGAGCTTGTAAATCCTCTTTATAATCCCACACATACACAAGTCAGGACGCATGCTGATGTATTAATACTAGATTCTTCTTCTTTTGGAATTACTCCTTGGATGCCTTTTTGGTTCAGATTCACTCCAATTAATGCAAAGACTGTATCTAACCCACTTTTATATAGTAACTACTAAATATTTATTTATTTCTTAATACTTTTATCTCTCAAAACTTAACATTGATCATTTTCTTCCATAATAGTTCATCAAAAATTTTTTTAAACTTCGTTTATTTTCCAAAATATTTAATTGAATAATCTATTTATTAATCTTTAAATAGAATGCCTTGTTAATTTCCTTCTTGAACAAAAATTTATCTGAGTTTTATTAAGCTTAATATTTTGATTTGTATAGATTAACTCTTTATAAAATCACCATAGCGGCGTAAGGAGCTATAGTCTAGCGGTAGGACCCCGGATTTTGATTCCGGTAGCCTGGGTTCGATTCCCAGTAGCTCCTGTATTTCCACTTTTTTTTTGTCTTTATGGCGCCTATTTATTTTCGGGAAAGCCATCCCCCTCAGTGTTTTTTTCCTGATAAAACTTCCAAATCAAATTTTCCTTTGCTGTAGTTCTTCATATTCCACTTTTTTGGACAATATAATTCTCCGTAAATTTATGAATTCATAGACAATTCATACAAAACATCAATTAAGTAAGCTTAATAATTTTCTTCCTTGCAATTAGGAATAGTGCATAGCTTAATTGACTTGGTTATATTGTATTAATGTAATTAAAAAAAAAATGCAGTAAATTCTGTGGACTCTCAGTAAAATACAATTACTGAGAATAAGTAGTAAAATAATTAAAATAGACTATTTATATAATAATAATAATAATGATAATAATAATCAATTAAGAACTAATTTAGAAGATTTCAGATTGAAATCTTTGTTCAATAATTGATAGATTTGAAGTTAATCGTTTTATTTAAAATAACTTTAATATGATGATGAATAATTAATGGATGCTATTATTAATAAATATTCAATACATCCAATTGAACAATTATTACATTTAGCTTTTCTTCGTTATTACATTTCCCAGGTAAGGATTCTTGAATCAAGTCTCCCAAACTTGGTGAAGTTCTACCAAGATCTCCATTTACAAACTCTTTGATATATGTACCAGCTTGTGCTAATAAGTCCAAAATAAAGTAGTTATCATTAATTGGAGAAATCATGAGATCATATATTTTACGATCTCTATTTATATTTGGCCTTCGATGTAAAACGCGAACAGGAGTTCTTTGATTAAGGGTAATAGGAAATTTGAGTTTCTCTGAAATTTCATGATATTCATGGATATAAATAGGAGTAGATATATAGCAAATACAACGGTATGATTTTTGCCTATCATTAACTTCCTTATTCATTTTTTGAACCGAATAAGAATCTGAGAAATTTAAAGCTGATATTTCAATTCTTGAATTAGATTTCTGTATTATAGTATCTTTAAGTAGTTGTATGAAATTTTCTCTAGAAAAATACTTGGAATTTTCTTTCAAGTCCATAACCTGAATGTTTTTTGGATAAAATAAATAATGATGGGTTAAAATATTACCAATTTCTATAGCAAAAGGCCTTCCAGCTGGAGTTATTGATTGTTTAATCTTGACTTCTGTTGAGAGACAATTATTTCTGCTCTGATCATAATTTCGGTCTTCATTTAAATTAAGATCACGGTCAAAAAGTGTATTAGCATAATTTCCAAGCATTCTCACATCAACATCTTCTCTACCTGATGAAGAAAATGTGAATTTCTCAAAATTTATTAATTCTTTCAAAGAATTAATAAGAATCTCCTCGATAGAGGTATCAACAGTTATTTTGTTTTTATCGCCATCTGAAAATCCCCATTTTGATTGGGATATTCTTCTGGAAAATTTGATGTAACGGCCCAATAAGTATACATTATTCCATGTATAAGAAACAACCATAGAAAACATAAAGCCATTAGCATGTTCTAAATGCGTTGGAATTTTTGTTGAAAAAACAAAGTTGATATATAATTCACTATTTTGGTTAAGTTTTAAAGTATGAATTTGATTCTGAGAAATATCCAAATTTGTATTCATACCTTCATCAGAAGTTATTTGACTTAATAATAAGTTTCTTAGACAATTTTTTAAACTAAAGCACATCTCTTGATCAGAATTAAGCCTTAATTCTGGAGTAAATTCAATGGAAATTCCTGCTTCTTTAACTTTCAATCCAGTGTCATTAGATACTGCTGCAGTTAAAGCATTATTAAAAACTGTACCCAAGTACCCTTTAATTGATTGATGTTTTAACTCATCATTTATATCATCTTGTTTATATATAATATAAGTGTTAATTATTCCTGATTGTGTGTTTTGAACTGCCATAAACTTATTAGATTGTTTACGCCTTACTTTTTTAACTTCATTTGGAATCTTCAAAATACAATACTTTGATCTATTATCAATTAGTAATAAATCTCTACAGCTGTGACATTTTTCTTTGTTATTAGTTGATGATAAGTTTGCTAAAATTGCTTGTTCAGAACCAAATTTAAAGCTTTCAACATTGAATGAAGTCTTTCTAATTTCGCATCTCCAACATAAATTGTTCATTTCTATAGACCTTAATCAAATAAAAACTAAATGAATGTTGCATTATTGTTATTCCATTTGAATTTTGTGTTTTTAAATCCGCTATTAATAATTAATGTATCAAAATTGACAATTGGCGCCACCTTGTAAATATAGTAAAATCACTCTCTCCATAATATCTCAACTTGATCAGTTCTAAATCTTTGAGATACTGCAGACTCTTCCACTTTTGTGATGAAATTTTTTTGGTATGCTAATAATCCTGTATGAGCAATCATTGCTCCGTTATCAATGCAATAACTATCATCCATGCTACATACAATAGCTCCTCTATCCTTTGCCATTTGTTCCATCATTTCAATCAACCTTAAATTGCATCCAACACCTCCGACTAGTAAGATTGAATCTGAGTTTAATAGACTGATTGCTCTTTCTGTAACTTCAATTAACATTGCAAAAAGGGTCTCTTGCAAAGAAAAGCAGAAATCTTGATAAAAAGATTGTAATTTTTGTTCATCATTATTAAATTCTTTTTGTTTCTCTGCTATTAGTTCTTCTCCAAAAGTTAGAATTCCGGAAAATGATAAATCCATGCCTTTAACAACATAAGGAAGTGAAATTAAATTCTTTCCTTTTTTTGCCATTTGTTCAATATGGTATCCTGCTGCAGGATAATTGTCAAGTTTCATAACTCTAGCAAATCTATCAATGCAGTTCCCGATTGCAATATCCAAAGTTTCACCTAAAATTTTGTATCTTTTGTTGGCATAACCTATTATTTGAGTGTTTCCTCCTGACGCATATAGTACTATAGGATTTTCAACTTTAGTTACGAGTCTTCCCATTTCTATGTGAGCAACGCAATGATTTACTCCGATTAAAGGTTTTGACCAAAGCATGCTCAACATTCTTGCAACTAGAGCTCCAACCGCTAAAGGTGCACCCATTCCTGGTCCTTGTGTAAATGAAATAATTGTTATTGAATTCTTATTTATTCCGGATTTTTCTAAAGCCTGTTTAACCAAATGCAATATATTATTTCTATGAAATTCTGCAGTTTCTCTGGGTAAAAATCCAGAGCCCTAAAATTGATTAAAGTAATTAAAGTTAAAGATAAGGATTATTCAATATTATTTTCATTCAAACTTACAGGTGGTCCCACAAATGTCATTTTTTCATTTGCCAAGATTTCTCCTTTAGATGTTACTATTCCGACTCCTACCTTGTTTGCGCTTGACTCAATCCCAAGGGAAATTAGAACTTCATTATTAGATCCCTCCATGAATTTGATATTTCAATTTTGAGAAATCTTTTCAAATCTTTAATCTTTATTTAATTCAAAACATAAAAATAGCATTAACTTTTAATTAAGCTTTTTTAGCGGTAATATTTTATATATGGTTAATGTCATTTTTACTTTTATTTGACAAGATTTTTCATATCATTAAATTGATGTTATTATTTTAATTTTTACGGAGAAAAAAATGTTTTTGTAATTTTGGATTTTACCATTTATGATTTTCATTTTAACTAAATATAAACTTTGTTTTGTACTCACTTGATATTCCTGCTTTTAACTTGTTCTATTAATTTAAAGCAAAAAAAAATCGCAATCATCAGGATTTTTTAAATATATTCAAAAAATTAAATTAATAATACACGTAACTTTAATTTTTACTCATATTTACAATGCATTCATATTTCCACATACCGTTTTTTGCATGCAATTTTTATTTTTACTTGCATATACCGGTCATCCACATGTAATTATTAATTACGTGTTAAATTTAAAATAATAACAGCAATAATAAAAATATTAAGTTAATAATATACGAAAGATAATTCATGATAATTTAAGCTATAAAAACTAAGGAAAATTAGGATTCATTGAAATTGGTATTGAATTCTGAAGTTAAGTGGTCTTTAATTTCATCAACAATTGCACTACAGGAAGCTTCTGCAAGGGAAAACCCTTCTTCAATTCTTTTTGGGTCTTTAAAAAAGTCACCATTTGCTGATAAATATACAACTTGGTTTCTAATTGTACAAAGACCTATCTCAAGAGTAGAATAATTGCTTGCTCCAAGGTATGAAATTTCATTATAAGTTGGATCCAAAATCATAGAGTATTCATCTTCAGTTTGTTTTTTTCCATCATGATTAAATAAAGAATTTGAGTTTACAGCAATAATATTTGTTGCTGAAAAGAGTCCAATAATCTCAATTTTTGCATTGCAGAGAGATAGGCAAGCAGCTGAAATTGCTGCAGAAAATGCTGATCCATCATCGTCTATAATGTAAAAGTAGCAGTCAATACTGCTTCTTTTATACTTTTCATGGCATATAACTGAGCTTATAACTTTTTCAAGAAGAATTGATTTAATTTTTTCATCAGATTTTATCTCAATATTTTCAGTATTCACTTTGCTTTTTGCTAAAGCTGAATCTCTACAAAAGCTTCCAATGGTATATTCTACTGAAACTGATAAACCATCTTCGATTGGGTTTTGCTTGCACAAGTTTGGTCCATAAATCCCGCATAAAACCTTTGTATTTCCTATTGAAAAATAGGCTGAACCATCTGCATTTTCAATAACTCCAGTACGAATTGTAATTGGCCTCAATTCTTCAAATTGTCTATCATCATTACGAATCAATACCTTATTTTCAGATATTATGTTAAAATTTCCTGGATTCTCTTTTTTTAAAGTTGAAGAATCGCAATTTTTTACTAAGCTCTTATTTTCTGAAATTGGAGTTAAAGGAGGAAAAGAGTCAAAAACTACCATAATAATACTAAAGCTTGAATATAATTGAAAATTAAATACTTAAAGATTATGGATTATTTGTTTATTAATAATGGGCAATATAAATGCTGAAATATCAAAATACTGCTATTGTTGGTAATATTATAATATCAACTGAAACCTTTTTATTATATCTTCTTCTTCGTTCTCTATTTACAATGCCGTTTATATTATTTTTAATTAAAAATATTTAATTGAAAAAAAGCAGTCTCCCGCAACTCTAATGTAAAAAGCTACTAATTACCAGAATTTGCCCAAAAATTGATAAATAAATTTGTAATAAATACGGATAAATTCAATTTAAAGAAGCCCCAAAATTATAATTATTGTTTTAAAGAATTGGAAATACGCACTGTTCACATATTGCAGCGTGTTGTTGTTTTCAAGTTAACTTCAAAACATTTTTCATTTATAATTAATAAAGTAATATTTGGGTTTCAAAAGTTAAAATTGGATATATTAATTAATCAAGATGGAGAGCTCAGAAGTTATTTGGTGCTCAAGCAGTTATATTAGACCTGAAAATTCAGATTTAGAGAGTGAACGTAAATCTATCGTTACAGAATCCATATTAGAAACTGAATATAGAATTGTGTCTGCAAATGATTTAGGAGGTGTTCCATTATCTGGAAATGAAAAAGTATTTGCAGAGCAGCATCTATGGAATGTTCAACTAAATCCAAATCAAAACTCAAAAATTGCAGAAATTCAAGAAAATGTTACTAGAACAAGTTTTTTAGGTACACAAGAAAAAGATGACAATACAGTATTTTTCAATAATTGGGGTAAAATTGGAAGAATTATTCTTTTTATTTATATATCATTTTTGTCCATGCTACATGATATTACAGGAATTGTTATTCCTAACTCTGTTTATAAATCAGAGCTATCTGGCCCAGAGTTAAATATAGTATCAGAAACTCCAAGTATTGCATATATATATCCATATTATTGGAAATATATATTGGAGCCTATTAGATATATAATATCTATAATATTCTACTTTATTTGGGGTATTGAACTTACTCCAAAGAAGGAATTTGATAATAAAGATGAGGATTATAGAGAAAAGTTGGTAAAGGAAGAAGGAATTACATGGATACCTCGTACATTAAATATAGTTCATCCTATTAATGGCTTTAATAATACTAAATGTGGGATAAGTATTTACTCAAGACCATCAGAAAGTACTATTAGAACATGCAAAGGATTACGTACTAGTACAAGGGAACATAGAATAATATGTAATTTATCTCAATCAGAAAAGAATAATAAAAGAATTCGGTTTGTTGCAATCAGGCCAATAGGAAATATTATAGCTATTGGTTATTCAAATAATGTATCAATATGGGAATACAGACCTTCTATATTAAGTAATGGGAATACAGGAATCAATCAATTAAACCCAATTAATGGAGGAGGATTAAGATCATTAAGTGATAATTTAAATTTAAATGGAAAATGGAATTATATATACTCTGTTGATCTTTTTAAATTAAATAGTATTTCATGGTCAAAAGATGGATCATCGTTATATATTGGAGATGGATCATCAATTAGAGAATTTAATTACACTTATTTTGTTACAAGTGATTCAAAAAAATTGGGTTATTATATAAACTCTGAAAAGTTTATTAATAATGGCTATGTTGTTGCAAGAGGACCTACTTTAGCACATGATTGTGTTTCCATTGCTGTTTCAGGAATATTTTCATTAATTGGAACAATTTGGGAGGGCGGATATTTTAGAATATATGATACATTTACTTGGGAAAATATACAAATTTGTCATAAATTTGGATTAAGATCAAAAACATTTATTCCAAAAGTGGAGTGTGTCGATAATCTTCTTGATAAAGATTCATCAAGCTTTTTATTTGCAGATGATCAAAGTATTTATGAGACTTTGCTGACTAATCAAGAATTAAAAGAAATTAAAAAATCAAAAACAATCAATGTTTCTTCAGTTTCTGAATCTCAGATTTCTAATGGAATCAGATTAAGAGAATTACCAATTCATTCAAGAAATCGTGAAAAAACGATTTTGAATTTTTGTACAACTTTCCAAAGAGTTGCAATAGTCTATAAAGAATCAAATATGGTCTGGTTATATTGTTATTTAATGTCAGCTAACACTCCTAGTAAACTTATGTTGATTGGAGTTATTCAAGATTTTGGAATTCCTTTACAAATAAGTATGCAAACAATCAATGAATCTAACCATCTTGTTTCTGGAACTATGTTATCTGTTAAGTGGCAGAATTCTGATAGATTACATGGAGAGAATTCCCAAATTATTCAAAGTGTTGATTCATTACAAGCAACAATTAAAACATATCCTTTATTTCACTATTTACAGTGAATAATTTAAAAAATTTGGAAATTTCAACCCCATTTTCATTTTTCTTTTTTTTTTTTTTTAATGAGTTCAGCAGATAAATCAACCATTGCATATGATGCCACATGCATGCAATTTCAAAAATTTCCTATACCGGCGAAACTTCCAATAATTTGAGAATTTTATTAAGGAAAAAAAATCCTTTTCAGTGCATTTGCCTGGAAGTTTTTGATTTTTTTCTAGGAATTTACAAGTTTGGAGGCAAAGAAGTAGAGAACTCTGAATTATTTTTCATCTTAATTAATCATAAAAAGACAAGAGCTAAAAGAGCTAAATATTGCAGACAAAGATTGGAAATTTAATATGAAACCAACATCTAATAGATTAAAAAGAAACAAGTTTATTTGATAACATATGATTTAACACTGGTAATTTGTTATATGAAGCCTTATTTAATTAAGTACAATATACGGAATAATATAATTTAAATATATATATGTATATATTAGATATATAATATTTTATATAAATATTAATTTATATTAATATAATAATATATACATAGTAATATTTATACATTAATTATATATATATATTTAAATTATATATATTATATAATTAATGTCATATAATAAATATATACATAAATAAACATATATTTAAATATATATTCATTTTCAAATTAAACAATACATTATTTAAACGAAACTAATAAAAAAATCAAATATTAATATTTATAATAATTTATCGTCAACTTGGTGAGGGGAAACAAATTCGAAATTAATTAAATTTTTTATATTAATTAACTTATTTATTAATAATATCGCAAGAAAATCCCGAATTGACTGGATTTGCTAATATGAAAATGGCGCCAAGTTTGCGCGTGAATTTTGAAAATAAAGATGTGAACAAGACTTGAAGAAAAATAATTAAAAATAAAATAACCAACTTTGACATTAAATAAATGGTAAAAGGGGGTTTATATAAAATTTCCAAAGTTCTTTCAAATGAGTTTTACACGCGAGCTTGTTCATTTGAGGATATTAGAACTATGGACAAGTAATGACTCGTTTAAGCGAGCTGAAGCTAATAAGTATTTGTTGGAATTTAAAGACTCATTTCAAGCTTGGCAAATATGTAGTGAACTTCTTGAAGTGAGTGTGGAACCTGAAGTCAAATATGTTGCAGCTCAGACTTTGTGTCAAAAACTTTCTAGTTGTCATAATGAAGTAAATCTTGTTGGAGGCCCAAAAGTTATCTTTGATCAAATTTATCTGAGAACTATTTCTGAAATTCTAAGATCTGGAATTGGAGGAAGCTCAATATCTCAATTACTTAGTAAGTTGGGGGAAGGATTATCTTATTTAATTATTTTGGGAATATCTGATGGATCTTGGATGGAAGGGTTTGAATCATGTTTGAGAATTTCACAGCCATTTTTTGTGGGTCAAGGTAATGGCTTAGAACTATGGATTATATTGAATACTTTTAGGTATATTCCTGTTGCAGGGGTACTTCTTGAGTCGCAAAAGAGGCCAATGCTTATTCAGTCCACTTTACCTAGAATTCTTGATTTTTTATCAGAATCTATAACTAAGGTCCTTTCCGATTCTACTGGTGGACCTGGTGTGAATCAATGTTGTAATGGAAATAGTGGAGGAACAGGAAATGAGAATTATACTATGAATCAAAAGTTATTGGAATTATCTCTTGATATTCTTGTTGAATATTTTGAGAAATTTGAAATACCTCTATTTACCCATAATCCTCTTTCTCTGGCAATCTCTAATCTCTTAAAGAGCGATATATTTATTGCTCCTTATAGATTAGCTGAGTTATTTGTTATAGGCCTTCCAAGATGCTCGTTTTATATGCAAAAGCAAGGACTTATTGGCGATCCTAACAGTATCTTTACGCTAATTGAAGATGTAAATGGTCTTCATATATTATTAAAGTTTCCATCTGAAGCAGAGACTACAGTTATGATGTCTCTATTAAATTACTTAAAGCTATTATATGATAAGCTTCGTCAAATTCCTTTACCTATTAACAGTAATAATAATAATAATAATAACAATAATAATACTAATACTAATAATTTAACTAATACTAATAATAATAATAACAATAATAATAATACTAATAATAATAATAGTGGAAATAATAACAATAATATGGCAACTCACACTAATAATACTCAAAATCAAGAAACTATCTCTGGTGATCATTCTCAAATGATTCGAATGAATACTTGGAGTACTTTAAAGATGAATGTTCCACAAATAGATCTTGATGAAGATACTGAAAGATCTATTTTAAGTTGGTCTGGAGTCATATTTAGCCTATTAGAAGGTTATTCAACTATTTTTATTCTTGGTGAGCTTCCAGAAGTCAAAAATCGATGTAATTCTCAAGGAAAAATATTGGATAACCCTCTCTCATTTCTTCCTGAAATGCTATCCTTATTACTTATGCTACATGTTAAAATACCTGGAGTACTTGTTAATATGTGGTGTACTTTAAGAGATTTAGTTAATGAAGGAATCATTACAAAAGATCAAGGACTATCAATTGCAAAACTTTTAATTACACCAGCTGTACAGAGTCTTGCTACCCAGTGCAGAACTGATTTCTTTTACTGGGAAAAAATTGGTATTAATGAAAATTCTATCATGAATGCAAGAATTAGTTCCTATTCCAATTTTGGATTAAAAGAACTTACACTTGATGATTCTGTTGAAGAATTTCTTGATTTTTTGGATACTGCAACACTTCATATTAATGATATATACTTCTTCCTATTATCATTGGGTCCTTCACATGGACAAGGATTTGTTACATATATTCAACATTCATTGATTTCTTGTTCTAATGAAAAAGATCCTGTTGGATGTATTGTATTCCTCAGATTCTCTGATACACTTATTGAAGCAACTAATTCACTTCAAGGAACAGTATCTAATATATTAGAACTTGCATGTACTACTCTGCCAAAAACACAGCCTTGTATTTATCAGATTTCATTATTATTACAAAAATCTGCTCATTTACTTGTGGATCATGAATATGCACCAATATGGTTATTAAGCCTTAAATATTTAATTCAAATTTCTCAACAATCAAATCTATTACTTTTATCTTCTACTTTTGAAGAATTATGCCAACTTGGAGTTGATCATATTGTAAATAATCCCAATTGTGATCAAATATTACTTGAACTTAGTCAAAATGTTATTCAAGTTGTTACATCAAAACTTCGATTTTCTAATGATACTAATTTATATGGTAATATAAGTATGATTGATGAAAATATTGGATTTGTTGGAGGTTTTGTTCATATTCTTTGTTATACTATGATTAAAAAAAATCAATCAGTTCAAGTTTTGACTCAAGCTCTCAAGAATTTTTTGAAACATATGATTCATTCTACTATTGAACAAATACCACAAGTTTATAATAATACATCATTTTCTAATAATATTGATATTGGTGTAGTACCACAATGTTGTTGGATTTGGTCAACATATGTTTTCTTAAAGATTATTAAATCATTCACATTTTGCCTTGAAAATATCAATAATAATGATTATCTATCTAAGAATAATCATCATGGAAATCTTACAGGATTTGGATTGGATGATATTGGATCAACTTCTCCAAAAATTGTGGGTAGTGGTGAACATTTTGGATTAGTATCTAATAATAATAATAAGACTAATGGTATAAGTCAATCAAGTAATTCAAGATTAGCTATGAATTTGACTATATTAATTAGAAATCTATTTTCTCCTGAAGATCAACAAATGTTTGTTTTAGGAGAAAAACTCAGATCTCTTTTATTTAATTCATTTAATCTAAAAAGTGAGTCACAAGGATATGGAGTAGTATTAATATCTTCAATGATGTATCAGTATTCGAGAAATATTTCTTTACATAATTTGATGATTTATACAAGACGAAGCTTTACAGGTAAAGAAAGTTGTTTATCATGTCCAAAAGATATTATTGTTTCTATTTGTTGCCTTATTTTAAGAATAATATCTTGTACATGGTCTAATAACTTTTCTAGTATTAGTGAAAGTGGAAATAATAATGTAACTAATAATAATAATAATATTAACAATAATAATGGAAATAATAATAATAATAATAATAATAATAATAATGGAAATAATAACAATGATAGTATTAATAATAATAACTGTAATATTAATACAACTATGGGTAATACTACAAATAGTAATGATCCACATGTACATGACAGAAATCCAGTAGAAGGTAATCAATGGTGTACTTGGGAACTTACTTATTCAAATATAAAACAAAGTGTATTGCATTTTAAAAATGAAATGGATAATGCAAGTAATAATGAGAGAGCTTCAACAATGGTTATTTTACAAAGACATGGATGTTGTACAATGCTATTATATGAGATAATTAGAAGACTCAGCATAGAAAGTAGAGATAATTTGGTGAATATGATGCAAAATGATGGTATAAACTCTTTATTATATGAATTTTGGATTAAGAAATTCTACTCTATAACAAATGTAGAGATTTCAAGATCATTAGAACCATTCTTTATGTGGCAAATATCTATATTAGGTAATTGTCATACTCCAACTTTATCAGTTCAAATACTTTTATCATCTCAATACTTGGTTCCAAGTTTGGATACTGCTATTAAATCCTTACAATTTAATGATAAATATCTATTAAGCTCAGTTTTAGTTTATTTAACAAAATTATCAACAGCAATACATTCATTTTCTCAGATACATGGTATTTGGAATGAACAGCTTAGCAGATTATTGATAGTGTTATTTTCAGTTTACCATAACTTTGAAAAAAATACACTATTACAAATGTGTAGATTGATATCAACATTATTGGAATACTTTCCTAATAGCTTTTTTATGGTGCTTAATGGAATGTTTTCTCCAGATTTTAATAGAATTCATCCTGAAATTAGATTTAATCCTTTTCAAGATACAAATCAACATCAACAAAATATGATAGTGATTTGCTTTAAAAGTTTAAAAGGTGGTACCAGATTGAAACAATTTCTTTCAGAGATTTCCAATGTTACAAATGGTATATGCAGTATGGATGAGTGTCTTGTGAAGTTTGAGATTTTATTAAATTCAAATAATGGTATTAATACGGGTGCTCCTGGCAGTAATAATAACCCAATAATTATTTCTTAATATGGGGATGGATAGCACATTATGATTGGACTGGAAAAGAGTCCCAGTTCCAATTTTTGTCTCTATTTTTGGGTAACTTACATGTTTTTTTTCTTTTCTTTTTTTTTTGGCCTCTCTTGAATCTTTTCTTATAAGTAAGAAGAGATTTAAAGCTTTTCTTTTAAGCCCCTTTGTCATTTCTATTTTGGCGCCAAATTTGCATGCAAGAATACTTTGATTAGAGGGGGGAGGGAAAGAGAAAATAGATAGGGAAAAATAGAAATAGTGAAGGTAAAGGAGAGTGTGAGAGGGAATGAGAAAATAGGACTGAAATTAGAAATTGAATCTTGATAGGTGTGACATTATGGTGGATATATATATATATATTTATATATATATATGGAGATAGAGTGTGTGTGGGGAAAAGATGGGAATTAAAAGTTGTAGGTAAAAGGAATATTGATGGGGGAGAGTGGAGAGTGGAGAGTGGAGAGTGGAGAGCGATAGAAAGGAGAAGGAGAAAGCGAGGAGAAGTCATAGTCAGTCAGGATAGAATAATTTCTTTTACTTGGTCGTTCTTTTCCTCGTAATATTATTATGTAATGGTAAAGTATATATTATTATTATTCTTATTACACCTACATTGCTACCTAGAGTTACTTGTTATAGTATTCAATTTTCAGTAGTTTTTCTACTAATATGCCTACTGGTATGTCTACTAGTCATCCTTGGAGTGATAGGAGCGTTTGCATTAATGATCTCATTAACATAAGGGTGAGATAGATCAGCGGCTTTTAAGACTCCAGAGTTCTGGTTTAATAGATGAACTCTTAATTGCCACCTTTGGTTGACACTGTGGACAAGATTGGGATGGATAACCCTACATTGAGTAGTGCATAAATTTGGATGATCAACATCCAATTTTTCTACTTCTTTCCTGTTTTTCTTAGAAGAGACTGCTGGACTAACAAGAGGAGACTGTGATTCAATTACGGGACTTCTTGGTGAAGAGGGAGAATTTGTGATAATAGAAGGATGTAATTTAAAGAAGTAATGCATGGCATCTGTAACTGATCTCATATGGTTTGAATGCTTTTGAAGTTCTAGTTCTGTAAGTCCATTATTTTCTCCGTAATATGGGTTTGTGAATCCACAAATATTTTCAAAAGGGTGATATCTTAAAGATAACATTGGAGAAGTTGATGCTGAGTTAATTGTATTATTCAAGAAGTTTAAAGAATCACTTGTCTGGTAATTACGAGAACCTTCCATTTTTTTTAAGATGTGATTAATTAATATAATTTAAATTCAATTGTTGTATTTATACTTGTTTACAATTCCAGATTTATCTGTGTAACAAATAATTTTAAGGAAAATAATTCAAAATCTTGAAAACTAATTTATATGTTTGATGATATTAATTACTAAGACCTTACTTAAATTTTGTTCCTTATTTATTTGATTTTTTTATTATTATTATTATGTATAAATCTATTTACATGCATTTTACATTCATTTGGTACCGTCGTTGGCGCGCGCGCCAAATTGTTGAGATATTTATAGTGCATGAAAAGGTAACGGACTTTTTTTTTTTTAATAAATAAATAAGTAAAGTTATAAAAAATTAGAGTATTATTATAAAAATATTAATTGTGTGAATAGGAATTGAGTGAAAATAGGGTATATTAGAGCATTTTAATTTTTTTTTAGAAAATTTGTTTCTTTATTTGGATTTAGTTGATATATTATGACTACAAGCTTGTCTTTTTAAAGGAAAAAAAAATTAAGTTATTTGAATTTAAAATATAAAAATTACATATTAAAGAAAGTATGAAGAGAAAAGATGTAGAATTTTTGAAAAGAAGACTGAAATGTAATATTTGAAATTCACTCGAATAATATTATTAATTAAGTGAATAATAATATCCATAATATCTATTCTTGAAATATTATTCAAAATGATGGAAGAAAATGATAAAGACGAGAAAATCATAGAATTCTTAGAAAATTATGAATATTCAGAAACATTAAATATATTCTTTTCATTAAGAAAAGATTGTATTGGCATTATTGACCCTCCAATAGTATTAGAACATCAAATATTAGGAAATGATGGAAATAGATTACCAATTCAAGGTAAGTTAAAAATAAATAGAATTTAAATAATATTTATATAATGATTAATATTTGAATTAATAAGATTTGGAAATGCTTGTTAAAGATGGTGAATTAAGAAAATTAAAGGTACCAAGATCTTTATCATATAAAAATATTACGTCATCTATAGGTTATAGTTTAAAGAGTGATATATTAAGAGTGTTAAAACAAAGAATTCAAGAAAAGTATTCAAATTTAGAATGTCAAAATCGACTAAATGGATGTTTTTTGGAATGTCTTTTTAATAATGAAAATAATAACATTTTATTACAAAATATTTTAAACTTAATTAAAGAAAACATTTTTCAAAATTATAAGACAATTAGTATAAATAATAAGCATCTTTTGGATTATTTATCTTTGATATGTATTCAATGGAAAAGTCAATATAAAATTTGTCAAAGTCATCAAACCAACTTCAGTGGGGATTTTCTATTGAATTTATTAATTAAATTTGGTATTCTAAGAAGTGATGCTTCAGATTTACATAGTTTAATATTTACTACCCCTTCTATGGGTTTATTTATACAATATCTTGAATCTGGAAATACTGTTATTATTAATTCTTTAAAAAGGAGTAAATATAAAGAACTTTTTGAAGATAAATTCAATACACTAAAGCTTGGTAAATCATTACTTCCTCTTGACTTTCATCTTAGAGATTTACATGGAAACCGGAATTATAAAAGAATGTAGGTATTATTTAATTAATATTTGGCCTAATTTTTGCATGCATGCATGCATGCATGCTTGCAAAAATGATTACTTAATATGAAATATTATAAACATTAAATATTTTTTAGGGTTGTTCATAATAATCCAATAAAAGTATGTAAATTATGTAATATTATTGCAAATAGAAGAATACAAAAGAAAAGAACAACAACCTGAAGTAATTAAATTCAATTAATTTTGCAATACAAACAAAAATTACTAATATTAATGTTTGTATTAACAATATATTTCACTCCTTCTTTTTGTTTTATGTAATCATTCTAATGATAAAGATCTGCTTAAAGATTTTGCTCTCCTTTTCTTTTCTATATTATCTGATCTTCCCCTTATTTTATTACTAAAATTAAGATTTAATATATCCAACTCTGTTTTAAACCGTGTTTGAATGTCTTTTGTAACTCCAAAAACTCCTATTCCACTTCCTTCAGCACCTGTAAATATATATTCTCCATCACAATTTGGTTTATAATCTCTAACATGATCAACTTTTATATGTTTTCCTAGTAATATCATATCATTTGCATTATCTACAGCCAATATTGTACTTTTTTGATCTTCATAACATAAAAAACAGTAACCTTTTGATATTCCCAACTTTTTATCTCTAATTAAATTAATATCAATAGGTTCACCCCATTGAGAAAATATGATTGCAATATCACCTTCTGTAAGTCTTAAATCTAATCCTGAAATATATATATATGATGAATTCTTATACTAAATTAATATATTAATTAAAAATCAATTCTATTTAAGTTCATTTATTCAAAAAACTTACATTATTATGCCACGAATTTGTATTTGTATAATTATTATTACTAGTATTGTAATAATTGTTACTATATATTTCTTCTCTACTATTTATTTCATTAATTGTATTTCTTCTTTTATAAGAAATATCTTTTTTTCCTTTATATGAATTTATATTGTACATTTTTTGTTTGTTATTTAAATTAATATTACCACATAATCTCAAAAAAAATTAAATAATTTTTCTACTCCATTCCATTCATTCATTTTCTGGAGAAAAAAAAAAAGAAAAAAGAAATTAAGCTCTAACTTAAACAAAAAAATAAATAAATAAATCTGAAAGATTACTACTAATTGATACTTTTATGTTATTAGTTTATTATTTATTCATTCTTAATTTTATTGAATTTATCGTTATTTTTTCTTCTTCTTCTTGCTTTTTCTAATTTAATCAAAATGAATATATATATTTTTAAAAACGCATGATTCGCGCGCCAAATGTGAGAGGGGCAATTGTAGATACCTTTTTTGGCGGGAATTTGCAGGAATTGTCAAGAAATGATTTATTTAGAAAAAAAGAAAGAAGTAAAGGATAGAGGTAGAGTGGAAGTATATTTGTGTTTATTTGTATTGAAAGTAAATATTTGCAATATTTATTTGTTAAAAAAAATTAATTTGAAACTGATCATTATAAAACACAGATTTCAGTATTTTATTTTTCTATATTTTTTATTTATTACAAGAATAATAATAAATCGGAGCATTTTTTTTTTTCTAATCTTTAAATAATATTTGAAATGTTACTTTTAATAGTAAATACAATTCAATACATATTGTTTGAGATAGTTTTTGCTATTACATTCATCTTTTCATTTATTAAGGTAAGTTAATTAGACCGGATATAATATATTATCAATATTTATGTTGATTAATAATTGTGAGATGGTTAAAATCAAATAATATTATTGATAGAAAGAGAGGGGAAACAGAAATAAAACTGAAAACAGGAAATAATGAAGTAAATTAAATGAAGAGGAAAGTTATAAGGATGGATAGGAGGTATAAAAGAAGGGGGTGAGAGAAAAAAAGATTAATAGTATAAATTAATACAATTTTCAAAAAGTGATTTCCTTATATTAATCCTTATTTGAAGAATTCTTTCAGTTTTATAATATTATTCCCATCTTTCATATTGATTTGATTCTTGATTTACTTGAACAAATAATAACCATCATCTAACTCATATTATTAATACAAACAAAATAAACTTATTATTGATTATTTACTTAAATAAATTATTACAGAAAGTTCTAGGGTTTGAAAATATAGAAGATCAAGCTAATTTAGAGAAAGTAAAGAAAGTTCCAAAACATATGGTAATTGTATTTAGAGGATCAGAAGTGATTGAAAATGGTGTATTATATCTTTTATATAAAGCTTGTCGTATTTTTAAACAATTAGGAGTGGAATATGTTACTATTTTTGAACCAAATGGAATTGTTGAAAGTAAATTAACAGTTTTATTGAATAATGAAGACGAAATTCCTGCTAATTTACGTTTTCTTTCAAGTGGTGATTCTTCAAAAGATTTTTTAAATAAAATACAAAGAATTGTAGAACAAAAGCATAATTCTAATGAAAAAGAAGTTACATATAGAGAGATTTATAGTATATTAAATTCTGGTGGTAATTGGCCAAAAGCTGATTGTATTTTAATCCTAAGGAATATGCCTTTTGATATTCCAATTAATGGTTTTAATTCACTCTTTGTTATTTTAAATAGACTTAGAGAATATACTGCTTCATTTTGTACTCGATTATTTATAGTTACATCACTTGGTACTTGGGGTGAGATTCCACCTCTATTGGCTCAGCATGCTGAAATATAGTAAGTTTTTTGCTCTAGTAGTAAAGATCTGTTAAGAATATAAGGGTAATGTTAAAATTAATAAAAAAAAATGACTGGTAATTTTAAAGAAAAGTTAGACATTGAGTAAAAAAGAAGATAATTAGAAATATCACAATTCTATGAAATCAAGCTTTCTTTACCCTATATATATATATATTCAATATCCATTTCTATTTGTTATTATTAAATTGCTTATCAAATAGTTGCTCACACATACAGTAACTAATACTAAAACTATCACACACATACAACAAGAATAAAGCTAAATTATCTAAATACTTGGAAATATACTTTTTTTACCCCCATCACCCCTTATAATCTTAACAGATCATTTATCTACAGATTCCTAAATTACAATATATTAACTCTACAATTTTCCCTTATCAATATTAACTAACAAACTTTTTAGTGAGCTTTGGGGATTCAATATTAGAAATATCGAAAAATCTATCGTTCTTTATTCACATTCAAAACAAAGGCATGGTAAATAGATAGTATTCTTAATAAATTACGTAATTTTTGTTTATATATTTTTGACAATAAAGTGCAACTGGCGGGATGCTTTTGGCGCCAGGGAATCTAATAAATAATAGAGAAAGACATTAAAATAAAGTCTAGTGCAAAATCATGAAATATAAAAACATGTAAAGAAAAAATAAGTTTGCAAGATAAAATGCGTATAGTCTAAAATCATGAGAAAAAAAGTGAGGCAAGAGATTGCATGACAAGAGTTCAATTAAGATAATATAGGGAGAGTTCTCTTTATTTTTTTTTTTTTATTGGCAATTTAAGTTTAATTAAGTATATGGATTTAGAATTCCAGATACGAAATTAATTAATTAAAAAAGAATAAAGATTTTATCCAAGATAAAAAGGATCTCGAAATTATTACTAATTCATCATTATAATAATTAACGATTTTGCTTTACATAAGAAGAATTGATTGGATTAAGTGTATTTGAATAATAGATAAATAAATAGATAATATTAATAATATTAAAAAAAAATGGGTGGTAAACAATCAGTCCCACAAACATATGAAGCATTTTCAGGTAGGATGGGAAAGTTCCCATCATTATCAGAGGATATTTTAACAAAACAAGAATTAGAAGAAGGTGTAGTAATTTTGGACTCTTTGAATTCAATGAGAAAAATGAATAGTTCAACATTTATGGATATTGAGAGTGATAATACAAGATTTATGATGGCTAGAGCAGAAGCTGATAGAATAGCAGAGGCTGAAGCTTTAAGACTTGCAACTGAACAATCAATTAGAGTAAATGATGAAGGAAGCATAGTTTATCAAAGTTCCTATATTTCTTTACCTTCAAGAAAAGATTCAACAATCTCAAAACAACCAACACGTTCTGGAACTGTTTTAAGTAAACAATCTACAAAGAATAGTTTAGTTGCATTAGATGAGAATTTAGAAGAAGAAATTTTGGATAATGAAAGAAACTTAGAGTATATTCCTTCAAAATCAAATATTGATTCAGAAGAAAATAGGAGAGAAATATTTGAGATGATTACTAATAGGTGTGGAGTTGTATTTTCTGAATGTAAGAGTTATCCTGTTGAGGAAGCAAGGAAATTGAGAAATGATCTTAGAAATTGCGACTCTGAATATGCAATAGATAAAACAGCAGAGACTTGCGGATGTTTAGGACCTAAACATGATCGACTAAATTGTCCAATATGTAGAGGTATGCATCTTGAGGATGCTCCATTATTATATTAGTTTGTTAAGTTATTACTTTGAAGAAATTTGTGGCCTAAAACTTGGGTCTCATTAATTTTTTTTTTTTTTTACTACTTACGATTTTGTTATTTATTAATTTAAAAGGGGGACTTTCATGTGGATAAAGTGTTGTTTATATATTACGTCAGTTTTGTTAGTAAACTCCGATATATGAAAGTATGCAATTCATGCGCATGTGGATAATGCAAGTACATGCGCATGCAATTAGTTGTCAGTAATTATTTTGCTTATGCTCACCCCCTCTTACTTTCTTTTTTTTATTAATTCAAATGAATTCAGATAAATTAAACTTGAATATTAATTAATTCTCGAAAAAGAGCATAATAAATAACTAATTTCTTTTTTTTTCTATGTAATAACTTCAAGTAAAAATTGTTAATAAGTTTACAATAAAACGAATTGCTAAAGAAATATTAAAAATATTTCAATTCAAGGTAATATAAAACCTTTGTTTAATCTTTGGAATAACAAGGTTATTATTTATTATATAAATATAAATATTGCTTTAAACCTTAATATTACAGCATTTTAAGAGAAGAAGTAAAATTCTTGTTTTAATATAACGTTTAAAGAGCTGAAGAATTAAAAGAAATGGAAGTAGAAAATTCATCACCAAATCAATATAAAACCAACTGCGAAACAAATATGACAAGCGAACAAACTAAGAAGCGTCCTTCTGACGTAGCAAAGGAAGAACAATCAAAGAAGGTCTGTACTGAAACATCTGGTGACGTTACAACTACGACTACAACTACAACTACAACAGGAGTGTGTGATTCTGCATCTTCAGTTTCAGTTTCTGGTAGCATTAAATCTTACAGTAAGGTTACTTTTACAGCTCCAGAGACCACTACTACTGGTGCTGCTGGTGTTACTGGCTCTACTAACACTACTGGAACTACTACCAGAACTACTACTGGTGCTACTGGTGCTACTGGTGCTACTGGCACTACTGGTACTACTACTACTACCACCACTACCACTACTGGTGCTACTGGTACCACTACTGATACTAATACTACCACCACTACCACTACTACTGGTACTACTGGCACTACTGGTACTACTGATACTTCTGGTTTCACAACTGGTGCTACTACTACTACTACTACATTTAAGAAAACTGCAACAACAGGTACTCAAAAACAAGGTGAGAATAATACAGTAACTAACACTTCAACAGTAAATACAGAAACGGTTTTCGATTCTGGTATGAAAATTCAAAAGACTGTTAATAAGACTAGTACTGAAGATGTAACAAGTACAACAATGAAAGTAAAAACTACAAAGACTGTTACTACCCAAGAAGTGAAACCTTCTAGTGAAAGTGCCAAAAAAAGTACATCAAATATGACTGCTTCTGCTACCACTTGTAAAGCAGGAACTGCTCAGTCTGAAGCAGTTACAAGTCAGGTTTGTTACTTTGATACAACAGATAATACAATGACTTTTGTTTATCAAGCACCAACAAAAACTGAAACTACTACAACAATGACTGAAACATTTAGCAATGGTTCAATTACCTCTAGACAAATAGATATTGAAGTATCAAAAGAAACAACTGACACATCTGTGGCAAATAATGGTTATTCTGGAGTCAATAGTAAACAGACAAAATGCCAGGAAACAATGAGAGGTGCAGGATATGAAACATCCATTCAAGGCCAAGACCAAGCAAGAAAACAATTACAAAAACAAAAACAAACTGAACAGAACAATCAGCAGGCTGATCAAGATTTCAACGGTGCTCAGGTTTACTATGGAGCAGTTCAAACACCTAGTCAAACAACTTATGGTAAATGTGGTGTAAAATATGAAACAACTCAGAGTGGAAAGACACAAATCAAAATTACTGAAACTTACCAAACTGATGGTACTTATACTTCAAAGAAGGAACAAACAAATACTGACAGAACAAAGTGTGTTACTACTACTAGTACTACTCCTGTACAAACTGGAACTACAGAAAAAAGTTACAAAGGAACTGTTACAAGAGAAACTTATTCTGTTGATGGAAAGCAGACATCAAAGACTGAAGAAACATTTGACCAGACAGTTTCAACAAATACTCAATCAGGTGAAACTGTTACAAAAACAACCACAAGATTTGCATCAGGTAATGTAGATGGTGTAACTACAAGAACAGAAACTTTTGTCACTAAAGCTGATGGATCAACAGTTACTACTGTTGATCAAGTTTTCCAAGATTGTAGTAGGATGACTACTACTACTACTGTTCCTTCTACTTTCACTACTCAAACTACTGCCGGTCAAGCTACCACTTCTCAAACTACTACTTCTCAAACTATTACTTCTCAATCTACTGCTTCCCAAACTACTGCTTCTCAAAGTACCGCCAGCCAAGCTACCACTTTTCAAGCTACTACTGGTCAAACTACTACCGGCCAAGTTGCTACTGGCCAAGCTACTGCTGGTCAAGCTACTGCTGGTCAAGCTACCACTACTCAAACTAATAAAACTACCACTACCGATTCATCTACTAATGTTAATGCCTGCATGGATATTTCAGGATATGTTAGTGATTTATCATTAAAGAATGTTACAACTGGCACAAAAACTGGAGAAACTACAAGAACAGCAACAGTCACTATTGTAACCACAGACAAAGATTCAAAGGTTACATACAAAGAAGAGTATATGGCACAAATTGATTCAAGCTATACTTCTACTACTACTGCTAATACTGGTGCTACCACTGCTACTACCACTACTACTGGTGCTAATACTGGTACAACTACCACTAAAACTGCTACTAATACCTCTACTACTACCACTACTAATAACAGTGCCCAAGGTGTAACAACAGATTCTCAAAGGACAGTGACTCAATCGGATTCAAAGTCTAAAGTACAAGATCAACTAAAGGCTCAAACTACTACTCAGTTTCAAGACCAAAATGTGTCAGGAAACTAAGTGAGACTATTTCGAAACATAATACTGCTTACAAGAATAGCTTGAGTGTTATTAACACTAATGCACAATTATCAGATATCGTAATGATAATAAATATGTAAATTATTGGATCAAGATCCAACATGAAACGCTTAAATTCATTGGAAAAGAAAATAATACTTCAGTAGTAATATTGTTTAAAGGAAAATTCAAACCTAAGAAATGGAAACACCTACGTTATTTAATATTATATGGTCTTGAATTCCATTGAAAAATTTCTGTCAAACAATGGGAAAAGATGTAATTTGAGTTTTTAATAATATAAACAAAATAATAAGAGTAGAGGAATTACCATCTAAAGATTTTTCAATACAAACAGTTAAATCAACTACTCATTCAATAATATTGTTAAACGATTAAAAAAAATTGTTTGGAAGCACTTTATTAATCATTATTAATAAGCAATCAATACTTATTACGTCGGTAACATTACAAGATATTCGTTGAATACTTAAAAGCAAGATACTGAATTTGTTGAATATAATTACAAAATGAATTATATCAAAGATATTAACTATTGTTCAACATTTCAGCTTTAATCGTTTCTTTATTACTATTTTTCTTCTTTGCATTTACATTAAAAAAGAAAAACCTCTTTGGTTAACAAAGATTTTGTTTCTTATAGAAAAACTATTCAGAATTTGGATTCAAAATATTGTTATAACCACATTTTCAGAATAATAATATTTCAAATTCGTAAATATCCAAACGATATTAAGAAACTTTAGACAATACACTGAAAATATCTGCTATTCATTTCTATTTCAAAGGAAGATGTTTAATAATATTTTTCCTTAATAAATCTATAAAAAAATCAAATATCATCTAATTCCTATTCAATAAAGTGAGAATTAGTGATTTATTCACCTAAATTTAAACCAATATTTTCCAGTTTGAGAAATTGGTATTTAAAAGTATAAAATAATAAAGGGGAAATAGAGGAAATTTCAAGAATTATATTTAATCCCTTATTTATTTTGTGTATATTTATATATACATATATATATATATATATAAATATTTATTTATTAAATACAAATTTTTGTTTTTTTTTCTTGCCTATTTTACACTTAAAAGGTATCTATACCGGCATTATGCATCATGGCGCTCGCGCCAAATGTCGTTTGTGACATTGTTGGCTTTACAAAAAAAGGGTAAAAAAGTGAATAGGAAATATTACTAATTAGTAAAAGAGGGTGTGAATTTAAAAGAAAATAAAAAACAAGTATACAAGCAGAGTAGAACTTGCTGATAAACTTGTTATTTTTTATTTAGATAAATTTTTTGTCTCCTTTAAGTATTAAATAGATAAGAGAAAACTTAAAGGCAAGGATGTCAGATTCTGACAGTGAGCTGGAAACTCACGTTTTAGAAGATAATCAAGGAGAGAGAATAAGCATTGATAGAGGTAAGTTTAGTTTAATACCTGAAAGGAATAAAATTAATACAGAAAATTTACTTAATAACTTGTTTTTTACTTTATATTTTTATTAATTGAATTCCATTAATTAAAATAGGGAATAAATTAGTTTTGGATGAGGAAGGAATAAAGAGAAAGATCTCAGCTTTGGACTATGGGATTCAATTAGGAATGAAAAATGTACCTTTTATAGAAACTTTAGCTATAGTGGATAAGGTAGGAAATGAGGAAAAGATTGATTACAAAGATAATACAAAAAGAGAATCATACTTTTATTCAAATACTTTGAGAAATGTGAATAAAGGATGTGAAATTTTGGAAAAGATGAATATAAACTGGAATAGACCAGATGATATGTTAGCTGAAATGCTTAAAACAGACCAACATATGAAGAAAATTAAGATGGATTTACTTAAACAGGAGCAGAAAATAAAGGCTGTTGAACTTAAAAAACAAAAATATGTTGAGAAAAAGTTCACTAAGAAGATCCAGGTAGAGAAGAAGAAACTTAGAAAGCAAGAAACCAAGAAGAATTTGAGGGAAATTGAGAATTGGAAAAAGAGTGATCATAAAAATAGTGCTTCTATTGAAGAATCTTTTGATAAGTACTTTTCTGAAAATTCCAAGAAATCTGATCTTAATAAGAATAAGAAGGTATCTAAGCATATTAGTAAGACAAATAACTTTGAGATAACTAAGAATACTAATAAACCATCTAAGCAAGGAGGAGGAAAAGGAAGAAAAGGAGGAAAGAGGAAATGAACCTTTCCAAATGTTACTGGTTAGAAATGTAGTACAATATACTTTTTAGAGTTTTATTTATAATAATTAGTTTATTACTACCTAGAAAGATTCTTTGTCTTTACTAGAATTTTTGTTAAAGTTAGTATTTATTTCTACTTAGGGGAGGAGGAAGAGTTAATGGATTCTTCTTTATTGGAATTATTAAGCATCCCAATTGATAGATTTATAGCTCCACTAAGTTGTAGTGAAGAGTCAAAGTGGTATTTATAATGATTCAATAACTCTAGAATCTCTGATAAGTTCTTATCTTTATCATTAATATCACTAGAAGCAGTATTATCAGAATTATCTTCGCTACTAACTTTAGAAAGCTGCCAAATTGATTCGTCAATCCAAGTATTTCTATTACAAGCCATCTTTTCTATAGAATCACCAATTGGAGGAGTATTAATCATTCTTTTAATCAAATTTGTAAGATTTGATGGACTTTGAGTATTGATTATCTCCCTAATCAGCTTTTTCTGGCCAACAAGATAAAGAAGATTTATAGATTTATATCTTTCTTGAAGAGTACTTTCTGAACTTATTGAAATCTCTAAATTCTTATCTATAATAGTTTTGTTGTTTACATTATTAAAGTTGGTTTTTTCAATACCTTCTACCTGATTTCTGAGTTCATTAATCTTCGCAAGTTGCGACTCAATAATATCAAAATCATTCATTTAGTCACTTATTTTCTTTTTTATATATTTTTTATTATTTTTTTTTTTTAATATTTTTGCCTATACCGGCATTTATTTATTTTCCTATACCGGTAATTCGTAATACGCCGGTATAGGCAATGATGCACAGCAATTTGACTTGGAAAAAAAAAATCCCATTTTTTTTTAATCCAACATCTCTTTCTCTTATAAACCACATAAAATTATTTATATATAATTAATCAAGGATCTCCATCTGAATTGACTTAAGGACGACAGGAACTCCTTCTAATTCTTCCAATTATACATTCTTAGAAAAACTTTGCTTCAAAATCTCACATTAATATGACAGAAAATTGCGTATTTATCAGAAACTTATCCCCACTTGCAAATAAAAAGTCGGTACTTAATATATTCAATGAACTTGAGGATGAAATTATTGATATTGAATTCCATAATTACCCAGAAAGTGACCAAAGATTCTGCCAAATCTCATTTAAATCTTCAAATGGTGTCACAAAAAGTATTGGATTTAATGGTTCAACGTTACTTGGGGTACCTATGTCAATAACGGTACTGCCACCAATACAAATTCAAAAATCTGAGCAAAAAAGAATTGTCTCAAATAGAGAAATATCGGTAAAAAATTTACCAAGTTCTTTGTCAGACTTGAGAATTACATCCATTTTTCAGAAATATGGACAAATTGTTAGTATTAAGAGACAAGATCCTAATATTAACTCCAATTCTATTATAATAGAATTTCAAAATGAAAGCTCTGCTGCAGATCTTATAGAAAAACGATATCTTACTTTAGAAAGTGGTGAAAAGATTGAGATTTCTTCCGACTTTGAAATTCAGAAATATATTCCATCAAATCTAGAGACTAATTCTAATCTTCATGATATTAACGATACCTTATTAAATTTAGAAAGTATTCCTGTTCCTCTTGCATATCAACAGATCAAAAAACTTGAATGGGATAGTAAATTATCAAAGATCTATTCCATTAAGAAGAAGATTGAAGAGAGACTTTTGAATACTTTAAATAACGACCTTAAACTCCAGTCTGGTTTTAACCAGGACTCTTATCAGCCCAGATCTCCCACTCCTTCTCCTTCCCCTCCTCTATCTGATACAAAGGTACCATTAGATAAAAAAGTTATCACGGGCGGTAGAACTAGATCACTTTCTAGATCCGTCTCTCCGTTTCATTCAAATGAATAATATATTACCTTCCTATATTTATATTGAACAAACAAACCGTTATTATAAATAAATTATATGAGTTAGAAGTACTACTAATCCTAGTTTTTACTTATCATTCTCCATTATTGGAGTCTTTCTATTGTATTATTTGCTGCTATCCTTATTTTAATCATCATCCTCTTCATCCTCTTCGTCATCTTCTTCATCTTCTTTAAGCCATTCAATGTACTTCACCACAAAGTCTGATCTCAAAATTGATAAGACCTCATCTTTTGTTTTGGTCTCAGTTCCTGATCCTCCAATCACGCTATCATACCAATTTGGGATGAAAGACTGATTAATAAGATCCAATCTCTCAAAAGTAACTAAGAGAGATCCAAAAGGAAGAGGGAAATCCTTTTTTAAAGCAAATTCTAACAACTTTGAACAAATTAAGCCAGTAAAGGCTTCATCCTCAGACCTATTAAAAGCCGATACCAGCTCTAAAATGCCTTTCTTCTCACAAAATGATCTAAATCTATCCAAATCTATTCTTGTACTAGTACTATTATTATTATTAAACCCTTTCTCTTCCACCAGAAACTCCTTTGAGTTTTTACCAAGTAGATCCAATGCCATGATTATACATGTATCTAAAATATCAAGATCATCTTTAAAGAATGCAAATCTTAATCCTTTCAACTCTAAGATCTTATTAGACATATGTACCGGATTTTCAAGTCCAGATTTTATAAGTAGCACAGACTCTTCAAAAAATTCCCGTGAATCTTCATCTTCCTCTTCATCATCCTCATCCTCCTCTTCTCCATTATTAACCTTATTCAACCCTCCGGTACCTCCTTGAATGCCTTTTCTACCTCTTCTAATTATCTCTCCATCAAAATCTTCATCATCAGAACTTTCTGAATCACTACTACAAACAGTCTCTCTGTTTCTAGATGAATCAAATAAAACAATATTAGAAAGTACATCCTCATTTGTGATCTCGTGATTTTCCAGCTTAGCTAACTTATCTTCAGGCCAAATCACGCCATTCAATATTGCTCCATCTTTTGTCATATTACTTAATAAAGATAAATCCGTCTCATCTAAAAGTTTAAATCGTCTAGAATTCATACTTGGAGAGTTACTATTACTTCTTAATTCACTTTCATCTTGTTCAAAACCTTTTTGAGATTTATTTTTTAGATTCTCAAGTAGTATAGATCTTGAAATATATCTCGATACCCTACTAAAAGATTCAATTTTTGAATTCTCTTGAATAATAATCCCAGATCCTATTAAACAACATGGATTCACTATTACATTACTCATAATCTTAGCATTACTCGAAATAAAACTTGAATCCAATTCAACGTTATTCTCAATAACGGTATTATCTAATATTGAACATCCTTTAATGATGCAATTGTCTCCAATCACACAATTCTCACCAATAAAAGAATCCGAGATCTTACAATTATTTCCAATCTTTGTTGATTTCCCTATAGTAACTATTGATCCAATCTCAGAACTTGGACTTATATTTACATTATCTCCCAAAAATACACTAAATCCTTGGTATCTTTGTACATTCTGTCCTGATATACTACAATAATCCGGTACCATTGGGAATGCCCATCCTTCACATACATGTTGTTGTGCTACATGATATGTCCTAAAGTCTGTGATCTTAACAGCATACTGAGACATTATTGAAACATCTATTACATCTTGTTTAATATCAGAGCTTAATGCATTTTGCACAAAATCATTAAATAGATCAGTAAAATCAAAGGTCTCACAAAAAGTCTTAAGCAATTGAGGAGAACATATTGCAAGTCCTATATCCAATAAATCATATCTAATGATGCATTTACTTGTACCATAATAAGATGAACTCGAGTTCCTCATTAAAGTCTTCATTGACAATCTGGAACAGTAATCATCATCAAATTTACCCCAATGAACCAATTCATTCGATACCTGATCATAGATCACCAAATTCTCATTCTTTTTTGTTCTTAATGTACTTAATGGTGGGCTTTCCATAAATATCATTGTCATTGATAAATTTGGTACCTGACTACTTCTCTTCTTTTTGTGAATTTGAACTACTTCCTTTATATCAGCCACACAAAGCAATCCCCCTTGTATTAAAACAAAGTCGTCTCTGATATCTACTTGACAATCTAAATCTCTTAATGCATCTCCAATTGAATTACAATGTACTCCAAGCTGAATAATTTGAATATTTAATGATCTTAACTTTTTATTGGATGATTTTAATCCTTCAATGTGATCCATTAACAAATCCTTATGAGAATACGCCAATAAATATATCTCAGTTACACCATTCTTAAGCAGCATCTCAATTATATAATTAATTATCGGTACCCCATTTATTGGTAATAATGATTCAGGAAATTCACATGATATTGGTAAAAATGAATCTACTCCTAAACTTTCCACTACTACCACTGCTGGTAATGATGTAAACTCTAACTCGCTCATTTTATTTCCTCCCACGCTTTGTGTTACTGATCCGGTATTTTTTTTATCCATCACCTAATTACCGATACCAATAAATACAGCAAAGCTAATAATAACACTATGGTCAGTATCTTAAGTAAAATCTTTTCTTAAAATTTACCAAAAACACAAAGCTCATAAAACTTATGTCTGAATTATTATTATTTCTTCTCTCTTCCTCCAAAGTTATTTTTTTTTTTGTATACCGGCTTGTTTTTTTTAAGTACCGAATGTTTTGGCGGGAAAGTGTGTTTTTAGGGCATATCAACTAGAAAAAAATCACGGGTAACTTAATATTAAAAAAAATTTATAGAAAAAATAAAAATCATTAAAATTTGGATAATTAAATAGAAATCTGTAAGAATAATTTAATTTATAATCTTTGAATTAATTAATTTTGATTGGTGTGGTTTCTTGTCAAGCTTATAACAAGTTAACGTCTCAAGATCTTTCGCATGTAAATTAAAAGTGGCTTAAAAGAAAGGAAAACAACAAAAATAAGTAACTTTGTGTGTGTATGTGTGTGGGAATACTTGAATGTAAATAGTTCTTAAAGTCTATTTCCAATTTTTCTCTTTCTTGCTACTCCTACATTTCCTTTTCAGGAACTATTACTAATAAATTAGTGCTCATTAGTTGTGGTATTAATAGTAGTAGTAGTAGTAGTAGTAGTAGTAAAAGCGGCAATATATTGGACTACTTTAACATCCAAAGAAATCCCAATATATATATTTAAACAATGATATCAGAAAAGCCCATAATTATCCCAGAACTACTGAAGGAACTTGTTTACAAGGAAATTGAAAATAGTAACATACTCAAAGATAGAACTTCAGAACGAAGTAAACTTGCTCAAAAATGCTATCTGGCCTCTTTAAAGCTCATTAAATCTCATATAGTTTCTGGAGTAAAAGAATTAAATTTTGGAAATCCTCTTGAAGATGCACATGAGTTACTTTTAAGCAATGGAAGATCAACTCAAGTACACAAACTCAATAGACTATATGATAAACTTTCAAACCTATGTCTTGCAATTCCTGAACTGAATAATTCTTCACCCAGAAATCAAACCAGTAGCTTTCAAGATAAAATACTTAGACTCCTACTTCCATTATTCGATACCGGATCACGAGACAAGTATGATCAAGAAAATATTGGTAATTCAATTTCCAATCTAAAAGAAGCTGGAGACTTGAATAATTCTATTAGTCCTGTTTTAAGTAGATTCAAAGATTCTAATAATATATATTCAGCTTCATCACCATCAATGGGAAATAATGAATTTGCAATTCAAACCAGAAACAGCTCAAAAGATCACTCTATTACTTCTGTCTATAATAATAATGGAGATCATGAAGGTATTAATAATAGTTTAGAAGTATATAAAGAAGAATCCAGTATTATTGAAAGTAATGATAGCTATTCTGTTCCTTTATTTGTCTTGGAAAAGTGTTTACTTTCTCCTACACAAGAACTTGCTCTAGTACATGATATCCTTTATGCTCTACAAGGATTTGAAGCTCAATTTATTAAATACGATATCTCAACAGATTCTTACATCTTAGATCCCTCAGTATATTCATTGGAAACTACAAGAGAAATTGTAACAGAAATCTGCCATTTTGGGACAATATATAAAAGAATGACCCAAATTGTAAACTATTACAAACAAGAACTAGAGAATTCTTATATTCAAGAAAGATCAATGCTTACAAAAACATTAACTGAATTTACTCAAGATCTACTTTCAGAATACTTACAATTCATAGTTAGCCAACAAAACGAAGTACAAGATTCAATGATAGCACTTTCTAAATTAGATCCTGGAGTAAATCCAAACCTAGAACTTCTTAAATCTAACAAACCAATGCTAACTTTGAGAAAATTACTACATAGAATGAATGATCAATATCATAAAAAAGAAAAGATCTTTGCTATATTAGAAGGTCTATTTGGACAAACTTGCTCTTCCATACTCTCTTGTCTAAATATTCATAGAAATAATGGAAACCAATACCAAGAAAAAGTCTTTGAAAATTTATTCCATAAATGCGTTTCAGTTTGGCTTCAAGATCTAAATTTGATCTTGAGACACGGTACCTCAAGACGATACTTATATGATCCTGGATCAACCAATTCAAGATCAAAAACTGTGATAGATTTTGAGAATAAATTGGGTGAGTTTTTTATAAAGGGTAATATTGCGGAAGGAATAAAAATAGATGAGAGTCGAGTACCAAGTTTCTTATTAATAGAGACAGCTCATCAAATAATACATATTTGTGAAACTAGGATAATTATTAAGACTCTTTTACCTCCTGATGAAGATGTAAAACTTGTTGATGAGTTTGGGATTCCTGAGATAACCTCAGAAATGATTACTGATTTGAATAGAACTCCATTACACTTGACTTTAAATCGACTTCAGGCCCAATTAGATACTAAGCTTAAGGATCTTATAACTGATAATGGTTCATTAATTTCTCGTCTCAAGATCATTAGAGATTACTTTATATGTTTTAATGGTGATTTTTCGGATTTATTAATAAAGAACATGGAAAATGAACTAGATAAGCCTTCAGAATCTGTTTCCCTTCAGAAATTGGAAGAAATCTTTGAAAATACCAAAAGATCATTTCCTAGATTTGAGTTTGAAGATCATTTTCAGGTATCCTTATTAGATTCTCAACAATATAATAAACCAGGAAGTTGTGGATGGGATATTTTTACTCTAGATTTTAATATTCCAGAAAGAACTAATCTTTCCCTAATATTAACCACAAATCACCTTAAAAGATATGAAAGGATCTTCAAAACTATTTGGAAGCTCAAACTTACAATTCATAAACTCAATTCTACATGGATCAAACTCATTAAATATCTTCGTCAAAGTGAACTTTGCGTTCCCTCTGATTCCATTGATAATACCCCACTCCTCAGGCAATCCAGTTGTCTCATTAGAAGTCTTATTATCACCTTAAATACCATCCAAAACCTTCTTTCATTCAGTTCTATCAGCTATCTCTGGTCATCATTTGAGAATCTTCTCCCAAAAGCCTCTAATATTCACAAAATCAGAGATATACACGATACCTATATTTCTTACATAGAATCCAACCTCTTTATCTCTTCCTCCTCCTCTTCCTCTTCCTCACCCTCTCAAGAACAAAAACTTACCCAGAGCTTATATCTTTGTCTTGATCTCCTTTTTGAATCATCCTTCTTCCTTTGTAAAATCAATCATACCATCCTAAACAATCTGCTTATTTATGAGAATGATCACGAAAATGGCTTGAAACAGATACTCTCTCTTGAAGTGGATAATACTATTTCGTCTCCAATAGACGAAATTTATGAATCCAGTAACAATTTCAAGAATTGCTTAAAAACTTTTCATACTAATCTCACTTTACTGGTTCAACTTAAACAAGAATATCTCCAGTATGATCCACTTCTTCATTTCCAAATCAATCTCTTCGAATCACTCCTGGAGCAGTTCACACTACATATTAAGTTCTTAGATTAGTGTAAATCTTTAATAATTCTTATTATAACTTGTTTCCCGCCTATTTTTCTGTCCCATGCATGCATGCATGCATGCAAAACAAAGAAACTATGCAATTTAGAAAATAATTAATTCTATTATAAACACTAATTACTATTATTATTTATTCATTTATTATTATTAGAATTGCAGGAAGGTAAAAAGTGGTCGTAGTTTTATTAATGGCAACGGTACAGTCATAGAGCACTCGTACCAAAATATTGGGATTATTTCATATTCATATTGAAAACTGTATCCACTTTAGAGGCGGCATCAAGCAGCTCATGAACCTGATTCTCAAGGCTTAGTTGCCTAATTTGAGATGAGCGAAGGTAGGAATCACAAATATCTCTTAACTCTTGCCAGAATTCTCTATATGATTCAACCCTTTCGTCAAACCTTGTTCTTAATACGGGATTTCCTGTAAACCCTAAAAGTCTTTCAGCATGTTGCCTTAGCTGTAAAATCTTCTCTATCATAATATTCATATTACCCCAAAAAGCTACGCATCTTCCTAGTATACTCTCAATCATTCTAAGTTGAGCCAAAACTCTTACCAATATGTAAGAAATCTTTAGCTGATTCTCACTCCTCCTCTTTATAACACTTTGTTCATAAATTGTAGATGAATTTGAGCCTGGAATTGCGTATCCACCTTTTTCTGTGAAAGAATCAAATCCACTAGACATTGATCCCATCATTGATTCTTCTAATCTATTTTCCACACCATTCTTACACTCTTCTGTTGCCATTTGAGAATCTATTTTTTCTGTAGAATTGATTTTCTTTGCTCCAGATTTAGATGAGAATTCTGAACCATTGCTATTAGTATGAACTCTGTCAATTCTATACATATTAACATTCGCCATATCTTCAACAGAACCACCCCCGGAAGAACCTCCACCTTCATAATCTCTTCCCAAGCTATTAAGTTTTTCTGGTGTTATTTCAAAATTTGACAAGATTGGAAGATCAAAATCCACTCCTTCCTGTAGTAGGGATTCAACTCCTGTTGGAGGAACATTACATATACTAGCAGGGAGAAACAAGAAATCTAAAAGTAAGTCTCTTGTACTTGCCAAAGAAGTAGTAATATATGATGAATTTTGATTAAATTGAGACTTTCCATGAACCTGTATTGATAAATCTGATGATAAATTATTACTGTTAAATTCCTCAGCCGGTACCCCCCCCATAGTAGTAACATTCCCTTCTCCACCTATATCTGTAATCTTTGAACTTGGATCTTCATTCTCTAAATTATCAAATAAAGCATTAATTTCTGAATTTAAGAATATATCTGTAATCTTTCTTATTACTCTATCCCTTGCTGAATTATAACCAATAAATATACTTGGATCAAATTCACTTTTAATTCCATTGCCAATACCGTTTGAATTACTCATAATATTTGATCCGGATCTTGAAAAACTCACACTTTCATTTGTGTTAAAGCCATTTGAACTTATATCCATTGAAGAAGAATCAAAATCACTCCTTGCTCGAGAATCATATAATCCTTCTTTATTTCTATCCAAATTCATTGAAGAACTACCACCTCCTGTTAAAGATGATGATTGATCTCTTACTTCCGTTTCGTATGTTTCTTTATTGGCTTCATATGGAATAGCATTAACACTTGTCTCTGTAATTCTTTTAATATCTCTCACAGATTCCACAAAATTGGATAATTCAAATAAAAAATTGTTGTAAGAGCTTTGAATATCTTCAACATCATTTTGTGTTACATCTACTAAACTTTTGACATGCGATAACAACTCAATTGCAAGCTTTGGCTCATTTGTGTTAACTGCTAATAAAAAATCAGGAAGTTCATCCAATACAGATTCACAAGTTTGTTTAAACTTCCCAATTGCTATATAAGATCTTTGTTGTAATATTCTCCACTTGTGAATGTGTTGCTGAATTACTCTACAAATTGCTGAATTATGTCTAAAAGCAATATAAATTCCATGTAGCTTATATGCAACACTTAATTGAAGATCTAACAAGCTATTAATGTCCATAATTGATGATGTTTTTGATGAGTTGATAGATTTATTTTGAATTGAAAAACCTTTACCATTCTCAGCTGTCTCAATCATCTTTATAGTCTCTTTTTTAGTAATAGCTTTGCTAAAAGTTGTATTATTAGCATCTTCCATTGATTTAAATAGTACGATTTCATGTCTCTCAGGAAGAGGAGAGCCAATATTATCTTGTATGTCTGCCATATTTGGCTCATTTTCACACTTAATTTTCATCCAAGGATCATTTTTTAACTCAGAAAGAGTCATCCTCTGACTTGGATCAACTGTTAACAGTCTCCTAATCAATTGCTTAGCTTGCTCACTAACCCTCTTAAATCGAGGATATCTGAAATGATAATTTCCTTCTCTAATTAAACGCTCTAAATTGCCTTTTCTTTCATCAAATGGAAAAGCTCCGCCAAGCATTACATAAAATAAGACCCCCAAAGACCATAAATCAGCCTCAGTACCATAAGATTCTCCACTATTAGAGGCGCTTAACACCTCAGGAGCCCAATATTGTGGTGTCCCAACCAAAGTTCTTGCTTGTGTATATCCTTGCCTTAAAAACTTTGCAACTCCAAAATCTGCTACTTTAATTACAAAATACTCCCCAGGATATGACTTTTCAATCAAAATGTTCTCAGGTTTCAAATCACGGTGAATTATTTCCTTTTGATGCATATATATCAAAGCTTCAACAACTTGTTTTAATATAAATCTTGCACTTGATTCTGATAGTGAACCATGTTCTACAATCTTGTAAAAAAGCTCTCCCCCTTCAACTAAATCCATAACCAAGTAAAATGTATCACCAGAATCAGAAAAATCAACCAAGCTTACAATATTTGGATGTCTTAATTTGTGTAATATCATTGCTTCTTCTAATAACCTGTTCTTTTTATCCATAAAATCTGGAGTCAAATATATCGACTTCATATCAATAATTTTCACAGCAAAATATTCCTCATCAATAGGTACCATTATTCCATCTTCTCTAACTCTTCCCACAGATTTACATCTGAAAACCACCGAAGCGCTTCCTGCTCCAAGTCGATCACATATTTTATACCCTATCCCAGACTGACCAAAAAATGTGGAAGGTAAACCATTCTGTTGTTGGTTCGAGTCTATCATATATCTCTAAAGTTCTTCTATTCTATTCACTATTTACCTTATGAAATCAGCTTATGTATTATTTCAAATCCTTCCCCCCTTGTCTACTTAATATTGACTAGGTATTCCTTCACTATTTAATACCTTATTTTTGTTAATTAGATTCCAATTTATATAATAGATACCTTTATTTCAATTATTTTAATCCAATAAATGCAATATTAAATAATAATAACAATTACTTCCTCTTATCTCTGACTTTTTTTTTTCTTAATACATCCTCAATTAACTCGTAGTGTTTCTCGGCGCCAACTTGGCGCCAAGTGATCTTGAAATTCGGTACCTTTATCAATTTGTTAATATTTTCCTTAAAGGAAAAATGGAGGCTTCAAATTGTGCGGAAAATAATATCCAAAAATACTCTAAGTATTGATTTACTTAATTCCCTGTTGGATAAACTGTACGAGGTCATATCCTTTAGTCGTAATATGATTATGAGCTGAGTGAATCTTCTTTGAGAATATATTTGATGCCTGCTGTTGCGAAAAATTTAGCAGTAATCTTTCCTTAAGTTTCTTGATTGTTTCACCACGAAAACATGGAATACCACTATTTATCAACATCTGTGTTAAAGATAGCAATAAATCTGCATGTTCTCTTACAGCTAAAAAGCCAGACAAGCAAAGATCATCAAATAAGTCTACCTGATCATCCATGAAATCTAACATCTCCTGAGTTACCTTAAAAGCTGCTCTTTCAAAATGTAAATTGTTTCCTGGAGAAATATCAAAAATAAATCCATAGTCAATGTGTATTATATGCCCATTCTTTGTGATTAAAATATTTCCATTATGTCGATCTTTGATCTGCAAGACATAACAAGCTATAGAATATCCTGCCAAACTTGAGATAAAATTGTATCTGGCTTGTTCATAACTAACACTGTTATCATTTTCTAATCTTTTAATATGACTATTCTTACCACCAAAAGTAGATTCATAATAGGCTTTGAGTCCACCTTCAGAATGAAGTTCATGAATCTCATGTAGAGAAATGCTCTCCTCAATGAACTCAATTATCCCTCCATATATTACTGAATTGTTAATATCCTTGAACATCATTGGTAGAATTCTATATGGGTATAGCCATACAGGAATATTATACAATTCAAAAATCTTTTGAAAAACATGTATGTATTGCATAGTTATTACATCCTGGCGGCAATCATCATTACATTTCACGATCAAATTAATGGTCATTTCATAGTCTTGTTCAGGTTCTGTTTTTGGAATATCTACTAATGTGTCCTGGTTATCTGAATTATGATCTGTTAGTTGTAGTGAAAGTAAATATGGAATATTCTTAGCACTTTGAAGTATTTTAAGCTTGTTAATCTTCTTTATTGATAAAAGTTTTGTTTTGTTTTCAGACGATTTTAACATGTTTGTATTCAAAAAGGGAACATTTTTGTATTCCCTCCTCTGTATCACGTTTTCAATCTTTGCTAATAAATCTTGAGCAATCTCTGACTTTAATTGTGCAATCTCTTTTGAATTTAATCTTCCTATTAAAGCTGAAGGGTTATCATCTTCTTCTATAGGTAAACCTAATCCTCCTTCTTTTCTATTCCTATACTTTGCCATCTCACCAAGCTGACAAAGTATATAAAAGAAGGAAAACTGAACATTTGCCAAAGAATGTTTTTTATTTTCAAATTGTAATATATTTAGACTAGATCTATTCAAGTTTTCTGAAGTCTCTGATATAGTATCAAAACATTTATTAATCAAGGAAGAGACACTTGACATTCTCAAGTTCAATCCCTCCATACTATCCTGAACTGTTCTTAGACGATTTATAACACCTTTTCCATGAATTTCTGAACTATTTCTTTTTTCATATCTCCCATTCATATTTTGATCTTCTTCATTCCTTTCAATATTTTCCTCAGAACTTTTCATGCTTTTGCAAGTTAATAAAAAGTCACACTCTTTAAATAAACTTTTTTGAAATATATTCATTATTGGTGAATTAGGATTATTGGTGTATATACACAATATTTGAGAGAACCTTGTGCTTTTTAATGCCATATCTAACAAGCCAGTTAATACCAACTGGTTATTTCTTTTGTTACTTTTAATAATTTCCATATATTGTAGTAACAATAACTCCCATTCAGATTCTTGAGATAATAATAACGACCTAACACAACTCCAAACAATTAAAGTGCTTGTATATAGATTATGATGGAAATAATTGTGAAAATGATGTGAATTTGACATGAACTTCTTTTTTTCTGATGAAAATTGATTACTTAATAAGTAAATTACCACTGGGAATGGAAGTGAATGACCAATATAATGTAAATAATCGTGGAACTGTAATACTAATTGATGATTTCCCTGAGTGTATCTGCAATTCATCACTAATCCTTTAATCTCAGTATTATGAGAATTAATCTTATTCAAATAACCTTGCTCACTACTTGCATTATACCAGAAATATTTACCACTCATTCTATCATGATAATATTGTGGATGGTAATGATACAACAAGAATGAAAATGTATTTTCCAACTCAATGTTATTAAAAACGCGGATTAAATCATTCTCTGGTGAAGAAATTCCGATATAATTGTTTTTAACCAAAATAGAATAGTGAATTAGATGATCCATTAAAAATGGAACAATCCAAGTGCTACTAGTCTTCATCATATGTCTATATATCCTAGCTGGATACCTCTTCCATAAAGATAATAATAACCAGACTTCAAAGAATCCCACTTTTTTTGAGCTATATATCGAAAATATCAATGCTGAGACGTATTTTTCAATTAAAATCATCGTATTTCCATTAATAAAATATTCCCAAATATACTCTAAAACAATATATTGATTATAAGGTATTAGTCTGTTATCATATATTTCAACTGAAGATTCTAAATGTACATTATTGAAATTGTTCATCATTCCTTGCCAATTCTTCGTTTCATATAGATTTATGCATAAATTATCCAAATAAGTTGTAAGTTGTGTAGAAGATTGCAATAATCTCGTATAAATATCTTTATAAGTTGGGTAACTTTCATAAAATGACCATAAATACGGCAATATTCGGCATGAAAGGAAGTATGAGGTACTTATCATCGACCTTCCTCCATTAATGTACGCATCTCTTTGATTAAATTTATTATTAAATTTGTATATCCTTATCTGTGGAATATCCAAATCATTGTGATTGGTCTTTGAAATTGTTGGATGTTTCTTCTTATAATACTCTAAAGGTACTTCTTTTGATATTTCTACTGTTATCGATTTCTGAATCAAGCAAACCAATAAAATCTTCAAGTGTAAGTCTGAAGAGTTTATTTGAGATGTTTTTTCCTTATTTTCATCTTTTACCTGTAAATATGCTGACGATAAACAAGTCATTAATTCCACCTGTCTTAATATCTTTAATAAATTAATATGCTGGAAATAGCCATGATGAATAAACCAGTCAGAACTTTCAATTAGAAAAACTAGTAAAATATAAAGCTGATAATACGATAAAGATTCCCTTTCAAGAATTTTAATGTAACTCTTAAAAATAGACTCTGGATCCATTGAGGAAATTATTGACCAAATAATACATACAAACTTTGTATAGTGTTCTAAGACATAATAATCAGTCAGTGAACTTTTAAACCTATCAAATTGATCATTTCCTTGGCTGGACTTGTATGAAAATGTATCATTCCCACCTTCATTAGATATTCCAAAAAGTCCATTTAGTATTTTCTCAGCAAATAAATCAGATAACGATTTATAAGACTCATAATTATTATCCACAATCATCCATGTGCATAAGTATATCATCCTGATTATTAGTTGAGAATAGAATTTATAGTTGAATCTCTCCACAATCACCTCCTCTGTTGGATTGGAATAATTAACATTCTTTAATAGCTCATTCTTTAAGTTCATACTTGCCATGAACTTTTCGTCTTCAAATTTGACACCAAATATTGTAGAAAAGTTTGAGATCTGATCGATTAAGCTTCTTCCTCCACTATCAGAACTTTTATTTTCAAATAGAAAGTAAAAGTAGCATTTACTAATTTCACCCACAGTATCCATGAATAACTTTAAATAATCATCATCATTGATCAGTTGATCAAATAGTGGGTTTAATCGGTTAATAATAGAATATACATCTTCTGAATCTGTAATCATTAATGATGAGTGTCTTTTCTTATTTAGAAATGTCTTGGGAGAAGATGGGGTAATAGATAATGAAGGACTCTGCCACCCTTTTTGAATATTATTTATTGTGTAATAGAGATCAATAGAATAGCATCCAAAAAATATCTCATTTTTAATTAGAGATGAAGTCAAGTCCCCATCTAAATCAGAATTCGAGTACGAAAAAATATTTGTCAACTTTTGTTGAAGAACTTCAAAGTCTTCTTCGGAAATGATTCCTCTCATCCCACGTATTTTGAAAAGAGCAAAACTTTTCTCAAAAATTCCTCCTCTGACTGAAAAATTGCTTAACAAGCATTGAATAAACTGAAAAAGGCTCTGTTTCATAATAGAAATATATAAGTCTGAAATGAGTGAAAATACTCGAATTTTAATACTGGAACTCCATTTTTCTCTGAAGAATTTTAGACAATTGTATATATATGCACCGTCAAACTGAAGAGAATTAGTAGCTTGTTTATAAATGTATTCAGACATTATTCTAGGATTTTCTGAAGCTGAAAGTATTGCCATTAGAGTATTATGCCTATCAGAAGAATGAACAATTTTGTGGCAAATTAAAATACTTGATATAATTCCAGTAAGTTCAAGTACCTTGGTGGTGAATTTCTGAGCATGCATAGATTCTTTATCACTTAAGGCCAAACCCGGAGATGAGATTCCATTATTTAGTGTAATAACTTGATCCAAAATTCTTAGATACTCAAAAAAGTAATTGATATTTGGAACTGTGAAAATATTTTCTACTTCATCTCTCTTATTGTAAAAGAGATGAATGTTTTCATTCAAATAATTCCTCCATAAAATGGTCCATAAGTCAATCAAATCAGAATACCTTTCATCCAATAATATTGGTAAATTATCACTATATTCACTGATTGGAAATGTAATCTCACATAGGATATCCAATTTGTATTTTCTACTAACAAGATATAAAGAAATAAGATGAATGGATTTATTGAGTATGATTTGATCATTTCTGTATTCCTTTCTTGTTATTAGAGTCACATAATTTTTCCAAACTATCAGGAATAATGAAATGTCAAAACTAGTTGTCTTAAATATTGAGCCTGTTGATGAAGAAGAAACAGAAGAAATTGTATTAACAGAATTGTTCAACTCTTTATAATCTTCTTTGTATCTTATAATCAAATGAGTGATGACTTCAAATAATTTTTCAATTAAGTCAATGCATTTGTAAGCCTTCAAATTCCATCCTCCCTTATGTAAGTTAACGATGACAAGATCATTTTGAATAATTTCTCTCTTTATATCATAATTTTCACTTTCAAAATTTCGATGGTCAACAACGATTGTTAAAACACTGACAAGCATTCTTATTGAATCAAATAGAATCAATCCACATATTTTTTGGGACCTTTTTCCTTGTAGAAGTTCTTCCAATAAATTAAGCAGAACCAGACTGTCAATTTCTTTTGAATCTGACATTTCTTTATTTTTGTATTCTTCTTTATCAATTCCCGTCATAAAAACTCCAAATGCTTTGGAAAACAAGCTTACTAACTTTATAAAGACAATATTAATCGGATCCAACATTGATAAATCATCTTCTTTTTTCAAAAAATAATCATCAAATTTCTTTTCTTTCAATTTTCCATATGTAAAAATAAATTGTTCAACAAACTCCATAAGCTGTTTTTTGAGAGTTATTTCTTTAACCACCCATGTTCTACATAAGTGAGTAACAATATGAACTTCAAATACTCCCAATTTATTCATTGATTTGTCGAAACTATTATTTTCTATCTTAATAGATTGTTCACCAATGAATTTTTGATATTGAAGAACAACCAATACTAATTCAGAAACTGTCAAATCCATGCCAATTCTTTCAATAATAATCAATAGAATCTTCAAATACCAATAATTGAACATTAAATTACTTAGCTGAATCTTTATTAATTTTATGATTACTAATTTAAATTCAGTCATCTTATCACTTCCTATATCGATAATAGAAATTATCAAATAAAGGATTAATGCAAAGATTAGTATTAAGCAGTCATTGTTAATATCCGTAATTCTCAAAAGATTGGTTTTCTTATCAATAAAGTAATCCAGTAAATCATTTATTTGAGAAACAAATTTATTAATCCAATTTAATTTTAGCTCCTCAATTTCCTCTCCTTTTCTAAATTCTCCAATATTCTCGTATCCAAATATATTCAACAATATGGAAAAATAAATTGTGAAATAAATACATATCATTGAACCATGATTCTTTTCAATGCTGATTAGATCCTTCAAATCTAAAGGAGCAAATTTGATTAAAAGACTATATAGTCTCCTAAATACATCAAACTCTCTGTTGCCTAGTAGAAATACTAGATCCTTTAATAGAGCTTTCTGCACAAGTATTGTATCTGCAAGCTTCAAATCTAAAGAGAGTAATGGTACGGGCTCTAGATTCTCATTTTCCGTTGGTCTTCCATTAAGCTTTTGAAACAAAAATAAGAAATTGAATAAGCCTTCCTTTTTAGAATTTGAGTTGTTTTTCATGTTTTCAAGCAAAACAATGTTTTTTGATAAGAAATCCACTAATGTTTCCAAAGAATTATATTTTTTACCATTTTCAAATAAGTCCAATAAAGCTAATGCAGGATCACGCCCTTCCAAATTCCAAAAGTACTTATTCCCACAACTCATTTTGGATTTTCATAGAGTTCTTAAAATGAAATTAATATTAAGTTTACTCTAATAGTTTTCACATATAGCCAATTGCTGTATGATCATCATATATCTGTGAGTCAATAGTTTGACTTAAAAAGTTTCTAATTACTAATATTATTCTGGAATTATATTTATTTCATGTATTTTTATTTATTTGACTGGTTTTATAATAATTTTTTCTTAATTCAATTTTTTCTTTTTTTCAGAGCATATTTTTTGATCTTCCCCCCACACTCCATATAAAGTTCTTCCTCTTAAAAGGCATAAAAAATATATTATGCTATTTGGAGAAAAAAAAAATTTATTTTATTTATATTTTACTATTTATTGAAATGTGCTTACTTTTATTTCGTAAATTATTTTACCTTATTGATAATTCTGAACTGGCCATCATCCCTTTTATATTCTTCTAATGTCTTTATTTCCTTCTTTACACAATTTCTCTTTTTTCTACATATCTTAATCAATTATAAAACTCTTGAAATAATTGACTATATAATTTTTAAAGGAAAAAAATAACCAAATTAAATCTAAAACACAAACTATTCACACTTTAATTTTTATTTTTAGTAAATTATTTTGATACGTGTCATAATTTTTTTTCTTCATACACAAGTGCGTGCATGCAAATGCCGGTATAAGAAAACATAGTACACGTGTCAGCATGTGGACAAGCACATGCAAGAACAACTTTTAGTGCATGCAAACAAATGTAATGCTTTAATTTGATGGATTTGAGAATTGACAGGTGGAGTTTTTTGGTTTTTAAATTTTTTTTAATTTTCCTAAAGAAAAAGTTAATGGCTGAGCAATGGAGGTAATAATTAAGAGAGACTACGCGCCAAGCGTTGCTTTTTTGTCGAAAAGTTTGAAATAAAGAGTAATTTATTGGTTTTGAAAAAATACCAAAAAGTTCCAAGAATTTACTCAACCAGTATTTTCCAATTGTAGTTTTGAGAAAATATTGAGAATATTATGAAATAGAGGTGAAAATATTGCCAAAGGAAACAAGATAGAAAAGTATTAAATTGAAGACAAGAAATGAGTGATAACGATACAAACGTTAAACAGTGGAAAGTCAGAAGACTAATAGCGACACTGGAAGCTGCTAGAGGAAATGGTACTTCTATGATTTCTTTGGTTATTAAACCAAAGGATGAAATATCCAGAATTTCAAAAATGCTTGCTGATGAGTATGGTACAGCTTCTAATATTAAGAGTAGAGTAAATAGACTTTCGGTTTTATCAGCAATTACAAGTACTCAACAACGTCTAAAATTATATAATAGAACTCCTCAAAATGGATTAGTAGTTTATTGTGGAACTTTAATTACTGAAGATGGGAAGGAAAAGAAAGTAAATATTGACTTTGAGCCATTTAAACCTATTAATACGTCTCTTTATTTATGTGATAATAAGTTCCATGTTGATGCTCTTAAAGAGTTACTGGAGACTGATGATAAATTTGGATTTATTATTGTTGATGGTAATGGTGCCTTGTATGGTGTTGTGCAAGGTAGTTCGAGAGAAGTCTTGCTTAGATTTAATGTGGATTTACCAAAAAAGCACGGTCGTGGTGGTCAATCAGCTTTACGTTTTGCTCGTCTGAGAATGGAAAAGCGTCACAATTATTTGAGAAAAGTTGCTGAAACTGCAACTACTATGTTTATTACTAACGACCAAGTTAATGTTGCGGCTTTGATATTAGCAGGAAGTGCTGATTTTAAAAATGAGCTAGCTCAAAGTGATATTTTTGATCAAAGACTAGCAAGCAAGATCCTAAAGATTGTTGATGTTTCATATGGAGGTGATAATGGTTTTAATCAAGCCATTGAGCTATCTTCTGATGCGCTTCAAAATGTTAAATTTGTTCAGGAGAAGAAACTCATCACTAAATTCTTTGATGAAGTTGCACAGGATACTGGAAAGTATGTTTACGGAATTAATGAAACCCTTCAAGCTTTAGAAATGGGTGCAATTGAATTGTTGATTGTATGGGAAAACTTAGAAACTAAAAGGATGGTTGTTAAGAACCCATCTACTGGCGAAGAAAAAGTATTCTTAAATAGCCCAACTGAACAGCATGATGAATCCAAATTCAAGGATCCAGAAACTGGAGCAGAACTTGATGTTATTGAAATACTTCCTTTGACTGAATGGCTTGTAAATACATATCAAAATTACGGAGCTCAATTGGAATTTGTTACAAATAAGTCTCAAGAAGGAAATCAATTCCAAAAAGGATTTGGTGGCTTTGGTGGTATTTTGAGATACAAAGTAGACTTCCAAGATTATGCTGTGGTTGAGGATGACTTGGATGAATTTATTTAAATGAAGAAAAGGTATTACAAGTATCTAAAAAATTTTAAAAAAATGCTGAGTCATTCCTTTTCTATTATTAAAATATTATTCCCTATTAACTTTTGCTAATAAAAGCTATTAATAGGAAAATTATATCATAAATCAAAGAATGCCAATCAGCGGAAAACTATTACATTGGAATAGATTAAATCGAAATTCTTATTTTGAATTATCTAAAAATCAATCAAATATATATTATTGGTATTCTAACTGTAAGTTTTAGAACAAAGACTTAACTATAATGTCTAAAATGAACAAACTATAAGTTCTCCTGTTGAGCCTCCTGTATAAATGGTATGCTCATTCATCCAACAGAGGCTAAGTAATTTTGAGTCAGTTTTTGCTGCTTGAAGTGGTAAATTTGGTGACCTTATATCCAGGATTTTCAAATCCATGTCATGTGAAACTGACCCTATCATATATTCACTATATGGACTCCAAACAGCTTGTGGAACAACTTCCTTATGAGCAAGAAGTCTGCTCCTATGGACAAAACGAGTATTTCTATCAAAAGATACTAAACCCATATCTTTTTTTGCTTTAAGGTCTATTTGGCTGGTTGCTCCTGCCCTTAAATCCCAAATCCTAACTTTACCATCATCATGAGAAGTACAAATTACATTTCCTACCATGGAATTTTGAGTAGATAAAGAGAATGTTGGAAATTTAATATTCCACCCGCAAACAGCTTCTCCTAATGAAACTTTAGACACCTTAATATTACCATCCAAACTTGAGGAAATCAAATTATCTCCCAAAGATAGTATATCTGTAACGTTAGAAGAATGGATTTTTATCTTAGCAGTACAATTTAAGCTGTTTGTATTTTCTATATTATTTAAAGTACCATTATCTGTGGACTCCTTACAAAATACTAAAACATTACCATTTGCATCTCCTGCTGATATTATTGAATCGCATCCTTTTACAGTACAAAGAGCTTCAATAGGAGCAATACTGGCTTTGAGTTTAACACTTTTCAAAATGCATTCTTGTCTCTTTGCTGAATAGCTTAAACCTATAATGGAACCGCTCATTGTTGAGGCCCAAACTTTGGAAAACTCGGAATCATTTAGTTGTTGAGATTGGACTCTAAAAACAGAAGTAGAATCTCCTTCTGGTAATAATTCATTGACATTAAATTCAAATGTTTGACTTTTATTGTCTCTAATATTATCATCTTCGTCCAATTTGACTTTCTTATCTTTTTTATGTGAAATTGTATCATAAAATCTAATCCTTCCATCGTAGAATCCTGCTACTACCATGGGATTATCTGTCTCTATTCCATATGTGATGCTCCTAATCCAATCCTTTTGCTTATCTAAAATCTTTATTGATGGTTTTCCAAGGGTTTTAAGATACTCTATTTTAAGTTTTGATTCACTTGTTTTCTCATTCTGTCTCATATAATCATAAATAGTACCTCTCAAAAACACTTCATCTATAATAAAATCAAAAGCAATCCTGTTTTCTGTTTCTAATAAGGTATTTAATAATTCTGAAAGTTCCGCTCTTCCAGATTTTGAATCTATCATAAAGGATCCTTCAGGAGCCTGAAGTCTTGGATCTTTAATCTTCGTCCAAAAGAAAACCTCCACTTGTGAATCCCCTTTATCCTCCATCATTGTGTTATCCATTGCCTTCTGACTTGCTTAAATTGTGTAGTAATTTTGTAATTTTCTAAACCCTCCTCACTCCTTTATTAATGTAATGTTTATTGCTTCGACTATATCCTATGGTATCAGAGTACAGGCTTCTTTGTACTTTGAATATAAATTTATATTTTCCTCAATTTAAAACTTTTGAGGAAAAAAAAAATATACAAAGTTCTTCCTGTCAAAAATGACTAATCAAAATATTTTTTTTTTTAATGCTTTAATATTTATATACCGGCGTTCGATGTTTCCCGCTCACTTTTTTTGTCCACAAAAAAAAATAACGGTAAACACCGGTATAGAGGACAATAAAGGGGGGAATGGGTGAATATGCATAAAAATGCAATAACTTAAAAAAATTGAATATTAAAGATTCAAAGGAAAAATAAAAGAAAAAAAAAGTAAAAAAAGAGAAATGAGTTGGAGTCCAGGACCAATAGAAAGAGAAATTAGAGAAAACTCACCAGAGTAAGTGGAAAAAAGAAAAAGATCATAGTAAAAAAAGAATTTCATGCATTTTATATTTGAATAGGAATATTGAAAGTAGAGAATTAATGAAAGATACTGAAATATGTGAAGAATGTATGAATTTAGATGAGTTTCATAAAATTTGTTGCACTTTGTGTGGAAGAGTTAAATGTTCAAATTGCAACATAAGTAATACAGTTGAATATAAAATATACGATAAATTAATATGTGAAGAGTGTATATCTAAATTATATCTTGAGACAAATAATATACTTCAGGAAGAGTTAGATGTGAAGGATCAAATAAATTTGAATTTAAAAAAAGGCTTAGAGGAGCAATTTCAAATCATTTCAAAGTGTAAACAATTTATTATAGCTTTAGAAGAAATTATATCATTTCAAGGTTTATGGAAATCAATTTGTGAAATTGAGGGTACCGAGAATATACAGAATCTTCTATTTGAAAGTCAAGGTAAGTTTAGTTTTATGAAATGAATGAAAAATATATATTTTTTTAAAATGAAACTAGTTGGAATCCAAAAATGGAATCAGAAAAACAGACAATTGGAAGTGGAGAACTCAAATTTAAGATCTCAAATAAGTCAACAGAGTAACAATATATCAATTCTGTAAGTTAAACTTAAACAATATTTAGCCACTATTTAAGAATTTGACTTGATCTTATTTTGTTTTATTTTCTTTATTGAAAAAAAAACTTCAGAGAATCTCATATTCAAAGCTTAAAAGAAGAATATAAACAATCTAAAGATATTATAGAATCATTAAAAAGGATAAAATTTGAAAAAGATAATTTAAAAAGTATAGCTAATGAAACTTCCACTTTAGTGGAGAAATTTAGATTAGAAAATGATGGGCTTAGAGTAAGATGTTTTAGACTTGAACAAAGAGTCAAAGAACTTACAAACAATTATGGAGCTGAATCTTATCAACTAAATTCTCCAGAAAACCAAAGAGGAGCTGGAAGAATTAGAACTATCTCCTTAGGCCTACAAGACGACTATATACCTCATTCAATACTTGAAAACTCTGCCATCATTTTTGATAATCATCAACTTGTTAATTGTGTAGAAAGAATCATTATAAACCTCAAAAACTTATTTTGCTGCTAGAATAAAAAAAATACATAAAATTTATTTAATTTTTTTCCATATTTCTTCAAATTTTTTTCTCATGTCATTACCGGTCACATGCATGCACAGTTGCATGCATGCATTCTGCAGGTATCGGATATTTTTATGTGATCTTAAAAGGTAACGTGATTCAAAATTTTGAGGTAAATTTTTTTTCATATTCAAAATTATTAGGGCATTTGTTTAGTAGAGAAAAGAAGTTGAATATATTAGAGAATTCAATAGCATTTTTTGCTTCATACTTTATTGTTCTTCTGTTTGACTGAAAGAGGGAATAAAAAGAAAAATTAAATAAATTGGAAAAATGAGGAAAATAGAGAAAAGATTTTATATAAACTTACTATTCCTGTGAGATATAGTTTCTCAAAAATTAATCCAAATTTGTTTGAATTCTCTAAGAATTGTAGAACTGCTCCTACTAGTTCTCTTTTTGATTTTTGAGTGAATTGTCTGGTTCTACTTAGTTTTAGAAGCTTAATTATTCTAAAATAATGAAATCACAATATTAAAATAGCAAAATTTATAGTAATTAAAGATTAAAGTTAATATTCAATTTTCTCAAGACTTCCTTTCTATTATTCTTATTAAAACATACCTTTTAATTAGAATGGAGTATCTGTTACTTAAGTTTCTTATTCCAAGATCTATCTGTTCGAGATCTTTAATCCATACCAAATAATTTTGTCCAATATAGTTATTAGGATCTAAACTTGAATCCATCTTCAATGAAAATAGAGTTTCAATCTTTTTAAGTTCATTTTTGGTCATCAATTCTTCCATTTTCTCTGGACATTCCTTAAAATAATGATTATACTTTGTTTTGAACTTTCTAATCCTATCTAAACAAAGTTTTTGTATCATAAAGCATTGTTCTAGTCTATTAGATCCACTAAAATGAATAATCCATGACCTTTCTAACCAAAGATTGGTTTTTAACTCGCTTGATTTCATTATATAATCCATCCTTATAATTTGGTTCAAATATAAACTGGGAACAACCACTACTCCTTTGTTTTGCTTTGAATAGTTCAAATTAATCCACTGATCTTCATTATCCAACCAAGATGAATTCTTCTTCCTCAAACAATAACTTTGTATATTCTCAATATCCAACCTTCCTGTATCATTTAAAACAGAAATAACAATGTTTTGATCATTCAAACCCGATCTACTCCATTCTGATGAATAAGATAGTATAGACTGAGTCTTCTGTAAAGCCAGTACTTGAATACAAAATATTAATGTCTCTAATCTTCTTAAAGACATTAATAAGACTCCAACATTTAATAAATAATGCTGTAATTCACAATTATCATCCACTGATAGATATAGAAATGAATCTTTCATCTTTTCATGAAAATCCTCAATTCTTACAGAAAATCTTGAAAACATGGTATCGGAATCCATATATAGTACCAAATAATTATGCTCTTTATGATCAGAAAGTAAGCCTTGAACTTTTTTATATAACTTAATTATTCCAATATATCTCCAATAATGAGGATTTCTAACCTCACCAAAACTTAAATCCAAATGAAAATAACAATACCCATTCTTTCTTGAATACTCAATTCGATTCTCTAAAAACCATTCGTGATCTTTTTTCAACTTATTACCGGAAGTTAATATATTATATTGGCATATTCCCAACTCTTTTTTACTCTTTGGTATATATATTTCTCTCAATTCATAGTTTCCTATTTTTACCCACTCAGGAAGCCAATCTTCCATTACTTTTATTTCCTCCAAACTTAATCCCAAACATCTCAATAGAAATAATACAAACCATTCCAGGATTACTCCTGCTACAATATATTCTTTCCTTATTTTAAAAGAATAGTACAGATAATCCCAAAAATACTATATTTTAAAAGATATATGAACTTACTAATTACTTTTTTTCCAAATTCTACAATAAAAGAGAAAGAAAAGAAAAAAAACAATAATGAAAAATAATTTGTTCAAATAAATTATTTTTCAAGATCTCAAAATGCATGCAATGCACCTCTCCCCTCTTATATTCGATACAAAGCACAAACAACAAATTATTTCCATTCTAGAAATCAAATTAATCATCTCCTAATATAAACATAATTATTTCTGATTTTGCTCTGTTATTCTCTTTCCATTTCCTTTTTTCTCCTTTTTTTTCCATTATTTTCTTCTTAAATAATGTAGCACACGATGTGGCGGGAACATTGTGGCGCCATAATTGGGGTACCGAACCGGTATTAATAGTAATAATAGAGACAATTTAATGAAAGGAATTAATAAATAGAGAAAAGTTTTAATATATAAACAAATAATTAATTTTTTTAATTAAAAAAAATAATTTATTAATACTGTCTCATTGAAATAAATAGTCTACTAAATGTTTTGTCTCAAATTAAATATTAATTAATTATTATATTAACTTAATATAAGTAAAGTATTATATAAGGTTGAAAAAAAGACCGGTTAATTATTTTCTGTTTTCTATTAAATATAAATAAGAAAAACAGAAACTTTGTTTGAAGGAGAAAGTTTGGATTAATTTAGAAACAAGTTAATTGATTTTTTTTTCCACTCAGAAAAAAAAAAAATACTAACTTGCTATTTCTGTTATAGAAGATTTCACAGGTCTAATTTCTTTTTAAATTAAGAGGATGTCCATCGTAAGCTTTAAGAATAAGCCAAAAAAGGCAATCATTAAGAAGAGAACAAAAAAGTTCACCAGATTCCAATCTGATCGCTTCTTAAGAGTCAAGCCAAACTGGAGAAAACCAAAAGGTATTGATTGTCGTGTACGTAGAAAATTCAAGGGTAATTATTTAATGCCAAAGATTGGTTATGGTAGTGATGCCAAGACACGTAAGATGCTTCCAAATGGTTTGTATAAATTCACTGTATCAAATCCCCAGGAAGTTCATATGCTTTTAATGCATAACAAGACTTTCTGTGTTGAGATTGCATCTGGAGTAAGTAGTCGTAAGAGAAGAGAGATTTTGGAGAGAGCTGAGCAGTTGAACTTAAAGGTTTTGAACAAGAATGCCAGACTCGCAATTGAGGAGGACGAATAATTGAAATTCCCTTAGCTTAGGTTACCTTTAATCTTTCAATTATAGCAGCAGTTTTGCTTGAATCTTATTTTTTTTTTCATTTGCATGTTTTTTTTCAATTTGCTCTTTTTTCTTGTCGAGGGATGCAGGATTTTCTGGAGGGGTTAAATAGGGATCCAGTTCCATTTGGAGAAAGTTGGGGGGGGGGGGGGTGAGAAAAAGAGGGAGAGGGGATTATCTTGCCCAGCTTTTAAGTTCGCTCGTCGATATTGGATCTTTCTACATATGGGGGTGATTCTGACTAGTTGATGAATTTCTCAAACATATTTAATACTTGTTATTATTTAATTGAAATATTCATTAATAATAGAATTAAATCAGCAACAAAAATATCAATAGTGATAGAAATATAATTGTTGCTAGCAATAAACCATTTATAATAAGAAATTATTTAAATGGTACTTTGGCTTTAATATTGACTTGGTTGATTGTTTTAATAGTTATGAAATTCAGTAAAAAACTTCAGCATTATGTAAATCAACAGTATATCCAACATTACTTATCTTATAAGGATCTTAAAAAAGCAATAAAGCTTATAACTGGATCAGATACTTCAAGTTATACTATTAATGAGGTAACAAATAACTTTGGAAATATTAAAGCTTTAGCAGGATCCATATATAGGCCAGCAGAAAGTAGATTTATGGATCTATTAAACCATGAATTGGATAAGATTAATTCATTTAGTAGTATTATGTATACTGACATAAAAGATTCTCTTAAACAAATTCAAGGATATATAGATCAAATTAGCAGAGATTTAGGTATAATAAATAACTCCAGTAATGTTAATAATAATAACCAAAATGACTCCGATAGCTCATTTTTTCAATCTGGCATGAGTAAAGAACTTTTGGATGACTTAATTTCGCCTTTAATTGAACAACTTGAACGTAAAAGTGGTGAAATAATATTTTTAGAAAGTTACCAACAACTGAATTATACGGGCTTTAGAAAGATTACCAAAAAATATGATAAGATGAATAAGTCAACTTCTTCTTCTTGGTATCTCGCAAGACTTGCAAGAGAATCATTTATGAATATGAATTTGGACTTACTTCTTGAAAGTCTTTCAAACTGCTATTCAAAGATTGAAACGCTAAAAAGTGCTTTTCTGATGAAAGAAGAATCTTTAAAGTGTGATAAAACATCAGAAAGTGATATATCAACACATCCACCTTTTGAACTTCATTCAAAACATCTTATTTTAGCTGAAGATGTAATGAAGGTTAAAGTACTATTAGCAAAAATAGTTCCTCTAGTTTCAATAGGTCTATTGAATATAGAGGATGGAATGAGTAACAAGCCATGTTTATCTTCTCCAATAAATAATAATACAAATTCTCAAAAGGCAGCTTCAACAGAAAATGTATCTTCTTTAACATTGCAAACCTCAACAGTATCTTATTTGTATTTTGATAATAGAGAATTCAGTGAATACCATAGAATTCGTGAAATAAGGTCCAGATTCTCTTGTAACTCTCAAGTGAATCAAATAGAGGAAAATTCATCTGGAAGGATTCAAGCATACTCAGATGAGAAGATTGTTCCAAAAAAATACTTGGATTATACATTTAGATTAAGATGGTATGGAGAAAATGAAGGAAGTCCAGACCAATGGCTTAATTTGGATTGGATACATCCAATGGAACCAAGTTGTTCAAATACTGAGTGGCATGAACCAAAGAATAATAATAACTTTGTTAGTCAAGCAACAAATACTAGTCAAGTGAGTCAAGGAGGAGGAAAAAGAACTTTTTCTTTTGAAGGATCAAAGGCCTTAGTAAGTAGTAAAACCTTATTGATCCAACAAAAAGATGTTTTTCATATCCTTAAGACTTACGGGGATTTCAGACGTGAAAGTAAGAATCCATCGCTATCTTTTAACTTTGATTTGAATACATATTTAAATGAAACCAGAAGAAACCTTTCACAAGACCAAATAATGTTGCTTAATTGCTTTATAGATTTTATCCAATTTAGAAAACTAGGACCATTTTCACATCTTTGGTTCCATAGAACAACTTTTGCAAATCCAAAAAGAAATATATGTGTCCATATTGATAATAACTTAAAGATTATGCCTGAAATTGACTTGGAATTATTAATAGATGAACATTCCCAAAGAAACAATTCGTCATTGAATAATTTACCTGCTCAAAGTGAAAGGAAACTGAGTTCTGAAACAAATAGAAGCAATTGTGAAATTGTGAACACTGAACTTGGAACAAACTCCATCTTCAATATGAGACCTTCAATATTATATAATACTTACATTGTTTGCCCCCAAACTGAAGCATTAGTATCAGAAAATATGAAAATTGTTTCTCACGGAATCTTAAGTGTAAGTCTCTCCCAAGATTCTGGAAACTTATCCAGCACTAATTCTAACCCCAGAGAAATACTTAAAGATATTCTTGGTCTTGCTTCTGTTTCAGAAGTTAACGGATTTTCAAATCTTGAAACTTGTACTGCTCTTTTATTCAGTAATAATTTACTTCAAGTTCCACATTGGTTCAATTTTATGGCTATAGAATCTGAAAGCCAACAAGAAATTACAAATAATATCAAAGATACTAACTCTGAACCCCAAACTGTACGAAGTCTAAACAGATCTGCTTCTTTAAACAAGGAATTGATTGGGGTCAAACAACTTCAATCTTTTGAACACGAAAAATCTTCTTTCAATAATTCTTTACTAAAAATTGATGTTCTTCATACTGGAAAAAATGCAAGAATTCTTCACGATCAAGAAGTCACTGCTCAAAGAGAAGCCAGCATTCTTACTAATGAAATTCAAACTAATTCCCTTTCTTCTTTAAATAGTACCCATACTCTTTCAAATATTCATCAACTTAAAAATCGACCAATTAAAAAAAATGAAATTAAACGCGAACTCACACAATCCCAACCGCACACACTGCATGTGCCACTTCTTGGCAATGACGTGGATTCCGGTATTGTACATGCGCATGAGCAGACTTTTCCACATGCACTGGCGCGCACTTTCAGGTCAATTTTTTGCCTGTGTAGAGAAGGATCAGCAAATCATGGTATTAATAATATTCAAAAAAAGTGTGTATCTTCTGCTGTTAGAGTTGAACCGAAGACATTTTTTGCTAATGAGAGAACATTACTTCAGTGGATGAATATGTCAGTTTTATTGGCAACTATTTCCGTTTCTTTACTTAGTTTTGGAACACAAGTTGGTCGTATATGTGGTTTAATTATGGCTCCTGTTGCTATTTTCTTTATTGCTTATTCTTATTATATTTACTTGAAAAGAAATAGAGCTTTGGAAACTAAAGAGCCAATTTCTTATAATGATAAGTTTGGCCCAACTTTGTTAGTTATGTGTTTGATTATTTCTCTAACATCAGTTTTGCTCTTAAATATTATTGTTGGTGGTCATAAACAGCATTTCAAAGATATTCATGAATACTATAGAGAAGATTACAACCACTATTACCAGAATAACCAGAATGAAAATCAATTATTACTTCAAAATTATAATAATCAATCTATTTCAAATGGTAAATATTTGTATCATTAGGTTGAATTGAGCTAATCATATTGTTATTTTACTATATCTAATCTCAAAATAATAGTACTACTCTATAAACTATTATCAATCTACTATACTCTAATGTTTATCTTGGATTATACTTAATATAATGTTTACTAATAGTTTTTCTATATCATCTTTTTTAAGGTCTCTATCATATCTAAGTGTTAATATTTCTTTCTATAAGTTATTATAATAGAGTAGGTTTTGTTTATCCAACTTTAAAATAGCTTATTTTCCTTTGAAATGTGGATATTCTATCCCAATTTCAATATTCATAAAACTTACCAATATGTCGTTAATTAAACTCAATTTTTCCATCCAAGTTACCCAAATCTCAAATTGATCAATTGGATCAGGTTCTCTAAGTATTAAATACTCATCATTTGAATTTAGACGGCTCACATTTATTCCAAGATCCTTATCTGAAGATAAAATCTCAAAGTATTCTTTTCTTTCTTCTGATTGAATTATTCTAAATCCAATTCCATAGAATATTGCAAATGATCCTTTCTTGTCTCCAAAAGATTTAAAAAAGTTCTCATTATTCATCCTTAACAAACGATACTTAATATCAGATGGATCTCTATTTAAAATTCAAATGAACAATATTATTTAGCTTTAATTTAAACTATATTTGAATCAACTTACTTTAATATAGATACAAGAAGATCTGAAACTAATCCAATACAAGTATAAAACTCCTTCAAATCTAACTCTTGTCTCAATAATAACAATATTCCAATCCCTATTATCTTAAATTCGTAAATTTCCAATTTTGAATAAACTTGAGTATCTTTAAACTCATTCAAAACTTCTCCAGTTTCCAATTCTTTAATAAAAATACTCATTATCTCTATATTTCTGTTCATTTTTTCCAATCTTTCTTTCTCCTCTTGATTTAAACGTTCCAAAGCTTCTTTCCTTCGTTTCTCTTCCTCTTGTTTCTCCTTTAGCTTCTCTAATCGCCTTTTTTCTTCAAGATAAGTCTCTTGGATGCCTTGCTGAACTTTTCTCTTAAACTCTTCTTCTTTTCTCCTCCTTTCTTCCTGATCCATTTCCAACAACTTCCTATTATACTCAGCCTCTACACTTTCGTAAATTGGATTTAACTGCTCCTCAAATATCTCATCTATATCTTCAAACCTTGAACACATATTTCTCATCTTTTCAAGCATCTTTGGACCATAAATCTGTTTAGAAGGGTCTTTGATTGCAAGAAACTTCTTATACTTACTAGTCTTACGAATTAAAACTTCCATTTTTGATTTCAATGCCACATAATCCTGTAATCCTTTCTCCAAATCATCTTTTTCAAATTCCAATAGACTCCTTACCACATACTCTGCTTCTAAAAATCGCAAAGTTAGAAATTGAGTTAGAGAGAAAGTGAGTAATGAGAAAGATTGAGAAACAAAGGAATAATAGAAAACTAAAGAAATAAAAAAACTAAGAAAAGAAAAGCTTGAACATTCCCTTATTTCTTCCTCTTATTCCATATTGCAATAAAGTACATTTCATAGAAAATGAAGATGTTACTAATTATATTGATAAAACATTCCACCAATACTAACCAACTCTCAACACTCACAAATTAACTTACCCTCAAGCAAATGCAGAGTTTTCTGAGTCTCAGTCATCTCCTATTTCCAAATCAACTTTTAGACTATTTACTTGGTATTTTTTTCATATACATGATTTTGGCGCCAAACCCATTTTTGCTTTGATCTCGAAAAGAATTAAAGTATTTAAATTCTTTCTCATTTTCTCTGATAAGAATAATGTTTAAGAAGAGAAATGTTAGCAAAGAACAGATTAGAAAGATTCAAAATGATAATTTTGAGGAAAACCAACCAAAAACACTTGAGGAAAGAACTTTTCAAGGGTCCTTAAATACAGATATTGATGAAATTAAGAAAAGAAACTTGCTAAAAAAGGATTCAGATCTTGTAAAAGACTCAGATTTTGAAAAAGATGAAAAACTTGATGAACTTGTTACTATCTTTTCCCATAAAAATAATCGAAAGTTTAGTCGTGATAATATCGTAAATAACTATGACTTAGACCTACATGACCCAAATCCTCCTAAGAAAGAAACTTCTAAGAGTATCTATTCAGAGAAAAAATATGATACTTTAGAATCCAGAAATCCAAATATTAAACTTACTTTGATGATTGATTACCAGCATGATATTTGTAAAGATTTTAAAGAAACTGGATACTGTGGTTTTGGAGATACATGCAAATTCCTTCATGATAGGAGTGACTTCAAAAGTGGTTGGAAACTTGATAAAGAATGGGAAATAGAGCAGAAAAAAAAGAGACTAAAGATTGAATCTATTTCTAAAGACAAATCTAGTATTGGAGATGGAAACCTATCATCTAATTCAACTAACAATAATAAACTTCCAAAGAAATGTTCTATTTGTAATAAAAAGTGGAAATCTGACTCAAATCCTGTTGTTACCCTCTGTAATCACTATTTCTGCGAAAAATGTGCCTTTAGTCATTATACTAATACCTCAAAATGCTTTCAATGTGGTCTCCCCACTAAAGGAACATTTAATATTGCATCTATACCACAAGAACTCATCTCAGAATCAGATTCATATCATTCATCCGAATCTGATTCCAATCATTCTGAAAACTCTCAATCATCTTAATTCAATTCTTCCTTAAAATATATTTATGTTTTGGCGGGCTTTGCATGCAAATTCTAATTTTTTTTCATATTTTCAAGTAATATTAAACTCTATAATTTCTTTTACAATTCTTAATCAATCTCTCTTATTCTTCAGAAAACCTATATTCTGCCAAATACTTTTGACTAATTTATTCTTCAATATCCTAAATCATTCTAATCCTCACTTCCCCCCCAACTTTTTTTTTACTTTATTCTTTTTTTCCCATATACCGGTTGCCTATTTTTGGTTATTATTGACATAAAATTTAGGCGGGCTTTTTGGAATTTCTGAATTAATTTAAGATGACTAAAAAAACTACCATTCTGAAAAATTTAGTTTATTTTGAATGAAAAAAGGGGAAGAAAACGGAGGAAAAGAAGCAGAAATAGAGAAAGGGTTTAGATAGAATAATTAAGACTCAGTATTGTGTTGGTCAAGAGCAGGATTGAGCAATGAAATGAAAAGAGGAGGTAAAACTGGAGTTATTCATGGTAATAGTAGACATTGTGTAATTTAAACATTAAAAAGTTTCAAAGGAGGAAGAAATACAACTGATTTAATTGCTATTTTCGAGGAAATCCAGGAGAGAAAGTCAAAATTTAACATGTCGACGATCAGAACAAGGATTAAAGTTGGAGATAAGGAGCTTTTGATTCCAAAAAATGTGAATCTTAGTAAGGAAAATGTAGTCAATGTCTTTAAAAGACGAAATATTGAAGCAGTTGAGTTCTCTGCAATGGGAAAGGATGAAATTGCTAGATCTGCCCATATGGAAGTTTTGCATAGAGAGATTTATAGACCAATGACAAATATACCACTTCAAGGAGGGGTTTTAGATTCAAGATTAGGAGCTCATAGGGCTGATGCTCAGTGTTCCAGTTGTGGAGGTACTTTAAAGACTTGTGGAGGTCATTGGGGTTATATTGATCTACAACAACCTGTCTTTCATGTTGGTTATTTTAAGCATTTATATGGAGTTTTGTGTTGTATCTGTAAGAGTTGTGGAGCTTTTCTCCTTAAAGGAGAGGAGAAACGTCAGCATCTTGCCAGGCTAAAACAGTCATATTCTATTGCTCATTCTTATAGATTACAATTTAGAAAGCTTGTTGAGAGATGTAAGAAAGTCAAAACATGTCCAAGATGTATGTCTCAGCAAGGTCAACTAAGGAGAACAATTAGACCAACTTTAGACCAGTTTATGAAGTTAACTCATACTATTAAAGTTGATGGTAAAGAATATGTTGAGGATTTAACTCCAATTTTTGTTCAAACACTTTTAGAAAGAGTTCCATATCAAGATTTGGATATTCTTGAAACTTTTAAGCCTGGAAATCTACTCATTTCACGCCTTCCTGTCCCACCTAATTGTATTAGACCATCAGTTACTATGGGAGAATCTGGGAGTAATGAGGATGACTTGACAGTAATTCTGTCTGAAATTACTGATTTGAATAATATTATCAAATCTCAAATGAAATCAGGATTTCAAACTTTTCAGTTACTTGGGAATTGGGAATTTCTTCAGCTTCAATGCACTAGACTAATTAATGCTGATGCTCCAGGAGTTAACCAACTCTTAGCTAGTAAGAATATCCCAAAAGCTGGAAGAGGAGTATGTCAGAGGCTTAAAGGTAAAGAAGGACGTTTCAGAGGAAATTTGAGTGGTAAAAGAGTTGATTTTAGTGGAAGAACTGTTATTTCTCCTGACCCTAATATTGAAGTTGATGAAGTTGTGGTACCTATGATCATTGCAAAGAAATTGACTTATCCCGAAAGAGTTAATGCTATTAATATTGACTCTTTAAGAGAAGCTGTTCTAAATGGACATGATATTTGGCCAGGAGCATGCTATGTTTATAAGAGTAATGGAAGCAAATCTAGTCTTAGATATGCTAATAGAAGAGTTGTATCAGAGCGTCTTGAGATTGGAGATATTGTAGAAAGACATATGAAAACTGGAGATATCGTCTTATTCAATAGACAACCAAGTTTACATAGACTTAGTATTATGTCTCACAAAGTTGTAGTTATGCCATGGAGAACTTTTAGATTCAATGAATGTGCTTGTGCTCCTTATAATGCAGATTTCGATGGAGATGAAATGAATCTTCATCTTCCTCAGAATGAACTAGCTAGATCAGAATCCAAACATTTGATGGGACTTATGAATAACTTAGTAACTCCAAGAAACGGAGAACCTCTGATAGCAGCAACTCAAGATTTTCTTTTAGGAATGTATGTACTAACAGGAAGAGATATATTCTTAACAAGAGATCAGTTCTCCCAATACTGTTGTCACTTTTCAAATGGACAAATACCAATGGAGCTACCTCCTCCAACAATTCTAAAGCCTGTAGAGCTTTGGACAGGAAAACAGGTATTTAATATGATATTAAGACCAAACTCGAATGAAAAAGAGAGAATAGATGTTTCATTTGAATTAAAAGAAAGAGACTATGACTCAAAATCAGATCTAAAAGATCTTTGTCCTAATGAAGGTTATGTAGTGGTGAGACATTCTGAACTTTTAGCAGGAGCAATAGGAAAGAAAGTACTTGGAGGAGGATCTAAGGAAGGACTCTTTTTCTATATATTACTTGAAAACAATGCAAAAAAGAGCTCAGAATGTATGGGACGTATTTCTAGATTTGTCTCACGGTATTTAGCTAATAAAGGAATGACAATTGGAATCGATGATGTTACTCCAAATGCTGAACTTCTTGTAGCAAAAAAGAATCTATTAGAAGATGGGTATCAAAGAGTTCAAGATGAGATTAATTCATACGAAAAGGGGAAACTAACTCCTCATCCTGGTCTTTCTCTTGAAGATACTTTAGAACTTAAAGTAAAAAAGATTCTAGACGATATTAGAAATGAAGCAGGTAAAGCTTCTCATATTAGTCTCCCTCCTTCTAACAAACCTCTTCTTATGTATCTATCAGGAGCAAAAGGTCAACTAATTAATATAGCTCAAATGGTTGCCTGTGTAGGCCAACAAAATGTTGCTGGACAAAGAATTCAAAATGGCTTTACCAATAGAACTCTTCCTCATTTCAAGATGAATTGTGTTGATGGAAGAAGTAGAGGATTTGTAGGTAATAGCTTTTTTTCAGGATTACAACCTGATGAATTTTTCTTCCATACAATGTCAGGGAGAGAGGGACTAGTTGATACAGCTGTTAAGACAGCTGAAACAGGATATATGCAAAGAAGACTTGTGAAAGCATTAGAAGATCTTTGTATCAAATATGACCAAACAGTAAGAACAAGTGATGGACAGATTATTCAATTCATATATGGAGATGACGGACTTAATCCAATGCTTATGGAAGAAAAGTTAGAACTTGTTAATTTTGGAAAGCTTTTCAAACATATTTACTCGCAAACTAAAGTCCATTCCAACTTTTACTTCCTATTTAACAATTATCTCAACTTTTTAGAAAATCAACCCCTGAAGAATGATTTAAATATTTCAGAAAACCCCAAACCATCAAATTCCAAAAGATCCAAAAGAAAATCCTCAACAAATTCTTGTGATTCAAACTCCACTATGGAAGAAACAAAAAATGACCGAAATATTCACAGATTTAAACTTCTCCCACCCTCAAATGAAGTTGTTAACCACCTTATTTTGCTTTTTGAAAACTATCTATCTAATGGTTCATGTGAACTTTTAAATAATTCGTTGGCGCCGGCGGGAACAAATGATGCACATGCATGCACTATAAATACCGTCGATACTGGTGATTTTAAAAAAGAGCTAATATTTGATGAAATAGATGATTTATTGGTTCAGATAGAAAAAAAACGTGAGGAAGAGGAAAGAAGGATTAAAAAAGAAAAGGAAGAGGAGGAGAGAAGAAGAGCAAAGAAAAAGATGGGAGAAGGTGTAATTAGATCAAAGCTTAAAAGAATGGTAGATATAAAGGAAGAAGAAGAAGATAAAGAGGAGAATTTGGGGAAAGAGGAACAAATGATAAAACAAGAGGAGAATATCGGTGTTAAGGTAGAACAATTGGAGGAACAGAAACTAGAAGATTTTCAGTTTTCTTCTGATTATTGCAGTCAAAGTATTAGCCAGATCATATTTGATCCAAAGTACTTTGAAAATGAGTCCAAGGAGATTCCGAAATCAGTAATGGATAAATTGACGACTTTGAAGATTTGGTATACAAAGAATGGATTAAAGTGGTGTAGGAATAACGAGACATGTATTTGTATGAGAAATAGTGTATTAGCTCACTATTTGATCTACAATTACTTGCCAATTATGGATACAAATGTACCTCTAATTCCTTTTGAGATGCTGAAATGGATGGAATTCTTGATTAGGATGACAAGAGAGCTTGTTCCAAGCTCTCTTTTAGTCCATCAAAAGATTTCAATTTTAGAGTCACCAACTCACCAAGAAAAGACTCATAAATTGAATATATTCTCAAATAATATGAGGAAGTTTTTGGTTTCCCATATTGAGAAAATTTCAAACTATAGAAAAGCTCAAGGAGAAAAGGAGGGACTCAAATTGGAAGATTACATGCAAATTATTGAAGATTTCTATAATGATTCCAGATTAGACTCCGAGTGGTTTATGCAAATCCTTCAACATGATCCAAATGTTTCCAGAATTGCATCTTTAGGAAGATCTAAGGAACTTAGTGAATTCTCCAGGTATATCCGAAGATTCTATTCTGTAATTATTCCTAATAGTGATAACATAGAGACAGAATTAGGAGAAAAAAAACAGGAAGAAGAAAGTCTCGGAGGAAGGAAGAGAAGTATGGAAGTAGGCTCTTTCATTAATGCTGTAAACTCTTCAAAGAGGAGAATTATTGATGATGAAGGAGAATTTGGAATCTCCTCATCTACTTACTCTTCAGAATTCAAGTCTATAAGATATAATCCTGAATATGCTATTACTATTAGACAATTGTATGAATTCATTAAAGCGAGTTGGAGTAAGTACATGAAAGCAATCACAGAACCAGGTGAAGCTGTTGGAGCAATTGCTGCTCAATCTATTGGAGAGCCAGGAACTCAAATGACTTTAAAAACTTTCCACTTTGCAGGAGTTGCTAGTATGAATGTTACTTTGGGAGTACCAAGAATTAAAGAAATCATTAATGCTGCTACGAAGATTCTTACCCCTATTATTGAAGCTAAGCTTGAAAATGATTCAGACTTTAATTATGCCCAAATAGTTAAAGGATCTATTGTAAAAACACTTTTAAACGAAGTAGTTTCTGATATTGAAGAGCTTTATTCACCAAATGGAGTCTTTATTAACATAAATCTTAATGAAGAAACCATTAAAGGCCATTATCTTGATATTAATGCATACACTGTAAGAGATTCTATAGTTAGTCACGGACCTATCTCAAAGATTAAACTTAAATTAGAAGATATTCAAGTTCTTGATCTTTGGAAACTTTCAATTCTTATTGGCGGTGGAATTTCACAAATTGGATCTTCATCTAATAATATTAACGGTACCGGTAACGTTAATACATTAAATACCGGTATTGGAAATACAATGAATGTTTATTTCCAGACACAATTACTTAAAAAAGGTTTACAAAATGTTGTAGTTAGTGGTATACCTGGGATAAAAAGAAGTGTAATTAGGCAGGATGATAAGGAAGATCCAATCACTGGAGAGAAGAGAAAGTGTTATAGTCTTGCAGTAGAAGGATATGGACTTTTAAAATTGATGGGTATCAATGGTATAATTGGTACAACAACAGTATCAAATCATGTAATGGAGGTAAGAGAAGTACTTGGAATTGAAGCAGCAAGAAAAGTAATTATTCAAGAAGTACAGAAATGTATGGATGCTTATAGTATGGATATTGATCTAAGGCATATACAGTTACTAGCTGACATCATGACTTTTAGAGGAGACGTCTTGGGTATTTCTAGATTTGGTATTCAAAAGATGCGTACTTCAACACTTATGTTGGCATCATTTGAGGAGACGAATGAGCATTTATTTGAAGCAGCTTTTCAGAATAGAGTTGATCCAGTATTTGGTGTTAGTGAATGTGTTATAATGGGTAAGCCTATAAAAATTGGTACCGGATCTTTTGATATCCTTTATAACTCCCCTTCAAATATACAAAAAAGCAAATTATTTCTGAATGGAAGCAAGAAAGATTCAGTTGGAAGGCTTTCACAGTTTTTAAGTAGTATAAAAAAACAGACTCTGCCCAGAGACCATTGTTAGTGGCAGAGTAGTACTATAGTCCCTGGTGATTTTCCCTGGATTTATTTTTAAGATTATATTTCACCAGTTGAACTTAATATATGGATATATATAATGTCAGAGTAGAATTTCTTTATTAGGTTCTTCAGGAATTTAAGTAATATTTTATATATGATCAAGTGTAGTATTTTTAAATTGCGTAGATCTTGAAACTGAGTATATCTTGAATTCGAGTCTTATCTATTCTTTTTAAGGTGGTGGTGGGAGAAATATGTGGAAATGAAAGAAGGATTTCCAAATAGTTTATTATTTAAATTCTAATATGATATCCAAAAATATGAAATTTATCTGGGAGTTAAAGAGTACTCTTTGCTTACTTTTTTTCTTCTCTCTCTCTCTCTCTTTGAACGTTCTCTTTTATGAATCATTTTCATTAGGATTAAATAAAGGCTTTAAATACATACAAGAGAACTCGGGTATGTCAATCCAGAGACAATAATCCCAGCCAACTCTCCCTCCGTGAGAAGCATGAACAGTGGAGTTGTTTCCAGGACCAAACATTGCTCCTCCATACTTCCAATCATCCGAATTAAGCATTACAAGCCACTCCTTTCCATGAGGAACTCCAATTGGATAATGATTGTATCGCCTTGAGCTAAAGTTACAAACGACCACTACGTCGTTATACCATTCTTTGTACTTTCTAAGGAAAGCAATAATACAATCTTGAGAGTTTTCACAATCTACCCATTGGAAGTTCCAAGATTCATCATCTCCAGCATGGAGACTGACGTTATTCTTGTAAACAGCTAATAAATCGCTTAGGAAAATACAGACTTTTTTTCTCACGTCCTCCTCTCCTTCATGCCAATCAACAGATCTATTCTCCTTCCACTCTCTACCTTGAGCAATTTCAGCCCCTTGGAAAAGCAAAGGACGGCCAGGCATTCCAACCTGATATCCAAATAGCGTTTTTAATGTCCTAATTCTATCCATATAAGGCGCTCCAGTGAATCCACACTTATCAAGTAAACTTCCCTTTCCATTAACAACTTCATCGTGGCTTAATGGCAAAACCCAATGTTCATGAGACATGTAAAGCCCTCTAAATGTAAGCTTATTATGCTTACTGCTTTTATTATCAGGGGGGGTGTACAAATAACTTAGAGTATCATTCATCCATCCCAAGTCCCATTTAGCATCAAACCCAAGTCCTCCATCCTTGTGTGTAACTCCCTGCCAAGCAGTACTTTCCTCAGCCATAGTGAAAACACCAGGGAATTCCTTATGAATAACCCAGTTAAGCTCTTGTAGAAGGCTAACAGCTTCAAGATTTGCATCTCCTCCAAACTCATTGGGGATCCACTCACCATTCGGTCTTAAGTAATTTCTGTATAACATTGAGCTAACAGCATCAATTCTTAGCCCATCAATATGGTAACGACGCAACCAATGGTAAGCAGCTCCAAGCAAGAATGAACGAACTTCATTTCTTCTAAAGTTGAATACAGCAGTTCCCCACTGCTTGTGTTCACCTTCTCTTGGATCACCATATTCGTAAGTCGGAGTTCCATCATAATATACCAATCCCCAAGCGTCCTTGCAAAAATGAGCAGGAACAAAGTCAATAAAGACTCCAATCTTGGCCTTGTGAAGCTCGTTAACCAAGTATTTAAAATCATCAGGAGTACCTAAACGACTATATGGAGCATATTGTCCAGTTACTTGATATCCCCAGCTTCCTTCAAATGGATGTTGAGCAAGAGGGAGGAACTCAACGTGAGTAAAGTTAAGGTTTTTAACGTGTTCAACAAGTCTCTCGGCAATCTCTCTATATCCCAAGTAGTCTCCATTTTCTCTCCTCATCCAACTTGGAAGATGAACCTCGTAAATTGACATAGGTTGCCTTCTCATCTCACCTTTGGAACCCAATTGCTCTCTTCTCTTTATCCATTCTTGATCCTCCCAACGAAAACGGTCAGTCTCATCTTTGTATGAATCATCACAAGCACTAATAATGGAAGCATATCGTGGAGGAACCTCATATTCTTGTGAATATGGATCAATTTTAACAAACACATCGTTTGACTGAGAGTGTATTTCATATCCATACTTCTCACCTGGGCCTAGATGCGGAATAAACAACTCCCAGATTCCAACGCCATGACGAAATCGCATGGGATTTACTCTTCCATCCCAAGAATTCCAGTCTCCAACAACACGAACATATTTGGCATGGGGGGCCCAAACTGAGAACCTTACCCCTTTTACTCCATTGTATTCAATAATATGGGAACCTAGAATATTGTCGACATGCCAACAACTACCAGATTGGAAAAGCTCCATATCACCATTTGATAGTAGTAATCCAAACGAATAGGTATCTCTAATAGCATAGACTTTACCAGAATCATCTCCATTGTATTCAACAAGCAATTCGTAATATAATTTTCTCACACACTCTTGAGAGTTAATGTTGTCATGCACATAACAATTACAAGCTTCATCTGAACTGCATGCTTCACTTCTAATATTTTTATTTCTCGGAATATTTGAAGACATCAAATTTGATTGGTTCAATTCAAGCTTAGGCATTTCATTTCCTTTATGCGATTCCTTGTTCGGAACCAAATTGGTTTTCGATTTATTCAGAGTATTTACAATAACATTAGAATATGTTTTTTCCACAATCGAGTTACAATCGGCAGTAATTTCTTTTTTCTTAGAAACAATCGTATTTTTGTTTACTTTATTATTAGCTTCAGACCCAACATCTGAAAACTTATCGGTTGAATAATCATCCTTATTGCTTTGGTTTCCAATTCTCTTATTTTCAATATTAGAATTCTCCAAATTCTCGTCATATCCACAAAAGTGGGTTCTACAAGTAGGTATCTTTTCCTTAAGTGTTTTAAAAGCTTTCTCAAACATCCAACTTGGATTACCATCAATATATCTTTGTTCCATTTCAACAGGCGTATTGTTAGTACCAATAGAAGAAAATGAATAGTCAATTGCTTTTATTTGAATTCTTCTAGCATTCCTGACCCATGCTCTAACGACATAATATTCGTATTGGCCATCATCACCAAACTTTTGATACCCAAGAACACCAAATGGTTCAGGATGTAAAGCCTTATTTAAAAGATGTAAATCATGGTCCAGAATTTTTCCATCATCTGGAACTCTATCCAAGGCTTCGTAAATATCGCCTCGCTCATCTGGAATTGAAGCCATTGAACTTGAATATGAAGTTGGACTATTTGCTGCAGTTGGAACACTACTTTCAATCCTAGAATTATCACTTGATGAAACAGGTAGTGAATCACTCTTTTCCAGACTCTGTGTTGGGCTAGATATATTCTTACTTGTTATCAATACTTCGCCTGTAAATTTGCTGCTGCTTTTTACTTTACATTCAGTCTTTTGTTTCCCCGATAATGTTGTGTCAATCTTTTGTTCTTTCAATGACTTCATGTTATACTTTTGCAAAACTCCTCTTGTTGACATTTCTCACGGGCCTTTCATGCAATGGAATCACGTTTAAAATCTGTATTTCAAAGAAAAATGGATCATAAATCTCTATTTTATATTCAAAAAAAAAAGATTATGTTTTGTATAAACACTTTAAATCTTCTCTAGATTGTATTTGAAGTCCCTGTATTCAAATTATACTATGTTTCCATAAATTATATAATATATAAACCAATTAACTAAAAATTAATATCTTAAAGCCTTATACCCTTTATTTTTCTTGAATCACTTCACAAAATTCTCCCGTGTGAATACTATCTTATTTTCTCTGCCTCTTTGCCACCTCTAAGGCCGTGTTAAACAAGAATACAAACAGTTGGTAGTTAAAAAACTCTTCAATTCTTTCAACTTTCCTTTTATATTTGTACTTTTATTTTAACAGTGAGAAAAATATATAAATCTTTTAAGCCTAATAGACACTCTTTATTTTCCCCCTATTTATTGATTTCTGTGGGGGGCTCACTATCGAAAAAATGTTAACACTTTTTTACGAGCCTTGAAAATTTCTGTTCAATTTATTGGATTTTTTCCCCATTAAAATATTCCCACTCCAAATTTCACTTATAATATTACTTTTCGTAATATTTATGACAATATTATCATTGCTAATTTTATTTAACCTTAATTTTGGTACTTTTATTTCACTATTTTCTCAACTCAAAAAAAATTCTTTCTCCCAAAAAAAATTATTACATTATTTTAAATAATTAATTAATAGTTGCTTCCATTTTCACTATCCATCTGCTTCACACGTAATTTACTTGCAAATTTTGCATTACCGGTATATACAACATTTGTATTGTCCACATTGAATTGCATGCATGCAATTAAAAAAATAACTGCAATGTGGATAAACTATTTAAAACAAGAACAGCAAAAAAATAATAATAATAAGAGTAGAGAAATTAATGTAGTGTATAAAAAGTGCTAATAATGCAATAAAATGTGTTGTTTTATGATTGAATATATGACTAAAATACGGAAGAAGCGATGTTTGATTTAAGAATCTGGAGAATATTATCAGTTAAAACTGTTTCAACATCAGCATTCAACCTTTTCTTGGCATCAATCTTACCAACATTTTCTAATTCGAATTCTTCCGAAGTTTTTGATAACCCAAGCTTGGTAGATTCGTGATATTGCTTGCTAGTTTCACAAATCCTCTTGATCATTGAATTGTTCCTTTCGTTAAAATTCTCCTCTTTGTCACATCTTAATGGCTCACTCCATGTAGGCTTGTGGAGGTTCAAAAGCATTTTCTGTTCCAGAAGGTTCTTTCTGTATCTGATAGCAATAGAGTAGTAATTTCTATTAAGTCCATGAACTAGAGCTGTTATTGAAGGTTTTTGGAGATGCCCTATATTTGAAGTTGTCTGTCTAGGCTCCTGACCTGCAATTACTGAGTGAGGACTAATTAATCTAAAACAATCAATCACAACTTTCCCCTTCACAGATTGAATAGGATCAACAACAATACCCACTGCTCTGGGGTTTAACTGCTCAAAACTTTGCTGAGTACTTACATCTGTGCCTGAAAACCAGCAACCAAAACCTGGATGTGAGTGATACCATCCTACAACTAATTCTGATCTTCCAACTCTTTTTAACATTTCTAACATATCCGTCTGATAAACTGGATCTACTGCTTCTACACTGACACTATTTCCTGATTGAGGCATTGAAAATACATCAACTACACGTACTGAATAATCATCAATGAATTCTCCCAACAAAAGTCCCATTACCTCCATTGGAACACCTGCTCTTCCATGTTTCAACATCTTTAATAAAGCCAATGATGATATATATACTTGTTCTGATGTATCTGGTATCGGAGCATCTGGATCTTGTGCCATTAAACCTCCAAATCCATGCAAATTACCCAACATACTACGTATATTTGATTGAAACCCTGACATTTTCTTTTCACCTACCACCAGCTTACAAACTAACTCCTTGATTCCTCTATATTGTCAAGAAATTCTCTCCTTAACCTATTTAACTTTAATTTTTTTCCCCCCCCCCAGGATTCACAAAATTTCAATTTCCTCTTATTATTTCCCTACTTGTACTTATTAGCCTCACATAAACATTTTAACCCCCATAACCCAACCCAGAGCGCCAAATTTTACCCGCCACATGTCATCTAATCTTAGAAAAGGAGTCATGCTTATAACAAATTTTTGAGTTAAAGAAAAATTGTCAAATTTATCAGCTTTATTTTGGACAAAAGTATAAACTAAATGGAAAAAAGTTAATCATCTGCACCTAATATATTCACCATTTACTCAATCATCCAGGCTTTATGATTTCGTTTGGAAGTTGGCTTAATAATGGTAAAATCTAAAACTACATCATATACCCATTTTGGAGTCACCTGAATTGAATGAGTCTCTCCATGTGTGTTTTGTACTTTACTTGCTTGCTTTTTAGGTACTGATTTCTTAATTTTCAAAGCATTTGGGTCTGATTCATCACAAATTATTATATAGTCCGCTAATAATGGATCTTGTACAAACGAAGCATTTCCTAAGGTAGCTAAACGAGTACATAATTTGAAATGATTATTTCCTGGTGGTCCAACAATAAATAGTTTTGTTTTACAAAATATCCCTTCGCTAATGTAGAGTCTAGATTCTAAAGAAGGAAGTCCTTTGACAAGTTCGAATTTGGTTTCAAATGAATTATCAGGCCAAGTATTCTTCTTTGTTAAATAATCAATCATTCCTTCTGAGACAATCATTACATTGCTTACAATAGATAAAAGTAGTTTTGGATGGTAAACGTTCATTATGAAATCTTTTGATAATACTAGAAATGAAATAGATTCCCAGTCTTTGTAATGCCTAGGCCAAAGCACAAATTCAATCTTATCAATATGTTTAGGAGTCTTCATATTTCTAATCATATTTGATATTTTTACCTCAAGTCTTCTATTATCATGGTCATCTTTCCCAAGACAGCTTAGAATTAAAGCTTGTTCGTTTCTTCCTAAATCAATGTTTTCTTCATCATCATCTTCATCATATCTAATCCTTTGGCTACTTCTTATTGTTTCTTCTTCATCTGATTCTGATGCTGTCAGTCTCTTCTTCTTAATTGAATTATTTAATCCATATTCTTTTCTCTTATTTTGAAAGTTTGGATTCTTAATCATTTCTTGTGCTTGTTTAAATACTATATGGTCAAACATGCTAGAAAAGTAAAACTCTAGACTTCCTCTACATGTACTAATTACTTTTGTGAATTGATCTATCGGTATTTTCCAACTCTTTTCATTTGTGTCCCACTTCATTGAAATCTTGTTATTTCTAAGAGTCTTAATTAACTCACTATGGTAATGTTCATCAATTCCCTCTTTAAAAAATGTGAGCTTAAATGTATGATCTTTGAACCTTTCAGTATTTCCTCTATATATTTCATTTAAAATGTTCAAATGAAATTTAATACTTAACCTATACCATGTTCCTTGAGAAGATTTTGGTAACAGATTTTTCCAGTTATCCAGTTCATCTGTAGAAAACATTAGTTCATGATCCAAATCTGTTTTGTTTCCGTTTACTAATAGAGCCAAAACATTCTTGTCAATAGTTCCTCCAAGAAATTCAACTATACGAACTGATTCATAAATTGTATCAATTGGAAGCAACCAAAGCTTATTTTCATTATCATACTTTCTACCTTTAATACATGTTTTAATCATATGGATAATTTCCTTATCATATTTAGTTTGAAGCTTAAGGAAGAAATCTTTTTTATTTTCAATATATAAATAGCAATGTGATTTATCTGAATCTTTGAATCTATTTTCGAGAAACTTAAATTCCTTGGATTTGTCTTTTCCTTGAATGTACTTGACCATCTCCAAATACTTTATATTAATTTGATTGGTTTGTGTCTCATGATCTTTATTAGTTAAGATCTCATCCTCTGATAATGATTCTAAGCTTGAGCTATATTCATTTGGATCCTTTCTTCTTATTTTACTTGTCTCATGACTAATTTGAGTATCTTTCATTTGTCTCATCTCCAACTTTTCTTCAAAATGTAAAGTCTTTGTTTCATTAATTGGTTTCTCTCTATCTTTATCTTTTAATGTTTTTCTTTCAAACTTGATTAGTATTCTCAAAGGTAAACAACTCTCTTCATTTCCTCCAACATACTCTATAATAGAAGAATCTCTATTATTAACTAGCCTGTCTGTAAATGTTAAAGAAGTCTGCCAGAATTGAATAATCATCAAAACCTTTGCAGATCCCCATTCACAACTAATTAGGTCTTTATAAGTCTCAAGTCTTTTCCAGTCTGGGGTTGACCTAAACAATTCACTCTTTACAAAATAGTCTTCTTCATCCCAAATTGGTTTTTGATCTCTAAACCAATTGAGTATTTTGGATCTATTACTATTATTAGATACTTCAACAGAATTTAGATTGTACTCATTTTCGTTATTGAACTCAGATTCTGGACAAAAAGCTATTGATCGAGATCTATGAGTAATATTATCTCTTAAATCCTTTTCTATCTCATGGGACAAAGTAAAAATCTCTCTAATTGCCTTTCTAGAGTCTTCCTGACGAACTGCAATTTCTCTATATGTAGGCTCACCAATATCTCCCAATAACTTATCAATCTGATTACTATTTGTTGGATTCTTCATTTTAGTAACTTTTTTCATTTCAAAAGGGACATTTTCTCCAGTATTAAGTCCAATACCAACAAATTCGTGTGGTATTTGACATTCTTTTCTTGGGATCCCAAAGTATTCAATTTTAGACTTATTTTGGGAATTGCATTGATTGTTATAACATATATCAAAGTCCTCTCTTAGAGCTTCCTCAGGGAGCTTTAAGAAGCTTTGTAGAAACTTCTTGGCTGCTATTACATGAATGCAGTGTTTTCTTTCAGAGCTCATTTTAATTTTCTTTTTTGTCTTTTCAATCACTTATTCAACCCAGAACTTGAAATCTCATTTCCAAAATTACTTGCAAGTTTATTTCTGTAATAATAAAAAAAATCCAAGATCTGGGAAATCTATTTCATTATTCAAACCTCAAAATTATTACAAGAAAAAAATAAGAAGCTACTTTATTTCCCTAATCACAAATTCTCTTCAATTTTTCCTTTTCAACCACTTTTCCTACTCACAGGATCATGTATTATTTTGGCGCCAAAACATAATAAGGTACCTATAATAGAAGAAAATATGGATGAAAAAGGGGAAAAAAAAAGCAAAGGGAAGAATGGTAGATTTAAGTAGTAATACAAAATTAATAATATGTGGGACAATTATGGAAGATATTTCATAATTATATAAAGAGATAGATATAAAAGAAAGACATTCTGAATATAATGCGGAGCTTAAAATTCTATGGATGCTATTGCTTGCTCACAAATAATAACTATTTCAATTAAGCTATCTAATAGATGGCTTACTTTGATTTATCTGCCTCAGATTTAATTCTCATATTCAACAAGGGGTCTCTTCCAGTATTTGGAGCAGTCTTAATCATAAAATATAAAAAGACTATCAAAGTTGCAACCAGAGAAACACTCAACCAGAGTGTAATTTGTATACTTGTTGCATCTCTTGGTACAGATTGAGCCTAAAAAACAAAACAAAATAGGTTAAAGTTAAATTTTATTCCTATTCTTTTCACAACTTTTGTTGTGTAATTATTAAACTTACGTTTGCAAAACAAAACAAACTAACCAGACAAAAAACTATAGAACTAAGTACCTTGCTTAACATCTTCTTTTTATACTCTTACTTAAGAAATACTCCTAAAAATCTTTCTCTTATGGCCAATTCTTTAAATTTTGAATTCCTTATTATTTTTTTCCTATCTTGCTTTAATTTATTTACTCAAGCTTATCCAATTACTCTTAATTTCCCAGAGTTCCCGCCACATGGCGCCAAGTATTTATGGGATGGTCTCAGTTTCAAAATACTTTCCTTTTACAAGTTTGACAGAAAAATTGTGTATGGAAGTGTCTAAAGAGGTTAGAATATCATCAATACATAGTTCTAGGATGAAGTTTGAAAGATATTCCACGGTTGATGTGTAAATTGATAGATTAGAATTAATTTTTGATTGTGTTTTAGTGTGAATAATGTAGGGTTTGACTTGGGGTTGTATTTTCTTTCTATTTAGTGAGTAAACAACATCTTTTACTATATCAGCAATCATTAATTTGTCAAGTTTCTTATTGTGGGTCTGCTGATTGCAACAGCAATGGTTCTTATTAATTTTGTTTGTTTGGTCAATATTTTTTTTTAAAGTTTCTTCAAGTACTGATGAATATTCCAGTATTTTAGAGATCTGGTCTTCAAGTTCTCTGACTTTTTCTTGAGTTTTTTCTATTGATTCCTCGTCATGTTGCTTCTTTGTTACTATTTCTATCTCTTTTTTTGAATTTACTCGCTTAGTCTTTAATCTTGAAGACTTTTCATCCCCAAGTTCTATTTTATTTTGGCTCTTAAATTGAGAGTTCTCCTTATTCTCTGCTATTTTTGTCTTTCCTAGCCTATCTTGATGAAGCTGAAGAGACCTATTTGCTGCTTTAATAATCTTGAGCGTATTTTCACTAACATCTGACATCTCTGTATTCTTAATCAGATTAAAAGTACTTTGCTCTATTCATCTAATTCACACAAAGAACACATCAAAATTTCATTATTTCTACTTCTTAACTTGATTTCAAGTTTTTGTAAAATTTCTTTGATGCCAGAAAGCCCGCCAAAACATTTTAATTAATAAAAGGAAATATAGTTAAGGTTTGAAGAGGAATTGAAAGAGTATAATTTGAGTTAAAGAGAAGGGAGGAGCTTGGAGACTTTTTGAGTGTGGGAAGGTCCTTATGAAGGACATGAGTTTATTCAAAATGAGTTTCTTGACAATATCTTTGATATTTATAGTATTAGTTGGATTTGTTCAAAGTAACGAAAATAGGGAAAAGTATCTGGAAAAGACTACAATTAATAGACTACCTCATAAAACTAAATATTTTTTAGGATACGAGTTGGAGATAGAAGTAGATAATAATTTGACCAATAAAGATGATAAGTTTATTCCAAATGAACTTTTGGGATTATTGCAGATTCCTTTACTTGACGATTTGTTAGTAGTTTCAACACAAGGAATGTGGAGAACAGTTAACTGGGGAGAACCTCCTGTTGATATTTATACTACAGGTTCAATATTAAATCTGGGGTTTTCAGATGCAAGCTTAGTTTCAGAAGAGTTATGGTCATCCATATTAACTAGAGTTTCTTCGATGATGTGTAATTCTTTGACAGTCTTTAGTAATTCATTAGATAGAGAAAAGAGTTGTACTCAAATTAAGAAAGGTACCGGTTTAAATAGACAAATATGTAATAACTATGACGATACTTTATGTATGGATAATTTGAATTGCTGGAGAAAGTTACTTCCTTGTACAACTTTAGACTTTTCAAGTAAAATAGGATCTTATGGCATACTCAAGAATATATCATTGGATTCTTTTGTAAAAGCATCGTACAAATCAATAGGATTAGAGCTCAAGAAAAGAGGAAAAAAAGCATATTTCAGGATCTTCTTTAATATAGTTTTGAAAGGAAAACCTTTATATACAATAGAAAAGGAGCAAAACAAGACTTTATGGTCATTGATTGATCTTGAAGAACCAGATTACAAAGATTTTATTTGTTCAGTTGTTGCAGAGTCCAAGATTAGTTATTTTTTAAATAGTATACCTCTGAAAAAAAATGTATTAGATCATGAAAATAACGATATTTGCAATATTGTTCCATATAAACACCCAATACATGAGGATCTATTTAGCTTAGAGATGAATACATTAAACCTAAATAACACAACAATAAAATTAAGTTTAGAGTTTTTAAAACAAGTATGTGGATTAAAATGGATCAAAGATATTTCTGCTTTACATCCTCGGGAACAACTTGAGAATAAGTCAAAGTTAAACTTTTTACATATAGATAGATCCTATGTCAAGTCAGTAATAGGAAATGACATTAAGAATGATAGAACAGAAGGAAGTTTAATAATTGCTTTTGATAATCTTCTTTCTAAGAAAACAATAAGAATTTGTCACTGGGAGCAGTTCCCAAGATATATTAATCCTTGGTTCTACAATACCCGAGTCTTATTAGCAAGATCCAAAGTGATCAAAAATATTATAGATATACATAACAAAAATGATGATATTCTAATTTTGGACTCTTTTAAAGCCTTACAGTTTCTAAATATTAAGATTTATAAATCAGAAAATATATTGGTAAACTTTTGTATCGATTTAACTCCAAATACAAATGTTATTGTTATATTCAAATTTCAAAAATACTTTCTCCCACTTGTATATCTTGGTGCAAAGCTTAAAAGAGGGCAGATATCTCCTCCTTCACTATCTTATTGGAAAATTCAAGAAGATTTAAAGGAAAATAATAATGATTATAAAACTATATATCACAACATAAATATAATTCCAACGGTTTTTTTAGACCATACAATGACTTTCAATGTTGTCGCAATTACAAGCGCTTTTATAATTTTTGGAATAGTAATTACAACCAGGCCTATTCAACTCAGTCTCAAAAACATTTCTATATTTTAATTAATACTAAGAAAAGTTGAATACAAATCAATTTTGATCAATATAATTTAAATTTTTATTACTTTTTAATTTTATATTTATTTTTCCACACATTTGATTAATCAATTATTTTAAATGAAAATGGGCGCCAACATGGCTTATATACCGGTAGCTACATGCGGTACCTACTGGTTGGGCGCCAACGGTGAAATGATAGAAATTAAATAATATAGAAATAAAAAAGCAATAGTCAAATTTGATAATTTAGATAGAATTTGATAGATGACTAGAGCATAAAAAATTAGTTAAACCGGTCAAAATTGCTTCTAGGTTGAACTTATTGAATAAGTAAAATAAACTTGGAAGATATTTAAGAGAAGCCAATAATAATAATAAAGTAAGGCAGAATCAAAGTATTGATTTAGTTGCCATTCAAGGGTGAAACTTTTTAGATATTAGCCGAAGTTTGTAGGTAAATTAGCATAAAAGGTAACATATATAAATTGAAAAATGAAGGGTAAGGACGTATTATCTACGGATTCGGAGACTGAAGATCATTTCTCAAACGAGGGATTTTCAGATTCTGATTTACAATCTGAGGAAGGAGAGGAGATAAATGACGAATTTGTAACAAATTTTGATCAAGAAAGGGATGATGAAGATGAAATTGCCATAAATATTAAGAAAGGTGATGACGATACTATTGGCCCATTTGGATTAAGAGTTACTGGTGAAGATTTGGAAACAATAAAATCAAGAGTAGAATCAATAGTTGAGTATTTGGACTCAAAAGGTCCAGGTAAAGCCACTATAGAATATAAAGGCTTAAACTCAAAAAAAGCATCCAGAAGTGAATTGATGGATAAATTAGCGGATGATATATCAATCCTATATGGATATAATACTGAGCTTACAAACTACATATTAAACTTGTTTTCTCCAAAAGAAGCTTTAGATTTCTTTGAGGCAAATGAAAATAAGAGACCTTTAACAATTAGAACCAATATGCTTAAGAGTAGAAGAAGAGATTTGGCACAGAAATTGATTTCTAGAGGTGCAAACGTAGATCCTACAGGTGAATGGACCAAGGTTGGACTTACAATATATTCGAGTAGTGTTCCAATTGGTGCAACTCCAGAGTATCTTGCCGGACATTATATGATTCAAAGCGCTTCTAGTCTTATTCCAGTTATGGCATTAGCCCCTCAACCAGGAGAGAAGATTCTTGATATGGCAGCAGCTCCAGGTGGTAAAACAACTTATATTGGACAATTAATGAAGAACTCTGGCATATTATATGCAAATGATTTAAGAAAGGACAGATGTACTGGTTTGATTGCTAATCTTCATAGAATGGGTATTAATAATAGTATTGTAGTTAATATGGATGGTAAGGAGTTAGGATCATTCCTTCCAAAACTTGATAGAGTACTACTTGATGCTCCATGCACAGGTCTTGGAATTATTGCAAGGGATCCATCTGTTAAGGTAAAGAGAAGCATTAAAGAGTTGGCTCAACACTCTTTGTTGCAAAAGGAACTCCTTAAAGCTGCTGTTGATATGGTTGATGCTAATAGCAAAACAGGTGGGTATATTGTTTATTCTACTTGTTCTATTTCTATTGAGGAAAATGAGATGGTTATTGACTATATTTTAAGAACTCGTCATGTTAAGTTGGTTCCTTTAGGAGTTGAAATTGGATCAAATGGTATCTCCAAGTTTAGGGAGCATAGATTTAATCCTACAATTTCCACATATACTAGAAGAATATACCCTCATCTCAATAATATGGATGGCTTCTTCGTTGCTAAGCTTAAAAAGATTTCGAATGATATTCCTAAACAAATTAAAAAAGACAGAAGCAAGTCAAATAGCTACATCAAGACTTGGGGCAAAGAAAAATGGACTAATGATCTTATACACAAGATTGATCCAGTAGCTGACTCTGATTATTCTAAACAAGAACAAATCAAAAATACTTCAGGAGATTCTAAAATTCTTAACACCATTTCACCTATTAAAAAGTCAAAGAATAAACCCGGTAAGAGAGACAGAATGCTTTCTCGTTCTCTTAAACAGAATTCTGATAAATCAAGCTCACAACCCTTGCATAAAAAGCCCAATGTCAAAGTAAACTAGCGCATGCAAAATCCAATACACTATTTTACATGCATGACTCTGGCGCCACAAAATTACGTGCACCATTAAATTATAATATGTGGGGAGAAGCAAATTCCAAGACTAATTTATATATTGGTAAACCAACCACAGACAAGGAAGTTTCTCAGGTAGCTCACTTTGTATTTTTAACCCACTTAGTTGTTTTTTGAGGTATTAAAGATAACTATAATAACTTTTTTTAAAAATATTTTTATTATTTCAATATTTGTTTTTTCATAGTTAATTAGTATTTTAAATTAAATTATAACAAAATTTGAACTCTTGGCGCCACAAAACCCGCCATCTGTGAACCACATTTTTTGGAGGCTAGCATAAATTGTGAATTTGAGGGAAAAAAAGCATTTTAACCATACAAATTACTGGCGTCTTCAGCGCTAACTTGAGTGAAAAGGATAATTTTTTTTGTGTTGTAAGGGTGATACATAAGGGAAGGATCAAGTGATTACAATATATAAAATTTAGAGTTTCTCAGGATAATAGGTTCAGATGAATCCTGAGTACGACTACTTATTCAAACTACTTTTAATAGGAGATAGTGGTGTAGGTAAATCATGCTTACTCTTACGATTTGCTGATGACACCTATACTGACAGTTATATTTCAACAATTGGGGTTGATTTCAAGATAAGAACAATAAGTTTGGAGAATAAGACAGTAAAGTTACAGATTTGGGATACTGCAGGACAAGAAAGGTTTAGAACAATTACTTCTAGTTATTATAGAGGGGCACATGGAATCATTATTGTCTATGATGTTACAGATAGAGATTCTTTTGATAATGTTAAACAATGGATCCAAGAGATTGATAGATACGCAATGGAGAATGTTAATAAATTGTTAGTAGGTAATAAGTGCGATCTTGTGAGCAAGAGAGTGGTAACATCAGACGAGGGAAGAGAACTTGCAGATTCTCATGGAATAAAATTTATAGAAACTTCTGCTAAAAACGCTTATAATGTTGAGCAAGCATTCCATACAATGGCTGGTGAGATCAAGAAGAGAGTTCAAGTGAATAGTCAGAATACAAGGGGCTCTGCGCAACAAGGTCCCAAGTTAGCAGGAGCTCAGCCAATTAGACAAGGCGGATGCTGCTCATAAATATTGCACTTGTAGCTCTTATGTAGAATTGACACTTTTGGTTTTTATTTATATGGAATAACGTTTAGATTATTATTGCAAGTGTTGATACTTACAATGCTACTATCCATTAGGAACACACATGGTTACATATTATAAATTGCTAAATTGATATAAAGTTTTCCAGTATCTATTTTCAATTTTGAGTTTGAATATTATTAGCTTTGCAACATTACTTTGAACTTGTTACCTACATATATATTTTTTTAGATAGCATACAATTGCAATGTCATTAAAGATTTCATGACTTAAACCGTGTTTTTACTATTTTCTTTCGGTGTATGACTTGTATTTCCCATACGGATTTCTTGCTTCTTTTCTATATTGCCATTCTTGATGTTGCTTCAAAACATTCTCTGAATGGTTTCTTCAAATTGCATGTTCTGGCGCCACATCCATGACAATTGGCGCCATTCTGGATTTTTGTCTTAATTGGTATTTCACGGAGTACTAAAAATTTATTTGGGACAAAATGAATCAGAAGTAAATATTCTCTTATTTTTTTTCAAGGTTTAAATTAAAATGTAAGTTTATAATGTCATTAATGGTTTAATATGATGAAACAAAGATTCCCCTATTGAATCTGTTAAATAGCAGTTGAAAACAGAAATCTTCGCTCAAATTTCTGATGAACCATTAAAACTATTAAAGAAATAAATATTTTGAGTTAACTTAATTAATTTAAACTATTTTTAGCATCTATAAGGCTTATTGAGGATACTAAATTGGAATTCTCTATTTTATTTTAATGCTTATTTTGAAATGATATTGAGGACAGAACAGATTTCAAGTTTGAGGGATTGATGTCAAGTTGGTTTAAGTGATGAATTAAAATTACATGTTAGGTTTGAAAATCTTTTTAGTGAAATAAAAGGAATTCTGATAATCTTCTTGACTTTTCTCTTGCTATTACTAGCTAACTTGAAGTTAAAGCATCTTAAGTCCTTAGTACAGTTCAACTTACATTGTTATTTTTAATAATAGAATTACTTGTAAGGCTAACCATTTTTCTAACTATAATTATATTTTTATAATATGTTTCTTTTTATTTTGAATTTATTTTATTCTTAATGCATTATTCAACTCAACCAATATTTGTATAATTTGACTTTTGGCGCCAATATTCGTAGGAATCTTATAATATAAATTAGAGGTTAAGTATGCCTTTAAGGAGTTTTCTCGGAAATAAAAAAAAAAGAAAGTTAGATAAATAACGAAAGCTGTATTTGGAGACTAAATAATAATTGGAAAGTTCTTATTAGGTATTAGCTTAGAAAATTATTAAATAAAGCTTAAAGCATAAGTTAGTGGCAATAGTTACAATAACAAACTAAGAATGGATCGTTCATCATTCTCAATTTTGGCTTCAGGTACATCATTTACAAACGGAAGAAAATCTAGAGAGCTTTGGGAGAAGATATCTTATGAAAAAGCAAGATTGGAAGAATATGGCAATTCCGTAGAGAATTTTGAAAAAGAAGATAAAGAAAGTAAAGGAGAAACGATAATAAATGAGGAATATATTATTGATAAGAGGAATTCAATGAATATAGCAGTAGATGGAGACAATAAGACTATGCCATTACTAACATTTAAAGAAATAAAAGAATGTGGAAATCTTCCAGATTGGGTTTTAGATAATATAATGAACATATTGAAATACCAAAAGCCAACAGCAATCCAGTCTCAGGTAATCCCTCTGCTATTTTCTGGAGTTGATTTGCTTGTACAATCTCCAACAGGTTCGGGAAAAACTTTATGTTATATACTTCCAATACTTGGCAGATTAAAAAATGATAAAGTATACTGTGCAAACTTGATTTTAAGTCCAACAAGAGAGTTAGCACAGCAAATAGTTCGTGAGATTAAGATAATTTTAGATATTCATGGCAAAAAGTATCGTTGCAGATATATTAGTGGCAAGATTGATAAAGCTCAAGAAAGTAACACAAAGAGGTTAGATATAGCGGTTTCAACTCCATATCGTTTAGCAGATATTTGTCGTAATAATATAATTAATTTGCAAGGATGCTCAATGATTGTTTTAGATGAAGTTGATAAGTTATTGGATATGGGTTTTGCTCCTCAAATTGATGAAATACTATCACATTCAAATATTCCAAAGGGTGGAAAGGTTCAGATTGCAGCATTTTCTGCAACATTACCTCAAATTGTAATAAATTTAGCAGATTCTATAATGAAATCTCCAGTGAAAGTAACACTTGGCCATAGATTAGCTGCTTCAAGTACCATCATTCAAGAGCTTGTTTGTGTCACAAAAGATGATGCAAAAATTGAATCATTAAGACAACTTATTAAGCAAGGCAAAATAATGCTTCCTACTCTTGTATTCACAAACAGCAAGGATGATGCTCAAAGACTCTTTAAGAAACTTATGTATGATAACTTGATTGTGGAAGCTATACATTCTGATATGCCAAAAGTAAAGAGAGATAACATTATTCAGAGGTTTAGGACTGGTAAGATTTGGATATTAATTTGCACTGATTTAATGGCTAGAGGAGTTGATTTTAAGAACGTTTCTTGCGTAGTTAACTATGATTTCCCTCATTCTCCAAGTAATTATATTCATAGAGTGGGACGTTGTGGCCGTGCTGGAAGAACTGGATATGCAATAACCTTCTTTACTTTAAGAGACATTCCAAAAATTAAGTCCATTGCAAAGGTTATAAAGTCTTCTGGCGCAGATGTACCTTCTTGGATGCTCAAAGTTAAGCTCAACAATATCAAAAAGTCACATTTTAAGAAAAAAATTTGACTACTTAAGCATCTTTCTGACTACTTACAATAAAATACGATAATTTGATTTCTCATACTTTCTTCAAATATTAAGTAAATTTTTTATTTTTTATAAACCATTTTATTTAACATATATTTTGACACGTGTATTTTTGTTTTGTATATTTTTACATTACGTAATATTTTTTTTTTTGCGCTCGTTTACATGCAAACTTGCACATACCGATGTTATTAGTAATAATAATTTGCATGTGGACAACGCCAGTTGCATACCGGGCAAATTATTGCAAGGTTAGTTGCAAATTGCATGCGGCCCATAATGCAGATGCGACAAAGTACTAAAAAAAGAGTAAAAAATAGAAATTGAGTAAAATTGAGTATTTTTGCAATTTTTCGACAAGTTTTATGATTAAATTATTAAAATAAATGTTGAAAGCTGTAAATAGAAAAGCAAGGAACGGAAAATTAGGAATTAATTAAATTTCTCATTGGATAAAATCAAATCAATTTTTTAGAGAAAGCTATAATATATTTGTTTTGATGGGTAATAATATTAGCAGGAATATTAATTAAATGATGTTGAATTCAAAAATTTCAAAATATGTCCAAAATTATATAAATAATAAGGAAGTAACTCCAAGTGAGGCTAAAGAGCTTTATCATAGATTTGAAAGAGTATTAAACAACAATGAAAATCTTAAAAAGGTAAGTTCTTTTTTTTAATGAACCATAGTACTTGAAGTATTTAACCAATTTGGGTTGAAAACTTTGATTTTGGAAGGAAAAAAAGATAGAAATTAATTACTAATTTTTTATGTTTTAGATTTGGTCAAAATTTACGATAATTCAAGATGAGTATCAAAAGGAAAAAGAGATTATAGTAGGAGTAAGAAAATCAATAGAAACGATGAAAAATAGTACATATTTTGAAGTAAAAAAAAATTTTAAAGAAATTAAAGATTTGATATCCGACTATATGAATGAAACGAGTAGATTATCAAGTAAAGAGGAGGATTATAAAAGTCAATTGAAGCTTATTGAGGATGATATTGCTGAATTATCATCTAGGTTGATTACAAATGAAGAGGAGCTCAAAGAGAAGGTGGGAATGAAGATAAATTGTGATAGGAATTTAAGTAATGTAATAAAAAAGAATGAGGAGTTATCACATGAATTAATGATAAAACAGTTAAATACTGTTGCATTAGAATCTTGTTCAAAAATGAGAAGGAAAGAAATAATAAATTTAGAGGATACATTAAAAGAGCTGGAGGATAATACAAGATGTATACTTGGAATGATGTCAATGGAGAATACTGCAATATTGTCAGTAAGAACAGAGTATGCTCAAATTAACGAACAAAAGAAAAAGATGGTAAAAAGTTTAGAAACTGAGAGAGATAAGCTGATTCGAGCAGGAAAGGATACAAAAATAAAGATTGAACAATTGAATAAGAAAATATTAATTAATAAAAAGCAAATATTGCAATTGAAAAGTGAGGAAAGCAAGAAAATTGAAATAATAGAAAAGTTAAATGAACAATTAATCAGTATAAAAGGAAAGAATACAATTGAGGATTCAAATTTGAATAAGATCCAGTCAACAATGAATGCAATAAAAATTCAGTTATCTGGACTAGATGAAAAAATTCGAGTAATAAAGTACTTGTGGGAAACAAAAAGAGATTTCAATATTCATGAGGTATTTGATGATGAAGAAATTATTATGGAAGCCAATAATAAACTAAATGATAGTCATTTTAATATATCAGTTTATATAAGAGAAAATGGAGAGTTGATGATAACAAAAAATAGTTTGATAGATGAAATTGAGATAATAAAACAAAAGTTATCAGAACAAGATTTGAATTCAAATAAAATACAAGAGATTCAAATTGAAATTAATGAAAAGATTAACAAAGCTAGAATGCTTAATTCTGAGTTACTTAAGAAACAGAGAGAGTTAAGTAATACAGAAGATCAAATTTTAGAGAGTAAACAAAGATTACTCAAAATAAAGAATATTTTGAAAAATATATCCAAGAAAAGATACGAAGAAGAAAGGTAAGTTGGAGTAATCTGATTTCTAACTTATGACTATAGCTTAATCTTTAAAATATATTTTCAGACAAAACTATATCAAAGAATTAACAGAATTAACTGAACAATTGGGAAAAAGACTGATAAAGGCAAATCCTAGAGTAAATATCACAATTGAAAGTATATCATGAATAAACCTTATGACTTAAGTAAATTTGGTGATTGAGAGTAATCTTAATTTTATAATTATCATCATAATCATTACTAGACCGTAATCCCAAGTCTTTATTCCTTGAGTACGATATACATCTTATTACTAAAGTATTAATACAAATAAAACAAATCGTAAATATTTAATAAGTATCAGTTATCAAAAGTCTAATACAAAAAGAAAATCTACTTGTGTAACGAAGAGTTGTAACCCCTTCAAAATCGTCATCTCCATTACTATGGTCTAAAAAGAAACATATTCAAGACAGATTTAATTTTGGTTATGACCAGATAAGGCCTTAGCAGCAAGAGCTGTCTCAGATTTCTGTTTGATTGACTTCTTGAGTGCACGGTTTGCTGCCTTTTGGCGTTGTTTAATTGCATGGAGTCTAGTACCTGGGATTTGGGCTAATCTTGCGCTCTTTCTGAGGCTGGTGTATGCTGGGTTCAAGCATGCTCTCTTTGTGAGATTTGTCAAGTTATTCTTCTTAGTCTTGGATCTACCCATACTACCCATGCATCTGAATCCACGTAATGGTCTTAATACAGATTGAACTTCAGTGGAGTTGATGATACGGGTAATATCAGCGTTAGTCATTGCTGGACGTGGCAATGTGTATCCAACCTTTGAAGATGAGCCATGAGTATAGCTACCATAGATCTCTTGGAGTCTCTTAATGGCACCCTTTGTGAAGATTGTAAGACGACCAAATGTACCTCCTGGAGCAAGTCTCAAGAGATTAAGACGTTCAACAGAGCATGTATCGACACCCTTGATATTTCTCATGGCCTTAACAATACCATTATCTTCAGCATAAACAACTAATGGTCCTACAGCGCAGACTCTTCTTCTATTCCTCATCTTACCCTTACCACATCTAATAGCTATTGAAGATTCAATACGCTTCATTTCTTCTTCGAGACCTATTGAATTAAAAAGATATTAAGTTAAAAATTGTTACTAATGGTTATATAATAAATATATTTGGCCAATATTATTGACAAATGGAATGATCATGATCATAAAGATGATAAAGTAACAAATATATATGAATGTTTCTATTTCTCACTTTCTTACGAGTTAAGAAGGCAGAGAAATTTACCTGCATAATTTCAGATATAAAATAAAGGAAGCATTCTCAACAGTTACATATTTCAGTATGAGCTGGGTAACTTCCAAAATCATCCCAAAAAATGCAAATATAGAAACAGGAATCCATCAAATACAGACCACTACCAAATTCCCATTCATATAATAAAAAGCAAGAGATACAAAACTTGCTTGTCATAGTACCTCATCATCTTAAATATCTTTTGGCCAAATACAATCTCAAAACTTACCGAAATTCTTGAAGAATTCAACAGCAGTACTAGTCTTGTTGATGTTTTGGATTTCATTGGATATAACCAAAGGTAATTCTGGTACATTATTGATACGATGTCCACGAGCCATTACCAAAGATGGGCAACCGGTAGCTGCAATGGCTGCTGCAACTGCATGTCTCTTTTCAGTGGTATTGATCTTTCTGTGGAATCTTCTGTAAGTCTTGTTTGGACTGAACATATGACCACCACGACACATGTTACCGAAAGCACCCTGGCCTATAATTGAAAAGTTGAAAAAATAAAGTTGATTTAGAATCAAGTGATATCTCATGTTAAAATGAACACTGCTAGTTTCATTGACGATCCACCATCACTGGAAAGTTATTGGTTAGTCAGACTACCTGTTATAGATACAAAAGATTTCTCCTTTTTCTCTAAAACAGGCAGCAAAGAATCGTTTTATCCACATAAAATATTCAGTGTGGTGCACGACTTATTAACATCATTTGTCTACCAAAAAGCTCTCCATATTTATTGATCATCAAATTTTCTCATCCCGGTTATTCTCTTTATATCCATAAAAAAAGAATGGCACCACTTGGAAAATAATACTATTTAATCCCAGTTAAATAGATTAACCAATCAACTGAGCAAGCCATTTATTAACATGAGTTTTACCATTAACTTACCTGATCTGCTAGTACCAGAAGCAGAAACACGAGGAATACGAGCAACAGCTCTACCTGTACCCCATGACTCAGCAGAATGTTGGTGGCCTAAAAGTGGAATATAGAAATTAATCGATGTTCAAGACAATTGGATAATATTAATATAGTTGAAATGTAAAAGTGGCGTATTATATACATAATGATCAGAATCTACTATCTTAGAAATAATGAATATTTCTTCAGAACATCATGGAAAATTCAGATGTCCCTATCAATAGCTTTCATCACGAATGACCAAATCATTTACATTTCCTCTGTTGAATCTTCAAGAACTTACCTGCTTTAGTGGAAACACCATAAGCTTGTCTCTTGTTCTTTGACATATTGGTGAAAACATAACGAACAAGATCATGTCTTAATGGAGAAACAAAGACTGTTGGCAAAGGAATACTGGAAGTAGCCTTTGTAGAGTCGTTTGATGGAAAAACACTAACAATTGGTCTTGCAAAAGTCATTTCTGGAAATACTTTAAAATTACAAAAGTCCCAAAATTTCAAAAATTTGTTATTTTAAAAGAAGTAAATTTTCTTTTAAGGCAAAAAAAATTTTCTTTAAATGACTCTTTTTGTAAATAGTTAATTATATTATAATAATTAAATATAATTAAAATCTATTTACAAATAAAAATTAATATTTTAGAATGGCGCCATAAAGTTTCAGTACCGGGTCATTGTCGTCTCGCATTTAGGCGCCATATTTGTGAAAAATTATGTTGATGGGAAGAAAAGAAATGCATCAAAAGAGAAAATTAGCGGGTGGGGAAAAAGTGGTCACATAGAAAGGCAAAGGCATAATGCATTAGAATTGATATCGATTATTTAAAAGGTAAATATAAAATGCAGTGGGAAAGGAAATAAAGAAAAGAGTAAAAACTCTGAAAAATTATAAAGATCCTCCTCTATCTAAAAAGAAAGTGAACTAAAATGAATAAAATATCGATATATAGCCTCTCTTGAAAAAAAGCTAGTCAATGGTTTTTATCAATATTCATCAAAACTTTTCACCTTATTAGAATAGTAAACAATCAGTATTCAGAGACCCACATCATAATCATCATAAACATGACCATACTACACCAACATAATATACACTAGGGAGGTATAATCATGCGGAATTGACTTGATAATCAGACAAAGTCAGTGTAGCGGCATACTTCAAGGAGAAATTGACAGTTCAATATCGTTTTGTTCATCAATTATTTAGGCTGTCTTGTCCAAGACCAAACAATGGTGAAGCTGAAGTCTCTCATACATATATATTTATACATCTATTACCAATAGTTTCAAGACTGGAGGGGCGGCTGTTAGTTTTATTCAACTTTAATGGAATTTAGAGCATGAAACGATACAATAATGATGTATTGTATATAATCAATAAAGGTTTTAGAATAAGATTTGAAATGTGAGTTATAGTTAAATATTTTGGAATAGTCCAAATTTTAAGAAAAGGTACCAAATACTCAACAAAATCAGTGTTAATGATTGTAAAGCTCTCATAATAAGCTACATGCCAAATTCCATCTTCTTCTATTCTTCATTGTTTACTTCAATTGCAGGTCGAGCCATTTTTCTAAGGAATAATAATACAAAAAATGAGGACCCCCTCCTTCAATATCCTCTCAACCTTAGATTTCAGAACATACCGAGCACATGAAAAAAAAGAAAGTACTGGATTATTTCCCTTAAGAAGAGACCATGTTATTATATTTCCAAAGTTAACAAACTTTTCTGTAAATAGAATATGGTAGGGCCAATCAATAATACGCACCAAATATTTTCTTATAAATAATGGTGGTAACTTAAAATAACCTTTTACTTTAGAGGAATGAATCTGGAAGAACTGGTTGAACCAACACCTGGCTTACCATGACGTACTGGCTTGTAAGTGATAGAGAACTCTCCAAGGTACATTCCAATCATTTCTGGCTTAATTTCAACAGTAACATAAGTCTTACCATTGTAGACACCTGCAACAGAACCAACCATTTCTGGGAGGATAACCATATTACGTAAATGGGTACGAACAGCAACAGGTTTCTCTCCCATTGGACATTCAGCCTTAGATTTGCGGAGCTTTGCGATAAAAGCTGCAGTTCTTCTGTTAAGACAACCTCTGGCTATCTTACGTCTTTTACGTGCTGGTAAAAGCTCAACAACCTCATCCAATTTCATGGTAAGGAGCTTGTCGAGGTCAACACCTCTGTAACTATAAGTTCTGAAGGTTCTCTTCTTTTGTTCAGTATCTGCCATTTTTTTTTCTCGAGTTGAAGTTTATCTTTTAAAACAAGACTTCTTACTTAGTTTCAATGGGAACTTGGATGAATTATTCTTTTATTAATTATTTACGCGGAATATAATTTTAATAATTTAAATAAGATGATCAGCAATTTAATATTTAATTCATTAATTTTTGACAATTTAAAATTGTAGACAGAAATTTCTAATTGCCATTAGAAGTTGCCGCCTTTTGGTCTGATTAAATTTTTTTTTATTTATTAACATTTCACATATATTATTAAATAATATTGAATAAAATTTTTTAATAATATTTTATATAATTACGAGACACGTTACCTTTTAAATTAAACACCGGCAAACTGGCGCGCAAAACATGCATAGGCGAATAATGTTAAAAAGATTAATTAAATAGGAGAAAATATATAAAGGAAAATAAAAAATTATATTATTTCAATATCATTAGGATTTAAGAAGAATCTCCTCTAGTTTTTGTCCATTTAGTATAAATATAGACGAGTAGTTTGAGAATCAATAGGAAAAGTAAGAGGTGGCCTAATTTGAGAATGAGGAAGAAATTCCCATTGGCCTTTAGGTCCTGATATGAAATCTTATTTAAAGAATTAATAGTTTTATTAAGACTTCTATGGATTTGCGTAAAATAGATAAGAAGATCTCCAATACCATTGCTTATTCTATTGATACTCCCAGTTTCAACCATCTTTTTATAATACTTTTCTGCAAAATGAAGATCTTGCACAATTCCTATTCCGAATTGAGCCATAAATGCTAAATTAAAGGAGGCTTCTGAAATAGGAGAAATCATCCATCTAGAAGTTATTATGCTATTTGAGACAATCTTATAAAGATCGAATGCTGCCAAATAATTTGGAGATTCCATAGAAACAATTTCGAGCTCTAAAGGTCTAATCCAGCTAGAATTAGAAGAATTCTCTAAAAGCTTTGGAGAAAGTTTATATCTAAGTTCGACTCCTTTTCCATAGTATGAGTAATCTCCATATCTTATAATTGAATCAACATTCTCATTATATATTGAAAATTCTAAAAACATTTGTGGTAAATACCATTTATTAATATTTTCGATACCTTTTTCATTATTTTCGTTACCTATATTATAAGTATCTAAATTAATATTTTCAAGATCAGGAAAAAACTTTAAAAGGATTTTTGGGATAACTTTGGCTGATAATAACTTAAACCAGTACTCAACTCTATTTGGCTTAAATGAAAAATCTGGAAGAGGGATTCCAATTATGGACGATACCCATTCAAGATGTTTATTATTTCTAAGATCTTGATCTAATAAAGAGGCTAAGTTAGATATAGATGGTGCATATCCTGTAATTGCAAGTTTCATTGTACTGAGAATCATTTGATTCTTTTCATCTTTACTTTTGGATCTTGAAAATTTATTGGTAATTGAAATCAAATTATTTGTCCAATTTGATCTTTGTATAATTTCTCTAAGAAATCCCAAAGCTGTATTACAATCTCTATTTATACCAAGCCCATTCAAATTTAACTGTGAAAGTGCATATGCAGATGGAAGATGTCCCTGCTCATAAGCTCTTGTATACCAAGAAATTGCATCTGAATATGATTGAGGGGTACCCATACCGGTAAGATAAAGAGACGCTAAATTATATTGTGCATCAGCAAATAAATGAAAAGCACTTTCATTAAAGTGGTGAAAAGCTAATCTAAAATTTCTCTCAAATCCTTCACATCCATGAAAATAAACATATCCCATACCATTATGGCCTCCTGGATCGTTATATATAAAGGCTGAAATTGAAAAATATTCAGATGCAGTTTTTAGATCTGGAGAGGTACCGATACCTAATGCATGCATGTAACCAAGTAACCCAATAGCTTCGCCATAAATAAGTGTAGAAGGAATATCTAATACAACTCCAACCATTGATTTAGCTTTATCAGCAATTTTTCTTAGATATTTATAAGCTTTAGTAGCGTCTTGTTTAAATCCATCTACTCCTAATAGATATCTTTTAGCTAAGGCTAGTTGGATTGTAATACTTCCAGATTCTGCCAAATTTATAGCTAGATCTTCACGATTCCTATTTTCTGTTGGATTAAAAAGCTTTTTCATTGGCTCCCAGTCCGGAATTGAAAGGCGTATTAGTTGTTCTTTTTCTGAAAATCCTTGTTTTTTAAATGAAACTGAAGTTTTTGCTGTCTCAATGTAGTTAGATATTGCAGCTTCACATGATCTAGGTACTCCAAGTCCATGCTCATATCTAAATCCTAAGGCTAACTGTGCTCCAGTATGACCAGAGAGTGAAGAAAAATATAAATATAGATTTGAAAGCTGTATAGATTTTGACACTTTTTCTATAACATTTGCATCCTTTTCGTAATCTTGATCATTAAAAGAGTGATTAATTATTAGAGACTTATACTTTTTTAAGAATTTTGGAGCGTCATCTTTTGAATATGGATAAAAATCACATGGTATCGGACTACCATTTTCTAGAAAATTGTCCAATGTAATTTTTGGGTGTTTGGCGCCAACATGACTATTAGTGATGCACTCAAGTGAGTCCAAGAACGGAAAAAGCGTGTAAACCATACCCATGCAAAATTGACCTTCAGAATTTCCATAATCTGAAGATAATTTCCAGTATGATATTGCTGTAACAATATCTTGATCGACATGCAATCCTATGAAATACATTTCTCCCAATATTTGTGCGCATCTTGAGTCTTTAAATTCACATTCTTTTAATTCTCTATATAGCTTCTCATATTTTTTTTCTCTATATAACTTTTCAAATTGGTCAAATTCTTGATCATGATCTAATTTGAATTCGGTACCGTGTATTAAAGTGAAAAAATGTATAATAAATATAATTTTGATGATATTTAAGAAAAACATGGCTTGTATTTTCATTCTTTCTTTAATCATTACAAGAATTTTTCTTCTTCTTTTTGTGGGTTAAAGTTTTCTTCCTATAACACTTAGTTAACATCACATCAAAATGATTCCTAAGCCAAGCCTCTACTTTTGCTCCTCCCTAGATTCATTCTATTTTTAGCTGATGTACTTTAACAAGGCTATAAAGCCGTGTTTCTTGCTTAATTTCCCTTCCTGCCTATTTTTATAGAGCAGTAATCCTAAGGTATATTCACTCCTTTTTACTTGCTTAGTTGAGATTTGAAGCGTATTTGATGTATTTATACTTTAGTGGGATAATCCTTTACCTAATAATTCTGACTCACATTTTACCGCCAAAACATGCGAAACCTTCCAATCTCAGAATAGAGAAGAGGGGGAGGGGTGAACGAAAGAATTGGTGAGTGGGTAGATGGGGGGAGGGAAGGATTGACTCCAAAGCCAAAAGGAAAGTTGTTTAAAGATTTGAAAAGATTCAAGAATCAAATTTATAAGGGATTGGCAGTATTGGTAAGGGAGAATTGATGATAAGGAAACTAATATTGAAGAATAGGGAATACAACAGTCAGAAATTTCTGAGAAATATAAATAAATAAGCATATACATACATACGTATATATATAAACAATTATTTGAAAGATATTCAACTTATTAATCCTTAATTAACTTTTAGAAGCACTAGAAATATTCCAACTTAGAGTAAAATGCAGATGGAGGCGCGCGCGGGAACCCTCACGTGATGCACAAATTACTGAAGGAAGGATGAATTACCAATAATGTGATTGCTGTGTTGATGTGCGACATTGGGGCAGTCTTTGGATGAATTAATTGGTTTGGAGAGGAAGTTTGCGATATTATTGTTTTCAATATTGGAAATGGAGGAATTTTTGTCTGTTTGTAGATGGTTTAAGGTAGCTTCGCCAAGTTTGGAAGATGAGACTGAAGAGGATGGGGGAGCTAGATGAGAGGAAGGAATGGAGGAGTTGGGTTTATTGGAGATGCTATTGTTAAGTCTATGGATGGATAGATTTAGAGCTTTTCGAATGACTGTGGTGCCTCCACTGTTGATTCTTTGTTTGTTTATATGGTTCCATGCGCCATTGGCAAGAGGATTTGGGGAAGGAGTGAAGCAAGGTTCTGTGACATAGACTTCATTGGATTTATCAATATAGAGGTTCATTCTCATCTTGTATTGTCTGAGTTCGTCAGAAGTAAGAGAGTCTTCACTCCAGTTGAGAGAGGTGAGCCGATCATTTTGCCACGACTTGATTCTGTTATCTCTAGCGATGGTGGAGATATACCAAGGTCTTTGGAATACATCCTCGAGGTCCATGAACATACAAGAGTCTCCAAAGATACTGAATGGATCTACATTTCTTTGTTCCTTCATTTTTGGGATCCAATTCATGCTTCTTGCCCAGAGTGGTATTTTCTTTTGAGCTTTAGTAATCTTAAGTTCTCCACCTCCATTTCCTCCTACTCCACAGTTCTGTTGTTCATCTTCACTGTCTGTTAGCACATAACATTCATCTGGATTTACAGGAGGAAGTAGTTTCAGGCGTTTATGGTACCTTCTACATGGGCTTTCTCCAATTCTAAGTTTGTCCTTCCCTTCTGTTTCCATTTCGCAGAATCCCTTGTTGATTGGAGTTTTCACCAAGTTATTAGCAGCTGTAGATCCTCTACTTTGTCTGACAGTATTTATACTTCCTCTATTAGCAGTATTATTGTTTTCTCCAGCTCCTGCAGTTGCTCCAGCTCCTCCTCCGGCTCCTGTTCCAAGCCCAGAGGAAGACATCGTCTGTTCCAAAGGAATCCTATTGGCAGAGTGGTGGAGAATGGACCTCAATCCACTTTTTTTTACATGGCTAATTCTCTCTGGTCGAACAAAATCATTTTCTCCCACCTCTTCTCTATTTTTATCTATGGGAGTTCCCTCCAATCCTCCCTTTAGAATTGGAGTCTGCTCTCCTCCCTCAACTTCCTCAACCCTATTTTCTCCTTTTTCCTGCATCTTCTCACTTGTTTGTCTTCTGATTGGCCTTGGAGGTAGAGGGGAATCCTCGTTAGCATTTGTCGTAGACTTTGAGACTCTTTCTTTTCCTTCTATTGTATGGCTTTCGATCTCACCCGAACCGATAACTACTGAAGTCCTTAGAATTTCTGTCCCTGCAGAGGTTTCCCCTACTTGAACCTTTGCGATGGAGTTCCTTGCTTCTCCTCCTTGAGCCTGGTGAGATATTGTAGTTGGAACAATCGGGATGGGAGTAGAAGGAGTGAGAACTAACAAAGGTGGGCTCTGAAGTGGAGATGATCCTCCCATAGACAAAATGGCGTTTGGAGGTTTTGGAGAAATTACGTCCTCGTTAGAAATCGACTTGAAGGATGTATTATTTCTGGCAGATGTCATCACTTCCGTTTCTGTTTCTATATTTTGCTCCATATCTGCCTCTGCCTCACCAGTTCCTTCAATTTCTGTCTCAACCCCAAATTCAGTCTCAGGATCAACCTCAACATCAGCTTCAGCTTCCACAATACTTTCCATTTCTATATCCAAACTGACTCCATCCTTCTTTTCTGTATCATCGTCTTTAAACAAAAAGCCGTCCACAATATCCAACTTATCCAATCTGGACACTCCAAGTTTATTAACAATCAGGTTCTTACTCTCTTCATTCCTCCTCCAAATTGAGGAAAGCTTTGGGGTCTTGTTTTCCCAGAGACGTTTCATACTCGCTACAAACCCGCTTTCATCCTTGACCTTTTTTGGTTTAGGGCTTTCAAAGATTTGTTTATTCTCTTCTTCATTTACCTCTGAAACTAGGATACTTTCCGTGACTTCCTTCACTTCGCTCAGCTCTCTCTTTAGCTGCCTAAGCTGGATCTTTCCTGTTTCTACTAATTTGCTCAAAAAACAATTCACAGTATTGTTAATTTCTTCTTCAGTTGGATCAACCTCCATTTCAGGAAGATCCACATCACACATGCGATAATCCAGGCATGATAGATCGTCTTGATCGAACCTTTTACTCACTTGCTCAAAATTTTCTTCTATTAGTAATAAAGTCCTATCCAACCTCCTTAGGCTTGATTCCTTTGCTCTTTCTAATAGTCCAATCACCTTTTTAAAGTCGTCCAGGGCCAGAAGTTGTTCCATTTCTTTTGTATCTGCATTATCCTTTCCTTTCTCACCAATCTCAAAGTCAATCACCTCAACTTTATTTTCAGTCTCCATATCTTGTTATTCTATAGTCTCTATCTGCCTCTGGCTCTATTCTATATAATCTAAATCCAGTCTTTCTCTCTCCGTAACCACACACTTTTGCATGCAATTTGTTACTCTCAGTAACTTCTCTCCTTTTCTCGTCTTGACACTCTTCAGATTCCCTTAATACGATAAATCTCAATGCTAAAGCTGAAAAATAAGCCCAATATTACCTCCTTTTAATACCTTTTATACTACCTCTCTCACTAAGGCGTGGATCGATGCCTCACCCTCAATCCGTATCTAAAGGATTGCAACGTGAGCACTTCCTATATGTTCCCAATATTCAAATTAAGATTTAAACTATTAATTGCAAATCAATATTTTTCTTTTAACTCCTTTTCCACCCTTCCCACTTAAGTTTTTTTCACATTTATCAAAATTTTATTTTATCCTCCCTACCCAAACCCCTCCCCTCTCCACCCCTCCCTATTACTTTTTTCCCCTTTACCTTATATTAATGAAAAAATAATAACGTGGCGCCAAAACATGCGGGCGCCAAACATGTATTATATACCGGTATTTGAAAAAAAATAAATGTTGGGTACCAAAATAAAATAAAAAGGAATTTATTTTGGGTAGATTAAAGGAATGGATAAAGAATGAGCTGAAATTAAGTGGGGATTAATTGATTTTGAAAAAAGGAGTGTTCATTGAATTAATAGAAATAAATCTCTCATTTGTTTTTCAATTGTTGGAATAATTGGCGCCAACTTGATTTAATAAATATAAAAGCTTGAATTCCCTTAATCCGATCTTCTCAGAAATTTGTTAAATAATTGGATCTGGATGATTTGATTACATATGTATTTGTGTGTGCTATTGCTTGAAAGGTAGAAGATTTGAATAATTCTGATAATGATTTCTGTGGAGGGGGATAATAGTATAATTAAGCAATTAAATAATTGTTTGAGTTGTCTCTTGAGAGGGTTTAAATGCCAAGATGTATTGATAAGAATCACAAATGAGTATTTAATGCTTTATTCATTTCCATTTGGTGGATTTTCTTCGTGTTTCCAATTCAACTTTGATGGTAGATTGTTTGATAAATTTGAAACTGGGGATATTGTAGAATTTGAACGATTATATAAAGTAGACTCACTGATTAAATGCTTTAACAATACTCAGTGGTTTAAAGCCACCAGATTCATTTTTGAGATTAGTGGAAATGATGATGATACTTTAAGGGTTACTTTACACGGTAAAATTGGAGTAATTAGAAAGCATTGTATATACCCAGTTATTGGACATCAAGATAGAATTCTTCTTCATGAAACAATTTTCTGGAAAAGAAGACATGGATTAAGGATATCTTCTGGCCTTCTTAAGGATATATTTGGATATATGGAAATTAAGGAATCAAAGATGACACTCTCAATTTCATCCCAAGAATCTTTAATTTCAATTAAAGTTCAACCAATTGGTATTTCTGGATATGATGTGCCAATCACAGGATCTTCAATTGGAACAGGAAATACCAGTGGAAATAGTGTTTCAAATAATTCAACTTATCAAGATATCCAAATTAAAAAAGAACAGATTGATACCTTAAGCTTATGTGAAAGTATTCTGGAAAACAGCAATTTTACCTTCAATTCTAGAGAGTTCAAAATTGCTATTGCTTTAGCAGAAAATTGTCAGCTTCCTGTATTCATTACTCTAAGAGCTCCCGGATCTCCTTTAATTATTTCCATTGGCCAAAGAGCCATTATTGACCAGATGTGCGTTTCAGACCTTGGAAATGACATTATACCCTTTGAGTACCATTGGGAAAAACCTCTTTTTCATTCCAAGCTGTTTGAAATTGATCACGAGTTTATCGAAAAGACCCAAATCATTACTGGATTTTCAGCTGTCTTTCTCCTATCCACTTCTATTGACCCAGAATCGCCTCCAGATCTTGTTACTTCTTTTAATTCTCCCATAGAAGACCATGACCCAGACCAAGACCAGGACAGGGATCAAGACTACCATGCTCCTATGGTCATTAGCCAAATGTCAGAACCTAGAAATTACACTCCTGTATCCTCTAAAAATATCTCAGATATCAAAAAAGACTATTCTCCTACCTCTTCTAAAGCAATCCGGGAAGCTCCTCCTGAGGAATGCTCCCTCAAGAAGGAAGTTGAAACATTTGATTGCTCTTTTTCCAAACTTGATCAATTTAACCTTGACAGCATCTTCCAAAAGTTCGGAATTGAAAACCAAGACAGCTCTAAAGACCCAGAAAATTCTAACAATTACTCCAAAATTGACATTCCAACAAAAGATCAAGGAGTCAAAAGCTTCGATTGGATTTCTTCCCTGCTATGGTAATTCGTCTTTTTTTTAGCCTTCCTGAGCCTACCACACACTTTTAATCCACTTATATAACTCATTCTCTATATATAACATCTTTACCTCTATGTTTTTTGTCATCATTTCATCCCAACCTCTTTTCTTCTCCGTTCCCACCGATAATGAATTAACTGTTGCATGCAACACATTTGGCGCGCGCGGGCACAGACTCGAACCCGGCCTTTTGGAATAGTTTGGAAAGATGCTTTAGGACTGGAATTAAAATAACCAATAATTGTATGAACACGAATTAGAGATAAGATTGTTCAAGACTTTTTTGTAGACCGCGAATGAACGGAGAGAAACTGGGTATCTCGAGGTTTAGGCTAGCGTCAAAAAGTCCTGAAATACAATATAGCTTTCTTTTGAATTAAGAGTTTAAGGCTCAACAGGAGAAAGAGAAGCCTCAACTTTAACATTTTTGTTAGAGGTAATAATCTTCAAGCTTTACTTTCTTATTTTTTTTTAGCAATGAAAACTCATTTTGGCCTTTTTTCTTTAAAATCCACTTAGAAAGTTTTCTCATATATTTATATTTATACACAATGTCTCCACGGGCCTTAAAAAAGGGAGTACAAATCATGGAAGCTGAGAATGTTCCGAATATCTCATCAAATGTTTGCTCTGAAAACTTTAATAGTAGTGATTTTGAGAATCAGAACAAAAACCAATCTACGACTCAAGTTAGAGCCTTATCTCAAGAATCTGAATTTGAAGTTAGTGTAAACTTCTCCGAAAATCCCATAACAACCTTCAGCTATGTTCCAGAACAAGATTCTTGTCAAAATCATTCAAATTTCTCCTCTAAAAGTTTTTCAACACTTGAACCAGAACAAATTAGATTTGCAAGTAATTCAAGTTCTGCTAGTCTTCCTGTTATGAGGATCTCACAAGATTGGTCTGGTTCAGCTATTAATAGAAGTCCTGACGGAAATCAGCCTGTCATACCATCACTAACAGCAAAAAAGATCAGGCAAATCTTAATGGCTTCCAGAATATCAAATTCATTCCAACTGAAATCTGAAACTGGCGGAGTTACTTCCAATCAACAAAGTAAACATAACTCAGCTCAATCTATAAAATCCATTGATACTACTTCAGAAAATTCTCCTTCATTTAAAAGTTTTGGTGTATCAAATGAAACAAAAAGAAAAACCAGTAATAGTTCTCATGTCTTTCAAAACCACCCTAACTTGAATTCAGATGAATACAACCACTATAATTCTTCTATTGATTGTCAATATCATAAAGCTCACCAAAAGTCTGGATCTTTTGCATCCTCTAACACTAAAAGGAGGTATAATATACACCAAGGAGTAAGTTCAGATATCTTCTGTTCACAACCATACATCTCTCAAGGACAATGCCACATGGATATACTTAAAGAAGAAATACAGTTAATGGAACAACTTGAACAGGGAGTATTACTTTTCAATAACTCACCAGAAGAAGGAATTTCTTATTTAATTGAACATAAACTTGTTGAAGATGATCCTTTATATATTGCAAACTTTATTCTTCATACTGATTTCTTGGATAAACGTAAAGTTGGAGAGCTTCTAGGAGGACATTCAAACCTCTCTTTAAGTATACTCAATAATTATGTTCACTTATTTAATACTAATTCTTTGGAACCTGATATTGCTTTAAGATATTTCTTATCTAGATTCTTTCTTCCAGGAGAATCCCAAATGGTTTATAGAATACTAGAGAGGTTCTCTGTTAGTTATATTAGAGACAATCCAACAACTTTATATACCTCTGATCAGATCCATACACTTTGTTATGCTTTGGTAATGTTAAATACATCCTTACATAATTCTCATGTAAGAACAAAAATGTCCAAACAAGAATTTATTACAATGTGTATGCATTCAAATCTTCCAGTAACAAGTACTCAACTTGAAAATATGTACGATAGAGTTGCTGAAAATGAACTTAAACCATTATTATCTCCATCTGAAAAAGTATATGGAAGACTTTCTAGAGATCCAAAAGTCTTAAGATCTAAACAAGTATCTCAAGTTAGTCCAACTCTTCTTCAAAAAGGAACAATCTTTAGAAGATTCTCAAATAAAAATAGTTCTCATACAATAATTGCTTGGATATCTTCAGATTCAAAATTCTTCTGTTGGAAGAAAGTTAGAAGTAAATCAAGTCACTTATTAAATCCAAGTAATTTTGTTAGTAATATGTCTCTTAAACTTAGTAAACTGGTTAATTATAACAAGAAACGTCTCTCTAGACCTTTAAATAATAATAGTATTAACAATAATAAAGCAATGGATTCGAATATCTTTCTAAGAGATGAAAATCTGTTTGATAACCAAAGCTGTATTTTAACCAGACATTCAAGAATTACAAGTAGAATCCGTAGAGCTTTTGGAATGGACATTTCTGATTTATCTTGTATTCTTTTGGATGATATTGTGGATATTAATGTGGGAGTATCAAGTAAAATCCATTTAGATCGAAAATCCAGTAAAATCTTAAGAAAAGGAAAGACCAGTTCAACCTTATCCAAAAATAATGCAAACCACTTACAAAGTGAACTGGAATCCAAATGTTTCTCACTGATAACTCGCTCAGGGGAATCCATTAATCTCTGTTCATTAGATTCTACTTTTCCATCATTATTAATATGGGTCAGATTCTTTCACCAAACTATTCTTAAAAATCAAGAAACCAAAGAAGCTAAAGAAGCTCAAGATGGTAATGTAATGACAGTTTATGGAATCCCAATTATAGATAAAGGAATTGAAAGTGACTTATTAAGAGTATGGCACCATGGAATCTTTATTCAATGGGAAAATCACTGGAGCTTAAATTCATTTATCAACTTATGTAATACTGAACTTCCTAATGCAGTTTCCCTCTCAAATAAGGAAGTTTTATCATCCAACTCAAATTCGAATTCTATTTCCACACTGTTTGATTTACACCAATATAATTCATGTGCCGACAATAATCCCACAGGTAGTATTCTTCAAGAAATAGTTTCTGGCCAAAAAGAGAATTTGAATTCTAATACTAATAGCTGGAAATCAAAATCAAAAATGTCCTCGAATCCCCAAAAAATGGCTTGGATTCATAATAAAAAGAACAAATATAAAGCTTCTGTACCAAAATCAACATTCTCATGGAAAATAATGAGTATATTTAGCTTTTTGAAGCTTAAAAAGCCAAAATATGCACCCCCAAGTCATAATTTACATAATAAATATATTAATTATCAGGCGCCTATTTCTCACCTTATTCTTCATTTATGGGTTAACAATATTCCTTGTTCATATAGAGGAATCTTATGGAATATTTCTGTAGGAAATAATCTTCAAATTCAAGCTGCCACTTTTAACCATCTTTTAAGACTCAGAAGTAATTTTCTGACAGACCTGTCAGAGTCAATCTGCCCCTCAGCATGTGGGGAAATGCAAATGTGCATGCATGCATACTTTGAAGGCGGGCCATTGAAAGAGGCATTTTTCATACACCTTAAAAGGTTTCATAGAGATATATCGAATGTATTTCCAGAACTTCATTCATTCTTTATTGGAGCTGGAGCAGTACTAGGATACAGAATTTGGGACAAAATGAAATCTAAACAAAAAGCAAAATATATAGAACAGAAACAAATGGCTAATGAACAATCAGATTCTACATTTATGACAGTTCCTTCACCATTAGGCGGGCTCTCTCCAATTTCCCAATCTCATATTAATAGGAAAATTCTGGAAGATGATGAAGATTCAGAACTTGAGAGTGTATTATTATTTTTTAATGACAATCCGAGTATATATAGAATAGACCAGAGTACTAAGATTTTGGTTGAATGTTTTATATTGTATAGGCCTGATATAGGTTATGTTGAGGGGATGAGTCATATTGCAATGATTCTTTTGTTATTTAATATTAATTTGATGGAAGCATTTAAAACCTTTACTAACCTTTTGCATAACAGCTTCTTCTTAGATATGTTTATGCTTAATCATAGAAATGTTAAAATGAGATTGGATTTCTTTGATATGTTATTTAAAGAATTAATGCCTTCTTTGGCTTATCATTTTGATTTATTAAGTATTACATCAGACACATACTTAATTTCATGGTTGACTTCTTTATTTTCAACATGTATTCCAATACAAGTTATTCCAAAGGTTTGGGATTCTCTTTTTCTTTTTGGAGAACCATATGCATTCCAAGTTGCTCTTGGTGTTCTTAAGTACCATGAACATAAGCTGATTATGACATCATTTGAAGGATGTATATCCATCCTTCATAGTATTCCATCTACCTTCGACTATAGAAGATTCAATCGTACTCTTGAGCAGTTTAATGGAACTATTTCTCATAGATTTGGTCTCTGGCTTGCTGCACAAAGGCTTTCTGAGCAAAAAACAGAACTACTAGAAGAGCTATTTTAAAATATAATATATCTCTTTTTAATTTGAAGATGGAAACGGGACTTTTTTCTTATCTCCATTCCTCTTCTAATTACACACTACTTATTTTTTATTATTATAACGAAACACTAAATCTGCATATTTTCTTTATACTTACTATTCATTATTTATATAATACTTAAATCTTATTATTTTTCCCTAAATTCTTCTTTAATATAACCTAACTCCCTTAAATCATATAACTAAAACAAACAACTATGTTTTACAAAATTAAATAATATATTCATTTCCATATTTTTTTTCTTTTCTTTTTTACAAAAATCATATCTTTTTTTTAGCTCATGTCATCTTTTATTATTTTTCTGACAGCGTGGAGACAAGACGTGGATACCGGTATAGAATTTTTAGGTTTATAACGGCATGTGTGTGAGAATTTTTTTTTTCTAAAAAAAAGATTAAAATTAAAGGGAAATAATGAAAGTAAATTGATTAGATTAAGAAACATTTGAAGCTAAATTTACTTAATATTACATAATAATAAGTAAATAAATTAATTGATTAATTGATAAATCTGTGAAAATAAAACAAAATTATTAATATTAATTAACTAATTAATTATTAAAGAATTATATAATAAATTACTTAAATTATCACTTTTTTACTTCAATTAATATAATAATAATAATAATAATACAAATGAGCTCATCTTTTTTATCAGCTTCTTCTTCTATTTCAAGAAATAGTCAAATATTACCAAACTATTTCTTTCAAAATGGATCTTTAAATGAAGGATTAGGAAATATTCCTGTTGAACATAATAATGAATCAAAAGTTTCTAATATTGTATCATCTTCCAGTTCAAATTCTAACCAACCTCCTTTATTATCTAATAGTGATAATCATGTTAGATATACTCCAATTCATTCATTAACAGGAGCTCCAATATATAATAGTATTAGTATGGGAAGTGATGAATATAGTGAAAGATTAAGAATGAGCAATGAATTAAGAAAAAGTCAACAATTTAAAAGAACTCAAGGTAAAGCGCCATCACCATTAATATCTTCATCATCATCATCGCCCTCGCCATCTCCATCGCCATTATCATCACAAAAAAATTCATGTATTCTTAGTCAATGCAGTAGTATTAGTAATGGTAGTCTTCTAGGAGTTTTAGGAGACTATTATAAAGTTGAAAGATATAATACTTTGGCAAATGAAAGAAGAGCTAATAATTCCAAAGTTGTTGTTAGAGATGAAAAAATACTTAACTCTATTAGTAAAAATATTGTTAATAATATACCATCATCTCATAATAATATTGTTGGTGTAAATGAATCCAATGATCAATTAAAGTCCATGTTTAGTATTAAATCTTCAGAAAGAAAAGAATCAAATAATAAAGTAAAAGAAAATGCTTTAATTCAAGAATTTAAAAGGAATAGTGGATCATTAGTCAATAATAAAAGACCATTATTTAGTGAAGAATTATCTCCAATTACTTGTATGAATAATACTTGTTCGAATATTAAAGGAGCAATAAATATATTAGGTATTACAGGGAAAATATTTATGGATGTATTATTTCAATTAGTTAATGCCTTTGATTTAGATAATAGAGAAATTCCAAATTATAATAATAAAAACAAATTTGAAAATATGCCACATTTCCCAGTATCTTCAATAGAAATACCACCTGATACTATTATACTTCAATGTTTTGATTGTGGATTAATTTACTATACAGATTTACCATTAAATAAGCAACAACTTGGTACTATTGGTATTTTAGATCCAAAACCTGTAGAATTTGGTAAGGGAGATTCTGATGAAATAATATATGGGATTTCAAATAGAAATTCACCATATTATTGTTGGGGGAATTTGGAGCCAAGAGATTTATCACCAAATCAAATAGAATTCTTAAGAAAGATTGATCTTAGAAAACAAAATAGATTTTCTCATCAAGATCTTGTTGACTTGTATTATTATAGATTTCGTAGAGATAGAAGATTTGATGAAAGTTTTCCAAGTTTTGTACAATCTGATCCTCAGCTTCATCTTTATAAATTTTATAGAGAAACAATGCATGGTGCATATAATGGTAATAAAACACCATTACCAGAACTTGGAAATCACTTTTTACCATCACCTTGGAGTGAAAATAGGATAGAAGGAAATGGTTATAAGAAATCCAGTAAATATTCATCATCTTCAAGAAGTACTGATAATAAGAATAATTTTGAGAAAGATCAAGATGGATTTATTATTCTTCCAAAATTTGATCCTCCTTCAGAAAAGCCAAGTGAATATGATCTTGTACATAAACCAGATAATTCTCATGTTTTTCCATTTATTTTAGATATTCTATAATTACTTGAAGATATTTATATTTTAGGAGTATCTAAAAGAAAATATTTGAAGCTAATTCATCTTCTTGTCTTTGTAATTCTTCGATTTCTTTATCTAATATACTTTCAATATATTTTAATTCATTAATGTCTGTATTTGAAGATACATTTTCTTCTATTGTAATATTTCTATTATTATGATTATTATCATCATTTTCGCTCAAACTGATTAATTGTGTAACTTTCTCATTATTAGTATGAACTGTTTTTGGACTTAATTTATTTAACTTTGTAGTCATTTGAACATTTTCATTATCACCATTTTCATTATTACTTGATGAATAGTACCAATCATAAGGATCTAAATGAGATTTGATATTATTTACTTGTAAATATGTTTCATCATTAATATTTTCATCTTGATATTGAAAATCTTTATCATTATCAGATTTATTATTGGAATAAATATTTTGAGAGAAATCTTCTGAAATATTTGTGGAAATATCATTTTCATTATTTTGATTTTTAAAATTAATCTTATCTAATTCACTGATAATATTGAAAAGTTCATCATCAAAGTTAACTTTATTGACAACTTGAGACTTTGATTTTTCTTCCAATATATTCAAAATAGTCTTTAAATTATTTTTTTCATTAATGAATTTATTTTCATCATAACTATTATAATTGATGGAATTATTTGTGTTGATTATAGTTGGATTTTTGGAAAGATTATCATTAGAAACAGAATTATTCAACATTTCATTGTTTTCTTTTGAATCAATTAAATGTTTTGTACTTAAGTTTCTAAACCTGTTTTTTTTATTTTGGTCATTTTTTAAACTTGAAGGGTTCTTTTCATTATCCTTGATCATTTCCTTTTCTGGATCTTTTTGTATATTTGCTTTAACTTGGCCAAGAACTGTGTTTTTACTATTACTGTTGTTATTATTAGAGTTATTGTTATTAGTGGTATTATTGTTATTAGTGATATTCGTGGTATTATTAGTAGTACTAGTAGTATTAATGATATTAGTGGTATTAGAATTGGTATTAGCAGTAGTAAAAACACTAGTACTAGTATTAACACCTTCTTCAAACTTGGAGTGAACTTTTTCATTGATACTTTTTCTGCTATTCTGTCTTCTTATTTCTGAAAGTCGAGTTGGTCTCATATAATTTGGTTTTCTCTTTATATCACTTTGATTATTAATTTTGACTACATTTTCATCATTTTGATTCTTATCTTTGAATTGAATTGATTGATTTTCTTCAATATTTATATTAGATTTCTGTTTTTCTGTATCACTATTATTAGATGTTATATAAGAGCTTAAAATAAGTTTACTCTTTTCAGTTATTGATAATAAATCTGAGAGATATTCTTGAAAACATGTTGAAGTATTTTGTAATAGTTCATTATTGAAAATATTGAGCATTTCAATCATATTATTATTATTACTTTGAATAGACGACTTAGAATATTTCTGAAATTCAAAAATAAGCTCTGGATTAACTTCTGAAATATATTCAATAATAATTAACATGATGTCATAATTCCTTAGCTTTTCAAAAACATATATATTAGCAATTAAAGAAGCCCAATAAAAAGGAATTTTGTAAGTAATTTTAAAAATTTCTGGACTATTACAAATAGAAATTGAACCAAATAAATCTTGAATTCCTTGATATATTAACTTGATTAAATTTGTTCGATCATCTTCATTATAATTTATTCTCATTCTTCTTTCTATTGTTTCCCTTCTATTATTAAACTTAACAATATAATCCTTAACTTGTTTTGAATAAAGCATTTCTCGCTTTCTTCTAATATATGTACTATAATTCAATGTTAGAAATAGTGATTTCCACATTCCAATTGAAGTAAAAAGTTTTATACTATTTTCATTTGTAATGCCATCTTGAATTAATAATTCTATTAATTGTTTTTTTGTTATTATATTAACTTCATTACCAAATAATTGTTTTTTATTCCAACCACTTTTGGAACTTAAACTCTCCCATTGTCTATTATTCTCTTCATTATCATTTTCTTGTTTTGAAAAATCACAAGCAATTACACTAGACCAAACAACTTCTCCATTACTTTCTATTTCAACATACCAAATATTCTCAACTATTCCTTTACTTAAACTTATTATATCAAGTTCTTTAGAATACATTTCCAAGGATACTTCATTATCATTTAATTCATATTCATCATTATTCTTGTTCATTCCATTTTTGTCATAATTGCTATAATAACTTTCTTGTATAGTATCATTCCCATAATAATAATAATAATCGTCGCTATTGTTATTATTACTATTATTATTATTTAGTCCAGTTTTTTTTTCTAGCTCATTTGAATATATTTCTCTTTGATAATTACTATAATTTATATCTTCATCAATATCGCCTCCCTCAACATTGAGCATCTTCTCCTCCTATTTTCTTCACTTTTTCTGTTTATATACTACTCCTAAATATTCCTTCTTTTTCTTTCTTTCTCGGATTTTTTTTTTCAATGTTTGTGTTTATTATTTTATTAATATTTTGTTAAGCCACATAAATACTTTTGCTTGCATGCGCAACCACAATTTTATTGCCAACTCATTATTCCCGCCAAAATATTCAAAAAAAAATTATTTTAAAATTTTTCATGCATGCAAATATTATATAGAGTTATGGAAATTATTATTACTATTGTAATATAATATAGCCCCCCCCCCTCTCCCTATGTTTCTATTTAATTATTAGTAACATTATATTTGTATCATTATTATTACTATTATTATTATCGTCATCTTTAATTTGACTTTTCTAACCTAACCTAAAGAAAAATAGTTATAATTTGTTACTATTCGTGTCAATTACTCAAAACTATTATTTATATATATTATTAAAACTTTCTAAGTTATTGTGCTCTTAATATTATACGCGGCTAAATTTTCCAATTTAGCCAAACTTTCAACTAAATTTAAAGAAAAAAAATTACATATATATATTTGAACTCACATAAAATTCAATACATTGATTAGGTATATAATTAATGTACTTAAAAGTTTTTTTCCTCCAATTCATTTAGAAAAAATCATTCAAACAAATCAAATACAATCTATTCCATTCACTTTCCTCTCTTCTCATCATTTTCCTTCTCTTATTATTATTACTATTCTGCATGCAACTTACAATACATTACAAGCATAATTACAAAAAATCATTATTACATGCAACTTGCATTGACATGTAATGATATTAAAATCCCAAAAGTTGCCGCGCACACGTCATACAAATATTTTTTTTCTTATATTAAAAAAATGTTCGCAATAATATATTTAAAACTATAAGAGAAAATATAATTTACAAGCCCTACAAGTTTTTTTTAATCAAAAAACTCTATAGTTATTATTACTACCATTCTCTTTTTAACTATCTCATCTCTCCCTATTTCTCATTCCTTCCCCCTCTCTTCTCTTCCTCCCCCTCTCTTCTCTTCTTCCCCCCTCTCCCCCCTTTTCGTTTATATATATTATATATATATATATATATATTGCATGCTTTGGCGGGAAGACGCATGCAATTCTAATTTATTCTTTTCAAATAAATATATAATGAAACATAAAATTTGTGGGTGAACAAGAAGAAAAAAAAAACAAAAAAAAATTCAATAGAAAAATCATTGAATGCTTTGAAAGAAAATTCACCATTAAAACAAAAAAAAACATTGTTTACTCTTTTTTTATAGAACAAATCTAATCATTACTTATATCAAAAACTAATTCTTACTAAATCTTTTCTAATTTATTAATCTTTTTTCATCCCAAATTTTCCCCATAGGTACACCCTATTTGATAAAAGACTTGGCGCCAAACGGGAGTATACGTATTATTTAGCACACCCCGGTAATTAAAATAATATTAAATAGTGAATTTATCTAATAATTAATGCATTAGACTGAGTTGCGGTATGACAGACGCTTAGTCACGGTGTAACATTAAATGTTAGATAGGGATAGATAAAGAGAAAAGAGGCAAGATATAATATATTATATATTGATTTACGTGGGGTATATGGTTGGAAAATAGGTCAGCAAAAATTATAGGTAGAAAAAAAAAATCTACGTTTATGGAGAACTTATATAAATAAAGTTAAGAAAAGGAAAATAAAGGGATAAAATTGGTTAATTCAGATATTGGTCAAGTTATTATTATTCTTATTTTTATTAAATAAGGATTTGACTTGAGAAATCTATAAAGAGTGAGTATTTGATAGAAGTAAAATTCTATCAAAAATTACACTCCTCTAATACCAATATTATTGAATTACTATTAAATAAGTCTTATCCAATAATATAAAGTTAATCCATTTTAATCAGAAAATTAAAAAAAAAAAAAAAAAAAGGAAAATATATGTATAATATTTATAGTCTAACTTTGACAATTGGATTTATATAATAAACATTAAAAAGTAATATAACTTTAATATATATTTCATTCATAACACTAATATTATTATTTCATTGTTTTTTTAACATTAATACTTATAAATCGGAAAATTGTTAGTGAAATTATATAGAGATATAGAGATAAAGATAAGGAGAGAAAGAAGAAATAATAGAGAAATATAAAGAGGTAAAACTATTTTAATATATTATTTCTAAAAATCGAATATATTTAAAATAAGACAATTGTTCTAGTTATAGAGATTTTTTAATATATTCAGAATAAAAGAAAAGCAGTATTTATATATTATCAATACCAAAAAAAAACAAATAGTTTCCTGCTTTTAAATTTCAGGCTTTGGAGTTACGGGATTTTTGTTTTCAAGTTTCCTGCTTAAAGCTTTAGGCCTTTCGGGCTTTTTGCTTTTAAAGTAGGCTTAAGTAAATAAATAGAATCTAAAATATTACAAAAACATATATATCTATTTTATTTGAATTAATAAGCTTGAAACTAGAGGAATTCATATAATAATCATAATCATAATAAAAGAAAATCTATTCAATATCTCTTGTTTTAGGATATTGTAACTCCATTCCAATACCTATTTTTGGTATTATAATTAATTATTTTCATTATTTAATAAATATGACAACTTCCTTAATTAATAAGAATAGAACTCCAACAAGAGCAAGGGGAGAAAGAGTATATAAACCAGGTGGAAAAAAAGAATGGAGAGTAGTTTTTTGGACTCATGAATCAACAAAACCTAGTAGAAGACAATGTTCTTTTAGTGAAGCTAAATATGGTAAAGAAGCAGCATCTTTACTTTCTAGAGCGGTTCTTGACTATATCGATGTAAAAGGTGTAGTACCGGATGATCTTCATGATCCTCCAATTTTAGATCCAGCCAAAAAAGAATTAATCGAATATTATAGTGCACTTCATGAAAGTAGAAAAGCTTTACAAAAGAAGAATAAACCAAAAAATAGTGGCAATTCTAATAATAAAAATATATCTGAACCAAGTATTGTTCCATTATACACTTTAGCTCAAACACAATCTCCTACTATGAGTAATATATCTTGTACATCTCCTCAACAACCAATTAAATTAACTAAAACTGAGAAATATTCAGATCTCAATAATCTTAGAGAACAATTTCAAATCGAATCACAGCCTAACTTTGGAATCTTAAATAATAGTAATCATAACTCACCAAATGAATCCAGAATACTATCACCATTATCAATTATCACAAATTCTGGTGGGAATAGTAGTGGTAATAATGGAGAAGTAGGAGGAGCAGGAGTAGGAGGAGTGGGAGCAGGAGAAGGAATCGAAAATGGAATCTCAATTACTGAAGAATCTACAACAAAGAATGAGCCAGAAGTCAGTATTTCTAGTACAAATAGTAATCACATAAAGAAAAGCTCAAGTAATAATTTTCTTAGCAATATTCAAATACCACCTATTCCAAATATTACTTCATCTACTGATTTTAACAATGAAAGTGAAAATGGAATTAACAATAATAGTCGTCTGAAAAAGCAATTTTCTTCTGATATCGATGGATTCAACACAATGATTAATCGTGTAATTTCTAGTATAAATGAGCAGAACCCATTTTTAAGTGGAACAGGAGCAGCAGGAACAATGGGATTAGCAGGGATGGGTGGAATAGGAGGAATGGGAGGAACAGGAGGAATGGGAGGAACCGGAGGAATTGGAGGAACAGGAGGAATTGGAGGAACAGGTGGAATTGGAGGAACAGGTGGAATTGGAGGAACAGGAGGAATTGGAGGAATAGCAGGAACAGGTCTAGGAGGAGTAGGAATGGGAACCCACTTTACTCTCATGGGGTCTATCTTCCCAAATCAATTACCACCTGGAATACAAAATCACGTGCCAACAACCCATTTTAATTCAACTAGTAGCCCTCCCTCTTCTTTCCCAGATTTACTCTCTCCAAATTGTAACGGAATTTTTGGGCCAGATTTGAACAATTTTTTGAGTCAAACTTTTCACCAAATTGCCTTTCAAAACCAATTCAATTTTTTCAATCATCTTGGGTATTTAAACCATTTAGCTGGATTAACTATCACTGGAGTTGGCGGGAACATTATTACAGGACATCCCAACTTCATGACGGGTTCTCTTATCCACAATTTTCCTCTATTTCAAAACCAAGATACCTCTTTAAGTGCAAATAATAATAATACTTGTATCGGAAATTCATCTCAAAGAAACATGTTTATGAATGGAACATTTAATGAAAATGAAGGAGGAGAAAGTTTGAATGGTTTTTTAATTTCAGGTAATCATGAAAGTAATTCAAAGACAACTAATAATTTAGATTCAACTGGTTCTTCTACTTTAATTTCCGCAGCTCTTTCTCAACAAGAAGGAGGTGACTCTTTTTCTCTCTCTCCAAATTCAAAGATAAACAAAGGAATGGTTGTATCAGTCCAGACTTCATCAGATCTTTCTACCCCATTGTTAGCTTAAATTATGTTTTAATTATTAATTCAGGTGTATATTGAATTCATATTTGAATCATTTGAGTTTATGTATTGGATATAATTATTCATTTAATTAAATAATAGATGTGAGAAATTTCACATATAAGTAGGAAGTTAAATCATATAATTTATTTACCTTTTCGTATGAATACCTATTAATATGTCATTTTTTTTTTTTTTTTGCATGCAAATGCCGGTATACAATTTTTTTTGACTTAAAGAATATTTCCCGCCTTTTCTGTAACACCCCTCCACCCCCCAATTAAAGTTTTTAAAAAATATATAAACATAATTATTGTTAACCAAATTTGCATGCATTTTTTTATATGTGTACGTGTCTCGTCTCGCAATATTAATATTATATTAAGTAAAAATTTCCTGTCAAGATATTGAACGAGAAATAAAATATATTAGAGATTTTAATTTTTTTTTAATGAAAATAAGATTAAATCAAAAGTTGGAAGTTTAGCTGGAAAATAAAGTGATTATTATTAATTATACTATTAATATAACAAGTTATTATATGGAAGAATTTACAATCATTAATTCCTAAATAAAAAAAAAACAAGAAATTGTGGAATATATATTATAGAAAATAAAAGGAGAAATAAAGCAGGTAATTACGTGATATATATATTTATATTTATACATTTATTTATTTACTCATTCATTCATCTGAGAAGTCAATTCTAGCCTTTTATTTTACTCTTAAAGAATTATTATATATAAATAAAAAAAAGAAGATGGAGAACCATAGAGCAATAGAATATAATCGACTTTTGAATGAATCAAGAGACGTTGCTAGCCTTATTAAGAAAGGCAAGGAGCTGGAATGTAAGCCAATCTCTAACAAGAAGTTATTTAATATTTGTCAACTCTTACTTTGCAAGAATTTAAAAGAAATTGAAAAGAATTCAGCTTCCATTATTGATAATGAGCCAGTAGTAATTTGTGATATTAGAACAAAAAATCAAATAATAAAATCAAGGACTAAAATAAATGGCTCAATTGAATGTAATAGTTTAGATAGGGTTAAAAGAATATTTCCAGAATCCAATAGAAATCAAAGCTCTGAAATTATTGGAATAAAGAGAAAACATGTAATAATTTATGACTTTGAAGGAAGACTTACAAATACCAGTGATTTAGAAATCTCACAAAGAGAAGTATTGGAATACTTGAAAAAATGTATACAATCAATTAAATCCATTTACTTATTAAAAAATGGATATTCTTCATTTAGTCTTGAATTTCCATATATATGTTGTAGTATAGATGCCGAATGTATTTCAAGTATTAAATCAATAAAAAACATCCCCCAGAATCTAAAATCAAAGATTATTGCTTCAATAGAATATCCACTTGTTATCAGCTGGGGTGAAACTTATAAAATTTATCTTGGAAATGTTTTTCAAAGTGTTCATCCTCAGATTCTTAAAAGTTTGGGAATAAAAACTATTATGGATTTTACTCCAAATAAAATAAAATCAGCAAGTAATAATGAAGTAAGAATTATTCATGTAAATAATTCAGAATCCAAAATTCCCATAGAGGATGAATATTTGATTTATTCTAATTTACCAATTGAAGAAACAATTAAATCGTTCAAAGAACTTGAAGAAAGTAATCCAGATCCAAAGGATATATTCCCAATAATGATTGTTGGGACAAGAGTTACAAATGAAACTGTATCAATTGCATCAGTTATAGTATCTTACCTCAGAAAAATGCAAATTACCGCAACACTAATATTTACTCTTAACCAAATAGGGCTTGATAATAACATAATAAGTCCCACTGAAAATGAAGATATCTTCAAATTACTTCATCCATCAAATTCACAAATTGCTCAAATGATTAGTTTTAACTTTCCTTAGATTATGTTTTTGATTGGATTAAGATTGAATTGAAAAAAAAATATGGTAAAAATAATTTGTAATAATAAAAATCAAATAGATTTTACTATTCATTTTTATTAAACTTAACTCAAAAAGAGAAATAAACTGCTAATTCAAACCTTTCTGGTAATTTATAAAGCTTTTTGAATAATTTCTTTCTATTTCTCTCTTTAAAAATAATAACAATATATTTATCCCATTATTTCTGACTTATTTCTCTTTTTATATATAAATTTTTATAATTAAATTCTTTCAAAGTTCTATCCCTGGAAAACATTCTTGAAAAGTCTTCTTTGGATGTTTGGCTTCCCAATGTTGTTTAAGTAACGGCCCAGTCTGAACTTTCATAAAAGGTTGTAAGCAGATCTGACACTTCAAACTCATTGCCTCAGCATTTACTTTAAGCTGAGACTTACCCTCCTTAGCACCATTAGCAACCTTTCTTTCTCTACATTGATTTCTCTTACAAGCATTTCCACCCTTACCCATTTGTTATCAGCTTATACCTTAACCAAACAAGAAGCTTTCAAAATTAATGAATAAAAACTCTAAAGCAACCTTGATATTAAAACTATTCTAATAGTATTAAACTCCAAATCTGATCGTTTTCTGGAAACTATTTCCGCTTCTCACTTGAAATTCTTTATTGTAATTTTGACATTAACAAGGATTATTAAATTCGACTGTTGGCGCTCAAACTGAATATTAAATTTATGTATGTATATTATAACGACAAGTATTATTCAAGAAATATACCATTTTTTTTTTGTGAGGAATTAAAATTCACACAAAAAAAAGAAATACATCTTTATGAGATTAACCTCATAATTTGGATGTTACTTGATTATTGTATAAAGCTTTAAATCGGAGCATGAATCCAAACTGTTCTATATTGGGAAATGTTCTTTATAATGACTCCTCAGTATTAAAAACAATTACAGGAAAATTCTTCCCATTAAACAAAAATAGACAATTTCTTGATATTTCCACACTAAAATATAATGAATTAACGGTATTCAGTGAATTCATTCCATCAAATAATGAAGAATTAGCATCAATAACAGTTAAACTTGAAGATACTTGTGTTGATTTTTGGAGATACTCAATTCAAGAAAGTCAATTTGATTTAATTTTAGTATTGGATTGTTCTCAAAATCTTCATTTATTTTCTTTGAAAAGCGTTTCTATTCCTCATTCCAAGCATGATTGTCCTTATATCTCATATAAGATTCCAAATTCCTTTATTGCATTTCCAACAAGTATTAATACAATAATTAAGGACCATAATATTAAAGAAAATGAACCAAATATATTCAGCAACCAGCTTTTAATAAAAAATGAGTTTTCGATTTCACTCTCCAAGAATAAGACAATTCCAAAAATTAACTTTATTAGACCTTATGAATACAGTATAAAATTTGCCAACTCCTTCCCTATAATCTTTGAAAAGCTAATACCAGAATATTGTATTGCAATAGACAATGATACTGGATATATTATTGTCTGTATTTCTTCTTATTCTTTTCTTATTGTTCCAAATCTAATAGTAAACAAAAATGGTATTATTGAACAATTGGAGTTGAAAATTCAGACTGAAAATCTCTTCCATTTTGACTCGCTTAAATACAAACTTGAATGTATTTCATTTTCTAAAACATGCAAAAACTACACAAAAATCCAACCAATTGTATTTTGCCTCTTTAGTGATTTAAAAAACCAAATTCTATATGGAAAAACTTTCTTTTTTGACTGGAATAACTTACTTAAAAATCAAATTAATCCCAGAGATAATTATCAAAAACCAATATCTGAAACCAATCTGATTCCATTAATAAACTCTTCATCCACGTCATTTTCTCCCCAACTATATCAAATGCGCATTTTTTGCACACATATACCGGTAATCCACATGAAATCAATACACGTAAGTGTGGGGAGGTCTATAAATGACAAATCAATACCGGTGCTTGCATGTGCAAGTGCATGTGGATATAAGTCTGGCTTTATTAATTCTGGGTGTATATGTAGATTTAGAAAATTATTGTTAATATTTAATTATGAAAAGAATGAATTAAAATTAATTTTATGTGAATTAGATGCTGAAGAATTTAATGAGGAAATTTTGACCGTAAATTTAAATGAATATTATCAAGATAAAATTTATATTGATTTAAGAGATGTCGTAATCATTGAAGAAAATGTTAATGAACAAAGAATTAAGTTTTTCATTTCTTCAAAATGTATGGAAATGTTTATATTAAATCTTCAGTTTCAAGATAATAAGATGAAAGAATTTGATATAATAAAGCTACAAATCAATTCTCCAAGTTTTGAATTATCAGATATTTCAAGTGTTTCTCCATACTTGTATTATAATGAAGAATGTCTCATTGTAAAAAGTATTATAGTAAGCTCAACTTTTGGTGTAATTAAAATGATAACTTTTCCAAACTTTAAACAAAAATTTATTTTTGCCCCAAAAATTCTTGAAATTTTGAAAATGGAAAAGGCTATTATGGCTCCAAATTGTTTTGATAATAAATTTATATTAGCAGCCAGAAGATATCAATGTTGCTTTGATCAAATTAAAGGTGGATATTATTTTCAATATGATTTTGTTTTAAGATATATATTTTTAAATTCATTAAAGATTTCCACAATAGCCCAATTTGATTCTTTAAAAAAAGGAGTACTTGAAATTTTTATTATACCCATCGAAAAAAACAGGTATTTGGTTGTTTATTCAAAGTTCCTTGAAAGCCAAATTGATTTACTTATAAAGCAAGAATCCATTCCTGAAAATAAATATTATTTAAAAAAAATTCAAATTAATGGTTTTTTAATAAGTGGTCATTCAACTATTTTATGTGTTAAAGTATGTCATAATTTAATGCTACAGGTTACAGAATCTCGTATTTTATTATACCAGGGAATTTCTGAACAAGTTAAAGCTTTTGAAAATCAAAATCATATTGATCATTTTCAACCGAATATAAAAGATTTATGGGAATATCCTGATTTAATTATGTATGCTAAAATGGCTGATGATAATCACTTAATGATTATTACTCAAGGACATAAATTAATTCAGTTAAAAATCGAGTCTTTTCAACTTTTTCATTTTGATATTAAAGATGAATTAACTTATATCCCTATTATTTCATCATTTGAATCCAAAAAATTAATATTAAATAATTCTTCTCATGTAATATTAACTCTAATTGGAGATCCTCATAGCCAAATATTTGCAAATTTATCATCAATACAAAATCCTTTGAAGAATATTAAATCTAACTTCAACCTGAACCATTTTCTTGATTCTGAGGTTGGAATGATCACTTCTATTGAATTTGACAATAATTTTCATGATAATATATATATTACAACAAGTTTTGGATTCTTATGTATTTTTAGTTTAATTCAATTTACACAAGATTTATTTCAAGAAAAGTTTCAAACAAATCAAACCAAATACAAAAAAATTATTATTAATTTAAAATCTCATATTTCTTCTCAGGAAGTTTTTAATTTGAAAGTTATTGGAACTCAAAGAAGACACATTTTTAATAATAATCAAATATGGAAAAATCGTATTATTTTAGGATCAATGACTGATTATTTATATACAGAATTGCTTGAGACAAACGAAAAATTTCTCAAAATTCTCCATATTAAAAGATTAAAATTTCCAATTTATTCTATTATTACCCAATTTACTGAAAATTACCAAGATTATGATCATCTTTACTTTTTATCTCTTCAAGGCCATGAAAATCAATATATTAAGCTAGTTAATGTGGAATCAAATAAACTTCAAAGTTGCGACAAAGTTTTGCCTTTGAAGAGTACTCGTCATAAAGTTGAAAATATGATTTATCTAAAAGAAAACTCTTGGATTGTTGTTAACATTGAGAATTGGATTCCAGACTCACACTCAAATAAATGTCCCACAAGAATCAGCTCGCAGCTTTTTCTATTTGATTCAGATGCTAATTTATGTGGATCCAAAACTTACTCTATTAATGATAATGATTCAAACTTTGAAGAAAATTTCAGATTCAAAATATTTCCAAACAATGGAAAAGATAGCTTTTTTCAGGTTTTTAACCGTGGTGAAAATCAAAATTTTATACCAAATACTATTTTTCAACTTATTTCAGTTCACAGTAATTCTACTAATACTCACAAATTTCATAAAGATCCTTTTATTGTCTCAGGAAGTTATTCTTTCAAGGGAGTTGAATCAGGTCTTATTTACAGATCTCCATCTGATCACAAAAAGTTCTTTTTTTTTCTTGTTGAGAAAAACTTTGATACTGACAAAGCTTTGGAGCTTGTTTCTACAAGAGTTATAAGCTGTTTGGATATTTCAAAAACTAAAAGAAATTATGATTCTATTAATACCGATATTACCACCTATTCTCAGTCAATTGATCACATTATTGCTTTTGGAAACAAATTGAAGTTGAAAGTTGCAGACTTTTCTATTTCTTTTCCCAACATGCTCATCCATAATGTTACCTTTCAAAATCATGCAAGAATTATTGCAATTGATCTATTGGAATCAATTTCAGACTTATCTAAAAAACAACTCATTTTTCATCGAATTTATTTCGATTTAGGAACATATTCAGATCATAAACTCACTCAAGTCAAGTATCAGGATAATTTTGATCATTTTTACCATCTAGATTTTCCTATTCTAGATAATAAAATAATCAAAGACAAACAAATTCAAATTTATAAAGGGCTCTCAAATCAAATTTCTCTATTAATATATGAAAATTCTCTCAATCAAGATTCTAAACTATTTTTTATTGGACTACAAATTATATTAAATTATATGTATAAACGAAGAAACAATGAAATAATTTCTGCATTTCCTGCAATTATTACAAATCTACTTTTTGGGATATTTGATATTGTTTTTTCCAATAAAATTAAAGTTAACTCAACAAAAAGTATTTCTTCTAACTCTGGTGCCTTCTTTTCCAAAAAAAAAGTTAATAAACTTGATAAAAAACAATTTGAAAATGGAATAATAAATACTAAAATTTCCTTATATCAAATTTCATATCTTTATTTTCAAGTATGCTCTAAATGTATTAAATGGAAGATTTTAATGGTATTAATTGTTTGGTACAATCTAATTACAACATTTAAAAATAACCAAGATTTGGAGTTTATTTCGATTCGAAAATTAGTATGTCCACTCTTTCAAGATTGGGTTCTAGAGCTTGAAAGAGAAGTCACAATTCATTTTGAAACAATAATGGATCATTCATCATTAATTGAGAACTTCTTTAATTCTGAATATCATTTTCAACAATATCAAGAGTTGTTATTCTCAGAATTTATAGAGGAATAAATCTTCTAACTTTAATAATTCTTACAAGAAATAATAACTACTAAGGAAAGAGAATATATTGTAAATAATAAAAGGAATTAACTTCAAATTCTATATATATAGGTAAAGAGTATTTCTATAAAAAAAAACAGAATCATTTTCTCTGTTATTTTTTTTTATGGAAATCCTTTGAATCCAATATACATTTTATTTACTCCGATCAGTATTATCAGTTCATTTATTTTTAATAACTACCAACCAATTTCCAACTGCTGATCTCTAATATTATCCTAAGTTAATAAAAATATAAAACTTGAAATTCAAGTGTTGAAAATCCTCCAACTAAAGATGAAGTAATATAGCTATTTATGTGGATAAAGGAGAGAAAAGTTGTAATAAAGGTATACCACCATCGCCGCCACGATACAACCCAGGAGTAATGAATAATCCCCTCGTTAACTTAAAAAAAAGTCCCAACTTATTACTTCTTCGAAGTTTTCTCGGACTTATTGAAAGGATTAATTTCTCGATAGTATCCGAGTTTGGCTCTAGCAGCATTCTTTCTGAAGAGATTCTTGATTCCGAACTTTTTCCCTTTAATGTATAATGGACTGGAAGGAAGAGGGAAGGGATGTCTCGGATGGATTTTCCTGACAGCCTTAACAAGTTTGTAATAGTCGCGCTTAATATACCCGAGCTCATAATTAAAGTTATGTCCAGAAGTTTTAATACATTTGTTAAGATCTTGAAGAACTTTGATAACTTCCTTAGAATTGAATTCAATCTCTTCAAGAATTGCAAGAATACGAAGGATTTCAGATCTGATTGGCTTGACATTGCCTGCTTTAACTGCATCGTTAATATTGGTAAATATTGGAACAACATTATTAGTAAAGAATTTTCTTTCGTTAAAATGTATATTAAAAAGTGATTGTCTTGGGATTCCATTAAATTCTTCTTCAACAACACTGGGATTGGCAACCATTTCATCTTGTATAGATTTGAGGATTTTGGTCATTTCGCGAACAGCATCATATATTGGTCCCACAGCCAATAAAGAATTATAGTAATTTTGTGAACATAATCTCTTGGATTTTGGTCCTTTATACCAATCATCATAAAATTCCATGATATTTGAAATATTCTTTTTGACTCTTCTGCTTTGTTCACCATTTCCAAGCTGAAGTCTAATTCCTTTCATACCATAATACAAATCTACTCTAACATCATCGATAAACTGGAATCCTGGGTAGTGAATGGTATTAATAATATCGTAGAGCTTTTTGTAAAGGAAATCAAAATGAGCAAAACCATCAATTGCTCCACTGTTATATACTTGGTAAATTCCATTAGAGTTTGAAACATGTCTCCATTTCAAGTTTGAAGCTTCAGTAAATAGAGGTAAAGGAATGGATATAACAGTTCCAGTAAGCTTAAAGAGTTCAATCTTCTCTTTAAGTACATTCTTTGGTAGATCTTCTGGTTGAATTGTAAGGACATCTTCTCTGGAAAGCTGGGTACAAATCTCAACAACATCTAGAGCGGAGTTGATTCCATTCAATCTTTTAATGCATTCTCCATAAGCAACTACAGAGAATAATATTGTAGCTAAATCGAATTTATCTTGACCAGCTAAATCAACAGGATTTGAGCCTAAGAACCTTAGAATACGTTCCATACGTGGCTGATTTTCATCAACTAACAATTCAAACTTGGATTTTACTCCAATTTCAACTCTAGGATCACTAGTAGAGAGTCCAGAAATTGTATCGTGGGTCATTGGAAGCTCAACCTTATAATAATTAATTTTTTTATTAAGTTGACTTTCCAATACCTTCTCATCATTAAGTTCAACACTTGGATACTTGGAGATATCACTAACTGTAAGAATATTGGCAGACTCTAAAGATGGGAAAAGGTTTTCAATTGCTATTTCTGCATTTCTTGTAATAACAAATTCCATCCTTGAAGACCTCTCTTCAGGCTTAGAAGTATCATCAGTTGATTTATCAACAAATCCAATAGATCTTTGTTGAGAAGTTGATGGTTCAACAGTAATATCTGGTTGAATGGAAGATGCTAATGATGATCTAAGACCTTCACTAGCATCTCCACCAACAAAATCAGAATGGGGAGCAATTCCTCCTACGGAAGCACTCAAATCACCTTGGGATTGCGATTTACTCATATCCAAATTGGAACCATCAATACCAGATCCCGAAGAAGATGTTACTTCTGAGTCACTAGAAATACCTGCGAGATCTTCTCCAGAAGCTGATGCTGACTCTTCATTACTTGGAAACATTGATGAAGATTTCTCACCAGCAGAACCTAAAATGTCAGACCCATATAAATCAGTCTCAGAGCCAAGAACTCCCCCAACAGCAAGGATAATACACCCAATTGCTCCCAAAACATAAGTCTTCTTATTCATATTCACTTGTTCTTTTCCACCTAACAATGCTTAAAAGAAAATCTGAATCAATTCAAATAAAAACTTGTACAAGCTTCAAATATAATGGCTTTCTCTCACACTTTCTTTTTCTTCAAAGCCCTAAAACTGTGTACAAGTGTACATCCCACTTTACCTTTTTATCAATTTATTGCTTTATCAACTAATCATCTCCAAGCGTCGACATAACGCACCTGAATCTTTTAATTATTAGACTTGCCGCCTTTCAGAGGAGATTCCCCCCAAAGCAGAGGGTAAAAATTAATAGGGCGGAAATAAATCTGGAAATTAAGAAATTTCAAATAAGGGATGCATATACGTCCATATATGATATGAATATACATACAATATCCAAATCACACAAAATCTATTATACTAGGAATCTGAAATATTTATTTATGCTCCAATTTAAGGATAAATTCTGACATAATTCTTATTTTGGGTATCGGATAAATGCACACATTTTGGCGCCCTGATCTACAAATTTTGAATATTAAAAATGCTCTTTTCTTGTTTTTTTCTTTAAAACTTTTAAAAATGTAACCAATTAGATTTCTTCGCTTAAATACTCACTAGAGGTTAATTCGTCATCATCCTGGCCTTTGATGTTATCGAGGCTTGAATTTGAGTTTAGTAGCTGAGAAATTTGGATAAGGGAATTGACAACAATACTACAAAGTTTGATAATGGATTTTTTGAGCATAAAATTCATTGATTTCTCTTTTTGTCTTGGAAAAACCTCTTCAGAAATAATTTGTCTACAACTGTTCATAAAACCAGTTTCTTCGAATTTTGGGAATGTTTCAAAATTGTTTCTCAATGAACTAATGATTTCTCCGGAAATTGAACAAATATATTCCTTAACAAATCCATTATAAAGGGCTATAGAGCTCATTGACTTGCTAGAGGAGTGTAAAATGGCTGAGAGAATAATCTCAGCCAAAGTATCTTGGGTGATACTATGCTTATCCAAAATCACTGCATTTTTATTGTCACACATATCAAGATAAAGTAGCTTAGACTTTGAAACCTTTGAAAAATCTTCTTGAACAATAATCCTCGAGTTTATTAGTTTTGTAAATGATACTCCTTTTGGTTTAATTTCAAATAAATGCATATGAATCCCAGAACAAGCAAGTAAAAGTTTCTTCCTGAGATCTCTAGGATCCCCCTCAAATGGATGAGCAATATTATTATCAATCTCCTTATCCTCTTCATCCTTCTGTTCATCAGATGAACCATTTGTCTTCATACCATTTTGTTTAGAAACTTGTTTTTCAATGATTTTAAAACCTTGCAATGCGAATAGAGTTTCCGAAAAGTTCGTACAACTTTCTATGAATCTGTATTCACTAATCTTCACTTGTTCAACAATTTCCATTCCTATACCAGTTAACTCAATATTAGGATAAATTCTCAATAAATTTTCAACAATGATGTCTTTAATGTTTTTATTAGGCATTTGTATTGGCTCTTTGGAAAATAATCTTGTATATTTTCTAATATTATCCATAATTTTACAAGCAAAGTCCAAGCTATCTCTAGTTTCATTGTCAATGGGAAGATATCCTCTCAAACCAAAAGACAAAACTCCAAAACAAGAGTTATGGAATGAAGCTGGTTCTCTGATCATTACATTCACTATTTCACAAATCTTTTGCTTTGGAATATTGAACTTTGGAATCTTCTTGTCTAAAATAAAGATAGTAACGTCAGCTAGTTCGTCACTTTGGATTTCTGAACATCTGTAGTATACTGGTAAATTTGATCTCCCAATTGTTTTAATTACAGGTGGTATCTCAAAACCAAAATTCTCAATCTTTCCTTTGATATTTCGGCATATTTCATTCACCTTACCTGAAGTAAGATACCTTGCATCCCTAAGGTTCGGAATTGCAGTATGAAACTTCTCTATCTTACCTTCTTTATATAAACTATATATATTGCTTACACAAGATTCCATGAATCTAGTCCTTATAATTGAAGCTTGTATAGGCCTTATTCCATATACATGCCAAGTAGGAGGCAGAGAATCCATCATTGAGTCCCAAAAATAATCGATCAAAATTTCATTCCTGTCAAATAAAAATCTTGAAATGTCTTGAAGATATTCCTCATCCATAAAAGAAATATTCTCATCCAAAGTATTATAATTTTTCAAAAAATTTTCATATTTTGAAATATTATCCGACACATCAAGTCTTAACCTAAACTTTTGAAATACATTTTGTCGTTTGTAGCTTGCCAACCCAGCCTTTACACAATCATCCAATATATTCTGTGCATTGGCCTTGAATTCTAGCAAAGTAATGCCAAATAAATATATACAGGTTAGTAAGAAAATCATTACTTCACAGCAGAATACTCTAAATCAATTATTCAGACTCAAGTCAAATTTTCTGCCAGTAATAAGCTGAGCCGAAATTTTGTACAAAATTACATTCCCGAATAAACCTTCGCAATGAGTAATTTCTCTTATACTTGATCTATAATTGCAATAAAATCACTGTTATTGAATTATTTAAATTCCAAATTCTTAATCTTAAGCCCTCTCTTACCCAGTTATTTTCCTATCTTATTAAAAATTCACCACTATTTTTTTTTTTTAATTTGGGTTATTTTTTTTTTTTGAATTGTCACTTTTGGCGGGAAATTTCCGATTAATCTACTGTCAAACCGGTATAGCAATTTTGCAAAAATTATGCAAATTTGCATGTATGACACGTAATTATTACATGCAATAAAATATTAATAAAAATAATGAAAATGACCAAGAAGAGCAGTAGTTTATTATTAAAAAAAATATATAGAAATTTAGTTTAGCTCTTTCTAGGTTTTAGTTTTTCTAAGATAGTTTTGATCATAGTAAATTTTAGCCGGAAGTTTTTTCACAAGCTTTAAAGCTTGGATTCTGAAATCATTTTCTCTAAATAGTCAGTCTTATGTGAAATTTCCCGCTCAATTTTATCAATTTGGTTGTTTAATTCTATTAAGGTATCTTTATTTTCTGTAATACTTTTGCTTAGTTTTGACTCCAATCCGTCTAATGTCAGCTTTGTTTGGTTAAAATGATTGTCAACATACATCAATAGCATTTGAATTGCCACTTGAATGTCTTCAATTCTTACTTTATCTATTTGTTTTTCTGCAAGAAAATGATTTAGTTAGTTAGTTTCTCCTTTTTAAAAAAAAGAAGCTATCATGAAAATTTAGCTTACTTACCTGAAAGATTCCAAATAAAAGAACCATAATTAGGATCAATCATATTATATATTCCATTCTCTAATTCATTCCCAAGATAGTCTTTTCCGAATAAATCTACAAATAAAACACTAATGAATGAAAGAATAAATAATATTAAGGGAATTTTGAAGATTTTTAAATAATCAAAGTTACTCATATCTTCCTCGTATTCCTCATATTCCTCAAATTCTTCATCTGTTAGATCATCATCTTCGCTTTCCATCATGGCATTTTTTGTTGGATAGTATTCTTTTTTATCATTTTGTTGCTTTTCTAGTTCACTATTACTTGATTTTGAGAACTTGTTTAGTTTTTTTTTACTCTTTTTCTTTGAAATGAGACCATTTCCAATATTTTGACTAATAATATCATTTTCCAATAAAGAACTTGCCATCTTTCACTTTAATTTTACTTATATATGGAATATATTAGGCCAATAATATATTTAACTTAACTTAAGCTGCTATTATTATATCTAAAATGTAACAATCTTCTTTCTTTTCTTACTTTACTAAAATCAAAATTACTATAAACCTGACTACAATTTACAAGTTATATCAATTCGTTACTACTTGATTGAATTTTCCTATTTTTAACCCTCTATCTCCTTCTATTTTGTCCCAAACCTCCCGGACCTTGTAACAATATTTGATACTTAATATTATTGGAATGAGAAAAAGACAGAATTTTTCTTTCCCACTCCCCCACCGGTCCAGATAAGAGAGAAATTTAATATTTAAGCTTAAATAATGAGTGTAAAAATAAGCCTTAAATCATAAAACATAATAAATAAGAAAAAAAGAAGAGCTTTGAACTTTTTTTTATTAAAGATTAATAAGTGCTAAGTATTTCTATCATAGTAATATTTTAAGTCTGATATTTTTGAATTTTATTCAAAGTATTCATGTGCATAACTCTAGCTATAGAAAGAGTGAAATCCAATAATCTATTTCAATTTATCCCTGTACTCAAAACTAAATAGGTAAGTAATGCAATCGCTACCTACTTATACTCCCTTGATAATATTTATTATATTCTTAAAATTACATAATCATCCATACCAACTTTTATCAACTAATATCCATATTCTTGATAAAGAGATAATATCTTCTCCTCCGTACAAAGTACTATGCATTTAAATCATTTCCTCACTTATTTCTGCCTTCTATTCATCTCTCCTCACCCCTCCAATGCGAAAATTATTAGATTTACATAGAACTTTCACCACGTTTTACCATTACATTCATTTACCATAAATCATCTGGAAAACGGAAGTTCATTATCTATCTTCTTGGTCTCAAAAAGAAAATTCATTATAATCATTATATTATTATGAATAACTTCATAAATACTCTTCCCGCGTCAAAAACACTATACACGTAAGTGATTTCATGTAAATGCATGCAATCACATGTAAGTTACATTTGCGCGCCAATGTGGGGAAAAATGAAAAAAAAGCTTGGAGAGGTTTTTTATTAATACGTGGTGGATTGATGGTAATAGAAATAAAGATTAGAGGATGATATTGAGTATAATTTGAATGGGTTGATGGAATAATGTTGAGAATAGAAAAGGTCCAAAAGTCACATGCATTTTACCATTGTAAAAAAAAACTGAGAATTAGAGAAGAGTAATGAAGGGAATAGAACAATGATGTAAGGATTATTATTCACTATTAACAAAAGTAAATAGTGTTTTTAGTCCTCAGGATTAGGAGAAAAATCAAAGGCCTTAAGACGGGAATATTTACATTTTCTCCCCATCAACCAAATTTTCTCACTTTACCCCACTCAAACAACTTTCCTTTTCCCATTTTCATCTCATCTTCCCTTATAGTCACACTTTTTGTTTCTTTGTATATAATCATTCAGTTTGAAATTACCCCAAACAAACAGTGGCTGCTCTCTTCTTGTAATATGAATAACATACTTGACGACTTAGATTTGAAAGTTCTGGATTTTTTTTAATGAATGGAGAGCTATTTAAAGCATTGAAACACTCAGATGCCATTTCTTTAATATTTAAAGATTTTACTCCTTTAGAAATGCATACATCCTTCTCTGCAAAGTACACAGCTCTACAGAATGCAGTTATATACCAACCAGTTGTATGTCCTTTATATAGGTATTTGAGAACTCTAAACAAGCTAAGAGCTCTTTTCTTTTGTGATCTAGATAAATCTGTGCACTTTATTAATAATTCTCTAGCAGCAACTTCAGTTGTAAGAGTTTTTTCAGACTTTGAAATCGATAGATTTGAAAATTCATCAGAAACAGAAACATCTCCTTCATGAGATTTTTCCGCAGCGTCGTCTCCTTTTTGAGAAGGAAGACCAATTGTTCCTTCTGAAGCTTCATCCAACTCTAATTCAGAGCTTAAATCGGAATTCAATCTACTCTCAGTACTAAGCATTCCCTTCATTGGTTTCAAAGTGGTATATGCTAATGGCGTTGAATGGAATCTTTGTGATGGTTGAGTGTAAATACTGCTACTCTTTGGAACAAGCTTGTGTAATTTAGTTTCAAATTTGGATGGAATAATTCTTTCTGGCTCTTCAAATTCTGGAAGTGGAGAAGGCTCTTCAGAAATATCTGGTAATTCTGAAACGCTTTCGTCAGCACCATCTAATTCTTTAACTCCTCTCAAGTCCTTGTATCCACGTGTCATTCTCTGTTCTCTCTTCTTCTCAAGACGTTTTTGTTCTTCTTTGGCTTGTTTAATTTTCTTATCATGATTATATTCACGTTCTGAGACTCTCTTAAAGTAAGTTAACTGAGGACTAACAAACCCTGAGCTTCCATATATAAATTCAGTCTCATACTCTCTTGGTTTCATGTGAACTTGTAAAGATTTTACAAATCCTCTGCCTGAAGCCTTATCAGGGAGATTCTCTGGGGTAGGTGGATGTAATAGACTACCTCTTTTAAATGGTTGATAATCTTTGGAAGTTCTTAATGGTTTAAAGATCTCATCAGTTGAAGTTGGAATGACTCTATCTGAAATAGGACCGCTTCCACGACGGCTTGGTGGACCTGGAATCTCTGGAATTGGAACTTTACCAGAAATATATCTATCAGAAGTTCTAATCACATCATCATGATCGATTGGTTTAATAATTTCATCAACATTGATAGTAGTGCTCATTGGTGTAAGACTCTTGAGAGTTTTTTTGTCAGTATCTAAGAAGTAATCTGAGAATGGAATTGAAAGAGCTCTGTATGCTGATTCCAAAGATTCTTTAACCAAGATTGACAAATCGAATAATGAGTGTCTGCTAACATCACCTGCTCTGTAAAAGAGAGAAACAATTTCACGTACTCTTGATTCTAAGTCTTGGTATCCTTTGAGTATACTACAAATATCAGCCAAATTGATTTGAGAGCTCATTCCAAGATTATCTGAATAAATGTTTGTTAAAAGCAATAAAGAAGTAGCAAATATGACATTATCAGCATCACATTCTAATGCCAATTCTCTATTTTCTTTAACAAGCTTCTTAACTCCTGTAACTGTAAGGTCTTTCCTTGTGAATGTCTTCGTTGCTAAATAGTTCAATCCAATATTCACTGATCGAGCTAAATGTTCTTCCTCAAATGTATATTTGTTGTTGTTCAAATAATTTTTCAAATTTGAAACAAACGAGAAAATGTTTGGCTTCATTGAGTTTGTGAATAACAAACAATATAATTCAGGTTGTAGTTGAATATTTGATAAGGCTGAGAAATGATGAATGAAAGCCTGCAAGAAAATAATGTGTCTCTCAGCGATTATTTTACATTCCGATAAACTCCTTAAGGAAGAGCTAAAATCAGAGACTCCATTGGAAGTTGCCTGAATATACCTAGAAAAGGCTGCTTTAGCAGCAGGATCTGATTCATATTCAGACCCATCAACTCCAAATTTAAGAAAATCAGATTGTTTGGTACCAACAAATTGTGACTTCCAATTATCTGAGAAACTGCCAAGTGGAAATTGTTCTGGTGTTTGAGTTGGAGAATATGGTGAACCTGGAGTCTCATATTGTGGAAAATCTTCTGGACCAGTTTCTCCTGGAATATCCAAATGTCCTGGATATTCTGGAGTAGTCACAACTCCACCTTCTTGATCTTGAGAACCAATTTCAATATCTGGAGTTTGAGCTGGGGTTGGTACAACTGGAGCTGGGACTGGTACAGCTGGAGCTGAAGTTAATATTTCTGGGGTTGGGACTGCGACTGACGTTGCTGTTTGAGTGGTAGGCGGTGAAACCACGACTTTTGTTGCTTGAACCCGAGATGGCATAGCTGAAGCTGGACCTGAAACTGGAACTGACGTTGCTGTTTGAATAACTGGTGGTGGAATTACGACTTTTGTTGCTTGAGCTGGGGTTGGTACAGTTGGTGCTGGGACTGGTACAGCTGGAACTGATACAGCTGGAGTTTCAGTTGGAACTGCAACTGACGTTACTGTTTGAGTGGTAGGCGGTGAAACCACGAATCTTGCTTCTTTAGCTGGGGCTGAGGCTGGTACAGTTGGGTCTTTTGGAAGAGTTTTTGGTTCAAGGAGTAGGCCACTTGGATCCATTCCAGAAAGACGTAACTCTGCTTGATTAAAAACTTGATCTGCTCTAGAGCCTCCAAATTCGTTGCCTGCTTCTGCCTCAAGATCCTTGATTTCGCCCTCAACCCTTACCATTTCTGAAATGAGACCTTTATTATTTGGCTGTTTCATCCTATTCTTGTGAAGACGTTTCCAGTAGTTCTTCAATGCTACCAACTTCGAGAGAACAGAGAGCAAGCTAACACTTTCCTTGGAAGCAGCAGCAGCAGCAGCAGCGGCAGCATCTACGAGTCCTATGTATTCACTTGGACCAAAAGAATTGACAAGTAAAATGGCAATAAAAATGCCAATAGGCGAAAATAATCGGTTAACTTTCATTTCGATAACTCCAAATTAATAAATGAGTAATCTGATGATCTTCTTACTATAATCGTGAATTTTCTTGCTTTTTTACTAATTTAGATTTCTTTCTTAACAGAGGTTAAGAGTTTAGTTCTGAATATTTCTTCAGTCTCTTCAACCTTGAAAGTTTTAAAATAAAAAAAAAAATAAGTTCTTAGAAAATCTAAATTCCCAGTTTCCGAAGAATCCCTTATAAAAACACAACTTTGGTTCGCTCTCTAAGCCCTTCTTTTGTTTATATTCCAATCATTTTTAGATCCATTAAGACAATACTTTCCTCGTGATCTAATATAATTCCGCCATAGCCCGCCATCTAAGATGTGTGGCGCCAATCCAGAAAATAAAAGGTTAGTCATGGTAAGACAATAAAATAATTTTATAATAATTTATCTCCTTTATACTTTAAATAATAGAAATAAAAGAGATTTATATTTGGATTCCTTTGGAAGTTTGATTTTCTTGGAAATGTTTAATTTCTTGTAGAAGATTATTACTTAAATATTTTTCGAATTGAACCATCTTATTTAAAATTTGAAAGTTTTCATTAAGCATTAATACAACAAAGTCGAATCTCTTTGTTTTCTCCAAATTCTGGATAATTTTAAAGATGTGTGAAATAAGTTTCTCTTTAGGTTTTGATTGAAAAGAATTCTTTAACAATTCATCGAGAACAACGGATATCCTTTCAAGAATTTTTTCCAATATATTGACTTCTATTTCTGTCTTGTTATATATTTTATCCAAATTTGTGAATATATGACTAAAAAATAAGTAGTAATCAATAAACTGGTTGTTTTGATAGATGTTTTGCCATATACGAAGGAATTCTATTGAATTGTTACAGTTCATTTTGTCTACAATTTGGATTGGAGATTTAATAGATTTTGGACAAGAGCCAGATTCTTCAAAGTACTCTTCTAAAAAGCATGTTATGTAGGATGTTAGATAGTGTGATTCGTTTTGTTTTGTAGATATCTCTTCTTCATCTTGTTTCTCAGTTTGAGATTGAACTTCTTTTTCTCTGAAATCCAGGTTTTCAAGTGATGAATTAACTTTTTTTGTTTCATAATTCTGAGATTCTATAGCTCTTTTTACTTTAGAGTACAAAACAGTTATCTCGTGAGGTGGTGATACCTTTAACCAATGTTGGTAGTAGTCCAAAACTGTTTGAATCATTTCAAAAGACTCGTTAATAGAAGATTTTGAGATTTCATCAGAGAAAACATCACCACATCCAAATAAATTATATAAAGATACAGATAATCTATATCTTGTTTTGTTTTCAATATTCACCCACAAAGTTGGTAATTCTCCATTTTTCTTTAAATAAAAGTCTCCTTCCTCGTTAATATATTTCAGTAATTTTCTAGACTCAGAAACTGCTCTTTCAAAATCTTTTTTCTCTACATAACAAGCTATACAATTACTCCTTAGTACAATTTCTCCCATCAACAACTCAAAATCTTCTCCATTTTCTTTCAAGCTCTGTTCCAATTCTAAAATCCCCAATGCTTTCAAATAAAACCCTAAAGCTTCATCAAACTTTTTTTCTTTGTAACATTGTCCACCCTTCTCCTTCATTCGATTTGCCAAATCCTTTGGATCTATACGTGACTTTTTATCCTCATCTTCATCTTGTACCTCTAATTTGTTCTTGCCTTCATTCACTATCCGTTCCAACTCATCTTCATCTTCCACTATTACTATCGGAATACGGTGAAACTCTTCCATTATCAACCTTTCCTTGTAATTTTACTCGTTTTTACTAAACTCTTTTACATCCCCCAATTACTTTTTCCTAATAATAAATATCTCGCCAGGACTTTTCCTCAAAAGCCCGCCAATTTTTTATAGAATAATGCATGTAGCTATTGGAATGCCGGTATAGTGTTTGTGAATGGAAAGGGATTTTTTTTTCGTAGTCACTGAAAAATAAAGATTAATTGTTTTTGACTTTGTTAGTTTTCTTGGTTATAAAGATAATTGAATCTGAAAGTAAAGCTACGTCAAGAATTGAATGATGACGAGAATTTTTTAAATGGTTATTTCTGAAACTAATACTTTGTAAGTCTTCCAGAATAAAACAGTTATGATTATTCAAATACTTCATTTGATCAGTAACTAAATCTTTGTTTTCAAGCCAGAGGTAGCATCTTCCTAGTCTGCTTACCATTGAAATATTGTTATTTCCCTTTCCAAATCTTACTGTTCTAATTGAATCAAAATCTGGAGTAATATTTCTGAAAACCCGAACAGGAAACTCAAATTCAATAAGATTTTTATGTTCGGTAGAACCAGAAGTATTCTTCCTTGAAAATATTGAATTAACGTTATGATGATCTATTCCTGAAAAACTTAATCCCCATAACCAAGGTTTTCCTTGTTCATCAATAGCACAGCAAGTAGTACTTCCTGAGAAGATCATGTTAATCTTCCTGGAAGCAAAAACCACTACTTTGTCTGTAGATACTAAGGGGGTTGGGAAAATGACTTGAGAACATAGTTTTCTATAATAATCTGAAGAAATTATATTATTAGAAATCATTATTTCTGTCTCAAGTATTTCTGGAATTCCCGTTAATTGTTTGAGATTGTTTTGGCCCCATACCCAAACAAGTCCATTTGTATCCAAAGCAATTGAATGAGCTTCTCCAAAAGACACTCCTTTCCATTCAACTATTTCTTCTGTATTTCCTGAATCTTGTTTGTCTAAAGCTACTAAAGTTATTTTTGAACTTGTCACGCTACTTCTTGAAAACTTTACTAAAATCTTAAAAGGGGTATTTAAATTCTTATTATCCATATATAGTTTTGTCCCAAGTTGTCCAAATTCATTTGAACCCCAAACATAAAGTTGATTCTTCTCGTCAATAGCACCACAGTGGAACATTCCTGCAGAAAATGATTTAACTTTGTTTTCAAGTTTAATTTTCTGTGGGACAAATGAGTCCTCGTAGCTTCCTGTCCCAAGAGATCCATCTCTACCTTGACCCCATGAAAATAAATCTCCATTATGATCCAAAGCAAGAGTGAAAAAAGCTCCACAATCAATCTTGCTAATTGTTATTTTATCACAAATGTTTGAGAAACAAGATATCCGAGTTGGGTAAAAAATTGTATTCTCATAATCTTCAATTCTTTTTAATAATTCTTTTGAATCTTTTTCATTATTGAATTCAGCATTAATCTTTTTGCTAATAGGCTTCTTTTCAATACAACATTGGCCTGAAGAGTTACTACCCCAAATCAAAATATCTCCCTCTTTTCCAAGAATGACAATATGATCAGTCCCATAAGCTATTGAACTAATTCCCTTTACTAAGAATGATTCATCTGATATCATAACATCTTGTAAAATTTTTGTTTTCTCTTCCTCAACTCTATCTAGCAAGAAAGTTTCATTGATTTTTGATAACCCTCGGTAAAGATTACATTCCAAATCGGAAAAAAGTTGTATTCTGGGAGATCCTAGTCCTAGTACCCCACTTCTATTATCTCCCAAAGATAATATATCAAGTGTTGGTTCTTCTCTGAGAAGATTAAAGTAACTTATCTTTTCATTATTATATTGAGTCTCTGCATCCATTGGATTTACCAAAAACTGAGACAACTTCTCAAAAATATAAAACCTCATGATGTATTTGAAAAATGCCTCCTTTCCATTCTCTCCTTTCATATTTGATGTCGTAACAGGTAAAATACTATTAATAATTCCTGTAAAAGTCATTCTTTCACATAAAACTTCCAATTGAATTTGAACTTGATCTTTTCTATCCTGAAGAAATTTTCTACAAATTCTATGAAAAACTAGGAGATTCTGGAAAATACTCCCAAGTTTCAAAGATAAATCCTTTGTACATACTTTAAATACTGAAACATTAATTAGTATCCAAGTTACCAAGTAATCCAACAAAATAATCTGAACTGATGCATGTTTCATACTTTCTCTTACTTTGTTCAATATTTCCTCAACTAATCTTTTACTGGTCTTTCCTTCTAAGTGAATTTCCATTAATAACTGGGATAATAATCCAATAATATTAAAATAGATAGATCCAGCTCTTTTTTTAGTTTCTAAGATCAAAAACTCCATCATTTTCTCAAATCTTAAAGATAATTTCCATTTTTGAATATTAGTAAAGTTAAGTGTATCAAGTAGAACCTGATTTAGATCAGAAATTGCTCCTCCATAAGATTCATATAATATAAAAAAGGAAGTTCTTAAAACATGGAAGAATAAGGATAATCCTCCTTCAGAATTATTATTTAACCATTCAAATTCCCATTCTAAAGAATATAGACTTCTATTATCTCTCAGATCTTCCAAAATTCCTTCTTCTAGATGGAAGTTGAATCTTCCAAGCTCTACTAGTAGAGTTACTCCTTTATTGTAATGAGACATTCCCATTTGAATTTGGTCATTCCTTTGATGATTCTGTTCCTTGGTTTGTCTCAAATCTCCAAAAATATGTCTTGAATAAGCTTCATTTGGACTGATTTCAAACCTTTTCTTTTTTATATATTCCCCTTTAAGCCACCTAAAGTGAGAATAAAAGAGTAGTTCATTATAATTTCTGATACAAGGGCAAACTATAAAAGCCTGATATTTACTCTTAGAATGATTTTCAATTTCAAAAAATACAAATGGAACTTCAAATAAGTTATTCTCAAGGAGATGTTGATTTAACTTGACTCTAAGAGTTTCCAATAGAATAGGATCGTTTCCAATTTCCCTAATATATACATTCTCTATTATTGCAGACTCTCCATTTCCAATGGAAAATTTGGAAAGTACTAAATGCCCAAAAGCTTTTAGGTCTTGTAGTAGTTGTATTCTGCTTTCAAATTGCTTTTTATTCTGGATAACATGTTTAAACATTAAAGTCTTATTTTTTTCTTTTATTTGAAGATCTTGTAGCTCTTTTTCTATTGAAGGAATCTCTAAATGAAGAAAATATCTTTTTCCAGAGTCCATTCCAGTCACAATACTTCTTAGACAATTTGAAAACTTGGAGTTATCAGAATGTTTTTTTAATATTCCCAATTCAAGATTTGCTAACTCTTTGGTAATGTAAATAACGGCTTTAGAATTTCCTCTCATTACCGTTCCTAACATTGGAGAGAAATAACTTCCATTAGATATATATGTCAAACCAGTGAAGAGCTTCCTTTTTCTATTATCATCGGAAGTAATGGAATACTCAACACTTGTCACGTTTCCTTGAATTTGAGAATTGTTTAAATCATTGTCAAAGTAAAAGTCTTCTTGTTCAATAAAATATTTACAATTTACATTTTTGTTTTCATAAGTAATTATATCTTGTGTCTCACGATACCAATTAAGTAATTTTATTACAATACTTTTCTTACCATCAATAGTAAACTTTGCTGTCTCATCCTTTCTTAGAACTCTTACGGAAGATGCAAGTGTTTGAAGATCTTCAAACTCTTTTGGAATTTGATTAGAAAAAGAACTTTTCCAAAGAAACTGGGGATTATCAATATCCAATGACATAAATACAGAATCTCCACCTTCAACATTACTAGTATTTGTCTTTGGCAGCTTTTTCTGATCCTGAAGAACACGAAATTTAGCAACTGTATTAGGAGTAGGGGTCTTCCAATGAAGATTATAATTAAAACTTAGTGATTTTTTAATTATCATCTTGCCTTGAATTGTAGAAAATGGGATTGAAATAGTACTCTTTTCAGAATAAGTCAATTTGCTGCAACTTACAATACAAAGAATCTCACCAAGGGAAATTTTACCAATTCCCTCCAAATTAGTGCCATAACTAGGGAGATTCAAATATTCTTTAGGAAACTTATCATTTTCAATCATCAGGTCTTCAAGATAACTCTCCCATGCGAATGCCAAAAAGCTTCTTACAAGCCACAAACGATGCCATTCTCTTTTCAAATGAATACCAAGACTTAAATCAGATGATAAATTACAAATATTTCTTGATTTGACCTGTTTCATTTCACCCATTGCTCTGTTCCAAGTATCCTCGAAAAAGGATGATATTGTTCCACAAATCATTTGTCCAACTCCTCCTCCATTAGCGGAAAATCCGTTCGAACTATCGACGTATAAGTCAGGAAAATAACTCAAAATTTCAGGAATTCCAATTTCACCCGAATTTTCCTTCCCCACAATATTTAAGCCCTTACTATTCTCCGATTGAAAATTTATCTCTCCTTCACTCTTCTTTCCTGTAGTCTCTTGGGACTCTTTCCTCCTCAATCTTACCGCATTCCGAATTCTATTCATCTACAACCTCACAATTTTCTCTCTAACCTAATCCCTACTTTTTAATACTAAAATTTTATTTGCACACAAAATATTGTTGACCTTCAAATAATATTACGTGGGGCAACTTTGCCGCCTATTAGCATGACAATATTGCAATACCGGTATACATGCAATTGCAAGCAAATTAACAAAAAAAAGAAAAATAAATTCAAAATTAATTATTACCTATTTTCTATTTAAGCATAATTTTTTTAAATAAAAATCAAGAATTCGAAAATATTCAGGCTTGAATCACTATATGTAGGTTTTTCTTTTCAAAAATTTACCTACTTATTTAATTTAATTTACTATTTATTTCAATTTTTAAAGACTCATCCTCGTATGGGATATTTGCTTCTGCGTCATCCTCTACTGCGGAGTGACTTTTTTGCGTTTCTAAGTCAAATGATTCTTTATTTAACTCAATTTGATCATTTTGAACGGATTTAATCAATCCTTCCGGATCTTCGCTAGAAGAGACTTGAATTACTGTAATAGCCTCCTCTTCCCTATTTTCAGACTCGGGATTTTCAGCAATTACTCTGTTTGTGGGTGAAATATCAATAATATCTGCACTCTTAACAGCATTTTCTTGCTTATTTTGATGAATCTTAAAAGAAACAACAACAGTGACACTATATGAACCATTATCATTAATCATGTCATAATAGTTAATGCTTGGGATAAATAAGATTGAAAGACCGACAACCTGTTTAAAGACCATAATAGTTACCAAATAGGCTCCAATCATAGATGAATAGTCATCAGGAGCCACCCACTCATAAATCATTCTAAGTATTACATATGCCAACATAACAAACGGTAAAAAGATTTCTGAATATTGTAAAATACGTTTGGATTTGCTAATTACATAAAACATTGAAACTAGCAAACTTATAAATGGAATGATTGAAACTATGTAAAATCCTTCCAATAAATATAAAACAAGAACTGAAAATTCAAATCCCATTGAAATTAGATACCAGTTAAAAGCGGATAATGCTGTAAAACGTAAATTTGTGTTTGTTCTGTACAATTGATTATCAATATAAATATTTTGCTGATTCTTAACAGAATAACCAGAAAGAGCTATTAACATTAGCCAAAGTGTTAAAAATAGTGATGATGAAAACTCGAGAATCAATAGTGGGTATATTTTCTCTTCAAAAAGTGTTCCTTCATTTTTCAATATATAATTTGATATTGAATTCCAACTTAGAGATGAGGTCAATGCTACAATAAAAAGTACAAAAATGGAACTATGCTGACGATTTCTTTCTCCACATCTGAAAAATAACACAAACATTGAAATAATAAATGACATTAATCCAAGCCTAATAAAGCCTAGAATCATGTCAATCACTCCAAAACATATAAATAGTATTACAAAAAAGCTGAGTAACAACTTCGTCACTGGAAATTCATCGAAAACTAGTGGAACATTAGCCATTTCATTACCAAAGATTTTATTACTTAGTTTTGCTAAATCAGTATCATTATTTTCAACAGGTTTTTCTTCGATTACATTTTCCGTTTGTTCTACTCTTGGAATCATTTCCAAAATTACTCCCTGAGTCATTTTTTCCTCAAGTTTTCTCTCACTCTTCCACTTTAATTTTTTTTTTTGGATAAATATCTTTTTATTTATCTTGCCAATTCAAATATATTATTCACTTCTTTGGTACTATTTATACAATATATTTCCTTAGTTAGCATGAATATAATACTCTTGATTTTAATAAACACTTTAAAAAAAAAATCAATTACTTAAAAGCGTTTATTTTTCAAATATTTTTTCTCAAATTTTCCATGTAAATTTTGTCCTGACTTTTCCCCATATAATTTCCCCTCTATCTATTTAGCATTAATTACTTATATTTCCCCATTTTTTTAATTTAGATTACGTGTTGGGCGCCAACATCATGTAATTTTTATAATTGCATTTGTCAATTTATGTGGACACATTAGTAATGATGAATTTAAGAAAAATAATGGTTTTATTTTTAGTAGCAAAAAAAAAAAAAAAAAAATTAATGAGTGTATTTGTTTAATTAAAAAGTTGCAGTGAATTGGATTAGGCTGTGTATCTAGATTAAGTAAATTTTAATTAGGATATGTTTTCTTTCTTATTAGTTAACTTTCACAGATTTTGACAATTTGCATGCACTTGAAATTTTACATGCATGTGCGCGCTCTCTATATATAAAGTAATGTTTATTTAATGTGACGATAATGATTAAAGACATTGTTTCAAACTCTTGATGAACCGGGATCAGTAGTAGTAGTAGTTGCATTAATAACAATAGTGGTAAAAACCATTCGAAACGCATATAAAGGAGTGAAGAGAGAAATTTACACATTGATTCTAGAAGCAATCAAGATTTGTATTACACTAATTTAGAAAAGCAATGGAAAAAGTTAAAACAAGCGTAGAAATAAAAAAAAATCTAGTGTTATAACACTTCTAGTAGCAAAAAAAAAGACTCAGAATCTCTAGATTTACGTGCTAATTTGTTGCTGAGCACGTTCAAGTACGACCATGGCCTCATCTACCTTGTTTTTGATTTCAATATCAGAACTCAAAAGTTCTAATAATTCATTGTTATCCATTTCAAGCATCATCCCGGTGATCTTTCCTGCCAATTCTGGTTGGAATTGGGCAATAATTGGGAAAAGTCTCTCTCCAAGTAATTGTTTCTGCATGCTAGGGGATGCAGCTGCCAAGGTAGCAGCAGTTAGAGGAACATCTGGTTGAGGGATTAATGGATTCTGAACAAGTGCGCCGTTTGATGAATCCATTTGTCTATTTTGCATCATATCCACGCGCTGCATTTCAGATCCCTTAACGTTTTGTGGAAATTTGAATCCTTGCTTTTGCATTTGCTGAACTTGATGACCATGGGAGCCCGGCCTTCCTCCTTGCCCATTACCTTGAACATGTCTATTATGAATTCTCTGGTTATTTCCTCCAGTTCTGTTATTTTGAGCACCTTGAACTCCTGTAACTGCATTACCGGTGACTCCATTTTGGACAGACCCGGTAGCATTAGCAGCTCCGTTTGGAGATACTCCATTTTGTTGGATAACGTTGCCATTATAGGCTGTCATTTGAGGACCGCCTGTCATTTGAGGAGGCACACCTCCTGCAGTGTATGGCATTCTTGTTGGATTTGGCCTCCATGGATTATTCATTGCATTTTGATTAGGGAAACCTCCTGTAACCATCGCTCTTCCATGTGGCATAGCAGTTGCTGCCACATTTGGATTTCCAGGAATAAAGTACATTTGTGGTGGTACACCAAATTGCATGGGAGCTCCATGTACTCCTGGAGGGCCTGGGGGAATTGCTCCGGGTCTTAAAACTGGAGGGACTGCACCCCCTCTAATACGCTGCTGAAGACGTAGTGCTCTTTGTTCTTTACGTTCGTGAAGGCCTACATACAGTGGCTTTCCGCGCACAAGCTTAAGGTGCATCTCAGTAATAGCCTTTGTAGCTTCATCAGGGGAGAGGAATGAAACAAACCCAAATCCTCTTGAGACACCTGATTCATCAGTCTTAATGCTTACGGAAGATACTGTTCCAAATGGTTCAAACATAGAACGGAGGTCCTCCTCATTGATTGAATCTGCCAAATTCTTTACATAAAGATTTACACCTTGGTATCTTTGGTGGCTCTCCTTTACAGCTTCGTGTTGAGACTTCAAGACCACCTGACGTTCATTCTTTTTTTGTGCTCTAGAAACATATAGTCTATTTGGTTGTACATCAGCTGAAACATTCTTGTCAGCTGATCCATCCTCATTCTGTGCAGATTCCTCGTTTGATGTTCCTGAAGAATCCTTTGATGCTTCGCCAGATGCAGTTTGTTTTTTATTAGAAGCTTCTCCAGATTCTTGCTTGGATGATGTCTCAGAATCAGCTCCAGCCTCGTTATCAACTGGAGTCTCTGCTGTAGAGTCCAACTCAACCCCTACTGGAGTAACTAAAGCATTGTGTAAGGCAGCAACTGCAGCCTTAGCGGAATCGGGGTTTTCAAAGTTCACAAAACCAAAAGGTCTACCTTTAGAGTCGGATTGCAGGACCAATGAGCTAATTTTACCATATACTCCAAATATCTTGTATAGAAGATCTTCAGTCCAACTCTTAGGGATATGTTTAACATAGACATTAGTGAATGTCTTATCTTTTTCAGAAAAGCGTTCAGCCTTCTTCTGGAACTTTCCGACATAAATTGGGCGATCTCCCAATACAGCCCCATTTAGCCTAGAAATAGCTTCTTTAGCACTGTCTGCATGTTCGAAATGGATAAAACCATATCCCAAAGACTTACCCTCAACATCGGTAGCGATTTTACATGACATAATATTTCCAAATAGACTAAAAGTATCGAATAATGTCTTATTATCAATCGACTTATCCAAATTCTTTACAAATACATTTCCATCGTTGTTTCTTCTGGATGCTGGGTCGCGTAAGCACCACATAATTCTGCATGGACGGCCACGGATGCATGTGAAATTAAGAGTATCTAGAGCTCTCTCAGCATCCGCTACACTATTGTAATTGACATAAGCATAACCCAAGCTTCTTCTTGTAAGAGCGTCTCTACAAATACGTACTGATGATACAACTGCAACACTATTAAATATTTCATATAACATTGTCTCAGTCACATCTGCATCCAAATCACCCACATAAAGGGAGGCACTAACCGGTACTACGTTATTATTACTTGTCATCTTTCCAATAGGCCTTCTTCACAAAAATCTGATGTATTTGTTTGGCTAGAACTATAGGGCGACCCTTTGTCACTATAATTGCAACCAATGGTCTTTTTTTTATTTTTTTTTTTTTTTGACTAAAAACAGCCTTTTGAATTTTTTCTTTAAATTTACAATGTTATTCTTGACTGGAGCCTTTTCTCTCTATTACCTCATTAGACCTTATTATCATACTATTAAAATACTATTCATTTATTACCTTCATTTCTACTGGACATATTTTCCTGTCGCCGTTGGTGCATCGTTACTTATTCTTACTTTAATTTCAATTACTTTATAGTGCTTAAATCATTTTACGTATAACGCTCCACTTATTTTAGACGTAATCATTCTGATTAATTCACTAAATCTAATTAACCATTTAGCGCCAAATTAACTGGGCCTGTATTAGTGGATTTACAAGTCATTGTTATCCGCAAATACCATTATTTACAATATACTTGCCTGTCAAATCTGACTTAAAATTTACTTTGGATACGTGTCTACCTTGCGGGATCTTATGTAATTAAATAATCTTTATTCCTAACCTTTCTTTCTTCACGACCTTAAACTTCCCAAATATATTAGAGACGGAAAAGTATCGGCATACAAAGTGGCTCGGCGCCAAAACTTCCCGCCTTAGTGTGGTGATGGTTTAAATCCATCGACATAGAAATTTCGTGTCATGTTAGGAAGATGAATGTTACCCTTTGTCAGTCTTTCGTCGACTTTGATTTGACATGCTAATCTTGAAGTTTCGCAAACTTGCGGTGCCATATCCAGCATATCCTCTTCTCTCTCTGATGGCGGTTCTAGTTCATCATAAATTTCCTATGGATTAAAGAGTGAAAAATAAGGATAAGTGCGAGGCCTTTAAGGGTATGAGAGCACAAAGTTAAGATGCAAGTCTCATGGACAAGTTCTAGTTTGTGCGCATCTGAGGAAGAATAGATGTTTGCTTTTATAGTTATCCCCCTTTTGCAAATGAATTGTGAATTTTTGGGTCTTTATATTAGGAAGATCTTTATGTTATTTATTTGGAACTTCACATCGAAATTAGACCGATAGTTTGTTCCGTTTCCTTTTTTTTTCCTCGTCCCCAGTTAATCTATTCAATAAACTTACTTTGTCCAAAATGACATGACATGTGCTACATGCTAAAGATGCTTCGCATGCTCCTTCTATGTCTAGTTCTTCATGCTGAGCAGCTTCTAGTAAAGAAATATTCTTTGGAGCCTGAGTTATAGCAAAGTTAAATGGTTAAAGTATTTATAAAAGATATAGATCTCTAAACTTACATTAAAAACTTTCTTCTCACCATCTCTCAATATAAACGAAAGTTCTCTAAGGATCCAATTAATGGTGAATTAAAAAGTTGAACTTTAATTATAATTTCTTAAGTCTAGAATAGATTAACTTACATCTTCGGATGAACATCTTTGGTCCATAGTTCTGGATCTGAGTGAAAGAAGCGTTTAAAAGACAGAAAAAGCGTTCTCTTACTAAAATATGGTATGGCAGAGAAAACTCTCGAGGAGATTGGCCTGCTGATCCTCCAAATCAAATTATTTACCATTTACCAAATTTTAAATATATTCTGTGAGCATTGGCGGGAACATTTGTGATAGTAATTAAACAATTTGTTTAAATGCTATGGGCATTTTTATGACGTAAAAAAAATTTGCCAGTAATTTTCTTGTACAATTCCAAACTACTCATTGAGATGAAACCCCAAACCCTTCAATCAGAGATTCTGTAACTGAAAGAAGGGAAGTAGCCTCACCCCATCTATACTTTTCCTTTGTTGAAGCAATACATTTGATAACTATATTTAGGCATGAAACGTACTCGAATAGTGCAAAACCAGAGTCTCTCATGATAACCATTTCTCTGAATAAAATATCCACTAGTACATGGAAGTCCATTGTATCGCAATGCAAAGATTTTTGTCTCTTCATGCATCTAAGTATATCACTTAAAAGAAGCATTAAACTTGCATACTTTTTAAAATGCTCTGTACCATACTCAATAGAATTGTTTTGGTTAAGTAGTAGTAGAATACATTCCATTACAATATATCCGTGCTTATTTTCAAGTATCTCACCCACGATTGGACTGTCAATTCCATCGTATTGGCTAGATAAGTAGCTCAAATATGGGCTTGGAGCTGCTATTTCCTCCTTTTGGATAGCTGAGCATTTTTTCTGCTGTTCCTGATGGTCTCTAGTTCTTACCTTTGCATAGTTATCCAATGCCCATTCGTAGTGCATTGCTGCAAGCTCATTCAACAAATCAGCAGCATCAGTTGTAATGGTCCTTGATTCTAAGCTTGATCTGGATATAGAATTCTCTGTTCCAGAAATGTTCTCAGCTTTGGTTGGAAATAATGGCTGAATTGGAGCTCTTAAGTCAAGTCCATCCCCAAATATTCTCACACTTTTTTCCCTATATGCAACCAATAATTTAATGGTTTCAGCGACTTTTTTAATATCTTTCATCCTTGTTATGTTTTATAGTGATTAACGTTTTTATCATAAGCAATCCCTATAATTACATGGATTTATGGTTTAAATTTAGGTATTGAAAATAGAGAAGTTTGTTTACTTAAAAATGGCAATAATTTACCGTTACATGTTATTATATTGATACCTTTACATTTAATTATAATTATTTTTTTTCGAAATATATGTATTGTCTTTTGCATATATTCCCTTAAGCTTTTCGTCATTCCCTCCCCACATACCACAGCATCCATTTCTGAGCATTCTCACTGGAAATTATAAAATTACCGCTTTAGGAATGTGAAAACCAACATAAAACATTTAGTAAACTGTTGCTCAAAATATTAAATTTCCAGATAAAACTCTATTCTCGACCTCAAATATTTTAATTCAAATATATCTCAACAGGTTACTCACTTTTCTATTTGTACCATTTGTATACATAGAAAATATTACCGTTTGCAAAATTTGCAAGTGCATGCGTGCATGTTCTTACCGCCAAATTGCGTGGCGTAGAAATATATCGGAGGATTGAATTATTCAAAGTAAACCTATAGAAGTCAAGAAATAAATAAATGAGAAAGATTAGATAAATAAAGATATATAATGGGAATTTTCTAAATGTATACGGGCTTAAGTATAAAGCTAGATAAAAAAGTTTATGACTTGGTTAATAATCCAAATCGAAATGATAGAAATAAAGACAATAACAGGTAAAGGAACCTTAACGTTTTCCAAGAAAACGTTAATATGATCCTGAATAATTTGATAAAATTTGTTTTTAGCCTTTGGCTTTTTACTATACTGCGATCTTTTATATTTGTAACTTTGGGTCTTTTGTCTAATTCCAGGTTTAAGAACCGAAGCTGCCGGAATACCATTAAAACATTCTGTATTGTACTCAGTGAGACTTGCAGGCCCTGATGATGAATGAAAATCTTGATGAGTGGAGAACCCATTTAAGGAACAAAACTCTGTAGGGTCTAATGTAATTGCATGTAAAGGGGAACAAATAGCTGATGAATCCGTACAGGGAATAAGATTTAATCGAATAAAAGATATATCTTCAATATTTCGTATATAGGAGTTTTGTATATTATCAAAGTAATCTTCGTAGCAAGCATCATACCATAGGTTACAGTAAGATTGACAAAGGATTGGGGATTTCTGTATAACTTTTTTTCCAACACCTATATCTGCATCACAGTATGAACATAAAGACTTTTGGTAAAAGTTTGAACATCTGGTAGAAAGGGATGATCTTGCTACTAATGTTGAGAAAAGTCTTGAAATTGCCTCAGAATGACTTTTTTTACAGCAAGTTCGTCTTTCATGCTCTTTACAGATTGGGAACTCGTTCAAGAAATAGTATGGGAGATGCTTTTCATCATTTTTATTGTCGTAAATCTCCAAACAAAATGGTTCTCGCTCTTCTCCATTGGCCCACACAATAATATTTAATAATCCCAAAAGTGATGTTAATAATAACTTTAACACCATCTTATGCTTATGTATAGACAATGACTTTTGCATTGCCTGTATGTATTAAGTGATTTAATACTATTTCCATTATACTTGAACTAATTCATTGAGAAGATTTGCTCTTCCTTCTTCCTCCTTCAAATTGATTCTTTTCCTTCAATTTATTTTAGTATTTTATGGCCCGGAGATTTTCCCGCTCATTTCGTCTCATGCTGGTATATAATAATGTAAAAATGAATGAAAATACGCAGTGGGAAATTACTGCTTTTCTTTTTGACTTTATTTTCTTTTTTTAAAATAAATATTCATAATTCGCATTTTGCAATCTAAATAGTTATCTAAATTTTAAATTATTTATTTGTTTCTATCTTTAGGCTCTAGTTACTTCGATTATATCTTTAATTTTTAGAATTTAAATATTACATGCTAACAAATTTTACCATTTTTCCTTCTTTTTCCTTCCTATAAACACTACTCATAGCTTTAGAGTGTACTAAAACACACTTTGAACGACTTAAAGGAGGAAATATGCCAAAAAAAGTAATTCTAGAAGTTCTGAATTCATGACTCAAGTTATTATAGGGCAAATAATTAGTGTGTCTTTGGCGCTCAAAGTTCTTTTAAATAGTTTAGACTGGAAAAGATCATTTAGGACTGAAAAAGAGGTTTAAAGGGAGAAAGATTCTTCAAGAAAAAGAAAAATAAACTTCTCATAAAGAACTTGTTGGAAATATGTCATCTAATAGTTGTACTGAAACTATCCCCAAATACATTTTGAAAGGAAGTGAAGAGCCATTGAAAAGATCAAAGTTAACTTTGGAGGAAAGACATAAGTTATGTTTATCAGTTGGTGAAGAATGTATTCAAGAAGCAGAATTGTTGGAATTATTAAAGAGAAAAGAACATCCAATTTGTTATGATGGATTTGAACCTTCAGGAAGAATGCATATTGCTCAATGTATATTAAAGACTATTAATGTAAATAAGTTAACTGAATGCGGATGCGTTTTTGTATTCTACGTAGCAGATTGGTTTGCTCTGCTCAATAATAAGATGGGTGGTGATCTTGAAAAAATTAAGATTGTTGGTGAATATTTCGTTCACATATGGAAGGCTGCAGGAATGGATATGACAAATGTAAGATTTGTTTGGGCATCTGATTTTATTAATGGGGAAGATTCTAATGAGTATTGGTTAAGAGTTTTTGATATTTCTAGAAAGTTTAATATTACTAGAATTAAAAGATGTTGCCAAATTATGGGAAGACAAGAAAATGATGAACAACCGTGTGCTTCAGTATTTTATCCATGCATGCAATGTGCTGATATATTCCAACTCAAGGCAGATATTTGCCAGTTAGGTATGGATCAAAGAAAAGTTAACATGCTTGCTAGAGAATACTGTGATGCAGCTGGAATCAAACATAAACCTGTAATCCTTTCCCATAAGATGCTTCCTGGGTTACTTGAAGGACAAGAAAAAATGTCAAAATCTGACACTTCTTCTGCAATATTTGTTGAAGATACTCCTGAAGCTGTTGTTAAAAAAATTAAAAAGGCTTTCTGTCCTCCAGGCATTATTGAAGGAAATCCATGCATTGAATATATTAATACTCTAGTATTCCCCAAATTCGGTCATTTCCATGTTTCTAGAAAAGAAGAGTATGGTGGTGATATCACCTTTACCAATAAAGAAGATTTCCATAAGGCTTATCTTAGTGGCGATCTTCACCCTGGTGATTTGAAAAAAGGTCTTTCTGACGCTTTGAACCTTATGCTACAACCAATTCGTGACCATTTTAATACTGACCCTAGGGCCAAAGAGCTTTTACAGCTTGTTCAGTCATTCAAAGTCACCAAGTAATTGTTCATCAATACTTGAACTCTTGAAAATAACTGCTATATTAGCTTTTTATCCTTAATAATGATTTTTCTTTCCTCTCTCTCTCTCTCTCTCTCTCTCTCTCTCTCTTTCTCTTTCTCACTCCCCTCATCTCTTTACTCTCGTTTTCCTCTCCTTTTCTCTCCTCTCTTTTCACTTCTTCCCTACATGTTCATTGTAAACACATGCATGCACTGTATTGCTACAACCACTGCATATTCGCACCCTCTTCCCTCTAGTCCCCCCATCCAACCCTAACTTGCATGAAATTGCCGCTCAAACACGTAATTCATACCTAACACACCAATTTTCCCACCACTTCCAACAATTCCCGCCCAATAACAAAATTCCATTTCTTTCCTGCCATTAATAAATATTTTTAAAAGTCAGTAGACAAGACGCTCACATACCGGTATTAAACAAAATTAAGAAATGCCAGGATTCAGGGTAAAACAAAAAGAAAGAAAGATCTGACAAAGAAAGTTGGATTTTTATTTAATTATTGCCTTTAAATTGTAAACAGAAAGAAAATTTGCGAAGGAACAAAGGCATACAGTCGTTTATCCTTATTATAGCGAACAACCTCTATTAGATTTTGTAAATTCAAACACACAACTCGAATTGACTAAGATTCAATTAAAATTAAAAAAAAATGGAATCATTCTTTGCAACTAATTCAAGAAAGTCCCAGTTCAGTGGAAACTTCTTTAATTCATCAGATCTGACTTCAATTCAGCAAACCCACTTGTTAAAAATGTACTCCTCTATTATTGCTGGTTCATTTATGACAGTATTTGGGGTGACTGCATTTATTAATGGAATGTTAAGAATCAACTCATTTGTTGGTCTTTTGGCTGGAATTGGTGTCACATTCTATTTGACAGCATCATCATCTAATAAGAGCTCTATTTCCATTAAACGTTTAGCAGCCTATTTGTTACTATGCTTTGTAATTGGTAATGGACTTGGACCTTTGATTCTATTTAGTAACTTTGTTAATCCTGTTATCATTCCCACAGCTCTTGCAACCACATGTATTATCTTTATTTCGCTATCTTTTGGAGTTTTATTCACTAAGAAGAGACTTTCTCTATATACTACTTCTTTTATTTTCACAACTATTGCATATCTTGGACTTGTATCATTCTTTAATATCTTCACAAGATCCAAATTTGTTGATTCACTTTTATCCTATGCTTTTGTTATGGTTTACTCATTTTATATTTACTACGATACCCAAAAGACTCTTGAAGCTATTGCATATGGTGAAAGAGATTTCCTTCTTCACTCTATTCAGCTTTACCTTGATGCTGTCAACCTCTTTACTAAGATTGTAGTCATTCTAATCAGAAAACAACAAGAAGAGGAGGAAAAACGTAGAAAGAAGGAATAGAACTCGGATTATTAACAATTATTATTTCATGACTAGAATATCGTTATACTGATATCCACATTAATCTATGCAGAGAAAACAATTTGTCTCATTAGTCAACATTCTAACCGAAATTTCAGACAAAACACTATTTACGTTACCTACAACTTCTCTGGCATGTCTTACTCTACTTTTCCTCCGCTATTTCTCTCATGGAGTCTCTTCTTTTCCACTTTCCTGATAACATTACATCTTTGATCTTTTATTATCTCTCTTTTAGAAATCCCATCATCTTATTTTAAAGAACTAGGCAGATAAGATGCACATTCTGGAGTTAGGTATCCACGACATGTTTGTGTCAAACCCTTAGTCGCATTATCGGTGCACCCCTCTCCTACTTCCATGAGTTAAGGAAACAGAAATCCATCCCAAAGTTAGTTGCTCCTCCTCCTGTTAAAAAGGATAAAGGAGAACAGTCAGAGTATTCAGAAGAAACTCCAGCTCCCTGGTTACCTCTTAAAAATGGAGGAACGACACTTCCACTTGGCATAATGAAAGAGCCGTTATTGATATTATTGTTATCTGAAAGAGATGATGGGAGTGAAGAGGTTGTAGCATTGGAATTAAATACACTAGGCGAGCTCAAAAAGTAGTCATTATGACTATTTGGGACTCCCTCAGCAAGTTCAGGTAAAGCCTGACTACTCTGAACCTGGGCTTGAGATTGAGTTTGAGCCTGGTCATGGAAATTAATGCTGCTGGCCTCCAGGTTTAATGGTGAACCGATAATAGACTCTCTTAGCTTCTGGGAAGAGGGCTGGCTGGTGGAGATCTGTAGAGAAGACGCAGAATTTGGATTTACTAGGTTGCTATGATTATTAACAGTAAAAGATGACTCTGAAGCACTATTGGAAGCGTTTATTGAAGAATTCTTAATGATAGATGATGCAAAGGTCCAATCTTGAGCAGCTTTAGAATATGAATGAGAATCATAAAGACATTGATTCAAGTTTTGAGGGCTGGTACTGGCACCATTTCCCTTTATAAATGAGTCAAAGGTATTTCCTACTCCCCAAGCATCGACTATGGATTCACCAATTTCTGGCTGATCGAGCCACTGAAAGCAGCCATATACCTTTGAGTTTTGATTTATAGCATTAGACGAGTTCTCCGGGTTATTGGCTGATATCCAGTTATTCATCTCCGAAGCCTCATTGATCAATTTGTTATAACCAATAAAATCTCCAAAAAATGAGTCATTAAAGGACTGAGAAGCTCCTTGGGAGCTTTGGAATGGGCATGAATCCAACACTAATCCAGGAATCCTCATTGAATGTTTGTCAGAGCTACCCTTCTGATAATTTGTCCCGAGCTGGTTAAACCCTGCCGAAGTCGATGTTGCAACAGGGTTTGAGTTATCTCGGAAATTGACATCCTTTTCATTCTGAAATATTTGAAGAGCACCTGATGTCTTGGAAGGAGGTGGAGGTGGAGGAGGTACAAGATATCTAACTGGCATTTGCTGTTGCTGTTCACTTCCTGTAGGACAAGACGATTTTCCAAAGACAGAATTGCTCCTGGCCGATGATTGGAAAGATGTTAGAGGGTTGTTAGCGCCTTGATTAGCTTTCAAAGGGTACCTCTGGAGCTGTTGGGATCCATGGTGAGAGAAGAGTACATCTGGGAGACATTGTGATCCCGAAGCCGCTGTCATACCTGCAGGCTGAATAGAACTAAGCCCCACTGCCCCTTGAGACAGTTCAGAACGATTAGATCCAAATATGTTGTGGGGCCCTCTTATAGATGCTGGAGATATTGAGGAAACCCGCAGACAATCTTCAGCTAAAGCTGATATATCCTGTTTGGAGAAGCCCTCAACATTTAGTATACCGGCCCCATTTGATGTGACTCCAAATCCTGAGGTATTCCCGATACCTCCTCCAAGTTCTTCATAATTACTTGCAATACCTCCAGAATTGTTTGCCCCTGAATGGCTCGGTTGCCCTGAAGAGGAAGTCAAACATACTCCTGTTCCAGCCCCAGAGTTATTACAGGAATTAGATGTCGAGGAGCAGTTAGCAGAAGACTTATACCTCTTGCCTCTCTTCCTTTCTTTATGCTGAAAATGGCAGAAACAACAATGTACACCGTTTCTACACTTCTTATTGGTCTTATTGACAAAAACACAAGGCTTACATAAGCCCAAAACGTGCGTAAAAGACCCCAAGGAAAGAGAAACATCTCCAGAATCCTTGACAGTTGAACTAATATTGTCTTCTTGTTGCTGAAGTCCGCCTCCAACCACATCACTCTTAAGAAGACTTTCAAAAATATGACTCGGCCAGGAAACATCAAAGTACTTGAGAAGAATTCCCAATATAGAGGGAGTACTGGCAACATTGGCCAGGTTTAGTCCAGTTGGATGTTCTGTAGTGTTGATTATATCACCTATTGTGTACTCAGCAGTCTCCTTCCCAAGAAAAGTCCCGTAATTGGGAAATGGAAGCTTGCTCAGAAGGAACTGAGAACCCAAGACACTCTCAGCATTTCTCATTTCATTAGCCTCCTGGGAATCCAACCCTCCAGCAAGTTCCTTGATAATGTTTCTGTTGGCACTATTGACAAGCCTTCCAGAGAAATGTCGGCCTCCAGACTCAACTGTTGGGTCTATAAGCCTCAAGATATCTCTAACAACCTGAAATTCTAGCTCCACTCTATGAGAATCGCTAATACAGGATCTGTAGAGAAAGATATTAGATACTAGATACTCCTTGGAAGGAGTTATAGACTCCTCACCACATGTTGAAGGGGAGTCTACTGGAGCGATTGAACTTCCAGTTCCAATTCCCAAGATTGTACTTACGTTTGAAGACAGCTCGGAGCTATTTTGAAGTCTCCATCGGATACATATCAAAACAATGTATCTGAGCTCCGAAATTGAAACCAGAAAAGATTCATTTAAAGTTGTTCCTATCTCAGAGCTTTTGGTCTTTTGGTTGATAGATTGGAAGCCACCCAAAGCATCCTGCCCAGTAATTCCACAAATAGGGGAGGGATCTCCAAACTGAACTTTTATTCCAGAGAGATTTGGACTCAAGTCTGACACAGAAACTAAGCCACGGCTAGAATCTGTTACCCCACATACAAGATTTGCACCTCCCAAAATCTCGATTCCTCCATTTTCACTTGAAATTCTTTCTTCGAAACTCATTGGTATTCGAATATCCTAATGATCATTTCACACAAAAATTTTCTTCTTTCCTATATGTATTTACTCTATAGGTCCAGAAACGTTCACTGTGAGAAACAGCTCCAGGGCAAAATCCCCAGTGACTGTTCAGCAGTGACGAAGACCTTCTTGACTTACTAGATTTTACTACCTTTCTGAACAATCTTCTATTTACCACACGATTCTTTTCGTATTTCAAAATGTTCTCTAAATATTCCAAATTCCTCTAATCACTCTAAAATTACATTGATCCTTCAGAGTAAACTAGTTGTATGTCCAATTCTTGAGTCTATAATACTCCTGTTTGATCTTTTGTTTATTGATTGTTCATTTATTTTTATTCGTAATATACATATATAAACGAATTGTATTCTTTCGATACTGAAAAATTACAAAAAATTTATATGTAATTTTGTGAGGAGTCCAGTTACCTCTATATAATCATTTTAATTTTGACACACTTATTTAATGCTTTAGATTATAATACTTTCCTGATACCTGTATTATTTAACTTATTCCCACTTATTGACCCTTACGTATAAATCTCAAGTTCCACACTTCTCACACCACTCTTGTTTTCAATGTACCTCACCTCAAAATCTCAAGCTAAATTTCACGCGTAAATTCTGAACGCCTATTTAATTACTTTCCGCTAATTATCTCGCACGTATATCTACTTATATATATACTGTAAATACACATACATACTTGTCTTGGTTCCCCAATTCACTGCTCTACTCGCATAAATTCTTTATATCCTCCGAGTCCCGCGCCTCAAGCTCACTCTTATTTTTTGTATCAACTTCAATTTATTCATTTGTATATATATATTAATTATTAGTTACCCCCATATTACTTATACCCCGCACCACATGCGCGCCACTCCCCTCACACTTGCCCGCCTGAATTTTGGCGGGCGGCTAGCACATGGTTTCTATTGGATGAGGGATTTTTTGTGTGGTAAAATTACTTTTCTAAGAACAATCTTCCACCTTTGTTGTATACTTCTCCTCGGTCAACCATGTTATTTATAGCTTGTACATGCTGCGGCCATGTCAAAGTATATTGTGTGTCAGTATTTGTAGATGCTTTAGAGCCCTGATGATCGTCAGAGTCTTTTTGGGAGAACTTGTCCTCACCCTGACTTGCAATTGCTGCTCTAACTCTTGCAAATAGCACAGCTGGAGCCATTGCACCGTTTAATTGGAGTGTAGCTCTAATGAGCAGCTCGCATTCTTTAATAATATCATAGTTAGCGTGTTCTCTGTCTTTGTTAGATCTGGAATTGCTAGGTGAAGAGGAGTCTAATCCATTATCTTGCTGGTCTAGTACAGAAGGCGTTGTAAAGTAACAGTACTTCTCCAAATATGTCTCCGAAAAAGCAATCATTGGAGGAAGGCTTCCTCCTCCAGCAGAACTCCCAGGATTGTTTTCTCCTTTTTTTGAGTAGGAAGGCCCATCGCGGCTTGCAGTTGGACCTTGGTGCCTAGTATCTTGTGCTAAATCTTTAGGTTTGAAGGAAATGGTTGTAGTGATTATTCCTGTTGGGAAGTTCAAATTTAAATCCTCGTCTTCTTCTTCACCCTCGTCATATTCGCCCTCTTGCATATTATCCTGATTCTCAATTTCACTACGTCTAGTTGACAAATATCGACTATCGAAGGCTGTTCCCTCTTCTTCCCTCCTACTTGCTCTCTCACTGGATGTTTCTCCTAGATTTTCATGAGGAGTCCTCTTTGGAGTCTCCATTACGCTTGAAAGAGTGAAGTTTTTTTTAAGAGAACTGCTTTGACGATTTAATCCAATCAATGAGGCATTACTGTTCCTATTATTAAGCATATTATTAAAGTCCAACATAACCGTCATATCATTAATATTAGAACCATATCCTTCTTCTGTTGTCTTTATTAAGCTGAAACTTTCATCTTTCTGAGCTACAGACATTTCTCGTCCTTGCTCTTTTTCATCTTCTCCGCCTGCCTCCCTTGTAAGCTTTATGTTGCTAAAGGTTTGTGGAATATCAAAGCACTCAAGTCCTTCCTCTTTGGTAACTATTTGAATAATCCCCCTTGATAACATATTTTCAATACTCCAACGAATAGTCTGTTCATCCAATCTAAAATGATTCAAAATATCCATAAATGTGACCTTAACTTCCTCCTTGTCTGTTAATGGTTTGCTAATACGATCAGAAGATCTATCTGTAGCCTTAGGGCTGATTGTAAACCAATTCAAAATAGAATTTGAACTTAAAAGTTTATCAGAATCCAGGAATCCGTCTTTTGATGATTCACCTTCTGGATAATCCAAATCATTTTCTGGATGTTTGCTTGATATATAGTCGTAAATACTTATTTGTAGGAAATTCAAAGCTATGTTGCTTTTCACTGTCCCATCAATTGCTGTTAAGTCAACTAAACCAATTCCATATCCACAAAAACAATTGAAAGTTCTTCCTGGATGTTCTCTTTCAAAGAATTGCCTGTACTCTTTAATCTCATCTTCCAATACTGGAGCTAAAGGAAAGGTGTCATCTCTTATCTCCATATTAATTACACCTTCTGACCAGTAATTCCTTGAAATTGTAAATCCTGTCACAGTTGGCTTGGATTCTGCATTAAGCAAAGATCCTTCTCTAGATTTACTATATTCCTTATTATCTAATATTGAGCTGTTTATATCCTGTAGAATTATACTACAGTTGGTCAATAATTGTTGCTCATCTTTGCTCCCAAATTTGGAGCTTCCTGAACCTCCTTTTAGCAAATTTTCACCACTCCTTCCACCAATTGTCAGCTTTATCATTTCATAAACTGATTCATCCTTCTGGAAGCGTCTCTCATCAATTTCCCAAGTATTTTCATCAATAAGACTACATTTTTCTGTACCATCCACAGAATTTGATTCAAAACCCAATTCTTGTCCACTTCCTATCACTCTTGAAGCCAAATTATAGATATAATCATATAGAAGAGTTAAGTTACTTCCATAAATTCGAGAAATCCAACTCAAAACCAACTTGATCTGGGGAATATGAAAACAATGAGAGTATTCTTGAATCTGATCAAATGACTTTTCAAACAAACCTCTACACTCATTTCTATAGTTTGGGTTGGAAATTGAAAACTGAGGATATACGCCCTCATCTGAACAACTTATTGGCATTATAATCTCAGAATCACTCAATGCTGGAGAACAATTCTCAAGCATTAATGGCATCCAACTAACTATACAAAGTGTTGTATCTCCTCTCTGCCTCAAAGCATCACTAAAACTGATCAAAGTTTTATCCATCCTGTCATTTGGGAAATCCAACATGAGCAGAAATATTATCGATTTGACATAAAATCCTACAATTATAGAGGTATCAACATGTAAATGAAGTAATTTTCCATTCACATAATTTAAGATCTCTCTTGAAATCTCCGAAAACCAAACATCTCTTAATATATTGCTGCTTGGAAAGTAATTCATTGTAATATAAAGGTCTAGAATCGAACTTTTACTCCTTGGAAATTCCATAATTAGGTCTATAACTCTTCTTTTAAGACTCCAATTGTATTCCATATAAAACTCCTCAAATATCATCTGAAATGCCAAATCACCATTCATTGGCTCACATTCTTTCCCAATCATACTAATGTTATTATTTACTTGAAAATTAGCCATTCCAGAACTTTCACTCTTGTCATTCTCTTGATCTACAAGTTCAAAATCCTGAGATTTAATATATCCAAACCCTCCATCTAATAAACCCATTAATATTGGGCCCATAAATTCATGAACATATTTCGAGTATATTCTCAAATTACTTTCCTCTGTCTTTCTTCCTTCTAAAAATAACACAGCATTTACTGATTGCATTTTTAACAAGTAAACCACTCTTTTTTTCCACAAATGTTCAAATCCCACCAATTTCATTAAAACTGGAAGATCTCCAATTCTAGTCATCAAAGTTATTTGACTACTCTTATTAGGCACATATTCTTTCTCTTGCTCTATAGAGCAAAAAACTAACCAAATCAGCTCGTCCAATAATGTTGTATGTATTCTTGAAAGTTCTTCAAGTGAATTCTCTCCATTATTTTTATATAAATCCTCTATAATTGGGCCTTGAGCAATTACTCTAAGAATTTCCTGAATCTTCTTGTTATCCCAATTATCTTGATCTCCAGTATTTCTATGTCTTACAATTTCCTCTCCAATATATCTATTATCACTAAAACTTGAATTCAACTGATCTATGCATTTCTCATTAGGATTTGAGCAACCAATCAAACTTAATAATACCTCTAAAGTCTCAAAATCCAAATTCGATGGAAATGAACCATTCAAACTCAATACTCTGGATGCTTTGTGTTCATATATATGCTGAAGATTCTCTAATCTTGACTTACAAATCTCCATTCTTTTTTTTGTATTCCCACAAGAATCATTAATTAAAACTTTTAACAAATATTCTCTCATTATTATAGGACTTATATCATTTTTTATCGAAAATTCATCATTATTAAGTATCTTCTCAGAAAGAAAAGTGAGTATTCCAAATATATATCTTTCCAATACTAAGTCAAAGTCTGAAGGAATACTTTCTATTAATAATAAACGAATCTTTGTCATAAAACCATAAATCACTCTACGAAGTGGGCATTCACCAAGATTATTAGGAAATACTTGATCTTTTTGAGAAAGGCAATCATATACAAAGCTACTCCTCTCCATATTTGGAATATTAACCAAAGAAGTTGCTCCATATAGAATGAAAACAATATTCCAAAGTAATCTTACCAATCCAAAAATCAAACAACTATGAAAAGATAAAATATCTCTATCCATTGGAATAAGAGTCTTACCATCCTTAGAATAATCTTTATTTTCAACAAAACTCCCATCTACAGAATTTGTATCATTACTTGTCATTCTTGAGTCACTTGTATCTGTTTCACCAAGTAAAAGCAAAGTAGTCCAAAAAAATGTGATCTCTTTTGAGATTATGTAATCCAGAGAATAACCTAAAAAGCTTTCTAAGATTTGTATTGAAAGACCATTTCTATATATACATTCTAAAGCCTCAGTTATTTCCGGAGTTTCCAACGTTGAAACCAATCTTTCAAGCTGTAATTTGCTTTCTGGAGATTTTGGAACTGATTGGAATCCATTAAAAATATTATCCTGATAAGTCTCAACTTTTTCATAAACCTTTGAATTATACAAATATTCATCTAATACTTTATTAATGTCACTTACAAAGTTTTTCGCTGAAATACTAACCATAGCCCATGCCTCCAAAACTTGCTCAGAAAGTTCAGAAAGATTATCTGGTGTAGTAGACTCACAAAGGCCATCAGCAAGCAAGTTCTCTATTATCATGACTGATTAAATTATTAAACACCTTTTTTTAATTTCTTCAAGGCCTCTGGACTTTGGTCATCCCAAGTTGATTTACTTACATGCCTCCAAACCCCCCACGCATACTTGGTGAGGTAGAGCCCCCCTTGCAACTTACGAGCCCGGCTTTTTTTCTTTTTTAGATAGGAAAATATAAAATCTCAAAAAAAAGCCTTGGAAATTCAAATAATAAGAAGCTCCTCCTCATATATCAGGGATGCCAAAGAGAACTAAGGCTTTAAATAGAGACCCTGAGGGGTTTGCAATCCCGGAGAAGCTACGTAATACTCCCAGCCCAGATGCAGATCCAAATCACAAAGAAAACTGGACAATTTCAAATTACCAGTTATCAAAACGGAACTTCTCAAAGACTCAACTTCAAACCAGATGTAGACTTTTCAAAACAATAAGATCTGCTGTAGAAAATCCAAAACAGTCAAAAACAATCACCAATTCAGTGTTCAACCAAATAAGAAAAGGACTATTAGAACGCCCAAATCACTCATCATTCACCTCAAGTCTTAAGGAAATTATAAGACTGATTCTGGAAGGTGGTGGAATCCCAAGCGTGTTTTTGCAATCAATTTCAGATTGGACAGGATCAGATTCTGCTGAGAAATGTCTTGAAAACTTAATTATTGATCTTCAAGATAATAATACTTCTATACTCCAATATTACCCAATTAGGCCCAAGAAACCTTCTGATCTTTACTTTTGTGAGATATTTACTGATTTCTTTCTTGGAATTGGTGATGTATTATGCAAAAGTATAGTGAAAGATATAAATCTTGAATCAATTGCAATTACATGTAAATGGATTAAATCCACAGCAAATGCATCAATCAGACCTCTAAGACATTCAGGATGTGTTGCTCTGAATGGAATCTTAAGAAGCCTAATATTAACAAAGCTTGAACTGTTAGAGAAGCTTTCTAGATTTAAGATCCAGTTTGAAAATGAGTCACCAGGTACTGGAGCTAAGGAGAGTCTGGAAGAAGAGCTTTCCAAAACTAGCAAATTATGTGAAAGGCTTGATTCAATTATTAAAGATATTGTCTTTGATTCTTGGAAATCAAGAGTACAAGATGTGAGTCCAGAAATACGCAATAACTGTCTTTGTACTCTTTCTGAAAGCATCCTACAGCCCCATATGGCCAGTATAGTTTGTGAAGCTGAAATTCCCTCAATGCTTATTAGTCTCCTTCCAGAAGAACTGAATTCAAATCGTATCCAAATTCTCCGTTCAATTTTGATTTGCATTGAGACTAAGGACATTCTTAATAAGTGTAGCGTAATTTTGACAGATAGTCCTTTTCTAAGAAGTCTCAGAAATTTGGTAGCACTTGCCTCAAAGCTTCCTTCAGATCCTGAAGTATTATCATGTGGAGAACTGGCAATTAGAGTTTTAATAGGTCTTCTTAAAAACGAACTTCTTCAAGAGGAGTTTGTTGATGAGATTGTAGATTTACTTTGGCTTGGACCATCATCACCGGCGATTAGTTCCCTTCTTGCTGAGTTTGTAGACTCTGCTCTTTTTGAAGGTGGAATTTCCCATGAAAATATTGAGGCACGAGAACTCATTGAGCTTGCATGTCACCAAATTGAAAACAAAAAGGTTAAAAGTTTGATAAATTTGGAAGAACTTAAAACTCTTGAACCAGGCAGAATCAGATCAGATCTTCAAACTTTCCTGGAGTTTATTCATGAATTTGGAAGAGATTTGGTAGTCCTTACTCATAGATGTGTTAATGCTTTTTGGTCCAAAGCTCCTTGTGTTAGAGATTCAAAATTCCTTGTAGAAATGCTTCTAGCAACAGAATGCTCGTCAAGCTCGCAACTTGAGCCTTTAGGTGAGGAAATGAGGAAAGTTTTGTTATTAGTTTTACATGCAAATGTTTCTCGAATTGAAGATTTGTTATTCATAGAACCTGAAGGTACTTCAAGCTTATTATATTCAAAGGCTGAATCTATATTAACTAGATTCAGAGCATTTGTAGCAATTTCTGTGATTCTTGAATATATGGAACCTCTTATTCTTCTTCATGAACAGAATACTGATTATCTTACAATATTACTTTCAACATTCTCAACATGTATAAGTTTGTATTGCAAAATAATACAAGATAAGGAAAATTCAAATTTTATCCCATCTGGAATGAGACATTTCCCTATTAAAAAGCTCATTGCTCTTATTCAAAGCCATAGCGACTCAAGAGTAATTGATGGAATTTGTATGACTTTTTCTCCAATTGCCAGCTTAGATTGTAAAAATCTTCAATTTAATGAAAATTCTTTAATAGATATTCAATCTGATGTTGAATCCCTTAATAAAAAGCTCTTGGACACTTTCTTTGCGTCGGGAAGAGAGTTCCTGGCAAATACTGATGGGCTTTTGTACTCGAATGTAGCAGAAAACACGTCAAATTCAAAGAAATCGAAGAAATCTTCAAAAAAGAGTGAAAATGCACAAAATTCTGCATTAAATACGATGTGTAACTTTAGAAAAGCTTTTGGAGTTGTGAAATACCTTACTACCAGTAATATATATTTGTCAAGCCAATATAGAGATAGTTTATCAACATTGAAATCTTCGGAAATGTCCCCAGAACAGGGATCAGGTGTTCCAATAACCTTTGAAATTCTTTTTGAGGTTCTAGAAAGAACTGAAAGAATTATTCAACTGAATCTTGACCAAATTCTCTCACACCAATGTACTCAACTTTATAGTCTTACTCTCGATATGCTTACTACAGGTTATGCCCACCTTGTTCAAGATCTTTTGCAAGGAGTAGATGTTGACTCTATTGAAAATAACGAAATAGGCAATGAGGATGACCAAGTAAGTGAAAATAATTACCTTACTTTAAGTAATCTTAAAGAATCCACAATTGAAATATATAAGGCAGTTAGACATAAGTTGAGCAGCATATTGCTTGAGTCTCTGAGAAATAATATCAAACATAAATCAACAGATAACCAATGTCTCAATTTAATTAGCCTCCTTTCTTTATGTTCTTTTCTTGTAATTACGGGACTTCAGGGAACAATTGAAAACAACTTACGAGACCCAGATGCAGATTGTGAGTTAAAGTGGGCTCTCTCAGATTCTGAATTGGCATTAATTACAAAGGAATTAATTTACTGGACCTGTACAAACCGTAGTAAAAATGTGAATGAAGATTTTAAAATTTCAAGCCTTTCATCTTCTTTGATTGAAGGATTTAATGGTATTTTAAACTTTTCTGATAAAGATAAGCCATATTACTTGCTTTATCCAAGTTGTAGAATCTTTGAGCCACTGGATAATCTAAAAGATGAGGCTTTTGTCACAACTCCTGAGACTTTGGGAATTTATAAAAACAAAATCAGTGATTTTCTTAGTCATCCATTTTCTCCTGGTTGTATTCTTTCAATAATATCAATTTCATCTCAGTATAAAACCACTCTACAGGTCTTTACTCCGATCCTTATAAATTATCTGACAGATATTGAAGATGTTATGATTAATAATTATTATCTTGAAAGCCTTCATTCAAATTTAGGATCTGAAACTAGCAAAGAAAAGCTTGCTTTTGCAAATAATTTCATTGAATCTGCACTATTAAAAGAAGACCAAGAGTGTTTGGGAGTATTTACTTGTATATTAACTTGTATAATTATTTCCTATATCCAAGACAATCATGCAAGAGCTCAAAGGCTTAGTAAGAAACTATTCCCAACATTCTCTTCTAGATTTGGGTGGAGAAGAGTAGAAGAAATAATTAAATCTAACACCTCAGATTTGTCAAGGTCAATTCTTGAATGCTTGCGATTTTCTCTCTTTGGAGAGATATCTATTCCGGTATTTAGAGACATCATTTCCAGGGATGAACTCATTGAGAAAGGTATTAAAACTAAGGGAATTATTAAATTATTTTTGGACTTCCTCATGACTCAAAACGCTCCAGGAGGAGGAAAAACCGTGATTAATTCACTTTCTGCTCCCGAGATTCAAAGGATTCTGGAACAGGCTAAGTCTCTTTGTGGAATCGATGAAGACAACTCTTCTGGAGGTATTAGGCTTTCGGTAATGTTGAATAAGGAGCTACTTGATAATGATATAATGAATTTCTTGGATATTATTTCAGGCAGATCTGAGAAGAAAATTTCCAATAAAAATCAGATATCCAGCAAAAAGTCAACCAAAGATTCTGAAAATCATTCAATAAGTACCTCAATAGAAAATAGCATTGTTGATCCTTCAAAATCCAAAAATAATAGGTCAAAAAGAAAAAGACCTTCTAGAGCTTCAACATCAAAAGTTATGTACTTGGAAGATGATGATGATGACGAGGAAGATAGTATTGATTTCGATGAAGAAGATGATATAGTTGAAGATTCCAACTTATCTGAGAATGAGGCTGAGATCGAGATTTTAAATGACCAAGAATGACCTTCCATTTTTTTTATCATTAACACAATTATCAGTTCTTTAATGAATCAAGAAATTACTTTTTAATTTAAAAGTATTCCCTTAAAGCTATTAAAAAAAAAAAAATAAAGGCATTACGATTCTTCAGACTTAAATTGATGTTTATTTGATCTGGAATACATCAAACTTCGTTTCTCCACCTACAAAGTATCTCTCCATGCTTGCTTACTATTGTATCTTTGTTCCTACATCCCCAATATAAACCAAATGCTGCTGTACTATTGTCATTATGAAAGGTTTCCTTATTAATATCCCAAAGAGCTCCAGGACCAGATCCTAACAAATATGGTCGATTCAAATCTTCTATTGAAAGCTCATCTGAAAATGCAATCCTTGAAATGTTCTTGTATGCAAGATAACCTGAAATCAAAATATCATCAGTAAAGAACATATGATTGATAGTTTCTGTAGGACAATTATTCTTTAGAGTTAAAATATCCTTACTAATGAACTTTTTTTGAATAAAATATGTTCCAACTCCACTCAGGAGATCTACGCTTCTAATAACAAAATTTGCACTCTTTTGATCGTGACTTACTCTGTGAGTTCTATCTGTTCTATATGTTGGATCGCATTTATCGTGAAAAGCCTGTCCTCTTCTACCTAAAGCTGCTTCTGGAAATTTTTCGTGTATATAAATATAATCGCAAACTAGATGTCTTGAATATCTTGTATCATCATCCAATATTACCAGTCCTGAATCTTCTGGAATATTCCCAATCTCTATTGGTAATAGAAATTTTGTTGCTGGACCGTAGTCTTTTCCCCTTAAAATTCTCAGTAAAGGAAATCTATTTTTATCTTGCAAATAACCTGGAATTGGTGGATACTCTTCTCCTGTCCTTTCAAAAATGTATGGAATGGATAAAATCACTTCCTTAATCCCATAAGTCTGTTTATGTAATAAGTCCAAATACTTACCCAAGTTATCAATTCTTTTTGGGGTAGTAGTAAGTAATATATATATCGGGCCATCAAAACTATATTTACATGGAAACAACACTGAATCCAAAACAAAGCCATTCTTTGACTCTTCTTTAATAATAAATTCTTTTGCTGTCATATTCTTTTCATTTGCTTCCACATATTTGGCAATTTTATTAATTGAAGCACCAATGGTATCAAACATATCTTTGCTTTCTGACAACTTAAGTGAAATTCTGAGCATCGAGTCATTTAGCTTATCTAATTCGTCCAAGCTTTTTTGATTTGTTATATCTTTCTCTTCTAACTCGAGAAAAATTCTCTGTTTTCCATTCTCAAGGTTTCTGCTTGAATTTATTAACATATAAAAAGTTCCTCCCATGAATATTAATATTGACAATCCAAAGGCAAGTAATTGGAACTTTACTGCTTTACCACTTGTTAAATCATTATGTAGGTTCATACTCGAATACTTAGATTCAATTCTAATCTAATAACTAATTTTATTCCAAAAAAAAAATTATATATATATGTTTTATTCAAGAAATTATAGAATTAATTAATCATCCTTAATAACTAGTCAATATTTAGTAAATAAACTCATATACCGGTGTTTACATGCAATTTTACATGCAAGTCATGTAACATAAACAAGCTTCCACGTACTAAATACTTATTCAATTGACTTCTTCCATTTTTTTTATTAAAATTAAATAAACAAATTAAAAAAGATGTTTTAAATAATTTCATGTTCTTTTTGAATTAATTATTCTCTTCTGGTTGAATTTGTACTCAAAACGTGCCAAAATAATGGAAATTAATGCAAATAAAGCACAATAAACAAGTTGAGGAAGAGTTACTCTCTGTAAAATAGATTAAAATTAATAGTTTAATTAGAAATTCTTTAAAAAAAAAACTCAAATCCTTTTTCCTAACTCACCTTTAAGTTTGAATCGTTAAAATACTTTTCGAAACCTTGGACTGGAGAGTAAACTATAAGTTAAGATAAATTAATATAAATAATCTATTTTTAACTAAAAATAACCAAATAACTTACCTGACAATCCTATTGTAATTCCCAATAGAAGTTCTATACCTGTATTTAATGAATAAGTCGCAACTCTTCTGTCAAAATGGGTATAAATTGCAGAAATTGTACTAAAAAAAAGTATAAATATTTTATTATTAAATGTCTTAATATTATTAAACTTACAGTAATAGAGATAATAATGAACCAGGGTAGTTCCTGAATATGAAATTTACAAAAATATATAGTGCATGCACCCCAATCATTCCCACAAATAGTTCTCTTAAGAAAACAACATAGTTCGGAGTCATTGGCTCAGAGTTCTCCTCTAATTTTACTTCCATTGCTTTAGTTGAATTTTCTGAGATTTTTGTAAATTATTTTAACCCCACATACGTATGCACGGAATTTAACTTACCCACAACCTCGCCAGATCTTTCTGATGAAGTTTCCAAAGGTCTCATTTCTTGGCTTTGCATTTCAATAGTATTCTTTCACAAACACTATTAATTTGTAGAATTTTTAAAATATTAAATTTTATTTATTTAAAATTTTTTTAAAATTTTTTTTATTTTATTTTTTTTTTCCTTATTAATTGGGGGCGTCCACATTAATTCGAAAAAATAATATTTAAAGATTACATGTACGCGTTACTAAAAGGTATCATAATATGACACGTAATACAAAAATTAATTTAATTAAAAAAAAATATTTCAAAAGAAACAAAATATTTTAAAGCATTGAACTGGAAGTATTTCTAGAATATAGAAATAATATTTTTGAAAAATAAGAGTAATTGAACAAAGTGTAGATGATATTTCTAAACTTCAAGAAAAGAGTGTTTGAGTTAAATATTGATTCAGAAAGGAATAAAATTATACTGAAAAGGTTATAAAAGTGACAGTGGCAAGAGATATTATTTTTCCTAAAAAGATTTAAATTTTTTTTTTTCTTAAAAAAAAAATCATTTTTTTCTTCCAAAAAATATTAGAAAATGAAATTGTCATGCAATTTTCTAATTTTATTAGAATTTGCATGCATGCTAATAATTACCGGTGGAATAATAATTTACCTGTACATCCAAGAATTTCCTAGCAATAATAATCCAAGGAGTTTCTTCCTGGAAAACTATCCTCAGTTTGACTATTTGGACTGCAATTTGAATTTTGATGGAAATTTGGATCAAATAAACTTGCAAAATATAACAAAACAAAATAGAGATAATACCACAGAAATATGTTTAAGTGATGAACAAATCCGAATTTTCAACCTAACCAAAAATTTAAGGCCTAGACTAAATACAAACTATTCAGGATATATGGGACCATGGATAGAAGATGGAGTCTTTTGCAATTGGATTACACAGTATTCAACAAAACAAATCAAAGTATGTAATGAATCTGAACCTATTCCTCCAGTTTACATCCCAATATTTTGGACTTCAATTCATAGAAATAAGGTTGAGCTTGATTTAAAGAAAGAATGGAAAAAAGAAGCTCAGGATGTATTAAATTCACTTAAAAATGAAACAATGTATTTTACTGTACTACAGGTAAGCTTTAAAATATTTGGTATTATTCCAAATATTCAATCATTTTTATAACTCTAACTCAATATAGGATGCAGAAGGATTTAAAAAGTCTAAATTGAAATTTATGTCCATGTCAAATCTAATAGTATTCAATGCTGGAGGAGCAACCACTGGATTTAAACAAGTTCCTATACCATTAATTAAAGGCGAACTTCAATATGAAGGACTTAAAGCAAAAAAGGATATTTGGGTATCTTCAACTATTGTTAAAAAACACTTCCCTGTTAGGAAAAAATTATTTGAGACTTTTTCATATTATAATGTGACTGATGAAATGTTGGATAAAATTACCCCCTTTAAGGTTTTAGAAAATGTAACAAACCAATTTATTCACTATCAAGGAGATCAGTTCAAACAAGTAATTCAACGTTCAACTTTTCATTTATGTCCTAGAGGGTTCGGAAGAACTTCTTTTCGACTATATGAATCAGTTCAATTAGGAACTATTCCAATATATATTTGGGACGATGTAAATTGGATTCCATATGGGAATTTAATGGAGAGACTTGGAATAGTTATCCATATCTCTCAGATTGAAGATTTATTCGATATTTTAAACTCACTCAGTGAAGATGAATTAAAATTCAAATTTGAACAGATTAAGAAATTCAAACATTGGTTTACTTATCTGGGAATCACAAACTATATATTAAAAGTAATTAAAAGACTTCCTCCCGATATTATTTTAAAACAAAATATAGAAAGTAAGTATTTAGCATTATATTAAGAATTTAGATATTAGTATATAGAAAATAGAATCCGTCATTCTAAATATCAGTAATCTATTATACATTCTACAGTATGTATCATCGTCTTTGTAAGGACTGATGGTCTGAAGTTCCTACAAATCCCTAAGCTCTTTAAAAGTTCAACAGATCTTTCTATACTTTGTTGATAGATTTCTTTTCTGATTCTACGAGTCCTGTGAGGTTCGGGTAATGTTTCAGCTAATTGAGCAGCAACTTTTGTAGATTCCCAAAAGTCTGATTGGGTTTGTAGATTATGTTTGATATTGACAACTTTATTGCTTTTGTATGGATTTTCACTTGATGCACCAGCAAGATCTTCAATATGTAATTCAGACTTATCGCTTTGCTCGCTTCCCCAAGAATGTAAGAGAGATTTACTTTTTAAAGGAGAGCTTAAATTGCTATAGTCGGATTGGTAGTCAAGCTCCTTATTTTTTTGTTTCTTCATATCAGATATTTCCTTCCTCAATAGCTTTTCTCTGAGTCTTCTTTTTGCTTCCTCAATTGGCATTGGCAACTGAAATTCATTTGGGAAAAACTCTGATTCACAGCTAAAAGGTTCTTCTTGATTATGTTGGATATGTAAATTTGTATATTCAGAGAGACAATTTTCTGAAGAGTTATATCTTGTAATAGGTTGTTGGTAAATTGAAATACTTGAAGATCCTGGTGATATTAAAGATAAATTAAATGGACTTGGGTTGGGAAGACAGTTTGAAATATCCATAGATACGGAACTTCTAGGAGGAGTACTACATAAATCCTGACTTCTATTTAAATCAAACCTCTGAGAACTGCTATTTAGATCGAATTCTGATTTATTTGAGTTGGATTCCATTTGTTTGATTGCCTTTGATGGAAAGTAATAATTCAAACATATCTGACAACTTTTTACTAAACTTTCTTTATCAAGCTGAAATGACTTATCTTCAATAATATTGATAATACATATCAATATATGGTAGGAGTACTTTGCAATGCTTCTCCTTTGAGAAAATATCTTTACTCTATTAAAGTCAAAATGAGTAACAAAACAGTTTATAAGATCACCAAATCTTTTATAAATATCAACAACTTCTAAATAAGATAAACTTTGTTTACATTCTTTTAGCTCTTTAATTTCATTAGACATATGCTTGAGAGACTTTTGTATGATAGAAGTTTCTTCAAATGAGAGAATATCTGTTGAATTCTTCCATATTGGTTCTATTCCTTTTAATTTAATTACTGGCCTAATGTGACTCATTTAAACAAAAGATTTAATTACCATCTGAAGTTTCAGATTTTATTTAAAAACATATTTATCTGTGTCAGACGAATCTTTCAGATTTTCTTTTTTCTTGAATATTTGAGGGCTTTTTTTAAAAAGCATGCAAATGGGAATCTTTTGGCGCCACGCAAGTAAGCATATTTATTATATTACAAAGATTTAATCTAATTGAGGAAAAAGAAAATATTAAAAATTAAAAAAATTTAAAAAAAAGATTTAAAATTGTTTACAAATCGAGGAATAAAGTGAGAGCAATTATTTGGGTTTAAACTTAGTATTTAATATTACTTAATGTTTAAGTTAATGTAGGGTAGTTTGAATTGATCAAAAGCTTATTAATGGAGGATAATTCTGGACTAATCAATGAGAAGGACTTTATTCTCAAAAGTCGGTTAGAGGTGAAGTTGAATGATTTGGAAAAGAGACATTTAGAGACTAAGGAGAGGGAAGCACAAACTGTTGGATTCCTCGAGAGAAAATTGAGACAAGTAGAATTAGAACATAAGACTGAGTTAAAGCTAAGAAGACAGTTAAGATATGAAGTAAATAATTTAAGAAAAAAGCTTCTAGAAACATACCAGCTATACAGTAATACATTAGAACATAATGAGCTGATGAGGAGCGAAATTGACAGGTTAAAAGGAGATAGTTTAAAAAGTAAGTGTAGACAAGTAGATTTGGCAGTTTCAAGACAGGTTGAGATTGAGATAAACGAATTATTTCAGAATGATTGCTACTTTAATAATGAAAATAGTAGATTCGAAAAAAAGAACAGGTTAAATTTGAGAGGTTTGAATGAATTTGACTTGAAAGAAAGTAGGCTTTCCATGAGTTTTGATGCAAGAAATGGAAGGCATTCTTTTAATAGAGGCTTACCTTCAAGAAAGAATTCATTTTTTGGTATTAACAGGACAGCTGAGAGGATCAAGATCCCAAGTGATGGTAGGACTCTGGGGAAAGCCATTTCAGGTAACGAAAGCTCTAAGGATTTAAATCTAAAATCAGAAAGAGCAAAAGATTGGTTAAATCAGATTGAGGAACTTTATAAACCTTTAGAGTACCCGAAACTTTGTAATAGAATGTACAAGAATGAGTTAGACTCGTTCTCTGGTATTGGGATAGTTGATAACTCTCTAAACATGGGAGAAGATTCATTGTCAGATGAAGAATATTACTCAGGGGAATACGATGTATCAGAGAATACTGAAGATGTTATTACAAACACAGGATTTATAATAGACCAAATAAATCAACAAGATAAGGAGCTTTCAACACTTTTAAACAAAACTTTCATTAGTGCAAACAAAAATAGAACTGCCTCAAAAAACAAGTTGAGGAATTCGAGAAGCAATAGAAAGTAAAATGACATTGATAGTAGTAACGATAGCTAAGCTATTTCCTCTAATCTATATGCAAAAACCGCTTTCCCTAAGTGCTCTAACATGTCCATTTTCGCAGTTATTATTTGTTATATAACTGGGCTGAAACTGGCTGTGGAAATCCTGTAAAATAGGAACACTTTGATTCCTTGGCCCATACACCAGTGGACTAGATGGTAGATGATGCTCCTGGCAACGATTTTGAAATATGAGTGGTGTTGATGTTGCAGGCATCTTTGTAACTTTTGGCTTATAAATACTAAAATGAAGTGGCGGGTAATATTTGGGCGGGTAATCTGTATGTTGTTTGATTTTCAAGGCAGCAGTGGGAAACCTGGGAGGGTCTGGAATAAGGTCGGGATCAGCAATAGATGATTCTGATTTTTTACTTGCTTGTTCTAGGTATGATATGGGTAGATCTCTGATGTATGAGTAGGAATCAATAAATTCAATGGGGTCCTCATCCAGAATAATGTTAACAATTCCTTGCTGGATCTTTTTTCCGACAGTAGAAAGTACCCTAGGCTTGATTTGAGCATTAATTTCTTTTATATGTATTTGAAATGTTCCGTTTGTAGGAGAGTAAGTAATCTTTATTGAATCTAAAGTTCCATTATATATTTGAATGGGAATACCTTTTTCTTCGAATTGTTTATTGATACTCTGTGAGTTTGCCCTAACATGGTCAACTTGTAGTCCTTGGTTGATGTCCCACTTAAGATCCTCAAGCTGCAAGAACTTTTTAAGATATATGTTAATTATATTTCTGATTATCTCCATTAAGAGCTATCTTTAAGAAAGCACCTAGAATAGTTTATAACACTAATTTACTTGCTTTGGCTTTTTTTTAGATCTTGCATTCAACTTTTCTTTTTTGGATATGGAGCTTTCAAATATCAATTAAAGTTTCTAGTAATTAAAACAGATATTTATAATTGTTTAGCTCTTCTTACCTTAATTCTTGTAAGAGTTTGATTTTTAATGAACAATTGAGTTAAATAATTTCAAAATATTTATTTTTTAAACATTAAAAGGAAATGGCGCGAAATATTTGCAAGATTCTCTAAACCATAAAGATTATAAATTAATAAATTAATATTCACTAATTATATTTCTTAGATAAATGTAGATTTAGGGATTTAACATAATTTGTCTGAAATTACTTATTTTTGGAGGATGAACTATATTTGACAGTACATTATTGACTATTTTTCGGAGTAGTTCCTTTGTTGAACTAGTAAACTAGGCCTTCTAGGAGCCTTTAGATTAAGTATAGATTGAATACTGTTTCTAGAAACAGAAACGTTTGAATTATTATGATTAGTTTCTTCAAGATTTGAAGGGTTCGTCTCAGTGCCTTTATTTAGTAATTCCTGCTTGTCACCCGAAATGGATGATCTCGTACTATTGGCTTGAATATTTTCATTGTTTGAATTCAAGAAATTCTGCCTTTGAGAAATCTGGATTCCGCCAGAATCTCTTAATCTGAGATTTTCAAGCATTAGTCGAGTGTTATCCCTCTTGAGTTGATCAATTTCCTCGGTAATACGCTTATGAAGAATTTCAACTTCGACTTTGGCCCAATCTCTCTGCCTAATGTCTTTTTTAAGTTGTTCACGTTCTTTCCTGAGGCTTTGTACCTGATCAAATAGAGTTTCAATTTCTGCATTATTATGACTTGAATTTGTATAAGTGACAGATTTCCCACTTTTAAGTTGATCTAATTCGCAACCTAATTCTTCAACTTTACCTTCAAGTTCTTTGCAATGCTTAATAACAGCTTCAATCGAAGAAATTTTGTCGCTATCAATGGAATCGCCAACAATTCCAGATCTAGTTTTCTTTTGATTCTTGTACATATCACTGAGTACATTATCGAGCTCCTTTTTTAGTGAGTGAGCATCTTGTTCGAACTTCTGGTGCAACTTCTTTTCATGGTAATATTCTTCAAGGATTTTTTCCTGCTCAGCTTTTAGAGAATCAAATTCTTTTTCTCTTTTCTTTATTTCTTCTTCACTCAAAACTAGTCTCTTATCGGTATCTTTGAGATCTTTAGCTGTTTTTTCAAGTTCTAATGATAAACGATGCCTCTCACTGGAAATAGAAACTAATTTTTCCTCGAGACTCTTAATTATTTTGTTTAGAGACTCTATTTCTATACTATCCTTTTCTCCTTGTATATTTTCTCCTCTTAGCTTCCTCAACTCTTCATTCTTTTCTCTAAGCCTCTCCTCGTAATTCTCTACCAACTTTAACTGCATATTTTGCATTTCTTTTGCTTTCTCTTGGCTTTTTTTGGTAAAGTTATCAATAAATTCTGATTGTTTCTTTTCTTGGATTTCAATTACTTTTCTTAGCTCAGAATTCTCTCCCTGAAGTCTAATTACCCAATTTGAGTACTCTTCTTCCAACTCATCTAGTTCCCTTTGCTTATCCATAAGTTTTGACTCTATTAGTGCTTCCACGTCAAGTTTGTTATCTTTGAATTCATACTCGAAAATTTTTTGCTTAAGCTCGAAATTTTCCTTCTTATGTTGTTTTATTAGGTAATTCAAACATTCAACTTCATAACTAATATCAATTTCTTTGTTATCAATATCTTCTTCCTCCAGACTTTTATCCACAGGGTCGTTTTTTATCTGCTCAAAAACATCCTCAACTATTTGGGTATCTTTGATTAATTCTTTATCAAACTCAAATGGTTCAATTATTGTCAGAGAAACCTCCATTCTCACCTTTTTGCTTGGCTTAACCCTAGTCAACTTCTCAATTCTACCTTTTAAATCTTTGTTTTCTGTCTTCAATGCTTTGTACTTGTCCTTATACTTGACTTGCTCCTCAATATCCATCGAAAGCAGTTCCAGTATGTTCAGACATTTCTTCAAATTCTCTCTGAATTCGTCCTCAGATTCATTTTCTAATGATCCTTCCGAAGTTATCTTTTCCCCATTCAAAATTTTATTTATGTGGCAACCAGCATTCATATACTTACGTAGCATAGCCTTTAAATATTCGTTGTATTTTTCCAAGCTTCTCACTATCTTCTGAGACTCTTTAAGCTGACTTTTTGCCGAAATTTCTCCTAAGCATGAGTCAATCTCATCTTCTTTTAGCTTCTTTATAAAAAGCTCCAAACTCTTCTGATTCTCTTTATAATCATTCAAACGGACTAGTAAATCCGTGTTTTCAACCTCCCTCCATCCCACCTCTCTATTCAACTCACAGTTCCTTAAAAATAGTTCCAAATTCTCTTGAAAAATCTCATCCTGCTGCATTTGTGTTATTTTCTTAATTTCCATGTTTTTTTTGCATGTACCCACATTGTTTTACATGCTTTTTTCATGCTAGCGGCCAATTTACATACGAATTTAGGCGGGAAACGCCTGAATGTCAAAACACCGGTATATGCCACTAAAACATGCTAAAATTTGTGGACAAAGATGAAGGTCAGAGCAGAATGTTAAAATTATGTGGTTTTGTTTGCAAAAAATCGCAAAAATATGAGATTTATTCAAATTTGAATATTTTTCAATAATTAATGGTTGAATTTGGCGGCAGAGAATGTTCAATTTATTTGTTGAAGTTTTTTTAATAAAAAAAGCAATCTATTACGTGAAATTCAGAAAGGTCATTCAAAATCACATTATCTTATAGTCTTGGAAATTAAATTTCTATTTAGAGCTTCCAACTGCCTTATTTACAGCCAATTTTATGGAAGGCCTATTCTAATCAAAACTTAACAAAAAGTAATAATATCCTTGCTTCAAAAAATCTGTTTTACAACTAATAATCAAAAAATTATTAAAAAAAAATATATAAATTAACAAATCTAACCAATAATCCGGCAAGGAGGGGCAAAAGTTTAATTTTTGTTATTTTACTGCCAAAGTTATTAGAGGGTATTTTCTATTAATTTCTGGCCCGCAGGAAAGATGGCATAAAATTACCAAACGCAAAGTAGTAGCCAATTTTAATATGTAGAGTAGAAGACTAACTTATTCAAACGTGTATGATAAAAGTTGAACCAAGTAGCCTAAAATAACAATTAATATACAATCAGTGGCCTAACTTGAATTGTATGCGTTCGAAAAACGTGTTTATTTATTAAGGAAGAATCATGGAATCGGAACCTGTAATCAACCAAGTATTGGAGGAGATAAAGCAGTCAATTATTCTAATTAATGAATCCCTTGGATCGGAAAAGTATGATATATCCTCACTTTCTAATCTATCTCTCTCTACAATCCTGGATATTTGTGATGTTAGAATTGTTGACGAGCTTCCGCCAATACAAACTAGAACCGAAGATCTATTAGTAATTCCTTATGAAAATTCCCAAGAAAACCTTTCTATATCTCAAATTCATAATAGATCATCTAGTTACATTATTGTAACCTCTCCAAACCCCGTCTCTACACAGAATGAAGCTATTGGAGGTGCGTCTTGGACCTATTATGATGACTGCGAATCCACAAGTGAAGGAAGCTTTTTAACTGAAGATGAAGACGATGATGGAACTTCTGACTCTGAGGTAGATATGAGTGATCTCGATCGAAGTTTCAAGAATAGTTCAGGCATTAATTTAGAAAAGAGTGATGATCTCTTACACAAAGGTGGCAATTGTAATAGTTTTATTGAGAAATTTGGGCGCAACCATCTCAATGACTCTTCAAATAATGAACACTTTAAAGAAGTATTCCCTATTTCTTTTAGATCCAACATTCCCTTGATTTGCGAATCATTTGTGGATAATCAAGAAAACTCTATGTCAATCCCAATTGACTCAACAAATATCCTTAAAAGACAGCTCGTAAAAGAAATTAACGAAGAAGAAAGAAACTTCAAGATGGTTAAGTACGACTCCCAACTACCAATTGGAAGAGACCAAGTTTTCTATTAGTCTTTGCCTTATATATGAGACTCGGTAGCGAATTATTAGCTATCTATTCCCATATTCGGATAGTAGCCGTTTAGAATATATTGGATGTAATGATAGGAAGGATTTCAACTATTATAGAGAAAAGAAAGAGAGAGATAAAGAGAAAGAAAGATAGCTGAGTGTCTGATATACTTATCATTTGAAAGGAGTTGAGTATCAGAGATATACTCAATATTTCCGATCCCCCGTCTTCTTGGGCCCCTCATTCGAATCGGGACCTGTATCTGGCTTTAAAGCTACCCAAGTTTCCGACTTAACCAAAGTCTAATCAACTGCTTGGACTGTCGATATTATAGGTGATAAAATCATTATGTATTAATGCTTGAATAATTCCGCCAGCATTTGGCAACATAGAAATGAAAACCTAATCAAGTTCAGATTCAATTGAGTGAAATACAAAATGACATTTTTGGAGTAAAACTTACTTTTTTTGGAGGCTTCAGATTCTGGCAAGCCATAATTCTACATAGGAGCTCACTCTGGCTACTCAAGACTTTTCTTGACTCAGGCTCATCACTGTTCACTAGGCAACCTCCTAATAAGAAATCCTTGAGATCCTGTTGAGCATTTCCGACACAACAGTTTTTGCATGTCTCGATTGTAAACATATGAGCGTCATTTCCAGAGTCTCCGCATACCAGAAACCTTTCCAAAGGGATAGAATTTCCTAGAATCTCATCTTGGAGAAATATTATAGATAAGTGCTTTCCACCTTTATCAGGAAGCACATCTAAATATTTCCATGCTCCTTGTCCGCTAATGGCGAACCTATAGCTTTTTTTGTTTATTTGTATTTCCTCATACACTTTCAAAGCATATTCTGTTTTGATGGATACTGATAGACGAAATGGATCATGAAAGTTGTTTCCATTAATGTAATATTCTAGACCGATCTTGTTCAGATTTTCTTGAATTTCTTTTTTCAATTCATCTCTGTTGAATGTTTTTCTTATGATTTCCAACCACTTATCCACAGGCCAAGCAAATAACCTGCTTTTGCACCATCTTGGGAACATGGGATTCACATCTTTGGTCACTTTCTCCTCGTCTCCCTCCTTGGTTTCAACACGCTCCCCCATGTCCTGGAATCTCAACAAGGAAAATAATTCCTCTTTTGTTACATTCCTTCCTATAGTATTGGATAACCTTTGACAAAATGTCTCAAGATTCATTTCTTTATTTGGAAATTCATATATTTCTGTTCCTACCCCGCAAATTGCATAGTCAGGTCTAAGAAGATTGAATTGCTTTGCTGCAAGGAGGAAATCTTTGAGGTTCCTACCAGTTGAGTAGATTAATTTGGAATTATTGAACATATGCTGTCTAATCCAAATCTCATTGAACATCTTCAAATACTCGTCATGTCCTATCAAAGTTCCATCCAAGTCTGTTACAATTGCAATTGGAGGTCTTGAAACTATATGGCTTAAGTTTCCATCCTTTAGACAAAATTTTAGACCTTTTTTGGCATCTTTTCCTGACTCCCTCTCTGCATCTTTGATACTAATAAAGTAATTTTTTCTACCATATGAACTAGGAGGATTGTCCCATTCTGTTTTCTCAGTATTACACAAAACAAACTCCAAAAAAGCTCTAAATAGTAGAAAGTTAACTTTTCAGACCTATTCTTCAAAAAACAACATACCTTTTTGTTTCCAACTCGATTGTATGCCAGTCCAAATTTTCTTCTAATGGTTTCATTTCTCTAAATACCCACTTCTGCTCATTATCAAAAAGGTTTTCTTGCTCATCACTGTAAAAAAAGACTCGTTCCCATGAGGAATTGTAAAACAACTGAACTCTGACCATATTTTCTTGATTAAGTAATAGCTGACCAAGCTTTCCTAAATCTAAAAATAGTAATCTAATTTACAAAACTCCAAAAATTGAATAAGTACAACTTTCAGAGTTACCCTAATTAAGACCTTGATTATTGTATATTAACCTAAACAGATGAATATGTATTCATTTTTCAACCATTTTTTTTCTTCCTTTTATTTCAGCAAATTCATGCTCGTGAACTTGCATATTATTTTGGCGCAATTGGCGCCAAGGTGCTGTGAAAAAAAACTAATAGAAAATGACTCTACTTAAAAGAGAAAATGGACTATGAAAACAGAGGAGGCCACAAAACGGGTAGTGGAGCTCTGGCGAGCTCCCAGGATATTGCAATTGAGAGGAGAGAGAGACTTAGGAGGCTTGCTCTAGAGTCCATAGATCTTTCTAAGGATCCTTACTATATGAAGAACCACCTTGGACAAGTTGAATGCAGACTTTGTTCTACAATTCACACAAATGAGGGATCATATTTGTCTCATACTCAAGGAAGGAAACACCAAACAAATCTGGCATATAGAGCATCCAAAGAGAAAAATTTGAAGGCTGTTGTGAAACCTCAGGCTGAAAATCCAGAGCAAGCTAAGCCAAGAGCTCCAAGGATAGGACAACCAAAATATAAAGTCTCCAAGCATAGAGAAGGGTCAACTGGTACTAACTGTGTATATTGCAAATTCTATTTCCAAGAAATTCTTGAGGATCATATTCCTGGTTACAGAATCATGTCTTGTTGGGAACAAAAGGTTGAAAAACCTAACCCGAAATACCAATACTTATTTGTGGGAGCTGAACCTTATAATACTATTGGAATAAGAATTCCAAATATAGAGCTAATTAAGCAAAGAACTCAAACATATTGGGATGAACAGAGAAAAATATATCATATTCAATTATACTTATCAAGCAGTAAACAATGAGTCAAATTCTGACTCCTATCTACTTAAGATTTGAGAACCTCTTAATCCAGAGATCCTTTTTATCATATGTCTCTAAAGATGTATTTTCCTGACTACCTATAAATAATTCATTTTCTATTATAAAGTTTCTAACTTTTTCAATATTATCATTTGTTTCTCTTTTGATTATCCATAGTTCATTAATCTCATCATCTCCTGTCTCCACTGCCTGAAGAATCATTCTTTTGGAATTAGTTTTCTCTTCCATTTTATTCAACAAATCTCTAAATTCATTAAAAAGCTCTTCTCTTCTATTAGAGTCTCTGCATGAAACGTTATAAACAATACAACCATCTTTTGTTAAAGAAACAATTAGCTTCTCTATAAACCCTTTAGAAAGAAACTCTACTCCTGGACACATAAGAGAATCATTCACATTTCCAGAGTTAATATCTACAATAATATAATCCAGAGAGTCTTTAATCTCTAAATAATTGTTATTAACATAGTCCAGTGCATCTCCAATAATAACTTTGGTTTCACTTTCAGAAAATCCAAAGTAATTTTTCGCTACATTCATTACATTCTCATCAATTTCAACTGCAGAAATATGGAGTTTAGGCTTTGAATAAAACTTTCTCAATATTGAAGCTAAGATTCCTCCTCCTAAGCCTAAAATGAGAGCGTTTCTCGTTTTGTCTTGATTTTTAGTATCCAAAATAAGACTTGAAACCAATATAACTCCTACATAATAATTTGAAAACCCACTTAAATAGTCAATTTCAATTGTTTTCGAATCATTTCTTCGAATTACTACTTCAGACTGAATAAGTCTTGGGCTTGACCTGAAAATCATTTGTCTCTTCTCAATACCAGACTCTTGAATATCATAAACAAGTATTTCCTTAGAGTACTTTGAATCACAGCTATAAATACATTTTTTGTCTAGATTCTTGTCTCCGCCTACAGTTAGAATAGGAAATCTGTTAGAACCTTTTAAAGCTAAAGGAGAGATATTATTCGAAATTTCATCCAGGATTTCCTGTTCACTTACTTTCAAAGCTTCCTCTGAATCTGAATAGAATCTTGAAATCACAATTAATCTCTTACACTTGGCTTGACTACAGATTTCTTCAAACCCCTTTCTTGTAGAATAAAGCCAATCCTGCTCCTCTCCTAAAGGTACGAGAAGACCTACTGTAAGCTTTCTTTTCTTTTCTTTGCTCATTGTATCATATACAGTGATAAAAAGGCTATTCTTGGATTCCTTTATATTAAGCTGGTATTCCTTTATTTCTCCTGGCATAAAATCACCAATATATTTGTTATTCCAAAACATAGCAGAAAGCTCCTTAAGTCTTTTTGCTAAAGTCCAAATACACTGACCTTCAGCACTACAAATTTCCTCAGTCCCAGATCCTCTGAATCTAAAAAATGACTTCTCAAAATTCTGAAAATCACTTTTATTGATAATCTCAATATAATATGGAAGAAACTTTGAATCTTTAATTCCAACTAAAGGCTCAACAATAACCTCAAGACCTTTATTATATAACCCCATAGTTAAAGCTTTAGCTACATACTCCTGGCCTAGAGTAATCAAAATATACCTTCCATTTGGAGCTAAAAGATTAATGGATGAATTCAAAAAATCAGTTGATTTTTTTCTTGAAGAAAGTCCATTCTCAGATGTACTGTCTGATAAATAAGCATCCAAAAACCCTTTGTCTATAATCGTATCAAATTTTCCCAAATTTTCCGCCTTCTCAACGTAATCACCAAAGTCCTTCTCAATATCCATACAAACCCATTTTAATCCTTCCCTGGACTTATTTTTTTCTCTCATTAACTCAATAATCTGACTTGAAAAGTCAATGTTTGTAATATCTGTAAAACCTTCATCATACAATTTAGCTGGAAGAGTGGAATTTCCACATCCTACATGCAAAATCCTCTTATTGTCTAGTTCTGACCTGCCACTATTACGTAAAGATTGTATCAAAAGGTCCCTCAGAACCTCAAAGTCTCCATACCATTCAAATGCTCGGTTGCTTTCGCCTCCATACTTCTTAAAGAACTCACTCCAGTATTCACTACTTGTAAAATCTTCCACTGAATTTGGTAGTAGCTCCATTTCCTAATAATTTCCTAAGAATAATAATAATTATTGGTTTGACAAATGGCGCCAAATTAAAATTTAATTCACACATTAAAAATTAAGAAAATAAAAAAATATTCCAACTTACAAATATTAACAACAAATATATAGAATTAGTCATATTATTTTATCTAAAATAGCCTAGATTTCCTAGAAAATTTATTCATCTTTTTCCCTGAAGGGGAATGTTTTCGTTGATAACTATGTAGAATAGCTTCTCCACGTTTGAAAGCATCCGAGGATAAAAGAGTGTCTAATAATGACATTCCTGAAGAACTTGGTTTCTTTGAGCATAGGCCTCTTTTGGGTTCTTTGTCCTCATCTTGTCCATTCAACTCTTCCCTTGAGTAGTCGAGCTGTTTGTCCAAATCTTCTTTATACATTTTGTTTTTTGTCACATAAAGCTCTTGTTCCAATTCTTCATGTGAAACTGGAACATCTCCCCATACATACTCCCAAAGGGATTGTTCTGGAAGAATAGATGACTCCATTTCACCATATTTTTTTTCTGGGATATCGATTTCTTGATTTGGAGGTTCTGGCTCTTCTTCAGAATGAATTTCCATTTCATCTTCTATCATCTTTAGGAGCTCTAAAATATGGCATGAAATATCTTGGTCTTCTATTAAATTAGAGTTGGAAGTTTTGAATTTGTTTACGTATTTTCCAGAATGCCATAGCCATAATTTATCTAAGAATAACTTTGATTCAACTTTAACTATCTCCTTGTTACTATTGGAATTCAAGAGTTCAGAAATAAGCTTAATAGCACCATAATATTTTGAGATGCTTAATTTCTCCTTTTGAATAGAAATCACCTTGTAAATCAGTATTATAACAGATTTTAGAAAAATTGTAAGAGTACTTGGGTCTATATTATTAATTGGAGATAAATCTCCACATAATATAAATGGAATAAAACCTCGGTTCATGTTTAGTAAAGAGTCAATGAGAAAGCATAAATCTTCAAAAGAACTATCTTGGATATTTTCGCTTAAAATGGCATTTATTATAACTGAAACAAATTTACAAAGAGAAAATACAACATGACAATATAAACCGAACAAATTTCTTAAAGTAAGATGTGAATGTTTCTGAGAATCACCTCCAAAACTTCTTTTAAATCCTGATCTTTTATTTGAATGAAGAATTTCTTGGGAGCTTAAGTTCTGATCAGATTTTTCAATACTCCAATGAGCAACAAAGTCGTGAAGAAACTGCATTAAATATTTAATACAAGGTGTGTAAAATTTAAAGTTGCAAACTATTTGGTAGTTTGTTACAAAGAATACAATGTAATCTACTGAGGATTCTCTGATGATAAGTGTCTCATGGGGATTGAACAACTTCTTAAAGATAATTTGAAGGAATTTCTCGCACCAAGAATCGCAATGACAAACCAAATATATAGGAATATAATTAACGAATTGACAACTTTCTATTGCAAGAATTTGAGTTTCAAATATATTCAAAATTGTGCTTTCAAGATCAACAAATTGTTTGTATAACAACTCCTCTTTCTTTCCATATCCTGAAACAACAATATCTTCTACTGCAGAAGATTCCAAATCACTACTTGAGAGAATATTTGAAACATTGCTGGGAACTTTCAAGTTTTTGGTTTGAGTAGAATATGAAGTTTCAGTAGAGTTTACAAAGATTTTAGTATATTGGAAACCATTTTCATATACTTCAGAAATAAAATCAAATAGTCCTTTCATAACATTATCAATAACCTGAGCATTTCTATCAATATCTTCCTCTGTAAACCTTTGAGAAAATTGAGCTTTTAGACCATCCAAATCTTGTATATAAGACTTTGCAGAGTTAATGTCTGCATATTCTCCTCTCCTGATCTTAATTGCAACTGTCTGAAGTTCTTCTTGTCTCCATTTTTCGAACCTTTCTTTAGTATAGTTATTTGGATTTTTGGAATGAATCTCAGACTCTAAAGAGATGAGTTTATTAATGAGAAATCTGAGTAAAATACTCATTGTTGAAGGAATTAGTTTAATTCCATGAAATAATAGCTTTGAGTACAAAATATAAGAATCCAAAGAATTTCTAAAAGCTATTGGATAAATATCCTGCATAGTAGTAATAAATAACTTAATATCACTAGGAACAATGTTAACAATAGCTTGCATTAAGTTAATAATCCTTTTTCCTGCCTTTTCCCATTTTGTAGTAATATTGTCAACAGATGACACATAACTAATTGGAATAAGTTGTTGTTCATTATCAGATTCATCCTGTTTAGAGGATTTTCCATGTTTCTTCTTGATAGCAAAAGTCCTGCATCCATTAAAGTCAGTATTGGGATGCTTAATAACATAAAAATCATAATCTTGGGGATATCTAGTCTCATTTTGAGGGTTAAAAAACTTATGATAGGAAAAGACAAACCTTAAAATGGAAAGATCTTTTGAATGAAAAATCTGTGAATCTATTTGAGCATTTTGGCAAATACTTTTCAACTCTTTCTTCAGACTTGACTTACAGTCAAAATATGATTCATCGGGTAGAACAATATCCTTAATATCTGGCTTTGAAGACTTAGTAGGAGCAAACAAGTTTAATGTCCCATTATCTAGAATGGTTAATTTCTTCTTTAATACATCAAACAACTTTTCATTATTGGTATTTTCTCCTCCAATTTGGTCAACAATAGTGTGGACAAGCTCTCCAAAATCTGAATCAGAGGCCCCAAAAAAGTCAAATTCACCAATTAAGCCATAAATTGAAGAGTCTTTCTGAGTTTTTTCGGGAATTTGAATCATTTTGACTTATATATGGCAAATCTAATAATTCTTACCTTCTTTTGATCTATTGATTCCCCAAGATATAGCTTCAAGTAATAGACCAGATACTTTTTCCTATTAAATAAATCAAGAGTATCATTAAACTGTAATTTACTCTCCTTAATAAATTAGGACTTCGTTTACATTTTAATATTGCTATTGACTTATGACTCCTTATGAGAACTTTGGCGCCTTTTCTTGCCATATATTTAAGGTACATGGGGAAATGTGTAAATAAAAATTAGTGAAAATGAACTCCGATAGAAAGAAAGTATTGTTAATGGGACGAGCAGGAGCAGGTAAAACTTCTATGAGGAGTATAATCTTTGCGAATTATCTTCCAAAAGATACAAGTAGATTAACAGCAACAAATAATATAGAGCATTCACACTTAAGGTTCTTTGGGAATATGGTGTTAAGTCTTTGGGATTGTGGAGGCCAAGTAAGTTTTTGAAGATTAATTACAAGGTAGTTTTTCTTATTAGCTGTTTTTTAGGATATTTTTATGGAGAATTATTTTGAGAGTCAAAGAGAACATATATTTAGAAGCACAGAAGTATTAATTTATGTATTAGAAGTTCGAAAGGACTACTCTTCCAAGCACGCAACAAAAGACATTGAACAAGATTTTGCTTATTTTAAAAGCACAGTGGAGAATTTGAAGCTTCTTTCACCTAAATCCCATTTATTTTGTTTAGTTCACAAGATGGATAAGCTTTCAGCAATAGAGAGGGAATCTGCTATAAACTATTATGAAAGAGAAATAGGAAGGGTTGCATCTAACATGAATTACAGAGTTTTTCCAACAACGATTTGGGATGAAACTCTTTTTGCAGCTTGGAGCGAAATTGTATATGCATTGATACCAAATGTAGGACTCTTGGAGAAAAATCTCAAGATTTTAGCGGAATCTTGTAATGCTGTGGAATTAGTTCTCTTCGAGAAGTCTACATTTCTTGTGATTTCCCATGCTGAGAATTCGAATACTTTAGATTCAAAGCATCACAGATCACGTTTTGAAAGAATTTCCAATATTTGTAAGCAATTTAAGCTAACTTGCGCAAAGTCACAGACCAATTTTGTTGGTATAAACTTGGAAACCCCTAATTTCTCTAGTATAATCAAAAGATTCACTCAAAATTCATATATATTAGTAGTAATCAACGATAAAAGTAAGTTAATAAATAACCAAGTTACTATAAAATATCATCTAATTAATGTTAAATTAGGCGTAACCTCTGCATCTGCCTTATATAATATAGAACATGCCAGAGATCACTTTGAAACTATTATTGCTTCTCATTTAAACAGTGAAATTAACAAGTGATTAGGTTGACTAGCATTGGTAGAATCTCCAAACGGTTAATGCTTTGTATTTATTTTCTAACCTTTTTTTGGATATCAGCTTTAACTAAACTTTTGCTAAGTTCAGAGACAAGTGTATTTGAGTCTTTTTCATTCTTTATTACGACTCTCGACTTCCTCTTTTTTCCATCTGTTGCCCTAACCAAGTGATAATGTTTATCCGTGTTATCCTTGGTCTTTTCCTCCTCAATTGCTTTGCGTTTTTTCTTGCATCCCTTAATTTCAGGATAATCTAAAGTGATAAATGAATTTATAAGTTAACTTTATCGCTTAAAGCTAAAAATGTTAACAACTTACATCTCTTTATTGTGATCCTTACAGGTTTCTTATTCTTCTCATCTCTGAGAATTGAGTTCAATTCATTAATGAACCCACTCACATCAAACTCTTTCATTTTGCCATATAATTCTTATTTATATTTTTCTTAGTTTCGGCCCTAATAATATTTTTCGAATTTCCTCCTTAGTCATTTTTGAGTTGGCGCCAAAAATTATGCACTAATTTTTTTTGTTATTAAGAAAGAAAAAGGGTAATAAAAGAGATAATTGAAGGAATTATAACATTTTTATAAGAAAATAATCACACAGAAAGTTGTATTTGCAATCTGTAGATTTTATGTTGAAATTTGAAGTTTCAGAAAGATGGAAACTATAAAATAAATATTCAAAATTAATATGTCAATTATTAAGAATTTTATCATTCCATAACAATCTAAATAGAAAATATTTAAAATAATTATTTATTCCCGTTTCGAAATCAAAAATTTATTAAATCAAAACTGAAAAAAAAAAATCTCACCTTCCCGCCTAAATTAATAAAGAGTCATGTTGTGGGATTATTAATTGTAGCTGGGATTGTTGGACAAATCTTATCTCAGAAACAGAAAAAGCTCAACATGTCTGAGAACTCAGCAAAAGAGAGATATTTGGACTTGATTTGGTAAGTTAGGTTGTATTATGAATGTTACAATCTCAATTAAAAAGAAGTTCAAACTAATTACCTTTATATTATAGTGTGGATGGCGTGAAATTTCAACTAAAACCAGTCTTGGCTGAATATATTACTAATATTAAAGATGAGTTATTTGAAGCGGGAAGCATGAAATTTAACTACATTAACTCAAGTCAAATGAAGAAGGTTATTGAGTATTTAGAGTACAAACATCAATATTCATCTAAACAGAAAGAGCCACGGGAATTTCAGATTGAGGATTCGCAAGCAATAGACCTACTCATTATTGCAGACAAACTCGGAATCTGATTCATTTTTGTAATTCCTTTTCAAATAAGTCGATTAGTGTTTTGTGTTTAAAGCTAGTAATCCCTTTGAATTTGGATTATAAAAGTATGTAATTGTTAAGTGATTCTAAATTTACAATTGTTTACTATTTCCTCATTCATTACATCTAAATTTATTTTATTTTTTTCATTAATTAGAAATTCACAATTTTTTTTTTTATTAACAAATTTCCCGCCACAATGTAAATTGAGGGTGTGTAGGTTGAATTCTGAATTTTAATCACACTTGGACGGCATGTAGCCGAAAGTCAAGTTTTACATGAATGTTAGAAAATAAAGATTTATTTTATTAGGAAAAAAAAAGGTTAGGATTTCAAAGGAGGAAAGTAGGAAAAATAATAGGTTTGGCCAATGTTTTAAAGGTTCGGATAATAGGAGGTAAAGTTTGACTGAACAGTGTTTTAAGGGGAACTTACCTAGAAACTCTGTAAAGTATTATTAGAGAGCCACCTCAAAAAACAACTGGGCTATATTAATTATTTCTATAAAATCAAAGGCTACCTCCTCATTGAAGAATTGTAGTAGCATTATGGGAGAAAACGAGAATTTAGGAAATATAGAAAATGTATCCGGAACTTCAGGAACAACAGGTAATGAGCATGGTTCAGGTTCTGGAGTCCATGTATATTGCAGAGTTAGACCTCCAAATGAAGCAGAAAAGACCCATGGAAATGGCTTGCTGTGTGTAAATGTGAGATCTGAACAATGTATAGAGATTAGCTCATCAGAATCAAAAAGTGATAGTGAAACAAAAGAAAGGACTTTCTATTTAGATCATATTTTTCCTATGGATACTAATCAAAGTTATGTTTATAAGACTGCTGCAAAACCAATTGTAGATCAACTATTTAAAGGTATTAATGGAACAGTTTTAGCTTATGGACAGACTTCTAGTGGTAAGACATTTACAATGGAAGGTATAATTGGAGACAATGAGAAGATGGGAGTTATTCCTCGTATGGTTCATGATGTATTTGAAACCATTAGTAATGCTGAGGAACATATTGAGTTTCAACTAAAAGTTTCTATTTGCGAGGTTTATATGGAAAGAATTAGAGATCTATTAGACACAAGTGGGACAAAAAGTAATCTGAGAATACATGAAGATAAGATACATGGTATTTACGTAAAGGACTTAAGTGAATACTTTGTGACTTCTCCAGAGGAAGTTTTTGAGTTAATGGCTCTTGGACATAAGCATAGAGCTGTGGCATCTACAAATATGAATTCATATTCGTCAAGATCTCATTTGATTTTTATGTTACAACTTCAGCAAAAGAATGTATTTGATTCTAGTATTAAAGTTGGAAAACTTTTCCTTGTTGATCTTGCAGGATCGGAAAAAATTAGTAAAACTGGAGCAGAAGGATTAACTTTGGATGAAGCTAAAACCATTAACAAATCTTTAAGTTGCTTGGGAAATGTTATCAATGCTCTAACAGATAATACAAAAAACTTTATTCCTTATCGTGATTCGAAATTAACAAGAATTCTTCAGAATTCCCTTGGTGGGAACTCTCTTACAGCTTTAATTGTTACTTGTTCTCCAAGTATTGTAAATGAATCTGAGACTATTGGTACTTTAAGATTTGGAATCAGAGCTAAAATGGTTAAGAATGCTCCTAAAGTCAACCAACAATACTCTGTTGAACAATTACAAGTTCTTCTTAACTCAGCACAAAGAAAATTGGCAGAGAGAAACAATTATATTCAAACTCTCGAAGAGTTAGTTAAAAAGCTTGGAGGTGAACTTCCTGAAAATAAACCATCTGGAGATAAAGGAGGTAGTATTATACTTAATTCTTCTTTGAATATTGGAGAAAGGAAAGAGCTTCAGGAAGGAATCATTCCTGGATCTGAAAAGACCACTTTAAATATGAGAACTTTAGATAATGATGAATTGGATGAGTTGGAGGAAGCCAAACAACAACTTAAAGAAAACAGCGAAAAGATTACTCAATTAAAGCAAGAGATTTCAGAAAAAGAAAATAATCTCAAGTTAATGTCTGAAGAAAAGGAAAATTTGAATATCAAACTTTCCGATTTAATCCAAGAGTTAAGTCAAACAAAATATCAACAGCAGGACCAAGCCGAAACTGTTGAACATCTTCAACTCAAAAATAAGTCTTTAATAGGAGAACTTGAGCAATCACAGATTCATATTCACGACTTAGAAGCCAGAATTGAAGAATATAAGTCAGAGGAGTCACAAAGAAGAAATGAAGAAAAGGAAAATGAATCTAACAAAGCTTTTCAAAGTCTTTCTAGTGAAATACAACAACTTAGAGAATACTTACTTGCAATTAGAAGCAATACAGACCCAAAAGAAGATGCAGCTTGGAGCTCTGAACATAAAGCATTATTAGAAACTATTGAAGATAATGTTGCTAGAATTGCTAATTTAGAGCTCCAATTAAAGGAAAGCAATAAAGGTGCTAAAAAGTTAGATATTAATGACCAAGATACTAAAAGTATGCTTGAAAGAATGTCTCAACTAGATACAAATATGGAACAACTTGGAAAGCTTTACCAAAAGATGGTTGAACAGAATTCAAACCTAAAATCACAAAGTCAACTAAATGAGAGAAGGTTGTTGAGGAAGGAAGAAAGAATTGAACAGCTTGAAAGATCACTAATCAATGCAAAAACAAAGTATACAAAGTTACTAATGCAATGTAACTCATTAACCAAAACTATTGAAAATATCTCCAAACTAAAGCCTATTTTTGCTAAATTAGCTCCTCCTAATATTGTTAAAGGAATCCAAGGAGGAGGAGGAAAGTCCTCCCTAGTAAAGGCTTAGACATTTAAATAATTTGTTGTTCGAGTAATATTTCCAATTAGAAAAGGAAAATTACATAATGCATTAAAAAAAGTCTTATGATAATGAATTGTAATATAATAAGTTCTTTAACCTGTTTCTTGAATTGAAATATTTACTCCTCATTTTCATATTCCTCCGACTCCATTTCCAATTCTTCATCAAAGTCATAATTGACATATTTCCAGGATTTTAGGGTTTCCTTTGCAAGAATTGATGCATCAGAGTCTTTGATTTGCATATTAGTAAATGATCCCAAAACTTCTTCTTCAATTAAAGCCTGTTCAAGTTCGCTATTACTTTTTTCCTCTAAATGATAAATATCTAATTTTTGCTTATCTTTAAAATTCTCCGATTCTTCATCCTTATCTTTGCCATTAATAAGATTCTTTCCATTTTGAACCTCGTCCTCATCACTATCCAAATTATATTTAACTCTAATCTCACTGAGAATTAGTTCATTCTGATCGTTTTTTTCTGGATCCAGAGTACTATGAATTGATTCTCTTCTTCTTCCAAGAATATCATCAATTGGGATTGTTCTAGTGATGGGAACTGGAGTACCCCAACTTGTCGCAATTGAACTAAATGTAGGACACGAACTTAATCTCCCAGTTATATCAGAACGAGGAATGGATAATCTTTGACTTTGATTTCCCAACAAATTCGTTCCTCTAACTCTATTAATTGAACCAGAACGACCTGGATTTCCATTTCCAATAATTGATCCTAAAGAAGTGATAGCTGTAGATGCAGGAAGACATCTAACTCCCATGACAAACCCAGAAGCAACAAGACTTGGACTTTCCACATGGTTTTGTTCTGAACTTGGAGAAATATCAAAAGAGTTTCCTTCATCAAGATAAGTTCTATCTTCATCGTTATCATCATGTTCGAAGTTTCTTTCGGTGCTTGAATTTTCGTTAGAATAGCTAAAAGAGGGCCTGTTTACTCTACTAATATGTCCAGCATCATTTCTAAGTGTCTGATGATTGAAGGCAATGGAAGGTTGCTGGGAAATGATTTGGGATTGCTTTTCTTGCATTGCATTGATAATATTATCAATAGAAGTTCTCCATGGTGGCCTATGCTTACTTTTGTAACTATTTTTAAATAGAGGAGAATTCTCATCAAAATTCTCCCAAACCAGATCCAATTGATTTGTCTCATAAAGCTCTTCCAGAGGCTCCAAATTTTTACCAAGAAAGAAACTTTTTTCTTTCTGAGAAACAGAGTCAATAATGAGCTGGAATGTACTTTCTGTTAGACAGGAGGAGCTTAAAAAGAATGCAAAAGATGGAGACTTGTATAATATAGCATCCTCAACCATCCTACTACAGCTAGAGTCATCCAGAACTTGGTGAGACATCTCTTCCAGAAGATCTATAGAAGATTCGTAAAGTGAAGATTTGATATTTTCGGATCCTCGTCCAGCTTCTCTTCCTTTACATAAATGTGAAGTAGCAAGAATGGAAACAAAGGGAAAGGTTGGCCTTCTACAAGTTTTCTCAAAAGTCTTCAGAGGGAGTAAAACTGATTTCATGAATTTTCCATACATTTCCTTCCCTGCATTATTACTAAAGTAACCTGACCAGTCTCCTAAACAAAATTTTCTTTCAAGTCCTAATAGGGTTGAGTAAAGGTGTTCAGAGAATTCTTTATGAGATAAAACATCAAAAATATGTTCAGGTTGAACACTAATTATAATTTCTCCACTTCCAGAGTCTCTTTCAGAGTCAAATTGGTAAATTCTTTGTCCATATACCAAGTCAACACCAAAAACCATTCTTTTAGAAGAAAACATGTCATATATAGAGGAGAAAGGTTTTTTTGGGTCTTCAAGATCATTTTCCAGATTTCCAAGAGAAATAGCTGAAAGTTCAACATTTAAAAATGGTTCCCCATTAGTGTCTTTGATAATTCTGGTTTTATAGCTTACAGGATAAAGCTTCCTAAAGTTAAACAAAATCCTCATGACAATTCTCGGATCCAATGGAATAAGAGTTGAAGTATCGTTCTCTTTAGAATTATTTCTGCCCATTAATAACCAAGATAGCCACAAATCTGGGTTTGAGTTCATCCATGTTTGGTGTTCAAGCGTATTCAGTTCCTTAATGCATCCCAAAGTTGCCTTTTGGATACTTCTGTAGAAGGAAAGACCTTCTTTATTAACTAAAGAAAGTTTTTGGGATGTTTTAAAGCTGAATAAAAATTCTAGAATGAGTTTTTGAATTTCTGGGAAGTTAGAAATACAAGTTTTAGAGAACCAGCTTTGTAGTTTATTTTCAAAAAAGTGACTTTCAATTTCGTACATTTTGATTTTCTCGTAAACAAGATCTGGAGTTGAACAACTTTTAGAGATAATTCATTTCTAATCAAAATTCTTCAAGAGCAAAATCTTATTCTTTTATTTCTCTGTTCTCTAAGAAATGAGGCACTCACAGTAAAAAATGTAAATGAATTTTAGCGCACAAAAGATCAAAAAAAATTCAACATTAAATACTGCAAATTAGAAAACATTGACATTTCTAGTAAAGGAATTTCTATTTGTTAATATCGATGAAATAGTCTAAAGCCCTCGAGCTAAAAATTCTTAACCTACTTCAATTTGCTCATGAATATCAATTTCTAATAAAGTAAGAACTTCAAAGTGAAATTTAAATATATAATTTTTAGAACAAGAAATAATCGGAAATTGTTCATCGGCTATTGAATTCAGATAATATTGTGAATTTGAAAACTAATACCTGTGTTTGACTAAAATTCGAGGATGGGACAGAATTTATCAAAATCTGGAGTAGTGGTGTGGGGTTCAACCGAATATGGACAGCATGGTTCTAAAGGCGAGGAAGTAAGTCCCGGGCCACATCTAGTTGATGGACTTAGACATCTAAGCAGCATATCAAAGGTAAGCTGTGGGTCAAATTACTCAGCAGCAATAACAAATTCTGGTGATTTAATCCTATGGGGATATGGAGGATGCGGCCAACTAGGTTTTGGTAATTTAGAGGATTGTTTGGTACCTAGAGTAAATCTAAGTCTTAAAAATGTTATTCAAGTTGCTTGCTCCGATAGACATACAGCAGCAATCTTGAGTAATGGTGAGCTTTATACTTGGGGTTGTAGTAAAAATGGCAAGCTTGGGCATGGACAATTTGAGTTAAGTATTTCAAATAATGTAGTCTCCCAACCAATGAAAGTTAAAGCTTTGGAAGGAGAGAAAGTAATACAGGTTTCATGCGGAAGTTACCATACAGGGTGTTTAACTGATGATAAAAAGGCATTAACTTGGGGTCTGGGGCTCCAAGGACGATTAGGCCATGGAGATACTCAAGATATATTTACTCCAAAGCTTATAGAAAGTTTGGCAGGGCTTCCAATTAAAGAGATATCATGTGGAGGACATCACACAGCAATTTTGCTTGTTACTGGAAAGTTATATATGTTCGGAGGAGGGGCTTTTGGAAAGCTTGGCTTTGGGTCAACTGACGACGTTTTGATTCCAAGACTATTAGAAGGACCTTTGGAAGATATTCAGATAACAAAGGTTTCTTTAGGAAGTCAACACTCAGCTGCTGTCACAAAGTGTGGCAAGGTATATACTTGGGGACAAGGAGGAAGACTTGGCCACATTTTTAATGGTCCAGAACACGACTTTTTGTCCCCAAAAAGACTTTCTAACCTCGAAAAAGCGTTTATTGTGGATATCTCATGCGGTAATTCCCATTCAGTAGCTCTTTCCGATGTTGGAGATATATATACTTGGGGTATGACAAAAAATATTGGACATGGAATTCAAGGAATACATCCAAATATGCCTTCTAAACACCCAATCTTACAAAACAAGAATATTGTTCAAGTTGTTTGCAGTAGCTCGCATTCTATTGCTTTATCTGATATTGGAGCCTTGGTTCAAAAATCTTCAGAAACCCGGAAACCACAGTCTTTAGCGGAGGATCAAGAGCCTAAAAAGGCAGATCAGTCTATAGAAGAGTTCAAGACAGGTCTAGATAGCCTAATTCGCAGGAAAATTCTGCAAGGAATTAAAGATAAGCTTAAAGCAGGAGGTGATAGGGAGAAGATTGAATATCTAATGGATGAGTTGGAGAAAAGTGAGGAACAAAACGCTGTTTTAGTTAGCTTATTAGACGTTTCTGTTCGTAAATTGGAAATTCTGAGGAAAGAAAATGAAGAACTGAGGAGCAAGCTTGAGCTAACTAGGACAACCAATTAATTAGAAAAATCAAATGGTGTTGATAATCTTGTTAGTTATACCTTTCTGTTATTTATAAATTACAACTCCCTACCCCTCTAAATTTATATTTGCCCAAAATTATTCTTAATTGAACCATTGTTATCACTAATTAAACTCTTAAAAGTTTCAAGAGACCTAAAATTTTGCTTGTTCATAATTTTTTGGATAGACTTCCATTCCTGATGAACAGATTTATCTTTCCTCCTTTGTTTGTATTTATCGATATTTCTTTTTGATTTATCACGAGCCGAAGATGAATCTTCCATCTCTTTGTTTTGAGATCTAATACTTGAAGATTCTAACTCCTCATGATGAGTTTCGTAATGTGATACACCGTCAACTTCTAGGTAACATTCTGCATAAGAAGAAGAAGAATCTTCAAATTGAGGAAGTTTAAGGCTTTCAAAGCTCTTATCAGGAGCACTCATAGGACCTTTTCTTGACAACAATGAGTAGTCAATATTTCTCTTTCTATTTTTCGTCCTAGAAGCTAATCCGAAGCTTCTTTGAGCAGAATTTTGATCTTTTCTAGTTTGTATCACTTGAGATTGAATAGACGATTGAACATTAGTGTTATGCAATGCTTCTTCTTTAAAATCGTAAACATTCTCAATAAACTCATCTAAATCTGGAGTTAAAGATCTTTCTAGAGATCTAGTTCGTGTTCTTTTATGCTCTTTATGGTCAAAAATGCTCCCAACACCTTCAAAAATATCTTCTTCAGTTTCGGTATTAACCTTTGTTTCTTTATCATCACTAGGAACCGTAATTTCAGGGCTATGCACTATCTTATGAGCTGAATTTAGCCCATTTATCTCATTAACTGGGGTTCCCAAATTAATGAAAGTTCCTTCTCCTCCAGAATAATGGTATTTTAATGCTTCTTGAAGAAGCAATAGAGTCTCCTCATCTACTGAAGAGAATAGCATTCTGTTATCTTTTGTTTCAGATGATAAAGTGTTTGATTCTGTAACTACAGTTGGAACTGAGCAAGAACTCGAGCATAAGTCATAACTATAAAATATCGATAAACCTTCTTTTGCAAAATGATTAGAATCTCTCCCATACAAGTGATTATCACTTTTTAAAGCTTCAATTATTTTTTTGGAACAGTCAGAAACTCCTTCAAACCAAGTTCTACTGTCCATATTTAAATTTAATTTCTAAACGCACTTTGTTTCAAAATTTGTGGACAATATATTGCAACACACTTTTTTCTTGGATTTGGGGTTGAAGACAATCGAGGTGAATCGTTAATCAACAGCTTTTTAAATTCCTTTTGATGAGAAGAGAGTTGAACATCCCTGGCGTATCTATCAACTACTCCCAAATGAGTATTATTTAATGACTTAATTTTTGAAACACAGGCGGGCTTTCCTATTGCCCTTTCGGAAAATGATTTGGGCCCAGATATAAACTTGCTATGTGGCTCTTTGCTCTTGGGGTGAAGCTTTTCAAAATGAGTTTCACCCTCAGAGATTTTATCTAGGTAATTCCCCTCGAAAAATGATTCGGGTTCGTCTCGGTATTTATTCTTAACGGATAGGAAAAATGGCGATTTTGCGACATAGTTGTCACTTTCACTGCTAGATCCATAATTAACAGGGAACTTTTTAATTGCCTTCTTCCTTAGTAGTGCATATGATGTATGATTAAAATGACCGACCTGGTCGGTTTTTATTTTAGAGCCTCTAACAGGAAACTTACTACTTTTTTCTTTTTGTTTTGCAATGGCTCTGTAAACTTTAAGGTTCTTAATGCTCTCAGCCTCAATTATTCCAATATCCTTGTTAATTATTGGGGTTTGATGCTCTCTTCTATAAAATAAAGAGTCATAATGTAAGTCATTGTAATAAAGCAATCGAATTGGCCTACTATTTGAATAATAATTCTTAATCTGGTCAAGGAAACTTGAATGCCTTGGCTCTATCTTACAAAGTAACTTATAAACAAATTCCTTGTTCTCATAGAAAATATTTTCTGACATAGTACCAGAAAAGCCTTCTAGTCTATGCTTCTCTAATAAGCTAGCATTCAGTTTACTATTTCTGACCTTTTCAAATATATATATTGGAATACGATACAGGTCACTTAGTGCTTGAACTTCAATATTATCAGCCCAGACCCCCAGTTTTCTCTTCTCTTGAATATATTTTTCAATTGAAGAATATTCATGTACAAATCCAGAAAATGATTCCTTGTTTAAATCTACGTAATCCATGCAGGCAGATCTAATTATTTCATGGTGTTCACTCTCCCCGTAAAGCTGGCTTCCTATAGACCTAAACAAACAGTTACCATCTCCTTCAATATTTTTCACTCTCACTTCATATGGAAGCAAGCATTCCTCTCTCATCTGCTGTTTCTAGTTTTTCTCATTACAACATTTCCTTTTGACAATTCTGCTTCTTTCGACATAAAAAGAAATAAGGCGGGTGAACTTTCCATATAGGCGCCAGGCAAAAAAGATTCATATGACAAAGAAAACGACAAGAAACAGGAAAAATGACATTGACAGTGGTAATAAGGAGATAGGTTGGAGACAAAAAACCCGTAAAATGGAATCTTAAATCATTAGCCAACTGAATATCATGTTTAAATGGTCGAAAGCTAACTTCGACTTAATATAAACTTACAATATCATTGACTAGGGTCTTCAAACTCAAATATAGCAAGCAATGTGAATTCAGAGGCGGAAGAAAATTTTTGGTGCAGATGTGTCCAAGTAAGTCCGACTTGTGGAAAGTAAGTTGCTGAGAAGATTTCTCAGTGTTTTCTTTAGTGCTCTCCATATAAGGCTACTGGGGGCATACAGAGTCAAAGATGTGGAAAACTAGGGGGTTCCTGGCTACATCAGTGAATTCTTGATATTTAAATATTTTTCAATAGAATGCTTAAAAGCTCACGCAAGCAAACAGGGGGAGTACATGCAATGCCCTAAAGTCAAAGGCTAATATTTCAATTTAAGTTGGAGAAAAGGCTTTATGTTTCTTGGCAAAAGTCTGAACATTGTGAACAGGGTTGGAGCATGATTGACTATTGTGTCCATAACTCATTTAAACATCTAAATTCACTTATCTGTTTAGTTTAATTATTGAGAGTTTAAGCTTTTTTTTAATTTAATTTATTTTAAAATGTGTATACTAGTATTTCGATTAATTAAGTCTTCTTTTCTTAAAAAAACATCATTAAGATGACATCCATTCAAACGAATTCAACTTAAATGAGTTAGTGTGAGCATTATAAGTGTACCAAAGAAACGTTTGCACAATAAAGAAAACAAAAATCTATTAAGAGCCTTATTTGAACCCATATACAGTTTCGTATTTTGGTCCAAAACTACTGGTAGTTGAAATGTATTAAGTTCACCACCAGCCGTGACTCATCGATCACTCTGCTTCTGTTTTAGTTCGTTTTCTCAGATCTACAACTGCTTCTTCCAAAAATTTCTCATAAAACTATTTGCTAGGAATCGGGGATTCTTCGTTTTTCTGTTTGTCAAGTTCCCGTTGTTCCCAATTAGTTTGACATTTGGCGGTCAGAGTCGGATCTATCATAATTCTTTTCATTATGTTCATTCATAAATTCTTTTTGAAAAAAGTTGGACTCATTTTGAGGAGTCTCAATCTTTCTATGATTGTTTCTACCTCTTTCAGGATTTTCGCAAGATGATTGGTTAAGACTTGTGCTTCTGTTCCTACTCACACTACAACTTACATTTCGGCTTCCAAATTCACTCATGCTTCTGCTTCTACTACGGATACGGTCTCTGCTCCTACTTCTGCTCCTACTTCTACCTATACTCCCACTTCGACTTCTGCTTCTACCTCGGCTGTAACTTCGTGCAGAATCTCTTTGTGGATAGTTTCTTTCATAAATCTCAGATCTGTAGTTGCCTCCTTCATTTCCGTTAGAATAACTTCTACCTCTTATATTATGTGAGCGTGGATAATCTTCCCGTCTAAAATCTTCATCCCGACGATAATTATACTGTTCCTTATATCTTTCATACCCCCTAGAAGGAGGTGGTGATCTAGACCTTGAACGATACGGTGGATGCCTATTGCCACCGTATGAACGTGACCCTTCTCTGTAGTCTCTTGGAGAAGGATAACGCCTATATGGATCTGATTTGTAATGGTTGTGAGGCCCATATCTATGGCCAGATAAGTGTCTACCTCCATTCCCATGGAACGATTCATACTCTCTATGTCTCATAGACTCTGGTGACTTTCTTCCTTCCTGAGCAAAAGTTACATTTATTGTTACCCCATCCAAGGTAGCACCATCCATCTTTTCTAAAGCAGCCCTGGCATCCTCCTCTTCCACATACTCGACAAACCCAAATCCTCTTGGCCTTCTCGATCTGTAATCCAACGGTAGATAAACGTCTCGGATAGCTCCGAATCGCTCAAACTCTCTCCTCACCAGAGAGGTAGGCGTATCAAACCTCAAAGACCTAATCAAGAGAGACCTTCGTGGATCACGATTTCCTCGGACTGGGTTAGCCATATTATTCTTAAGGCCTAGTAACAAAACTTTTTCACAAAGAACCTATTTAATTCTCTAAGGTGAGGGGGCCCAAGGCATGCCGCCAAATTTAAGCCTGGAATTTGAGACGCAGATGCACTAAGATCTTTTTTTTGCAAAAAATTGACAAGTATTCAGCATGGCTGGTTTAAATTTTCGAAGAATTCTCAAATTTAATATTTAATTAAACTAAAACCTCAAATCCCGAACTACTTGATAATTTGATTGGAGTTAAACCTTTCTAATTGTAACTATTGCTTAATCAATAGTTGTGCACCTATGTTTTTGTTACTGTATGCTATGATTTTCATTCTGAGGTTCCAGAATATCATTCTTTAGTTATAAAGCGCATTCCACATATACAAATCAACGTTAATAGAAGGACTATAAACCCCAGGATTACCCACATGAAAATTGAGTTGTTTCCTTGATTTGAACTCATGGCTTCGCTATATTCTGTTTCAGGTCTGCTATAATAACGTTTCTGCCACTCTCCAATAGCTTTAGTTTCTCTCATTGACCCTTGATATCTTCCTCCTTTTTGCAGTTTTGAAATTTTTCTATCAATTCGTCTTTGAGCTGCTGGAGAAAGGAATACATAGTTTATGTTCGAAACGTCGGATGGAGGATTAACAGTACTTGCAAGGTTGAATCTTTGTTGCCTAGCCATATACTGTACCTGAGGCATATTCACTTCTTCTTTGCTGATCTTTTTGCTCTGGGAGTGATTCCGAGAGCTTTCAATTTCAGAGCTTTCAATATTGGAATTGTAATCGTCCTCACCATCATCCTTTTCACTAAAATGTTTGTCACTTTTGACTTTATTTGATAATGCCTCTGGCTCATCGTCTTCATCTTCTGATTCTACTTGAGATGTATAGTTAGACTTTTCAGATTTGTTTAAAGGAATGGATTTGTTTAGGATCTCAGATGAATCTTTAACATCGGAGTAATCAGAATCAGAGTCTTTTGCTTCACTGCTTTTAATATCAGTGTATGCACTTTCGGAATAGCTATTATAGTTTCTTCTCAATCCTAAACCTTGCGAATAATTAATATTAAAGATCAGAAGAATTAATGCAAATAGTACTTCTAATCTCATTTCACAGCTCTATATGATTTACTCATTCCAATTAAAATTTACAAATTTTGGATTTTGGTTATTCCAATTTTAACTCAAGCTGCCTCTTAAATATACATAGAATTAAATGACTTTTGTGTGTAGATACAAATTTAATTCTACATTCACACCAGAAAAAAACTCGTAAAGAAAAAATCGTTCACATACTCACTTAAAGGTTATTTTAGTTATATATTCCATTGTTTAAGAAAGAAATACCAATCTTATGAAATAAATTATGTGAATTTAAAAAGCTTTAGTAGTTTGGTGAGCCCCCATGTTTTGAAGCTCTAAAGCAATAGTTCCAGTAAAGTTTAGAAGTTTTGTAGGGAAGATAACTCATAGCTTTCAGGATTTCAGTTTATTTGATCATACATTATTTGAGGCGTGCAATCGCCCAAAATTACATTATATACTCATAAAGTAATTAATAATAAACCACACCAGAGTCTTTAAAGCAAATGATGAAAGAAATCTCTGAGTGGTATTAACTACAAAGCTAACTTAGCTAGACCAACATGAATAGTACTTAAGCATTGTATAGCAAAAGCTACAAAATCATGAAATAGAAAGAAAATAATCCATTAATTGGCGGCGCCACATTTGCTATAATGGCGCCATATGTATTAGTCGAATTTTACCTGGATAAAAGGTTAAATCTAAGAGGTATCTATAAAATTCGACTTTGTAATAAAATTTCGACAAATTTGAGCTATTTTCGTTCGAAATAAGTGTATAACAGTTTGAACGATGGTATCGTTGAGGGCTTTACTGCCGTTTATTTTTTTGGGGCTATTTCAAAGTATTTTTTTATTCTGTAGCGGAGAAGAAATTTTACAATTTTGTAAAAAACATAATATTACCCTTAGTGAGCTTGAAGATGAAGCAAAACAAGCAGGAATTAGTATTAGTACACTAATTAGCATGATGAACGCGGAATATCCTTCTCCCATTGAAGAGACTGCCAAAAGTAAAGTTGATTCTGATAGTATTAAGGATCCATATACTGATTCTCCAACAGGGAATGAAGACGTATTAGGCTTTGTTCCATCAAGTAGTGTTATATACTCTAGCGATATTCCCAGGAATACAACAATTGAGGAGCCAGCTACTAAAATTGATTCAGAGCAAAAGGTATCAGCTTCTTTGGATACAGAAACATTGAAATTGAGTGAAAACACTTTATTTGTGAATAATGCTGATACAAGGGCATCAAGCGATAAAAATTCAAAGACTTCGGAATCATGTTCTTGCTCTAAGCATAACCATTCAAGTAAGACTGGAGATTGCAGAGTTATAATTATCAACGAGTCGAAAAAGAATAGAGTTAAATGCACTAAAGATAGAAATGCTAGGAGAAGCGAGATTGGGAAGAGATATTATATTATTAATAAAAGCGGAGAAAGAGAGGAGTATAAGGTTGTTAGTCATCATCAGAAAAAAGTTAGAAAAAACAAAGATAGCAAGGCTAATAAACTTAAACGAGTTGAAGTTGTTAATAGGCACATCCAACCTGTTATTATTGCACAGCCAAGTATTGCGCCATTATATGCTCCAATGCAAGTACCACAAATGCCTGGGCATCCTGGTTATGTTACACCACCTCAGATTCCTAGATTCCCTACTCAAGGCCCACCTCAAGTTCCACCTCAGGTTCCACCTCAAGCTCCTCAAATGCCCCCTCAAACTAGAGATAATGGCGATTTTGAGTACATGAATAAAAACTACAATGGATCAGATAATAAGAATTCATTCATCGGCCCATTGACTATCTCAGTCATTGTTATTATCCTTATAATTAGTTGCATTATTGGAGGTTTTTGCTTCTGCGGAGCTACCGGTGCAAACAGGAATCATGGAAATATGCCACTCATCCCACCTCCTGGCACACCGAATGCCCCTCAAAATCCGCCATATAATAGCAGAGCTCCAATTATTCCTCAAAACCAACCACCTATGCAGCCACCTCCAGGAAGACAAGTCTTTGGATATGCAGTTGTTCCAAACATCCGATAAACGTTCATCCAGAACAGTCATTTCCGTCTGCTCTTCGGAATTGGCAGAAGCTAACATAAAATTTCCGTTATTTTTATATATCTACTTTCCTGAAAGTTAGATTTTTTTCACAACAAACAAATAATTAAATTAGACAAAGTATTGAAACTTATTTTTTATCTTTTAATTAGAAGATTTAGATCAGATTATAAGTATCTCGTTTTCAAAATTCTCATTCGAGTAATATTAGAATCAATTTCTTTAACGAATTAGGGTCATAGAGGGTAGATATTAGGAAGATTTCAAGCTAACTTAGAAAGTTCAGGTTAGGAAACTGAGCTTCCAGCTATTGTTAAATGACTTTAAAAAATTAGCGGGTTTAGCAGTATACTCTACCTGCTTAACTTAAAATTTTCATTTCCTTGAAATAGCAAAGGTCTGGCACTAAATTTTTTGTGGGGTGGGATTATTGAGCGGCACAATGACCCCACTTGATTTCATGTTAGGAAGGGTTTTGCATGTTTAATAAGGATCGATCGAAGATCTTCATAAAGCAGAAAAAAGATAACAAGAAATATTTGAACCTTATTTAATGGGTGAATCTGGTAATATAATGAATATATGAGCGAACGCACGAAGAAGCTGGCGATTCCAAGCCATTTAAGGCTGGATTCTTTATCTTTAAGCTGCATATCTACTGGCTTGACTCCAAAGAGTGAGATAAATAACTCAAGTATCAGCAAAGGATTAACAAGTACAAGATCAGTAAATGGGCAGCAATCAGAAGTACAAAAAAGGCTTTCAGTTCAGCTTCCTTCTTGTAGATCATTAAGAACTTCAATAAGAATTAACAGAAGCTCCACTCTATCACATTTGGGCAAAAATAATACAAAACCAGACGTGAATCAAGAGATTGGCTTAGAAAAGCAACCTAGAAGCTTCTCCAACTCAAGCAGGGCTTCTCGAACAAATGTCACAACACCAAAGGGGTTTGAATTTGCAACTTCTGAAAGAGCAGAGCAAAGGCTAAAACATAATAGATCTTCATCTTCGGGTTCCAATATTTACAAAGCTGAACTAGGTCTGAATTTACATCAGCTTTACAATGGAAGAATTCCCGCTGCTCCAATGTCAGCCAGATCCACGTCATCTATTGGTGCAGAATCAAGGGTAAGCACTTTTTCGAAGGCTACAACAGTTCCCAAGCCTTTTAGCTTCGCAACGGATGCTAGAGCAGCAAGCAAATCCAAAGAACTATATGAGAAATTAGGAAGTTTGAAAGATAAATTTAATGAGGAAGTTTCAACAAAAAATAAGGAGTTTAGTGAAGATAGGCGTATTAAAACTATCTTGGAATCTATAAAGAAATTTAATTTGAGTAATAGCGACCCATCTTTAGATACAATCACTACAGAAATGAATGTAACTAAAGAAGTAGTTGGAAGTAAATACGGTATTCCAAGGAGAAATACTACTGTTCCTAAGACTCCAAAATTTGCAACACAAATGCGTTCAGAAAGTAAAAAGGCCCAACTCAGAGGCGTCCTAGACTCTATGCTTCTTTCTGAAAAGAAAGAAGGTAATTCAAATTGGTCTAAATCAGATACAACTTCCTCTATTTCAAAATCTAATATATTGAATAATAACCGAACGCAGGAAAACCATGATAATTCTTCTCTTGCATTTTTTGAGCAATTAAAAAAGCAGGACTCTGAACCCAGAGAAGCGCAAAGCCAGCATACTGACCAAAAACCAGAACTGCATGCACGCATGCAACCTCAAAAACTTCCCAAGTTGCGCGGTTTCCTATCAATGAATAGTTTAGCACACTTGGGAAGACAATCATTCGGTACGCTAGAGGGTTCTAAAGAAAATTTTAAGAATTCGGAGGAGAATTCTCCGATATTGAACTGTAAATCAACTATTTCAGGAATGAGCTCTATTAGAAAGATTAATGAGTCAAATACTAGTATTCCTAATAACTGGAAGTTCCAAGCAACAGTTGCAAGGAAACAACTTCGTCAATTTACTGGCCTTGAAGAAACGGACTTTAATTTGAAAGAATTAGATTATTATCGTCATACAGTAAAACCAGAATTTAAGGAAATTGACAGTAACCACCATTTAACAGATGACGATCTAAAGACCCCACTACCAAGAACATATAGGTAAATAATTAAGTCTGCCGTACTTTGCTCATTTTCTATTATAAAAGATGCTCAATGAATTGCAAGCATCCTATTGAAACATGGTTTAAGGTTCAAAAGTTGTTTATTAACGTAAAGTTTAAATTAGGAGCAACTCTAAACTATATTTTACATTCTATTAGACTATATGATATAATCTTGAATTTCTTCATTTGAGTGATCTCGCTTTAGGAGTAAATTGTTCTTAATTGAATAGTTTGTTGTTTTATCGGAAATTATCATTTTGGAATTTCGGAGAACTTAATTTATCATAGCCTGAATGGACTGTTTTAAATGAAATATGGCTTTTATTTATCTTAAGCTATGCATCACTCCCTGCTCCCATTGGAAACATGTTTTACTTTAAATATAAAAACAAAAATTGAATTTACAAACATTTTATCAGGTTATGTATCATTACGAGATACTCTTTCTCTTAATTGCCCAAAATTGGTTTTTGTACTGGAGGATCTTTTCCATACCAGTAGAATTTGAAGTTTTTTTACAATATCTACAACTTGGAACATGTGGCTGCAAATAATTATTTTTTCCAAAGTAATTCTCATGCCAATATGGGGATTCCTTTGCAATGGACTCCATATCGAGGAATCTGTAATATTCTTTAACGGGCATAATGTAGAACCCATTCATATCATCAACTGAATACCATTCAACATCATTTAGAAGAGTGATGAATACGGCAGGGTTAACCATAATTTCGTCAATTACTATGTCCTTTGAATTGAAGTCACTTTGGTCATTTTTTGGTAAACAATTAATAGTTCTAGAATCTAATGGCTGCAGGATGCAGCAGGCTGACCCCCCATTTCCTAGATGACTGAATGAAAGGGGGATAGGAGAGAAGAGAGACCCATGAAGCACTGACCTTACATCTCTTCTACTGAGGAACTCTTTGCTCCACCATCCTCCCTCCCAATCTACACAGATATTTTCAATTCTCATAATAACTAAGTGGCCATATATGAGTACCAAACAGAATTTGTGGTTTTGCTCAAAATATGGAACTTGGACCAAAGCGATGATATTGTTTTCAATAATGAGGTCTAAATCCATACACGGATACATGCATACGGGAGTTTTTGTTGACAATTTTGCTGGAATTCGGTATATCTCATCGTTTACTGGATGAAAAAGTTCATTAACTAACTCTTGTTCGCTGACTTCATTCGTAGAAATTGCGATTTGTTGTAAGTAAGTTTCCAAAATATTGTGGCATCTTTTAAGCTCGTACAAATAGACTAACCAGGTACCACAAGTAATTCTTGCAGCAAGGTTAGAAACCATCAAGCAATCACTTGGTGGTAGGATGCTGGCTAGACTAATTTCCAACTCGTGTCTTTTCTCAGCCTCCTTTGATTCAAAATAGAAATGTTCTTTTTCGAGTTTATTAGGATCTTCTGGATCGAATATTTGCGCAAGCAAGTTGTTCTTGAAGCCAAAATCATCTAGCTCGCACTTTAATAGCTCAAGTTGTCTTACTAACGAAGCAGAGGGATCGTCAAGAGTTAATATTTCATCCCATATTCCACCATTGTTGAATATAATTTGTGAAACAGTTTTAACATCTTTAGGTTGAACATTCTTATTAATAACTGAAACACTGCAGGTGAGAGAGCTTCGGTTCCAAAGTGAGGTGAAGAATGAAACAAGAGCCATAAATGTAGTTCCAGTTTCACCAAAATCAATAGTATCTGGAACTTTTGAGTTAATATTGTTCGAATTAGAATGACTTAAATACCTGTTTCTTTCAATTTGTCGATTGTGAGTTAGAATATCCATTTTGAAATTTGGAATGCTCGAAGGATTGCCCAGTTCAGTATCAAATGTTCTAGAGTCACAATCATGGTACTCACAAGTACTGATTGATCCATTCTGGAATGAGTTTAAAGGAGATCCAAATTCTGTACTTTGAAAACTAGTTCCAGAAGAGTGAACTTGTAAGCTCAAAAGTATATGTTTAGCTGGAATACATATACTTTCCAGATGCTCTCTTTGGGACCTTGAAGACTTATTTCCGTTAACACTGCAGTGAACAATTGCAAGAAGAAGCCAAACTATACATGGAAGGCCGCCATCTTTAGCAACTGGGAGTCTCCTAATATGTAGCCAATACTTTAACAACCTTAAAACTGGCTGGAGCTCTGGATACGAATAAAGCACACACTGAAATAGTATGGAATGCATTAAAGAAGTATACATATTTACAGATACGTCGCATTCTGTCTTAAACTTTGAATATCTACTTTTTATCATCATTACTGGAACTTTTGCTGTTGCAATCACATTAACTTCCATTTCGCATAAATGTCCTTCTATACATTCTGAGCTGAGGTCAGTATCAGCTTTGAATTTCTGGTGTCCACTGTGCTTTCTACACCTCAAACAATCCTCCTTATGCTTCTTCTTAATACTTTTGAATTGACTTGCTATTTTCGTTAAAGCAAGCCTTGAATCTAATGGAGTGAATACGACTAAATCAACATCACTCATTTCTGAGTCAACTTCTGCTGCTGCTGATCCTGTGAGGAACAGCTTTGCTGAATCGCCAAATGTTTCTCTCACCAAAAGCTCTACACATTGTAAAATTATCATCTTCTCCTTTTTCTTCTTTGCGCTTGGAACTATTTTTTCTAATAGAGTATTTAATGTTCGGTCAATCATTTCAAACACCCTCTTTGGGTTACTCTTTGGAGCAGATTCTGAATTAATGCTACAATTTGAATTCGATTCATGGATATCTTTACAAATTTCAATCGACGAATGATTTTCTGGCCCGTTTAAAACGCAATGGTCGAGCTTTAATTTCCTATTTGGCAAATTATTACTAGATTTCTTATTAGAGAACTTTGTCTCTTGAATTCCATTATTATATCCCACTTGCTCACCTTTCTTTGAATTACCTGACGCGTTAACTTCCTTTGCTTCGTACTCCACCCTTCTTCCTGAAGAAGAAGCTGAAGCTGTTTTCATAATTTGCTATTTTCCCCTCAAATTTACCAACTTAGCATTATATGAGAATTTCCCAAAAAATTAAATTCTGCGCTCAGAGTTTGGTGGGCGTGTCCTCTTTCAAGCGAGCATGTATTTCAAAGCGAGCATAAATACTCAACTTGTAGAATGTATTTTTAAAAAAATGTATTATAAAACTTATTTTGTTCCCTTGGAAATCTAACTGGGCCTTTAACTTTATTTACTGCCTCTATCACACAATCTCCTTAAATGCTTTATTCTTATGTAAATAAAATAGTTAGCTAAACTTTGAATTTACAGTATTATCATTGGCGCATGCAATTACACAAATTTGCAAATTTATTGACAAACAATATAAAAAATTAAACAAATTGAATTTTTTTCTTAATTTTATTTTCCAATATTTAATTTTGGATTTGTGTGAAGTGTTGGCAGTGCTACTTTTTATTTGCTTTTCAGCGCATGCAAAAAAAAAATTCTCTGGTTACACTAATAATAAAAAATTGTGTTTATAATTTAAAAATATATATATGTATATATATACGGATTACTTGAAACAAATTAATTAAAACATTAATCTCCATTAATTGAGTCTAATTGTTCTATATTTTAACTTACTTTTCCTTAATTTAGGACTTTTCTCGCGAAAAGGTTTCCCCATTTTTTTAGGGGGGGGAAAAAGAAGCTATGAGTAGCCCGCCACACTAGATAATTAATTAGTTTGGTAATTTGAAAAAAAAATGAAATTGTTTCTAAAAGTTATTTTGTTCCTCTCCTTTGTTAGCACGATCTCACTATGTTCTAGACTCGAGTGGACTGGCGATGAGTTCGAAGTAAAGCGACTGACTGACTTTATCCCTGGCACCGTCCCGCAGGTTCAAAGAACTTTAATGTGCGAGTCTTGCCAGCTAATCACCTTCGCCTTAAAGGAATATATTTCCAAGAAGCTAAGCATTTATAAAAGCTCGCAACCTCCTAAGGGCTTTACAGATATAGTGGTTTCAAATTTCTTGGAAAGTCATGTTGCATGCTCCAACCATATTTGGCAACCTTTAGCTGATAACTCTCTCGAGTTTACTATAGAGGATTTCATTAGCGCATGCAGATCAAATCTAAGTACCTGGGAGCCTGAGCTAGAATTAATCTCAACAAGTAAATTGAGCTTTGATCAAGAAATTTCCAGAATTTGTTTGGGGACCAAGTCATGCAAGGACAAGTCGGAATTATGGACGGAGCAAGAATATCCAGAAAACAGGGAATCCAAAAAAAGTCTGTTAAAAAAGAGATCAGACGAATTTATCGCTAAGAATAAGGATAGAAAAGGCGTTATTACTACTAGTTCAGGACTACAATACATCGTGGTCAAAGAAGGTACTGGACAAGAGAAACCTAAGCCAGAAGATGAGGTTGAAGTGTTTTATAGAGGGAAAACTCTTGGAGGTATTGAATTTGATTCATCATATAATAGGGGGGAAGAGCCCTCAAAGCTCCAAATCTCGCAGTTAATCCCTGCTTGGATAGAAGCCCTAACTATGATGACTGAAGGACAAGAAGTCATTCTTTTCGCTCCTTATGACCTAGCCTACGGCGAACAGGGCGCAGGAGAACTTATTGGCCCTAACGAGGTCATCATTTTCAAGCTCAAGCTTGGAAAAATAATTAAAAATGAAAATAAAAAACCTGATAACGAGATTAGCTCTGCTTCTGACGAACTCTAATTTTTCCTTTTTTTATCATTTACAATTTATCTTTATTTCCCGGGACCCCGCCATGCCAGCCTAGATAAATACTAGAGACGTAGACATATTCTAAGAGAAGAAAGAGAGTAGCAAATTTCCTATGTTAAATCCGAACTTTCTACGATTTGAGTTTGAGTAACGATAATAAAAAAGCGAATTTAGTCACACATACATAGATACTATTAGTTCCGCAGGAAGCGTATTTTAGGGTTTTTCTTTTGTGAAAAAAGGTGGTTGCACCTTGTAGATCTTTAAACTTTTTGTTTTTGTTAGGTATACCTTGAATTTCACGATAACTTGTCCATATATCGTCAAATTTTTACTTGTTTTCTAGAAAAAATACTATGACAGGTTCCCATTATGCTGACTTTCTCTCATTGCCTTTGTTCTCCTTATTCATACAATAAGACGAGCTCGGAGATTAACTCTCGAAATGCCCAAAATACCATATTTCTCCGTGAATTCATTCAATTCTCACTAGAAACATTTTACCTAACAACACATAAATTACTATACTATTTTTTAATCATAGAATTTTTTTTTTATTTCAAAATGCAACCCAGTTCATTCTGTGTCAGATTCAGACCGCTTATATTTTAAGGCCTATAATTTGAGACACTTTGTATAAGAAAGTAATAAGATACAGAGTAAGAATAAGTACTGCAAACGCAATTCTCCCAATAAATTATAGTTCTGGAGTATTATTTCTTCGAGGGATTACAACAAACTTGAACTTTAAAATGCAGGCGCTTATTGCAAGCTTTGTGCTGGGATGCATTTTTGTCTTAAAATATGTCTAGTCTGTGTCCACTGTACTCCAGAATGCACGTTTTAACCTTTAATTATGTCACTTCAGACGTGTTTAGGAACATTAATAATAATTTTGGAGAATTTATCTGGAGTAATTGGAAAAATGAATGGTGTAATTTGGAATTTTTTAATATTAGACTATAAATTATATTCTATTCAGTTCCCAGATATATCTCCCATTTATTATCTCATCGATAATATCATGGAGCTCCAGAAAACTAAATAGTATTTTGGAGTATATAGTGGAATTAAATGGGGCAAACACTTTTGTTTAAAAACTAGTAGACCTCCAATATATAGCAAAACATTGTAATGTTAAATAGTAGTACTACTGTTCTAAAATATTCCAATAGTTGAACCTGGAAAATATACCGGGAAATATTGGTGCAAACTCTGGATATTGGTTGGACAGTAAACATAAGTCTAATCTGAATTCTCTATGCTTACCTATTGATTTGCATTAATAATAAAACTATGTCGTGTTGTGGGGGTAATTAGGCACTAAATAGTGCGTTACTTATGTTAAACACAGTCATATGAGCCTTACTGAAGCGCTGTAATAGTTTGATGTGTGGAATGAAATCAATTGGAGCGTTCTACAATATAGCTGAATTAATAATTAAAGGTCAAACTAATCAACCATAAAACTAGATAACTTTAGATGAGAAGTTATCTCTAAAGGGTGATAAAGCTGACTAATTAAAGCTGATATCTATAATTAATATATATATTCATAGATATATTAATTATAGATATATTATATATTACACAGGCATCCAAGTACTTGTTTATTTCCAATAAATAGGCAATTGAGCAATAATTGCCGGATATGATTAACAACAGTGAAGAATATATTAGAAAAACACCATTCTTGTTTTGGCATGATGATGGACAGAACAAGGCTCCAATGACACCCTCAACACTTTCTCCGGCGTCTTTACATGAGGTAAGCTCTCCCTTATTAAATAGTAATAAGAGGATGATACCCAATTCTATATATAACAAGGTAAAAGAGGGAAGAAACCTTATTTGTACTGAAGGAAATTCAGAAGAAGAAAAGGTAATTTCTGAGAATATTCCTTGCTTGATAAACAATAGTATTGGAATGCTAGGATGGTCAGAGAATATAATTCATGATGATGATCTTTCGCATAGTAATGATAGAAATGGGATCTTTAGCTATAATTTCTATAATAATAATGCTGATGATATGTTTCAAAGTGAAGAAAAGATCGGTTGTCAAGAAATGCAAGGTCAAATAATTAGTTCAAAGTTTCTATTGGATAGTGAAAATAAGGCAAACGAAAGGAATCAAGAAATATCAAACATTCAGACACAATGCTGCTCGAATTTTCCAAGTGAAAAAATCAATTTGAATAGACAGATTTCAAACTACTCAAGTAGTACATCTTCTGTTTCAATATACAATGTTACAGATACTGTCTTTAAAGAGATGCGTTCAGAGGGAACATCTGAGCCGAAAGATATCTCTAGATATATGGACAATGAGTATCTAGATATTCTAAAGACAAATCTAATGCTTGAGTTTACAAAAAGTCGAACATGTTACTTAAAGCTTGTTCCTAGCGTGATAGAGATCTTCAAAATAGTGAGGGATGCTCCAAATAGGTGCCCAATTCCAATAGTACAAAGTATCGACGATTTAGGGAAAGAGAAGAATATAGAAGAGTTTGAGAACTACTTTGTAAATTGTGTTTCAAAGCAAAATTCTGGGTTTTTAGCATTTTGTACTGAAAAACGAGCATTAAAGAGTGGAGGAGGAGGGAAATACTATTTCTTTGATAAGAAGCTTCAACTGAATGGTTGTCATAAAGTTGATGTTTTGAATCACCACAGACAAAAGAATATCATGGGCCCCGTGTTTATGAAGGTATTATTATTTATGTTTGTAGTAGATCCACCATACCACTTGGATCCAAGAGCAAGAAGTAGCAATCCTCAAAGGCTGATGGACTTTTATTACCAGCTAAAATCAATGAACAAATTAAAATCAATAAAAAGGCTCTTAAAGGTTTGGTGTATGGAGATGTGCCCAGAAGAATACTTGGATGCAGGATATCCTTTAGGGAGTTTGTTGTGGGTATCAACATTGGATATAGAAAGCCATATTAAAAAGTGGAGATATAGAGGGAAAAAGTCCAATGGACAATTTGAATATATAACTCCAAAAATACATGGCTTTGAGGAAAGAGCTTTAAAAAAAAACCCGGTTCCAGAGGTTTCACTGCTTACAAATAATACTGAGAGAAATATGAATGAAGAAAACTTACAAATAAACTCAAATCAAGTGTTGGAAGATTTGAATCTTCAAAAGCGAGATTTCATCGAAGATGATGGTTGTATTGATAATTCAGGAATAAATAATGTAGATTGTGTTCGTAGTTCAAGCTCCAGCGAATGCAATGACTCAGCAGCAGAAATGCAAGCACTAAATCAAGGTTCAATTTTTTGTAAAAGTACTAAGAAGAGTAGGGGAAGAGGAAGGCCAAAATCAAAACCAAAGCAGATCTTCTTTGAGGAGGAGGAGCATGAATTCCCACGAAAAAGAATGTTTTTATCAGAAGAAGGCGAGAATAACAGCTCCATAATTACAAATGAAAAGTTCAGCGAAAGATCTCAAGATGAATCGATTGAAGAATTGGAACTTGAGCTTGGTATGGAATTTGAGCAAGCATCAAGTCAAGGATATTCCTCAAACTTTATTTGGGATCTAGTCAGATCAATTCCTATAGAAAGTCTAAACAGGTTATATGTAAGCTGGTTGGATGGAAATATTCCAGGAGTCACTAAACTGATTGTCAAATCATCTGTAGTACAAGAATATCTGAATATACAAAAAAATGTAGAAAATTCTCGTTTAGAGGAGTCTTCAGATCGATTGTATAACTGTAAAGAAACGAATTCGGACATTTTAAACAAAAAACAAACTTCAGAAGTAATTAATTCTAAAAGGACAATATTATACCATAAAGCTTTATATTTGGCAATCCAACAGCATCTTCTAATGTATTCAAGCGAACTACAAGCTCTACTTAAGGCTCTTGAAGGTAACAACACAATTTCAGAAAGAGATACTGATCATTTGGATCCTTTTCACAAGAATTTGGATGTTGTACTAAATTCGATATCTCCTTTACAACATTTATCCATGTCTTTCCATTGCAATTCACCATTAAGAATTGTGGAAGAGGGGCAAATAGATGATGAAGAACATATTTCAAGAGAGGCTGGAATTAGAAGCTGTTCAGAAGAAAAACTTATTCATGGCTGTGATAGTCACAACGACTCAAATATCTCTAGAGACGGTTTAGTAGATGATAATGGAGAGAGTCTAATAGAGTCACAAAACTTAACAGAAACCCCTAGACTTGGAAATAATATGCATGATTCATCTAGTGTTTTTTCAATTATTACATCAGCTCAATATCAAGACTTTGTGGAACTTCCTGACATTGCTTCCTCATTTTCTGATCAATTACTCAGCGATCATACAGAATTATCCAAACATTGTGCCAACATGGGCGAGCCTATTGATCTATTTTTTGCAATTTCCTAATTACCTAACGAAAATTTCTTCGAATTTATTTAATACTATTATTCTAGTAAAATTCATTTTTTTTTAATACATTTGGCGGGCTATACATGCAAACTATTTTTGAAAAAAAAAGTCTTGACTACTAAAGTAATGAGTAAGAAGTCAGAAATTTATTTATTGTTGATTTTTTGTAATTATTTTATGTTAATTAATGTATTTCATTAGTCTTGATGAATCTTGAGTTTTTTTGTTTTTAATATTTATATTTTATGTTTTATGTAAATCAATGTGTGGGTTCTGTCACCAGATGACAAAAAAGTGCATAAATGAAAAGTAATGTCAAATTTGCAAAGATTTTTGCAGGAAACTCCAGTTCCAAGAAAAAATTCTATTTTTCTCACTGATGTTATTAGCTTCAGAAAACTCATTTCTTGAAAAATATAACAACTGTCCAGATCTGCAATTAGAATTCAATGGAGGAAAGGATTTGGTCATTGAAGAGAAAACTGGAAAGGAAACTGAAATTATCATTCCAAATAACAAGGAATTTGAGGAATCAACAAATACAGTAATCAATCAGGCCGAATGTGAAATACCGAATTGTAAAGGTGAAAATATTGTTAATTGTCACCATTCATTCGGAGATGGCATTGATAAATCGGGATTAAAGGAGTTAAATCCTTATTATGTTTTGCAAGGAGATAGCTTTTCATCCTCAAAAATCTGCAATATAGGTGAGATTATTGGCTCAGAAAGCTTGAGTGGTGTAGTTTCTGATAGTAATATTCATGAAGAACTTTTTTCCATAGGATGTCAAGAATCAGACGATTGCCGTGAACTTAAAGTTTTTACCAACGAAATTGGTGGTTTAAAATCTGATCATTCGCAGCACAAAGCATTGTCTAATTTTCACTTTCATCATAATTTTAGTATGTTCGGTGAAGTAATTCAGGATAATGGACAAAGAATTGTGCATTCACAATGTTATCAACATCAAATAAGATCATCCGGATTGGATAAATTCACTGCTGTTGATAGGAATGGGAAGAGAAGCATACTAAATGAGGTTGAAACTCAGGCCCAGTTAATGCCATCAATTCCTGGGGTATACTTTGATAGAAGGCAAATTGGTTATAGAGTCAGGTACCACAACTCATACGTCGGATGGGTTGCTTTGAGTAGGCATTCTTCAATAAAAGATGCTTACGAGTATGCAAAACAGCTTTGGTTAAAGGCTAGAAATAAGAGTAAATTGAACAAATGTCAAACAGATCAGATTGAAGCAGGAAATAGAGGCATGGGAGCCAGAAAAAGAGCCAGATTTACTGTGTACGATGATAATCAAGAGCTAAATCAGACTATTCTTTGTAAGTCTGGACCTAGTAGTGAAGATAATATATACTTTGACTCCAGCCATATCGAAAATAACCAAATTTTCCAAACTAAGTGTTATAATTCTGATTATAGCTCTGGGAATGATGGCTATGGAGTCCATTCTATTATTGAAAATGGATATACCTTTTCAGAGAATGCAATGGAAAAGCAGGTATTAGAAAAAGAAAGCTCTAATGAATTATCAAAGATGTCTCAATATAGTGCATTAGAAACAATGAGGAAATTGTATTATGCAACCCAAGAATACATGGAAAAGTGGCCATCAGAAGATGGCCACTATACAATCCATTGGTCAAATACATCAGATCTTAGTTCATATTTATATGGGGAGGAGAACGAACAAAATCACAAAAAAGATTTAAATAACAAGAAATCTAAAAACCAACGAAAAATATACATTAATTCAGAAAAACAAAACATTAATTTTGATAATTTAAACTTAAATAAGAAGCAATTAGAAAGCTTTAATTATATTTGGTGATTTCAAAGGAAAGCGATTATAATACTATAATTCGCTTTCCAATGCATCAACCAAAGCCTTATCTTTCATCATATCGATGTTTGAAGTCATCTTCTCAATCATTGTCCTAAACTCTTCTCTATATTTATTCGAGAGTAGTTTTAAGAGTTCTAGGGCCAACGATTTTCTTTCAGTTAACTCCTTTTCATCCATTATATAGCTTGGAAACAAAATATTAGCAATAGATCTTAAAGAGTTGGAATTCACTTGGCTCAAATTTTGTATATAAGGCTTCAAACGATTAAACTCGTCTTCTTTTAGTATATTCTTTGAATTATTCAATATTTCTTGGTAATTCATCTTTTCTAATGGAATAATATTGAAATTTGTCCTTTTTTGATTTTCATGAATACTACTTTCGTTTTTATTTGAAGAAAATGTCCATGGTGTTGAATTTCGAGACTCTGAGCAAGGGGAAGAAGTTTTTACTCTCTTCCAAGGTACACTAACTTTGGAAATAAGGCCAGGGAAAGGTTTTGGAATGATTATTTTGTTATTAGTATTATTCTCTTCTCCCTTAGATTCTTCCTTTGTTGTATTTTTATTCTCTACCCGTTTCAACAATGTATTAATTTCGTTTGACAAGTTAGGGAAGCTAACTACAGAAGGATTTCTTCCGTACAAAGTTGTTTTGTTTCCTGTAATATTACTAGGTAAAGTTTTGGTGGGGATTTCTTTGTTATTATTGCCTTCTGAAGACTGGCAATTAGTGCCATTTACAGTAATAGAAAGTTTCTTTTCAAAAAAATCTGAAATATTATCAAGCTGTCTGGAATCTAATTGAGGTAGATGTTTTGTATTAGTTCTGATCCATTTTGAAAGCCTGGTATAAATGTTTGGTTGATTAAAGCGTTTGTCTGCAAGAATAATTGCTCCATAGTCATTTCTATGGCGAACAACACGGCCAATAGCTTGATTTACAGCTCTAATTGCCTGTTGATTGTACCATTGACGTCCATCCATTTTGCTTTCATCCATATATTGTTTTTTGAGACAAACCCTAGCATCTGCTATTGATGGGAATGGAAGTCCTGCAATGATTACTCCTCTACAAGCATTGTCTGAAAAGTTGATTCCTTCTGAAACCTTCCCTCTACATACTGCAATAAGTAGTGAGCCTGAAGAAGAAATCCTCTTGGATTTGAGGACAAAATCTGACAAGCCGCTTTTAGCTTTCTTGTCTTTAAAATATCCATCATTCTGGGATGAAGAATCTGCTCCCTTCTTAATGCAATCCATATATGAGTCCAAAACCGAACCCAATTCAAAGGAATTTCTGGGTTCAATGAAAACACTTTTAAAGGCCTTAATACGTTCAATTAGGCCCTGATCTGTCCAATGTTTCACAGCCTGATCCATTAAAGAATAGGATCCAAAGAATAAGAGAATCCCATCCGGAATTCGCTTAACACAATCGAAAACTACACTTCCAAGTGAAGAAAAGTATGATGGATTGTTTCTAGCTTCGTATGAACCAATTAAATGTGTATTATTAGTTGAATTCCCTCTTTCTAAAGTGGCAGCCCAAAGTTGTGACTCGCTATCTATAACATGATCATTTTCAAGAAACACATCAAATGTTACATTTGAGCTGCTAAATTGCTGAGCCAAGGTATCCAATGGAGAGAGAGTACCTGATGTAATAATCATTGATCTTACTCCTGCAGACACAAGAGAAGAAAGTGCTGCAGCAGCGCTAAAACACCAAAAACTAAGATAGAGGCTCAATCCTTGATCTGTAGTTTCTGGGTCTACAAATGAATTCTGACCTCCATTTTCATCAAAACCATTAATTTCCTTGTAACTATCAGGCTCATAATGAATGTACAGTTTAAACCACTGAGGGTTTTTCATTACTGTTTCATTGAATGTTAGTCTTAAGCATCTCTGAAACCTTTCTAATGCGCCTATTCTTGCATTTATCTGAATAGAATTTACATCCAATTGGCTTGATACATTGCCTCCAGGCCCAACTAAGTTTTGGCCAAAATTTATCATATTCGTGAGGCATTCATCTATAGCTTGAAAATTATCAATTCCGAACCCAGAGGAAGCAAACAAAGAGTAAATATGAGAACCTGGATAAGTAGTCCCTTGAACTTCACCCATTTTTGGGAAGCTCTTGAACTTTGAACCATTATTATTTGTAGGAACCGGACATGGGATTTCCTTCAGATTTCTAGAAAGTAAGTGAATACCAGTTGCCAGTGCAACTGCCACTTCAATATCAAAAGAAATATCTACTTCTGAATCTTGTTCATCAGATTCTTTTTCTTGCAAAAGCCCAAGCTTTGTGGCCTCTAGAATATTCTGAATCGCTTTTTGAGAAAGAGCGAGATCAATATCTCTCAAATCAAATGAATAAGCCTCTTCTGAAACAGATTCTACATTGTGAGCTTCATCCAAAATCAATACAGTATTATTTAAGTCAATTTTTAGGTTCTGACGTGTAATGCTATCTAAAAGATAGTTATAAGGAAGTAAAACAACATTACAAACGCTTTCAATTTCTCTAGTTGCATAAAAAGGGCAAAAGTAACCCGAATCAGAAGATGATGCGATATTTTTAAGATCTTCTATATCTTGGATATCTGCAGCAACCCCTGAAGTGTTTGCCTGTTTTAAGTTGTTATGATATTTGCATTTGCCCTCTTTGGTTATTTTTCGGCAATTTTTTATCAATGCATTCCCTCTAAATTTGGAAATCTTAGGATGAACACATAGCTGGTCTCTTGAACCCAAAATTGTTGCTTTGAAAAGCTTCTTTCCACCCTTAATAACTGGACGTTTCTTTGAAGTTGATTTTTCAATCTTCGCTTTATTTTCAGCGTCTGTATCGAATAACTCAATAGTGAAGCCATCAGAAATTCCGGAAGATTTTAATTCACGCATTACTTGGGAAAGTTGGCTGTGCGTCCTTGAAGAATATATTATTCTAGGGATAAGCATATCCATTTTTGTCTCTTTGTTGTTTTCTAGAACAGTACGTGGGACTCCCATCAATTCAATTGATCCTCCTTCTGATTTAATAACTCCAGCAGAACTGGTATTTTCAATAGGCTTCTTTAATGACCCATGGCTAATCAGAAAATGCTTTTGAAATGCAAGGGTAGATGCTAATAAACATAATGTTTTACCGGTACCTGTAGGACTTTCTAAAAGTGCATGTTTTTTGTATTTAAGTGAATACAAAATCTTTTGCATATAATTAATTTGGCATTTATAAGCATCATATGGAAACGGAACACTATAGCCTTCAATTAAATACTCATTTTTTATGGGATTCATAATTTCTAATTCCCACAAATTTATTTAGGCAAATTTTTCCTATTCTTTTTTATTGCCGGTATGGCAAGGGGGAAAAATTTAGCGCCTTATTTTTTAGTAATCATTCTAGGTTAATGAATTTTTGGATTTATCAACAACACTTAAGTATCTAAAAACCTTAGATCATGGACTATTATGAAATTTTGGAAGTTAAAAGGGATGCATCTACTAGTGAAATAAAGAAGTCATATAGAAAATTAGCATTAAAATGGCATCCTGATAAAAACCCTGATAATAGAGAAGAAGCTGAGGAGATGTTCAAAAAGATTGCAGAAGCTTACGAAGTTCTTTCTGATCCGGAAAAGAGGAATAGATATGATACCTATGGAGCTGATGGTGTTTCTGCTGACTTTTCATCTGATTTTCATGGATTTGATCGTCACTTTAGTATGGGACATGCCAGCCGTATATTTGAAGAATTCTTTGGTACAAACAATATTTTTGACATATTTTCGTCTTTCGGAGAATTTCCTGGCTTTAATGAGCCATCCAGAAGTAGTAGAGGGTTTTCTAGATCAAGAGGGAGTAGACTTTCTCCTTTTGACGACTTACATTCTCAAATATTTAGTAATTTTGGTCTATCAGGCTCAGGTTTTGGAAATATGCAAAGCTTTTCATCTTCCTCATTCAGCTCTGGGATGGGATTCCAAGGAGGGGTCTCAAAATCTGTTTCTACTAGTACAAGTGTTATAAATGGAAGAGTGATCACTAGGACTAAAACTACTGAAAGATTAGCAGATGGAACTGTTAGAGAGACTGTTCAAGAAATTGAAGAAGATGGACGCGGAAACAGGGTTATCAGAAACTCTGACAATTCCTCAGGTTCTAGTAGAAATAGAATGCTAAGGCAAGGAAGCTCGCAAGAATTCAACGATGGCTTTTCCCTTTCTACTGGAAATCTTCATAGAACTCGTTCTCACCGACAAAGCAGAACTCAAAATCGTTAATTATACTTTAAACAAGTACATTAGTTTCGATTTATTCTCTTTTTTCATTACAAATTGAGTAGAAATGTATTTTCTTGTATTTTTATAAATTGAATACAAAGAATCTTGGATTATCCCAAAAATTTAACTTATTAATTGGCCATATAAATAAGTGGCCAAATTTAATTTTTCTTAATGTTTGTATTTCTGCTTTTACAAAAACTTGACAAAGTTATATCACTATGTTTCAAAAATAATGAATACATTCACTTGAACTACGGACACTCTCTGTAGTTCAGGAATTGAAATCAGTGTGTAATTTAAAAAGCTTAATTCACGTTTTGGCTTTCTGTTAAATTATTATTATTTCCAAATTTGAAATTTTTGACAAAGTTATTGGATCTTAAATTATTGGCGGGCTCTATTAAATACATGTTTTTCCTTTAATAAAATTCAAATGAAAAATTAAGACTTAAAGTCAATCAAAATAAACCATAAGAAAATGATTAGAGAAGAAACAACTTCTAGTGATTTTACTTCAGACTACAGCGAGGAAAGTCAAAATGTAACCATCTCTAAATCTAGACCAATTTCTCATTCATTCAAATTTACACTGTTTATGTGTCTATTGCAAGGATTCAGCGAAAGGTTATTTGTAAATATGCTTTTATTTGGATATATTTGGAGGAAATCAGCAGGTTATTTGAACTCAGAATGGATACTTTTTTCCCAACATCTTATTGGATGCATTGGCTTTTTGTTTTGGAGTCTAGTTTGCAATTATTTGAAGCCACAAATAGTTTTAAGTATATCATTTATGGTTTGTGGCTTGATATCTATGATACAACCATTTTCTAGTTCGTACATTACTTTGATTCTCTGTAGATATTTGCTTTCTTTTTCATATGGAGCATTGGAGCCATCAGTACAAGTCATTTCTGTAAACTATAAACTTAATAGCCCTGAAACAGCCAAGTTATTTGGAGCAGTATCTTGCTACAAGAGTTTTGGATCATTTTTATCTATTGCAGTTTCTACAATGGTTTATCTAAAAGGAAATGATGAAGTTGTCACAACATATTCTCGTATAATTTGGATTCTTACTGGAGGAGTTTCAACATTAATTTCTCTTGTACTTGTCATTTCTATTTATAAGGACTTTAAGAGCTCAAATAATAATTCAGCTCTTGAAATGGTTCTTCAGGATAATTACTACTACAAGAAATTGGAAAGCAGCATCTCAAATAATAGTGATGAAAGCAAAGACAAAATAAAAATAATTATCATCTATTTTGTGATATTTTTGGTAGGATTATTCACAAATATAGTGAGTGAAATATATAGTTTCTATCAGATAACTTCATCATTTTCTTTTGAAAGATATGAAGATTTGGGATTTAATGGAGATCGTTCAGATGCATATCTGTTAAGTTTAAATTTGACTTATTATACATTAAATTGCGTAGTTTTCCTACTTGGATCTGCAATTGGATCTCTTATATTTGCCATCCTTTATAAAAATCTATTTGGCCTCACTAAAAAATTCAAGGAAAGGTTTGAGATAGATTCTATAACTCCAATTGGTAGAATGAGCTCTATCAGTATTCTTTGTTTATCATCAATTTCTGTTGTGATCTTTTTCATGCTGAATTTGATATTAATACATTTCATATTTGAAATTCCAAACATTTCCAAGTTCTCAATCATTGACATTGTTGCTAATTCGTTCAACTTATATTGGATTATACCACATATGGTGGCAGTATTCTTCATGGGGTCGTTTTTAACGACACTAATGGAAGTTATACCAAGGTTCCAACTCTTTAATTTAAATAAATCTAGTAAATCAGTAATATCATATGGGCTCTACCTCATGATTACAGGTATATTTTCTGATCCAAGTTTATATAAATATATTCGCTTGTTCGTTCCAGAAAAGAATTACACAATTAGTATTGCAGGTAATTCAAGTTTTAATATTATACCCTCAATATTTCATATTCCAATAAAAAAGCTATTCCCAATCCAATTAATTAACAAGCTTACAAAGATGGGTTTTCCTAATAATTATATTTACTACCAAGAGTTACAGATGAGCTCAAGCATTTATTCAATTTTATTCTATGCATTAATATCTTTTATAATATTAATACTTTTACTTATTAAGTTAGTTCTTTGCAAAAGAAGTAGCAAAAGAATGTATCTTAACTAAATTTCAAGATCAAATTGAAAATTAATATTTTTGAGTTTTTCTTCTAGTTCTAACTTGGTGTTTCTGACCTTCCATCTAATTACGTGTAAATAAATGTATGAAAGCGTATTTTTATTTGAAGATTGGACACATCTTAGACATACTTCCATTTCCAAATTAGAAATAGGGTCAGTAGGTATATTAAGAGCTTTATCTCTATCAAACAACTGTACTTGTCCAATTATCCCAACAGGCTTACATTCTTCTGAATTATCTTCCATAGAACTCAGAAATTCACAATTTGTTGGGGCTTTTCCAAAAGAGTATATTGTTTGAATTCCTAAAGAGTTATTTAAACCTTCCATGTGATTCCAAATGATATCAGCAAGTTCAATAATGCGATTGTATAAGATTTTTGATTCTATCTCTTGATCACCGATTTTATCTACATAAGCAAGAAGTTTGATCACGTTCCAGTTTGACATGGTAAAGGGAAGTATCTTGGGCATTGAATCTGTTGTTTCTATCTCCAAAGCTCCAATTAAATAAATTGCAAGAGATTTCCAAAGAGATGATTTTCCAATATCCACTCCACAAAGACAAACTGAGTCTCCTACAATTGTCTGAAGACAATTAAGACAAAACCAGCTTAAACTGATTTTCTGAATATGCAATATTGAACTTTTGAGCGAAAACACTAAATCTGGATCTATGCTTTTGAATTCATCAAAGTTTAGTATTGGGCTGAAACTAGGATTAAAGTTAATCTGAGAAATATCTGTAGATATTTCGGTGTCAATACAGTATGCTCTATTAAAGGCAATAAAACATGTATGATTGGTTTTCATAAGAGACAAAAAATTTCGAGTAATTGGAGCTCCATCTGGGGCAAGAATATATGGATTTGGAATTTTATGAATATTAAAGATCTGATGAGAGTTGTTAAGGTTTTTAGATTGTGAGAAAGAATTTACAAGTTTGTTAGATTCATCCTTTTTGTTGTCATTAGGTTCTTTTTCAATTTTTTTGGGTCCATTCAAAATTAAAAATTTGTCAATCCATGGATCACATGTTTTCCAATGGACTTTCTGAATATATTCTTGATATCCTGGATCAAAATGATAATATGAGACAACATCTGAAATTGAGGTGGGGGAAAAATAAAGATATGAAAAAAATAAATCTTTTCCAGGATTGTTAAAATTTTGACTACTTGAATATATTTGAGCTTTATCTCTTTTGATCATTGCGTTTTGAATTGATGTTCTAAAGATAATTGCTCCATTATTGAAAATACTTAAAGTGTTTCCAGTTTTTTTCCTTTCAGTTTGAGCCTGATTAAAGTCAGAAAATGTTGTCTTTTCCAATTTTGTTTGAGATTGATCATACATATTAAAGTAAATAGATTTATCTTGTCCTGGAAATTCAAAAGACTCATCTAAAACAGAAATCATAATATCAGAAACTGGAGAAAGAGGAGGGAAAGAATTGACCAATTTTTCAACTCTAATATTCGTAAAAGATGCTGTTTCCCCTGGGAGAAGTAATTTAATATCATGTGTTAAAGCGTCTTCCTCGGAGAACCAAATGTCAATCCATCCTGAGTTCCAAGGAGGATCTGCAATCAAATAAATACTCTGAAGATTTGTAGTTCCAGGCTTAAATTTAGTACTTAGATCTGTAGTTACTCTTATAATTGACCAACGTCCATACTTATTGTTTGGATTGAGTCCAACGAAGTGAATAATATCAAGTATTTTTACACTTTCTAAAGAAATTTGTATTTCTGAATCATTATCATATTCGAGAGAAATTTGCTGATAAAAGCTAGTAAAAAAATTAATTATTTCATTCCTAGCAACCTTTGTGGATCTATAAATGATAGAACTTCTCCTTGAAAGAACCTGCCATTCAAATAAGTATTCGGTCCAATGTTTAATATCAAATACAGTATAGGAACCCTGATTAGCTTGAATATTGGTTTCAAATTTATAGGAAAATGGGGATTTTAAGCATTCAGGCCATAATATAGATTCGTTATTGTTACCCAATAGCTTTATTTCTATATATGATTTAGTTTTGTCAAAATTCATAGCATCTGAAGAAAACTGGGATGGAAAAACAAGTTCTTTAATTATTAAATATTCAATCTTTTCAATATCAAATGTATTAATGGCTTCAAAAAATTCTTTTTCCTGAATTTCAGATAGCAAAACTTCAGAATTTTGTAAAATTGGTCTATCTAGAATTAACACAAACCTTGAAACACTTGTGAATGAATACCAATTAGGAGGTACTTGAAACTTTTCTATTTGAGATTCAATTATTTCATTCTTATCAAATTGAATTCCTAATTTAGAAAGTTTTGAATATGTTTTAAAAAATGGGAGACAATGTAAATACTGCTTGCATCCTTCAACTGAGCTTTGAATTTCTTTATCGCAAATAAATAATAAAATTCCTCTTATTTGATTTCCTGAAAGAATTCCTTGTGAAATTGGAGGTTTAAGGAAACAATTTTCAAAATTAATACATACAATATCTGAAATTTTGACAAAAAACGAAATCCTTTGATTGTATAATCTTAACATTGCTTTCTTGATAAATACAAATTTTTTTTCAAAAGAATATTTTGAGCAGTTTGAATTGAATAAAAAATTTACTTCTGAATTACAATCAATAAATAGTGGATAATAGTTATTTTTTGAGTCATATAAGGAAGGTGTCTTGATGAAATACACATTTGAGATCCAAGCATTTGATTCAAAAGCCTTTTCCATGATAACTTCAGCTAGAAAATGGCCAAAAGAACCTATATATACAGGAAAGCTTTCCTCTGCAATAAACGAACATCTGAGGCTATTAACATTATTCGAGACATCACTAGTTTTATCATTCTTTTGATTTTTTTGATATATAGGTAGTTTTCTGACATCGCCTCTGATATAATACAAATATTCAATATATAAAGTAATATTAGAGGAAAATGAATTTCCTAAGCTAAGTTTTTGTGATACTTCAAGGCTTTTAATCAAATCTACCCATTCTTCAATCGAGGCAATTTTCCAGAGTCCAAACAATGTATCTGTGCAAGATATTGGACACTGTTGTGAATCTTTTGATTTAAGTTCAACTGTTTGGCTGGGATGAGTAATATTATTTTGGAAATGCAAGCAGTTACTACAAATGAGCGAGCAAGAATTTTGGGGAGTTGTTGTCCCATCTGGATATTTGATTTCAAAATCCTTGGAAACTGAAATTGGCGAGCCACTTTTTTGGTTTGAAATAATCTGAACTAGCAATATTGGAAGAACTTGAGATTTATCTGCTGAAGTTCTAACTAAATTGAACAAATCTACATAAAGACTATAATGTAAATAGCAAAGGTTTCTGATATCCCATGGATGATGGAAAACAATCTCTGGATTGTTATGGATTTCTGAATTAAAATCATTAAATTCCAAATACTCGTGACCGATCGTTTGAATATGTAATGGTAAGTTTTCCCATATTGTCTTTTTTAAGGCAGTTACTTTTTCTAATGCGAATTTAGAATGTCTTTCTAGTCCCCAGTCAGATGAAGGTTCTATTGAAATCCCTATTGGAAGCGAACGATCTCCAAATTCTTTGGTAATTACACGAAAATTTCTAACCCATAAAATTGAACCTTTTGAAATTGAGCATCCTAATGATGTCTCATGAATATTTGAATTTTGGAGAAAGAGTTTAATAGGTATTTTGTCGGTTTTTATTTCATATACACCAAATCCAAGTACTTTCTCAATTTGAATTAACTTAGGAGTTTCGGAGATTGTTCTTGAGATATCTTCAGTTACGGGTTCTGCAACTATTGACGTACATTTATTAGCTATTAGACACTTTTTCTCTCTTGATGATTCTCCAAAGTTATGAATTGATACAGATCCTGCAATCACATTTTCAAATCTGTAAATATTCCTCCATTCCAGGACAAATCTATTTATTGAGAGATTTACTCCAGGGAAGAAAATTACAAATTCTTGATTATTTGATATTGATTTTATTACAATTGAAAAACTTAATTCACACACTGAATTTTCGGATGGTCTCAGAATCTCATCTATACCAAACTTATTAATCTGTGAGTTTAATTGTATTTCTTCTGAGTCACTTGTTTCAGAGCCACTTATCATTGATGCTTTTTCATCATTGACTATCATACTTGTTGAGCTCATATTATTGTTTCCCTTATGCATTACCACGGTAGATATATGAGTAATTATTCCTGTAATTTGAATACCCTTTAGCCCATTTACTATATGTTCTTCATTAGAAAAAGTATATGGTATCCAAAAAGCTGTTGATGCACTGAAACATAAAAGCCTCTTTCTTAAGACTTTAAAGGTTGTACTTTCGTCCTGAAACTTAGAGGGGTTTAAATGCCTATTAAGCAGGATGCTTCTTAAAGGAGCACTTGGCTCTCCAGTCTTCATTTTCACAATTGCCCAATTTCTTATGATTATCCAACAAGAAACAAATGAAAATTCTGTCTCACAACATTTAAGCATTATGTTTGACCTAAATTTCCCAGAAATTTCGCATGGTATCAAAACAAATCTTGGATTTGAACTTTTATTCATAATATTCTCTTGGAGAAATAGAAAGTTACCATTTTTGGTATAAACAAGTCTTCCTCCTATGTTATGATTAGATTCATTTGGTTGGCTAGAAGATGAATTAAATTCAAATAAGTTTGTCAAATTTATCTTTTCACCTTTTCCTATAATTGATCTTATTCTCTTGTAAAGAAAATAGTTTTGGCAATGCCCACAGCTTGGAACAAACTCTTTTTCATCTTTTTTTTTCATAATTTAACATTTGCAAACTTTTGATATTTTCTTTGAATACTCAGTTAAGCTCAAAGAAATTCAAAAAATATGACCATTTATTTTTGGCAGCGGTTTCTGACAAAAATACTGAAAAACTTTCAATTTAAATTTTTCCATAAAATTTATTATAACCAATTTTCAATTAGAAATAATAATAAAAATCAAATTTTCTTGGAACAAACTCAATTTGGTAATTCGATTAGAATTCTCGTGTAAAAAGCCAATCGAATCAAAAAATGCAGATTAGAAAAAAAACAAAATATTAATGTGGTTAAAATAAATATTTAGACAAAATGAGCTATTCTATATTTGATGATTCTAGTTAATAATTTGACTAAGACTGACATTAGGAAGCCCATAATGACCCCGTATACTAATATAAAAACTGATTAGAAGTAGTTGATTAGTTTCAAGGCAACAATTGCAACAATAATCATAGCAATTATATGCCAGAACTCAAACCCTTGTGCGATGTTACCCTGGTTTGAGGACTTGAGCTTAGACTCAGATTTGTCCAGTTTTTCTCTCAAAGAAACCACCTCCTCCTTAAGCTCATTGCTCTGCTTCTCTAAAGCCAGACAATATTGAACAAGCTCGTCATATTTGTTTTTAAACTCTGAGTCCATTGAACCTGCCTGAGCAGTATTACTGGATGAAGATCCAGCTGCTGAAGAAATAAGAGATGTTGGAACTCCCTGAGATGCATTTGACGAGGTTCCAACTGCGCTTGATGAGAGAGGTTCATTCACACCCATGTTTTCCTGTTTAAAAATGACTGATAATCTGTGTTCGAAGAGTTGTTCCTTGCTGAGGTCCTGCCAGAAATCCTTAGTAAGCTGTTCAACAGAACTGTCACATGCTGTAGTTTGGATCAAGAACCTGTGAGAAGGAGAAGCTTGTTCAACTGATTGCAAAGGCTGCAGGATTACCTGAATCTCCTTTGATTGGCCTGCTTGAATCAACCCACTGCTCGGACGTACTAAATAACCTCTTGGAGCTGTAGTCTTAATCTTAAATGCTACTGTCGAAGATGTAATATTCTCCAAAATAAGAGGAGTTGTCACAGAGCTGTACAACACAAGCGGAAACTCGAGAGCCTTTTCTGGATGCACTCTCACCAATTTTGCACCTTCCATTGACATTCTTATAGGTATATGATTTCCACAAAGTATATATAACAGTTAAAATCCTCTAAATGTACAATCACACTCTCAAGCGAGGGGGAGTCCTTTACATTTAATTGTGGCTTGATGTACAATAAATATAATTTAAAAATTATTTACCCAGGATACCCAGACGTACACGCTGTCGATTTCTTATATTTTAATTTATTTGGGCCAGGGCTTTTTGCGCCTTGGAGACATTTAATTGTGTACAGTAAAAAAGTTGTCGAGCAAAACATGTAGGGGCAACAATTAAATAAATATTTTTTTCCTGTAAAACTTTTTAATAAAAAATCCGGAGAAATTAGAGTGAGAAAAATTACTCTAGTTTCTGAAATATCCGATTGGAACTTTTACATTCAAAAGTTTTGGCGGTTTTGAATATGATTAAGTAAATATTTACCCACAGTTAAAGATAATAGTTTTTAAATTTCTTTTTTTTTTTTTTATATTAAAGAAAATTGCTATTAGTAATAAGAAGAAACAACTTCTCTAGCAGGAGCTTACAATTATAATGCAAATTAAGTTGATTGCAATTATATTTCAATTTTCTTCTTTAATTCAAAAGTAGTCAGTGCAAACTTTACATGCAAAATCTGAACCGAAAGTTTGCAAAATTATATATCTTTGTCTAGAAAATATATATCTATATGGTTGTTGGACAGTTATTCATTTTTAACTTGTGTTAATCTGACAAAAGCATTTTTAGGGTCTATTTTATTTGGAAGAGTTTAATCATGTCAAGCCAAGAAGAAGATATTGTAAAGAAGGAATCCCAGCCTAAGTTTTTTGATGACAAGGCAGGGGAAATGATAATAGCCAGTACTAGACAAAGAGGAAATCCAATACTTGCTCATGTGTGTAATGTCCCTTACGATTTTCAGAATATTGTACCAGACTTTCTTGTTGGTAAGTATGATGCTGTGGTTTTTATTAGCATAAAATATCACAAGCTTCACAACCAATATTTGAGGAAGAGGATCGAATCCTTGCAGAAGAACTATAAAGTCAGAATTTTATTATGTCTGGTGGATATTCCTCCTTCTGGTGCGATTGATGCGGCTATTTTGGAAGTTACTGATATTTGTTTTGACTTAAATATGACTCTGTTTCTTGCTTGGAGTCCAAAAGAAGCTGGCCATATTTTAGAAACTTTAAAATCTCATGAAAACTCTTCAAGCGAAATCATTAGGGGAGGGCTTTCGTTAGACTTGTTTTCCAGAATCAGGGACGCCTTGAGCTCCTTACCAAGGATTAACAAGACGGACTCAGAGAATCTTTTAAAGCATTTTGGATCGATTTCAAAGGTGGTGAATGCTTCCGAAGAAGAGCTTTCAAAGATTCAGGGGATCGGCCCTATAAAGGCCAAAGTAATTTCGGAAATATTCTCCACAGAGTTCTCAGACTCATAATATCGAGATTTAACAACAATTAAGAGTCACCAAAGGTATTACGAGAGAAGTTAAACTCAACTAAAACTGAATTAGAGTGATATCTAAATACAAAGTTGATTTAGGTATTTATAATAACGACTACTTGTATTTATTAATTTATTAATTAATAAATCAATCTAAAGGATTATTGCATACATGCCTGACAATTTAGATAATAACTGTCAAAAAACACTCATTTTGGCCAATAAGTGAATACTCTAAAACATGATGCGACGGGTATTAATAACCTTGAATAACAATATTAGTGCGACAAACCTGTTTTTTTTAATTGTTCAAATTCGCTTTCATTGGAACATAAGATACATAAGAAAAAAAATAAAGCGTAAGCTAGAAAATCTTGCCTGGAAGATTTAGCTCGAGGCAAGAAAAATAAGAACCTGAAAAACTTTAGAGACTTTTTTACATTAGCTGGATGTCTTGTTGCTGCTCGATGAGACTTCGAGCAGATTTTCTGTTTGTTTGCTTGTGGTCTCGCTAATAAGGGAGGTGTCTTCATCTGCTCGAGATGTGTTAAAAGAGTCCGAAGTTGCTGGTTGTTGCACTAGTTGATCATGATTAGGCATTAACTGCTGTGCGGAATTAAGCTGATTAAACCACATCGCAGAATCAGGTTGTGAAGGAGCTGAAGATGCGGGATTGGCATTTTGACCTATAGGAGATACTGCTGGCGAGTGGTTGGTTTGGCCTTGCGGAAGGGTCATTCCATAATAACGACCAAACATATTCATGTTCATTTGTGAAGCTGGATTCATTGTAGAAACTTGAGGCATCTGAGCTATCAAGTTTGCATTTTGTCCTAGTATTGGTGGTACTTGTAACCCAAACGGATTCATGAATGGGTTTGACAAAAAGGAATTTAACATTGGGTTAGCTTGAGGAGTGGAGGTATCAACTTGCCCTGGAATAGCTGAGGGAAGCATTCCGCCATTTTGAGAAAAGGAATTTTGAAACATTGCCCACTGCTGCATTGCAGCTGCCTGGCTTGCAGCAGAATAGTTACCATATAAGTTCATTAATAAAGGATTATAGAGCCATTCATAAGGACCTGGCGACATAGCTCCTGTCGGATTCTGTAATCCTGCAATATTTGCTGGGCTAAACTTGGATGAAAATTGTGATAAGGGATCGGTTTCTAAAAGACTCTTTGAGGTGATATCAGATGGATTCCTTAAATAATCTGTGAGTCCTTCCTCAGGGAAGTGATTAGTTCTTGATTGAAGTAAATGTCTGGGTGCGTCAGGAGCAGCTGATGCAGCAGCAGCAGCAGCTGCTGCTGCAGCTGCAGCTGCTTTTCTTTCTGCCATTCTTGCTCTCTTTGAACTGGAGCCTACTGCACCATTTGGTAAGTGACGGCCTTCTGCAGTAACTTGAGATCTGAATCGCTTAGCTACTTCCAGAATTTCACTGATTATTTCCTCTGAGGCGTTCGCTGGAACCTTGAAATATTCGAACTCACGATCTTTACCGGTGTAGTAAACAACTCTCCATCCTTGAGGCTTCTGGCTCCAATAGACTCCAGGCACACCACTCTTTCTGACTGCACCTCTAACTTGTGGTTGAGGTGTGGCTGTTGATTGAGAAGAAGCATGATCTTTAGTTGGAGCCTGAGACTTAGTTGGAGTTGAAGCAATGGCTGCAGCTGCAGCTGCAGCTGCGATAGCTGCTAGTGTATTCAACCCAGAATTCGATCCGAATCCGTTCTTTTGTTTTTCTGCATTAGCAACTGCATCACGCTGGGAAAGGAATTGCAGTACAAGTTCATCCTCAACAGATCTGTTTACATGGTTTACAGATTCAGCTGAGTATTCATTAGAATCTCCTAATTGCTGATTATAATTAGAATCCTTTATGATTCCACAAGAAGTCAATGATGCCAAGAAATTCATTGCATGAGAATAAGCTTTTCCTTTTCCCCAACGCTTACAACTAAACTTCCTAACACTCCATCTTCCATTCTTTGTCTGCCATTCAAGTATCCAGTCTCTGCTCTTTGCGTCAATCCAGAGCTTATATGGAAGCGATAATTCTGGCATATTAATAGAACCAGAATGTTCCTCTGAATTAGATGGAGCGGACTCTCCCTTAGCTAGTGAATTATTAGCACATTGTAACTCTATATTTGAATCATTGGTCTCATCTTGCATAGGGTTACCTTCTGTGGTATTATCTTCCTTAACTTCATCCAAATTTTCTTGTTTTGCATCATTTGTTTCAGTGGAAACCGACTCATCAAACTTTTCTGTTTGAGCAATTTCTCCCTTTATATCCTCAACCTCACTTTTATGCTCTTGCATTGGCGATGAATTTAGCGATACTGGACTAGAATCCTGAGTAACCTCTTCTTTATGTCCAAAATCATCTGATGGCGTATTTGCAACATTATTATCGTCTATTGACAAATCCTTTTCCTGGTTATTATTATTTAACAGATTTTCTGTTGAAATATGGCCTGAGTCATTCTCGGACATGATGTTATCTTTCATCAGCCTATCAAGCTTTCATAAATATACAGATAAATAGCTTCAATTATTCAAATCCTGTGTAGTGTACTTTAAACTGTGACAGCGAGTTGAAGAACAAACTGGTATTGAGCTTTGTTGTCCGAAGAATATAAATAATAATAAATAAAATATATTATTTAAATTATTATTATAAATATTCTATATATTATTAATTATAAAAAAACTCAACCGATATTGCACAAGATTGTACACAACACAAATAGCTCTCTGTGCAATGGTCTGTCTGGACTTGTCTGCGTGAATGGCAGTCCGCACAGCAAAGTATACACTCACATTCTGCCACTTAATTGTGACTATTTGCTCACTATTTATCTAATACGTATTGCTATACATCTATCCCTCCGTTTCTATCCCTCTCTTTTTAACTATCCTATCTAATATTAGTAATTCTTTTTGCCTTTTTACTATTTCTTAAAGTATAACATTTCTAAATACGCCTCGCGTCTCCAGAATAGGTATCGAGCGGGAAAGACACGCATTTCAAAATTTATTTCTTTTAAATAAAATCAGAGAAAGATATCGTGCAAATTTGGTCGAGGATATTTGTATTGAAAGGTCGGAACAATATGTACTGGTATCTAAGTTGAAGTATTTTGTAAGAAACACACTTCTCATATTTTAGTTTTGGCTAATTTCTCCTGTTACTATATTATTCTTATTGGCTAGTTCATATTTGAAGATCTGTCTTCTCGACTTTGAATGAGAAGGAAAGCGTTTATTTCACTTTATTGTTTATTGGAAATTGTTAATTTCCTTACTAGCCTTATTATTCTTCTAGCTCATTCGTAATACCTATTCAAATTGACTAGTATAGTGTAGAAATGATTAGGACTAATGCACTGTAATGACAGGCCTTGGATGAAGTGGGCTTTAGTTTGTCTAAGGCAGTTGTGACTTTGAACTTGTGGCTTGCGACTTTTACTCCTAGCAATTGCCAAATTCCAATAATTGAAATTTTGGGAATTAATTTGTAGCGCAAAATTGTGCGAATTTGAGGGAATCTCGTTGAAATAGAAAATAATATTACGCAGGGAATGGAAAGTGGTTTTCTCGAATACATGACTGACTAATAGTATTTTTGTAATTGATTTAGGGAAACCAAATACAAACTGAAGGCAAATACTTTATGATATTTTTTTTTAATGGGCTTGTATGGTTAATATGGCTTTGCGTTCAAGGTCATCCAACATTCAAAAACAACAGGCAAATAATACACCAAGTAATACTTCAAATAATAATGAAGCAGTCTCAAGCGAATTAATTTCATCTGAAAATCAAAGGAAAAAGACGAATGCAAGAATCTACAGCTCAATTGAGGAACATTCAGATAAGACTTTGGATGAATGTAAGGAAGATGAAGCAGTTCCTACAATAGAAAAAGGCCCAACAGCCGACTTCCCAAGTGTGAACCAATGGGTACTGGCACTATTTGAGGAAGAAGGTAAACAGATGCTCGCTCGCGTAGTAGGTTGGAAGCTTTATGGAACTCAGGTCACTCATTTATCGCATTTAGTGAACAAAAAGACGGGAGGGAATAAACAGAATTCTTTAATCAAAGTGAGTTCATCGTCTAATGAGTCGCAAATCAAGGAGGATTATGAGTTTTATGTGCATTTTAGAGGTCTAAATAGACGTCTGGATAGATGGGTTAAAGGTAAAGATATAAAACTCTCTTTTGATGTTGAAGAATTAAATGATCCTGTTTTAATTGAGAGGTTTCAGAAACAGGGAATAAAATTTATATCTTCATTAGTAGTTTCAAATTCAGCTAATAAATCTGGGAATAAGTCTAAGAAAAGAAATGTAGGGGTTTTGGACATTTCTGATGGAGAAGATCCTGATGAGCATGAAGGGATGGACCACTCTGCAATTCTTGACCATGAGGAAACAACTAGACTTAGGACAATTGGCAGAGTTCGTATAGGAAAATTCATTTTAGACACTTGGTACTTTTCTCCACTCCCAGATGAGTATCAAAATGTTGACACTTTACATTTTTGTGAGTACTGTTTGGACTTTTTTTGCTTTGAAGATGAACTTATTAGGCATCTTTCCAGGTGCCAACTAAGGCATCCCCCAGGTAATGAAATATATAGAAAGGATAATATTTCAGTCTTCGAAATTGATGGTGCATTAACTAGAGGATACGCGGAAAATTTATGTTACTTGGCCAAACTATTCTTAGATCACAAAACTCTACAGTACGATGTAGAACCATTTTTATTCTATATTGTCACTGAAGTTGATGAAGAGGGATGTCATATTGTCGGCTACTTTTCCAAAGAAAAGGTTTCATTACTCCATTATAATCTTGCATGTATCCTAACTTTACCTTGCTATCAGAGGAAGGGTTATGGAAAGCTTCTTGTTGACTTGTCATATAAACTTTCGCTTAAAGAAGGTAAATGGGGACATCCTGAAAGACCTCTTTCTGACTTGGGTAGGGCAATCTATAATAATTGGTGGGCCCATAGGATATCTGAATATCTTCTCGAATATTTTAAACAAAACAAGATATGTGAAAGAGGTGGTTCGAAACAACCTCTCCAAGTAAGTAACTATAGTAAGTTTATTGACAACGTTGTAAGAAGCACTGGAATCAGGAGGGAGGATGTAATCAGAATTTTGGAAGAAAACGGAATTATGAGAAATATCAAGGATCAACATTATATTTTCTGTAACCAGGAATTTCTCAAGGGTATTGTTAAACGTTCTGGAAGACCAGGAATTACTTTAATTGATAAAAATTTTAACTGGGTTCCCTTTAGTAGAGCTCCTCCATCGGAAGTTGAATCACTTCCACAAGAGTAGATGAGTTATTAACATCAAGATTAAAGCTACTTTAAGTTACATATATACATTATATAACCACAATCTGTCTAAGTTTGTCTAATTTATCCCTTTAGTCTTAAATCTTTTTAAATATTACTATAATTCGTTGGAACATGGTAATGAGAATGGTTATCAAAGTATAATCCATCTGCATTTACCATTGTGTCCATAGTGAAGAGATTATTATTCTCATTGTCACCACCTTCATAATATGCTGCGAACACTGGCGGAGGAACGCTATTTGTGTAATCAGCTCCCTGTTGAGCATTCTCTTTTTCTGGAGAAAAATTGTTTCCTTCATATTGGCCAAAATGGCTATTATAATGTTTTTCCTGTTCAAAACCAAACGCTGGATGAGAAGAGTTTTCTTGTTCCACTCTTTGAGTTGAAGACGAATGATCCTCGTCCTTATGAAGCTCATATATATGGTTATTAGCATGGTCATTCACAAATGCCCCTTGAGCTACATTCATGGTGTTGAAAGCTTGATTCTGAACATAATCATTTCTATGGTCTTGAGTTTCATGATTGAAAGTGCTATTCTGATATAAATTAAGTTCTTGATGTTGATTTTGCATAGCTGACTCGTCGTGATTAACTTCAATACTGCTATTTATAATACATTGAGGAACGTTAACTTCATTATCTAGCTCAACGTTTCCGTTTAAAGACATTTTTTTTGTTTGGGCTACAAGAAACTCATCGCCATTATTCGAATAGTCTCCAGTTCCTTGTGATTTTTTAAATTTAAAAGTATCTTGAGCATTTTCTTGGACAAAAGTGTTATCAAAACTCTTAGAGCCATTACTTACGACTGTATCAAATTGAATATTATTTAGATTAACTTCATGAGCATTAAATTCTCTTGAACTCAATTTACTTTGTAAGTTTGAGCTATCCAATTGTGTGTCTACTCTTCCTTCGTGTTTAATATTCTCCAATGTTGAACTTTGTTGTTCAAATAAATGTTCAAGAGTCACACTCAGAGCTTTATAATTGAACTCTATTTGATTTAAGACATCGTTAGCAATAGTTTTCAGTTTTCCATAGCTTTTATCTGTAAGGATTGAGAGGCAGCTATTAACCTGGTCAGTAATAGAGTTAATATAAGTTTCTTGAATTTCCTCTAAAGTGCTGCTCAGATCTTCATCTCTGGTTTTTATTTTTTGGAGTAAAGAATGGCAAACATCAAATTCTGTTGCAGAAAGATTGTTTGATTCTCTATTTGATAATTTTTTCTCCAACTCTGAAATTCGTTGATTTTTTTTGTTAATAATTGTCTTAAGAGAGTTAATCTGCGTTTCTGGATCGTGAACACTAGGAATGAAAGGGCTTACAGCATCACTCAAAGGCGTCTGATAGCTATTGGTGAACTCCGTAGATTCGTTTTGTAAATCTCTTGATAACAAGCTGACTTCTTGTAAATTTGTACTATTGTTTCCACTCCTCAATCTCGTATTTTCTTCCAATAGTTTCTTATTAAAGTCGCCAAGCTCAGATAATGCAGATTTAAGCTTGTTTAGTTTTTCAAATTCTCTACGCTTATTTTCAACTGTTTTATCCATCAAATTAATAAGTAAGTCAACTTTTGGTAATGATGAAGATTTAGATATTGAATTAGGGGCAGTTGGCGGACGTACAACTGATGGTGTTTGGCGAGGAATTTGAGATATCTTGGAGGTGTCTTGGGTATCTGATGAAAAAAATGAATCCTGACTTGCTGAAAGATCGTTATGACTTTTAAAAGGGGGTTTTACGAGATTATTGGCTAGATTACTGTTGTTATCGAGATTCAATTTATTTGAAGGGAAAGATGTAGGTGCTGTTGGAGGTCTAACTGTATCCTTCAATCCAACGATATTTCTTTCAGCGTTACTATCCACACTTTTCATGGAAACTTCTGGCATTTCAAGGTTAATTTGATTATTCTGGGCTGGCTGTGATATGTTAAATTTGAATGCATTGTTAGAACTAATACCTGGAACTTTCGGTGGTAATCTTAAATTCGATCTGCTTGTATTCTTATTTGAATTAGGTTCTTGAATACCAAAATGAGATATTGAATTTTTTCCACTTTGGAATGGGTTCTGAGTCCTATCAGCTTCTTGAGATTTGTCTTGAGAATAAGAATGCCGAGAATCACTAGAAGGAGAACCCATAGATGCCAACATTGTTCTAGAAATATTTAATTGTTCAAGTCTTTCCTTATTATCCTGCATTTTCTTGCTAAACGAAGATTCAGAATCAGAATTATTACAATCTGAAAGTGGAGCTTTTGGAGGATATGGAATGGGCATATTCTGAAAGTTAGGATTTGTGTTGGTATTTTGAAGAAATGGCTTTGATATCTGATTGACAGGCTGCAAATTATTAGGAGGCTGAGTAGGGATAGTATTTTTTGGAGACTGATACTGAATTCCTCCAGAAATAGAGGAGTTGTTCTGAAACGGGACAGGTGGTTGTGGGATAGCCGGGAGAGGAGTACTCATTGGAGCACTACTTGTTTGAATCTGATTAGTTGTCCCATTCACGTTCAAATTACCTGGATTCACAGAGAATCTACCAATATTTGGCCTATTATTTGTGTTAGAATCTATATTTATTCCATTATTAATACTTATATTACTAGAAGATGGTCTGTAGCTCCCATGCGGAAAGCTAGATTTTTGAATTTTTGGCATATTCAGCTCAGAATCCTTATTAACATTGTCAAATACATCGTATCCATCTAAATTTGTAGCAAACATGTTATTAGAGTATGAGCTGACAGCTGTATTCATGTCATCAGCATTTATTTTCCTTTGGACCCCTTGGTTACCTGAATTGTATTTTGATCTTAAAGAGGGCGAAATAGGAATCTGGGAATACATATCCTGCTACAAAATTGAGTAGATTACAGATTATTTTAGATGATTAATGTCTAAATTTAACTCAGCAAAATACTCTTTTTCAATAGTATATAGTTTAACTCACTATTCAAACAGATTATCATTCAAAAGCACTTAATGCGCCAAAAATTGAAAAACTTAATAGAATCTAATTTAATAATTACCAACAAAATATACATAAATATTCTCACTAAGTATTCGAGTAAAGGAGTAATATTAATAGAACAGCTTTGTTCATAAACCTAAAAACGAGATATGATGATCAAGGCTAACTAGCACTAAATGAAAAAAAAATAGAATGGCAAGTCAAACTTTCAAATAGTATTTTCAAAGAAGGTGTTTTTAAATCACTTAGTATTTTAATTGTGGCAAATCCTAAATTTAATTATTTTTGTGTGTAGTTTAATATTAACTTTACTTAATTATGTTAAAAATTTTGTTTTGTTCTATGTTGGCAACTAACGCGCCATTTGGCGCTAAATGTGGGGAATTTTTGCATGCAATTTGTTTGAGTCTTGTGGCAGCAGCACATCCTACTGACGTGTTAAATTTAAAGTCAAAAAAAATTATTTTAAATATTATTGGGTCTATGAAGGATAGAATTCAATAATATTGAAATTGTTGGCTATTAATTCAATATTCTTGAAAACTGAATTGTAATTTTTCCCATATAAAATATATTTTTTTGAAAGATATTTATTTATTAAAAAAATAGAATACCAACTGTACGATTATTTCAAATAGCTAGACTTATTAGAAGAAACATGGAAACATCCAGTCATTCTTATTCTGGGGATATTAAAGGTGGGCTATTTCATGGAAGAGGCGTATTGATATACTCAAAAAATGAAAAGTATGAGGGAGACTTTGTAATGGGTAAGAGAGAAGGTTTTGGAAAATTTACTTATGCTGATGGAGCTTCGTATGAAGGTGAATGGGTTGACGATAAAATCCATGGTCAAGGAAAAGCAAGTTTTTCAAGTGGAAATACATATGAGGGACAGTGGGAAAATGGAAAGATCAATGGATATGGTAAGTTAACTTTCAGCAATGGCGATGTATACGAAGGAGAATGGGTTGATGGTAAGATGCACGGAAGAGGCGTGTATAAATACGTAGATGGTGATATTTACTCAGGTGAATGGAGAGATGATAAAAGGCATGGAAAAGGAACTGTAACATATGTAAGTAGTACAGGAGACCAAATTATTGAGAAATATGAAGGAGACTGGGTAAATGGTAAGATGCATGGTCACGGTAAATATGTGTATGTTGACTCTGCTGTTTACGAAGGCGACTGGTTCGAAGGTTCTATGCATGGCAAAGGTACATACATTTTCCCATGTGGAAATGTTTATGAAGGCGAATGGGTTAATGATGTTAAAGAAGGTTATGGAGTACTGACTTATCAGAACGGTGAGAAATACGAAGGATACTGGAAGGATGGAAAAGTTAACGGTAAGGGTACTTTAACTTATAGCAGAGGAGATAAATACGTTGGCGACTGGCTTGACGCAAAAAAGCACGGTGAAGGTGAACTATTTTACTCAAATAATGATAGGTTCAAAGGCAACTGGGTTGCAGACAAAGCATGTGGATTTGGAGTATATACTTATGCCAATGGAAACAGGTACGAAGGATATTGGGAAAATGACAGAAGGCATGGCAAGGGAATATTTTATTGTGCAGAGGATAATAACGTTTATGAGGGTGAATGGGCAAATGGAAGGAAAGATGGCAAGGGAATTCTTAGATTTGCAATGGGCCACTCAATTCAAGGAGTATGGAAAGATGGGGTTCTTTCACAATTCCACAGCCTACAGTTCCCACCAGAGTCACAATGGTCAAACCCAAACTTTTGATTAAAGACCAAATCTGTTCAATAGTTAAAATTTTAGATAATAGATAGTGAGGTAATTACATAATTAGAATATAATCACTGATAATATATAATCATCTAGTGTTATTTTACTTCTTTATCTGATTAGTTACACAGCCTACTCGAATATTTCTAATTAATTATGTCAATGGGATCTTTTAGCTCTCGCAATTCTTCTCCTATGAGAAGTTCCTCCTGCTGGATTGGATGAGTGACCAACAAAGGGGTTTGGATTACTATTGTTTCCCACTAATGGCGATGCGCCGAGCAAATTGGTAGGGTTAGATCCAAAAATACTTGTATTTATTGGGGGCTGGCCTGAAACTTGGGGTTTTGGGTCAAACTGAGTTGCTACAGGGTTACTAGGCATTCCACCAAAAATACTTGTTTCTGCTTTGTTTGTTGAATTAAAGATTCCTTGTGGTGATCCAAAAATGTTTGAGCCACTACTTTGTTCCAAATTTTGTCCAGGAGTTTGAGTAACAGTTTGGTCATTTGGCTTATTATTTGATCCAAACACAAAAGGGTTTGAACTATTACTGGAACCAAAAATAGATGGCGTTTGTGAGAAAATATTTATATTATTTGAACCTGGTACAGAGTTGCTTGATCCGGCAATATTGGAATCAAAATTCAAAGTATTCTGAGTTGGGTTTACGTCCGATACTGGAACTTGCTGAGCTCCAAAAATAGAATTTACAGCTGTTGTTGAAGGAATGTTATTGCTGGTAGATGTATTAGGATTTGGGAATAAGCCTGAAGCCATCGAATTATTATTTGTTGGGGTTGAAAATAAAGAATTTCCTAGTCCCAAAGTGTTATTACTTGGATTAGAGCCACCAAACAATGATGAAGAAGCAGCTGCGGTGGAAGAATTAGTGCTTCCAGTAAAATTTATTAACTTTGCGTCAAATAATCCTGGAGTCTGTAGAGTCGTCTGTGAAGCAGTGCTGCCACCCGTAAAACTCATATTTGAAGACGAGTTCAAATTACCTAAACCCAAAGATGCAGATAAAGAAACATCAGAAGCAGGATTCTTGCTTTCCATATCACTTGAACCGAAAATTGGGGCTGAAACTTCTCTTTTTTCTGTATCATTTATTTTTGTAGACACTCCAGATGAAGAAAGACTGAAAATATCCTTCGTGCTGAAAGCATTTTGAGTAGAGCTTGAAGCGCTAGATGATCCAAATAATTGATTCATGCTCGAACTCTGTTGAGAAAACAAGCCACTGATGTTGTTTGTAGAAGAAAATAGCGATCCAGGATTATCCGTGCTAAAAATTCCAACTTTTTTCTCGGAATTTTCAGCTTGCTTTTTTTCCTCATCAACTGGAGATGGTCTTCCGAATATTGATAATTGAGGCTTTAAACTAGAATCTGTTGTTTCCTTTTCTGTATCAACAACTGTTTCAGAAATGGGCTTTTCTATCTCGCCAATTGTAGTTTTTTCTTCCACAGTTTTAGAGGTAATTCCGAATAATGAAATGTTGCTTGAAGCACTGTTGTCAATGCCTTGACCAAATGAAAAGGTGCTAGACTGGCTATTAAGCAAAGGAAGAGCTTTCTCCTCAGGCTTTGGCTCCTCAGGAGCGGCACTATTCTCACTAGTCTTGTTAATTTGGAATAATGAAGACCCGAATAAAGAGGTTCCAGTAGAAACGCATGCATTTGTAGAAGAATTACCAAATGAAAATAATGAAGTTGCAATATTTTTATCGCTTGAACCTTCAGTAGAAGGAAGTGAAAATAGGCCTGCTGCAGAAATAGTGGGCTTCTCTTCATTATCTTTCTTTTCATCATCTTCATCAGGCATAAACACCCCTTCGTTGTCTACTTCAACCAAATTTGGTTTATCAACATTAGCCAGCCACCATGGCACAGGCTCATCTTTTTTTGCTTCAGTAACTTCTGAATCTTTTTCTTTCAATGAAAAATCTTCAGAAACTACTTCTTTAGTTTCCTTAATATCATCTCTTTTCTCAACTGTTGCTTCAATGTCAATAGTGGTGATGTTAGATTTATTATCTTGTTCGCTTAAGACTGGTAGCTTTGAATCATTAACAAAGATATTAGGTGAAGAAACTTGTAAGTTATCAACATTATTTACTTTTTCCACTAGCTCTTTATCCCCATCTGATTTTTCAGGTGAAATTGATTTATCTGCAATTTTTGATAGTATGTTGGATACTTCCAATGTAGATTGATTTAAACATTCAGATTTAGAACTAATGATGTCTTCTTTGTTATTTTTTGAATCTTTTTCAGGACTACTATCCTTGTCGTTCTTGGAAGACTTGTCCTCGATAGCATGCTCAATTTCTGAATGAACTTCAGGCACTTTTGGTAATTCTGAATTTGTTTTTGGCTCATTTAAAGTTTCATTGCGAAGTTCTATCGTGTGAACAAAGTCCTTTAAGCTACCAATAGGTTTTTTTGATTTGCAGAATACTTTCTTCATTTCTGCAGCAGACAAAATCCTGCATGATGAATTTGTTCGATTTGAAAGTGCGCCAAGTAAACTAGATCTGTATCTTAGTGGAGTTCTTATTCTTTGTACTGATGAATGAATAATGTTGGAACTAGGCTCCGTATTAGGAGGTAAAAATGAGGCCTTCGGAAAGTTATAAGGATGTGAATACTGCGTTAAACCCAATGGATTTGCCTGTTTTTGTACATCACGAAGTTTTTCATCTGAAAAGTTATAAGCTGGAGTAGGATCCGGTTTATAATCATCATCTATCATAGAAAGTGGTAAGCCATAGGTGTTTGTTGGCTTATTTGGAGTATTGTTTTGCGTACCTAATAATCCTGTTTGAGCTGCGGTTGAGGGAGTTTGGTTGTAAGTTTTTTTTTGAGGAGGAATATTAGGTCTTTTGTTTGGATTATTCATGGATTCATTGCTGATATATTCATCATCACTAATTGCATCGTGGAATTCCTCTTCTTCATGCTCATTTTCATTTTTTTGCTTATAAACTTGTTGTAAATTTCTTTTCCTACATGTTTGTGTATCTCTTTGCAAATCATAATCATTGGAACCTAAGTTGTATTTAGTAGTACTATCTGATAATCTGTTAATTGTACGTCTCGCTTCTGATTGGAAAGGGAATCTGCTGGGAGGCAATAAAGGAAGGTGGCTTCCATGGCTTGGAATGCTAATTTCATTTTTTAAATAGCTGTCAGGTTTGTAAACATGTGGGTATGGGGTTTTAACATACTTGCTACTTTTTTCTGTAGTCTTTTCAATCAATGAATTCCTCAAATCTTGAGAACTTCTACTTAAACCATTAATTGGAGACTTTAAAAGCCCCAATGATGTTTGCTTCCAATTAGAGTTGTAATTACTTTGATTCAAATTAGAATACAAATTATTATCTTCGATTCTAAATGTTGGCTTGGGTAAAAACCTATAATCCTGTACCGTATTGTTCGAATTTACTAAAGAATTAGAAGGCAAAAAATGGCTTTGGTCATGTAATTGTCTTCTTAATACTGAACTTCTCGTCAAATTTTCAGAAGATGATGACGAGAAGTTTATATTCCTCATAATGGGTTTCTATTAGAGGAATGATTTTTTTCAAACCCACAGTAATAAATTAAGAATTTGATTTTCTTTCTTTTTTAGTATGGGGCGTTTAAGCAGGCGGTAAATTTGTCACTTATTTTATTTTGATTAATGTAAAAGTTATAATAATTTTTATCTACTCAAGAAATTCATTTTTCCTTGAAAATTGTTATTACCGACCTTATTTTGTGAACTGGACTGCATCTTCTTTTTTTTTTTTTTTTGATGTAGCTTGTACTCACAAAGATATTTATTCCTGCTTACTTTTTCATACAAGATTAACTCAATTCAAATCTCAATTTTTCTTCCTGAAATCTAAGGTTTATTTTGAAAATTGGGTTTATCTTTCTATATTCAAAGAATTTTTTTTTAATTTTTATTTTACTTTAATAATTTTTAAAGGCGCATTAGTCAATAATTGGAAATAAATAAATAAATGTTAGTACTAATTTCATTTAAATAAATGCATATACATGTAAATGTTGATATGAATTAATATATTCCAATAATAATGGATGAAATCAGACGTCAGATTGAAGATTTGATGGGAGGGATTGAAGCTCCAATAGAGAAGAAAAACCCTCATGATAATGATGTCTGTAAATTCTACTTATGCGGACTATGTCCTCATGAATTATTTGAAAATACAAAGCTGTATATGGGTCCTTGTAAAAATATCCATTCGGAAGTTTTAAGGGAAAAGTACTTAAGTGAAAGAGAATCGAAAGGAAATACTCGAATTAAATATGAGACAGATAGTTTGAGAGTATTTCAGGGAATGGTAGATGATTGCAATAAAAAGATTGAAAGAAACCGTGTTCGTGCTGAGCTTTCAGGAAGTTCAAAACTTGAAGATGAAAATATACGGGCATTAGATCTTGAGATTAAAGAAATTATGAAGGAGATTGATGATTTAGGTGCAAATGGCGATATAGATGGCTCTTTGAAGAGGATGGAAGACTTAACAAGACTAAATCAACAAAAAATGAAGATATCTGCTACAAAGGAAGATGTTGAGAATGGAATGTATCGTCAAAAACTTCACCCATGTGAAATTTGTGCCGCATTTCTTTCAGAAACTGACAATGACCAAAGGTTAAATGATCACTTTAACGGTAAAATTCATGTTGGCTACCTAAAAATTAGAAAGCAAGCAAAAGATTTAAAAGAATGGATCAAAGCGCATTCTCCCAATAGGGATAGCAACTACAGACATGAAAATATAGCTCATAAAGGCGATTTCCGATATAAATCACATAGACAAAGCTACTCCGGTGAAGGCCGTGCTTATTACTATTCAAACAATTATAGAGATAGGAGAAATAGGGAGCATATGGATTACCGTGATAATTATGGTAATCATTCATCCAGAAGAGAAAATAACCAAACGAGATATGAAGAGCTCGGAAATAATTATAAGTCGACTGTGCAGAGTGACTATAACAGTTTTGGGCCGAGAAACAAACATATAAACACTAGATCTAACCCTTATTCGACAGTTGAATTGAATAGAATAAGTTCAGAAAAACACAAAAAACATATTAAAGAGGATACAAAAATCTATCCTCCTAGTGATGGAGAAATTTCTCCAGAAAGTGACTCCTCACGCTCTCTGTCAAGGAGTATTTCGCCATATTAACTTAATTTTTTATCCAGAATCATGAATGCGCGAGTTAACACTGACTTTTCCCAAGATGAATAAACTTGTTTGCTTTCAGAGTTATTCTTTAAATTAAATAATTTAGACAAGTATTTATAAATAATTGAAGTACTTTGAAAATTAAATTCAAGTAGTTCCAATTTCTGACTATCTGATACTTCACCATCAAATTCTAATATATTTACATTTAATCCGCGATTAATTATATGTTTTTTAATGAATTTCTCTTGTCTCTTACTGTATTGAAACGTCTTTATACGCAAATTTTCAATACATATATTGAGTTCTTCTTCGGAAATGTCTTCTATTTTTGTTTTTTTGTCGAGAATATCTATGAATTCTTTGTAGGCTATTCCTTGTAATAAACCAATATATTTATTACAAGTTAATAACCTCTCCTTAAGTAAAAAAACCTCTTTTAATAATCCATCCTATGGAAGAATGTTCAAATTTAAATATGACGCTGAATTGCAACTTACATTAATCATTTCATTTATTCTTATATCTATGCATTCTCTTATATTGTTATTTCTTACCCAAAATAATACACTATTGTTGTATCTAACTTTGTATGGATGAATTTTCTTTAACTCTGTAAATGTTAACCCGTTTGTGTTATAAATCTATGAATCTACTTAACTGTGATTAATAAATATTTATAAAAATTTACCTCTATCCCTCTGATTATTTTTCGTCGGTCATTTATATTTAATGACAATGCTCTTTCAGGGTCAATCTTCGAAAGCTGTTCAAGCAACTCCTCGTTTGTGAAGTTTGAGTATTCTTCATCTTTAATTGAAGGATTTACGCTACTACATGTTTCTGAGTCAATAATAGACTTCCAAATCAACGCTTTAAGGTACATGTGAGTGCCACCAACAATAATTGGAGTAACATTTTCGCTGATCAATCTATCGATCTATATGTGATATAAATGCACTGAATTTACTTTTAAATCACAACTTACTATTGGTACTGCTATACTGATATATTTGGAGGCTGTACAATCTTCATCAATATCAAAAACATCTAATAGGTGATGAGGGATTCTATTACGAATTTCTTTGGATACTTTAGCAGTTCCAATATCAAAGCCTTTGTATAGTTGCATTGAGTCGCAATTTATTATTTCTGATTTAAATCCCTAAAAAGAAAATATGGTTTTCTATATGAATTGAATAAACATACTTTTTTGTCAAGATATTTCCAGATATCTATAGATAAACGAGTTTTGCCAGAAGCTACACATTATAGAAATAACAAAGATTTAAAAAAGTTATTTAAGCCTTATTGAATGTAATAAGTTAATCTACCTGTTGTACCAAAAATGAAAATAACTGGGACATCTTTAATATACGAATTCAATGAAATAAAACACATTTCAAAAGGTCATGTCATTCAAGCATGGATAAAATATCATAAAAACTATTGCCCTGTGTAGATTGGCTGCTTTGCTCGCTCTTTATATCCTTATTTAACTCAGTTAAATTAGTAATGTCAACATAAGAATTTTTTTTTTCTTGAAGCATTGAGCCCGCCTTTTGAGTCTTATTAAAGAATCTGTGATTTTTATTAGTGTTCGGATTTCCATTTTGTGAATTACCACTTTTATTACTATTTTGACGGCATTGATCTTGAATGCTTGTATCAGCATTGCTTAAGATAAAATTAGAGTAGTTAAGAATGTCTTCGACTTTGTTTTTATTATTTTGAGCATCATTTAGTGGTTCATGTCTATTCGTATTTTTAATCTTTTTCTCCCAATAAGGTTTCTTAAAACTAAATTTGCAAAGTTTACATGAAATTAATATATTCTTAAAAGAATAATTTTGGAAATTCTGGCCACTAATTTTGCTAAGCTTGAGTAGTTTCTTTTTCAGTCTTTTCCTAATAATCCCTTTAATAGGCTTGACCTCTAATTTACAATTAATTCCTATTAAATATACTGAAAAACATTTTGGACAAATTTTTCCTGAAAAATAATCACTATATGATTTTGTCTGACTGATTTCGGATGTTAAATTTGCAACTTTGCAAATTAAACGGCTTGATAAACTAGGACAAATTAGGCTGTAAAATTTAGATGCGTCAATCAAAAATTCTAATTCACTGTTATTGCCTGATTTTTGTTCTTCAACAATCTGGAATTTAGGGTTCTGACTATTATAATTATTGTTAAATTCAAATGAATTTAGAGATTTACTATTAATAGATTTTGAGATAATTGAGAGTTTTGATTGTATCTGTTGCATTATAACTTAAACCTAATAAAATTGAATTTTATACAAATCAATAATGAATACATTTATGGAATAAATTGCATTAATAAGAGTTCATAATGATTCGTAATTCAATTAATCATTAAGGCGCCATAAAGTTTACCAATTATTTCATGTATTAATTACAATCGTGTTTTTTTTTCCTCGAATTATGAATATAGTTCCAAATTATAATGGATATGTATAGATACCCTGGAGGACTTACTAGTACCGATTTTCACAACTTTGAAATTAACGGAAGCTCCAGAGATCAAGGGTTTTCATTTTGGGCTTCAAATTTAACATGTGAGGAAAGGGCTATTACAATAGTTAAAAGATTATACTATTCTGAGTTTTCAAAATATCTCTACCTTGGAATTTTTTTATTAAACATCTTGGTTCTTTTCAGTGGCTTGTTTAGGGCTCAATCAGGAAGTAGATTTTCTATTTTCCTGGAAACAATTATAACACTAACCTTGACATTTGAAGTAATAATTAAACTATTCTTAATGAAAAAAAGATTTTTTAACAAAGTAAATAATGTATTTGACTTTGTTGTTGCATTGACCTGCCTTTCATTATTATTCTTAAATGGTGATATTCGAAGACTTTTTGCTACAAAAAAAATTGCCGATTTAAGAAATAACCAGATAGTAAGTTAAATATAAATATTAACGCGTTAGTTAATTCACTAATAACATTCTAGGCCACTGATATATTTGAACAAATCCTAACATCATCTAGATTTTGCCTTCAAATGTTAAGAGTTTTTTCTATTGCTAGATTGAAAGGAAAGACGGAGGTGAGTTTGAAAAAAGAAAGATTACCTTATAATATTTATAATTATTCCTATAGACCGTTGAGAATACTGTAAACTTTGATGAAATAAACAATTTGGAAGAATCCCTGTACTTTTCTGATAAAAACGTTGTTTAGAAATTAATTTTAGTGCATTTTGGAATAAATTACAGGAATTTAATTAATATTTATTAAATATACACATGCACTTCAAGTTTTTAAATTATCTGCCCTCCATTTCCAGTAGAATTTTCTTATTGGATCCACTGATTGCAGAAGCTTGAAAGCTTTTAAAGCAAAATCAGTATCACCTTTTTCATATTCCATACAAGCCTTAATATACACAACCTGATGGCAACTATCATAATGATTAGTATAAATTTCATCAATTGCATCTATAAAACTCTTAGGCGCATTTTCAAGACTCAAATTCTTAATTAAGGTTTCTTTGTTAACATTTCCATTAACCATTATTTTGCTAAAGAATGAAATTATATAGTTCCATATTGAATCATTGTGTGGAGCAAACATCAGCCAATTAACTATGTAATCTACCTCCTCAAGTAGATCAGACTCTTTTAATGCATTCATTTTTTTTAAATTAGTGAAAATAAAATGCCTGTAACACCAGGCACTATTGTTTCTGCAATCCTCAGAAATCAACTTTGAGATAAAATCCAACTCACTAATAAGTAAATCATTTTCAACAGAATTGTATTTCCTAATAAACCAAGTCCTATGATTCCACACATACATATTTTTTGCGTCAAATTCCAGCTGCTTACTTATGAAATTTAATTCTTCAATGTCAAATCCAAGTAATTCTCTAATAACTCTCATATGCCACCATGATTGATAACACTTTGGAGCTCTTTCACAAATACCTCTAACGAATCTTAATTCTTCTCTAAGGAACTCCGTTTTATTTTCATGTTCAACATAATTTTCGCGAATGATTTTTCTTCTGAAGTACCACGCAGTATAATGTTGTGGGTTCAAATCTATGACTTGTGTTGAAATATCAAGATTTTCAAGATCGAAACACTCATTATCTAGAAGACTCTTTAATTTGGAAAAAAGAGCATAGTGATCTGGCTTAAATAAAAATTTGCAGACCCCTTCGTTTTGAAAGTCAACGCTGTATTCAATTGTTTCGATATTAGTATTCTCCAATGAATCTAGCTCTTGCATTGGAATTTAGTATTAGCAACTTAGTTTGAGTAATGCTTTTAATTTATCACATTAATCTTCCCTACAATTTGGTTCGCAATTAAATTGATTTTTCCGATTTTGAAATTTCACCCCTGAATAATTATTGGCGGAAAGATTTTTTTTTTTTTTTATTTAAGATTTTATTAATAATGCTTGACGTAAATTTGATTAAATTAATTAGAGAAAATCTTTCAGTAGGCAACCCCACTGCCATTTTTATTTCTTTTACTTTGATTACACTCTCAATTGTGTTTCCTTTTATCTGCTATGCTGAGTTAACAAAGAAGAAGGTGAGTTTAAAGTGTTTATTTAAACTAGCAAATTGACTCGAATTATTTAATTAGGTCAAGAAACAAAATAAAAAGAAGGGGAATAATAAACAGAAATATAATAAAGAACCTCAACAGATCGTGCAGCAAAGTTCCAAATCTAATCAAAAAAAAACTCTATCAAAGCCATTTATTCCGCCTTTAGATACTGAAGGAAGCGAGGACGAGGAAAAACAAATTCCTGAAAAGAGTGAACAATTTGTTCCGTCAACAAAACATATACAAGGCTTATCATTTGAAATAGATAAGAATGATTCAGGAGGTTGGAAAGTTGTTGGAGATAAAAAATCAAAAAGATCCTACACTGAAGCTTCATTAACAAGTGTAGGAAGCGAGGAAACAGAGAAAAGCTCAAATAAACCTAAAAGCAAACAAGTTAGACGTAGAAAACCAATAAATAAAGTACCAGGTATGACTGACTGACTATATGAGTACTTAATTCTCTAAATTAGAAGTTTTTTGCATATTTTTTTTTTTTTTTTTGTAATTTAGCTTTGTTAATAAAAAAAATCAATTTGATTAATCGTCAAAATCAAAATTCAAATCAGAGTTTTTAAGCTCGAATTCAACCTTTCGTTTAAAATCATCGTATGAAATATCCAAGCCTTCGAAAGGCCTACTATTGACTTCCTTTTCCACGCCATTTGGCATCTCACCTGTTTGTAATTCGCCCAAAATATCGGCCTCATTAAAAACTTGATCTTGCTCGTTAATAGAACCTAACATTGCACTCAAATCCTCAGTAGGTCCTCCGGTCAATGCATTCAGTACGTCAAACCCTGCCATTAAATTTACTCCCGAGTTTTCTTGTCCAAATTCGATTCCACTTTGTTCTAATTCATTTTTGATTTCCTTATACTGTCTAATTGAGTTATTAATTGTAACAGCCATATCTACAGCTGTGCTTATCTTTGATATAAGCGAATTGGGTTTCTTTCCATATTCAGTTGTACCTCCAGTATCATCATCATATTCAATCTCTTGTTCTTCTTGATTTTTGGGATTGTATCTTCCGGGCCTTTCATCAAACTTGTATAAATCATCAAATTGGAAGCTTTCTAAATCGCTTTTGTCGTCATATGATATACTTTCAAGATCTTCTACTGGATTGCAGCTTGTATCAAAATTTTCAATGTTTATTGTCTTTGTCAAAAATAACTTTAGTTTTCCATTAGCTTCTTTCTTTTTTAACTTCAAATTATTCAAATTAGCGTTAGATTTATTAATTTTGATCATTTTATCTATTTTTTCATCTTTAATTTTTTTCATTTTTCGCCTCTTAACCCTTTTTTTCCATTTCCACCGTCTGTAACAATTAGTATTTGCAATTTCTTCTTCTCTTTTTTCTAGTTTTTCTTCTTTTAATTTAATTTCCTCCGAAAGTTTTGAAATTACATCAGTTATATTGCCCGTTATATTCCGAATAGTGTAGAATCTAAAGTGCTCGATATTTGCAAGCTTGAGATATTTATCTGACTCGCCGAGAATCAATAATGACTTCTCCTCGATGTTTCTATATTTCTCAAATTCAATTTCTGACTTTAGATTTTCATTTAATAATGATGAGTTATTATCATTTATTTGTGGAATATCCTCAATTCTATGTTTTAATGTTGAAAGTGCTTTGAGATATTTTCCTAACAAAATAGTGTGATTATTTGAAGATAGCTGATTATTTTTAATGTAATCAGTTAAATCTGCTGCATAAGTTGCGTTATTATTTACAGGACTGTCAAATGCGAATGTAGAACTTTCTATGTTATGGACTTCATCTTTGGATAGTAAAAGCTTAGGAAATCTGAAAATCTTTTGAAATAAATTAGCCTTTCCATAATTATGAATTAGAGTAGTTTTCATGGAGTTAAGTTTCAAATAATTAAATAAAAGTAACTTTGATGCAGATGTTATTTCATTTATCTTATTCTGATAGTATTTCAAATAAATAGTCTCTAATGTATTTAATTCCTCGACAATATTTGGCATTAAATCATTTATTAACTTTAATAATAATTGGAAAGAATTAATTCTTTCAATTTGAGTTTGCTCAACTTTATTTGATTCATTGTTTTGGAAAATCAAGGATCCCTTAAAGTTCAACTTCAAGCAATCTTCAATAAAATTTGAAAATACAAGTACTTTTGTTTTAATAGTTTCTCTTAACCAATTATTCATTACCTTCCTTATTTGAAGTGCCCTTCTCAGTGGTAATTCAATAGATTGATTTGGAATCCAGCATTTAACTCTACCTACTTTATTATCTAAGGAAATGCAATCTTGAATAATTGTATCAAGTTTCGAAATATCTTCTTTCTGAGATTCTAAATCTGAATAAACCCTTTGCAATTTTGAATCTACTCCTTTTAAATTTTGATTAATAGTAGAAAAAATGATGGAAAATTTATCGCAAATCTGTCTGACAATTGAGAGGTAATCCTCATCATTTTTGTTTCTTTTTTGTTCATAACTGCAATAATGATCAACTCTATTTTTTAAATCCGTTAAGTAACTTTTAATAGATGATACAGATGGAAATTCATCATCGCCATGATAAGAACCATCTAAATTGGGCGCATTTGTAGTTTCAAATTTTGAGACGAAACTTTCTCTGTTTAAATCAGATAGTGAATTATCCACAACATCTACGTACTTCAGAATAGATAAATCACTCTCAAAATAATTCGAAAACTCCTTTGATTTTGAAACTTGATATTGTAAATAGTATGTGTAGGCTTCTTCAGATATTTTACTAATACTTAATGCTGTTGGATTCCCTACTTTATTTATAATCTTTGCAATTATATCGGACCACTGTTGTATAAATTGTAATCTGAATTGAATTGCTTGCTCAAGAATATTCTTTGCTTTTGAGAAATTTTCTTTCAAATTCAAAAACTCAAGTGTGCTTTCAAACCATTCTCCAAATTGTTCAGAAGAATCTTGATAAACCTTTAGTTTAGAAAAATTAATGGTTTCTTCTGTATCTAATCCAAGATTAATATTTTTCACATATCCGAATTCAGTTTGGAATAAGCTTAAATCCCAATTAAATCTAGTTTTAATATTTTCATATAATGTAGAAAATCCATTAGTAATTATTTGTTGTTGTTTTAACAGCTCATAAGAATAATTTGGCTTTTCGAATGAATTTTGTTCTTGAGGCAAGTTTATTGAGCTTACAAACTCTGAAGTTCGATTATACATTGATATTGCTGAAATTAAAGTCGCATTATTATGTGGCCACAAAAATGAGTGTTTTAGAGAGAAAAGAGAATCTATTTGCTTTAATAAATGACCTGAAACATCATTTAATACACTTCTATATTCTTTGTTGATTTTTTTAATAGTTTTCTCACTAAAATTTTCCTTAGCACTAAATTCCGATTTGAGGTTCTTATATAGTGAGCTTAAATTTTTTGCACAATTTGTAAGCGGACTTTTCAAAGTGCCTTTAATAATTCCCTCGAATGCATCATATCCTTGCTCAATAACACTTTGAATATGATTATTTAGCCAAATCCATTCCATATACATTGCAAGCGTATTTCGATCACCCTCAAATTTATAATGGTTTAACTGTTCAAGTGTTTCTTTGTGTAGTTTTTTAATGATTAGTGTATTTTTATCAGAAAAAAAAACATTCCAATCTGATGCAGTTTTTCTTAAAGTTTCGGAACACTTTGTTAGTAAATCAATTGCTTCATCCATAGAAAAAACAGAATTCATACGATTAGTCAATTCTTTGGATTCTTTCATAACTTTAATTGCGATTTGAATGGTTGTTAATCTTTTTTGAACAAATAACCATAAAGAAAACAACCTATTGTTCAGTATATAAGTATTTAATGTTGTAATTGTATACCTAGATGAGATAACTGATAAGACATTTCTTCTATTTATAGAGTGATTTACAATCTGGTTTCCTATTGTATTAACCATTGCTAGAGTGTTATCATTAATTGAGTTCGAGGTTTGAAAGTGGTTAATACAATTTAACAAATTATGGACTTTTTTTGAATTCATCTTAAAAATATCTTCAAAACTACTCATAGTTTTGTTAATTTTATTAGAGTTTTTTTTTAACCATTTAATCTTACTTTTTTTATTTGATTGATCGTCCTGAGCAAGACCTTTATCGCAAACTTCTTGAAGTTTTTTTAATGTTTTAATAAAACTAAGATTAGAATCAAGATTGTTTGTAATTGAGGAAATTTGTTCAAGATAGCCAATGTTTTCATCATATAATGCGTTTTCAGAAATATTCAAAAGTTTAGAAAGGTTTATCAACGCATTTAGAGAGTCAGATCCACTTTTTATCACTTTTTTTTTTTTTTTAACGCAAATATCAAAATTACTAATATACTTTAAATATTCATTTTTTAAAATAAGAAGATCTTTTAGTGAAGATTTCAAAGGGGATCTGTTGGAAATAAGTATTTTTACTGTTGATTCATCTTTATCTGAAGAGATGAACCTGTAATCTACTGCCAACCCAAGATATTCTTTAAATTTTTTGTTGATTTCTTCATTACGATTGCTGGCTAAAGAAAGATCCAAAGATTTCTTGAATATCTCTTCCAAATGAACCGTATTTTTTTTAGGATCGATTTTATTTAGAAAAATTACAAACTGTTTATGCAATTTGACTATATTTGAAACTTCATGCACCAGCTTATTCCTATATGTCCAAAGTTGATTACATTGATCTTGAACATTTAGCTCAAAAGCATTAAAGCTTGAAATTTCTCCTGAACTTGAAAGGAGAGTAATTTCATTCATTGGGTTTGCTACTTCATTTTGAATTGAATCCGGATTTGTATGTGAAGAACTGTTTATAAGAGCTGCATTTCTTTCCGATTCATCCAAAATTTCATTTTCACAAGCTAAATTATTAAGAAAAAGTAATAATACTAAAAACTGTACCCGAAAAATTGCCCATATTGTATTGATTTTAATGCCTTTGAACCTCTCTGGCATTTATTGAGTTTTTTCAGAAAAATTTTTGGTCTTCGGTATTAAGTAAATGCTGAAAAAAAAACTCAGATAAAAATTAATAATGAAAAATCGAATAATTGCGATAGTAAACTTGAATGGCTCACTAACATTTACAATAAATTTTTTTTAAATCCAAAAAACTAAAATATAAATTTATTATTTCGGAATTGACATTAAGGATTTTTGTAAAAAAGCGACAGTGGCAGGATTTGAACCTGCGCGTGGAGACCACATCAGATTTCAAGTCTGACGCCTTAGACCACTCGGCCACACTGTCTATGTGAGTTGCAGCACAAAAACGAGGCTTTTTTTTATATATGTGAAACTTTGAGATTTATAAATCCCGTAGGTTTTCAAGATTTACAAAAAGTAGCATCAATTGTTATTGTCTTAAATAGCTGAATTTATCAAAAATATCTAAGCAATACAATATTTATCAATATTTTAAAAAACTAATCATTTATTTTCTATAATTTAAGCGATAAAAAATAGAACATTCGGTATTTACAGAAGTGTTTTAGTTATTTTAGCCCAAATCCTTTAGAATGTTCAAGCGCAATAAGTAAAAGCCTTTCCAGCTTTTCCTTGTTCTGGTAATCTGGTATTAATAAGAAATTGAAACATGTGTGCGCAGTAGGAAGTAAATCAGAGTCTGGGCCATGGCGGCCGATAACAAAACCCAATTCGCCCAGACCCTTCATAGGTACTCTATCTGAACCAGTTACAAAGAAAAGAAGTTTTTTTTGTAGCTTCAAGTCTAGCTTTTTGACTATTTCCCAAAACATAACAACGGTTGTACTATCTTTAGTATAACCATCTTGGTACTGCGATGCTTCAATTAAAGAATCAATATTAAAATCAGAGCTTCCACAGATAACTAACACTAGTTCTTCTGGAGAAAATAATTCTAAAGTCCTTCCTCCGCATACGCTTTGGAAGCCGTTGTAGAATGCTCTGAATTGACTTTCAATGGACTTGTTTAAAAACCAATCTAAATAAAGTTCAACATATCTATGGACATTACAAATTGTAACAGGTTCTGAGGGATCAAATTCCCCAGGAGCAATAGGAACTTCAGCCATAACTCCAAAATTATTAATAGTTGCAGAAAAAGTAAGACAAAGCTGTTCCATTTCAGAATCAGATTTTATTGATAATAGTGACAGTAGCGAGTTAGCGACTTCAGGCTGTATTTCATATAAATCGCCGATATCAACCTTGTACCCAAGTAGCTTTTTGTATACAGCAAGAGGGAAATGTACATCCAAAATAATTCCATTGTAAATTGCTAATGCCAAGACAATTCCTATCAATTCAAATTCTCCATTTGATTCAAGTGATGCCATGTTAAACCAAAATAATCGGGTATCTTCATAGTAAATAAACATACCAAAGTCAATGTTAAAAATTTCTTGAACCAATAATTGGAAGAATTCTTTTTGAACTCCACCTTCGTCAACCCCCTCTTCCCCAACAAAGCTGACTTTAAGTTGTTTTTTCAAGTTACTTTGAATTACTAATTGTTCCATGGAATCATTTACAATTGAGTCCCTATGGACTTTTAGTACAAGAAATGGTTGGATAAGTGCCTGAGTGGGATTGAAAAGGGATTCAACAGATCCAAGTGCTTGGGAAATTGATGATTGAAGTTCTAGTCTTTGCTGCATTAAGGAGTCTTGTTGAAGTGCTTGCGCTTTAATAGACGGCTCAAGGAGATAAGCATTTTTTAATAAACCAAATTCAGTATCGTTTGAAGGTGGGTTGGATAAAAACCATTGCCTGAGTTCATATTGCAATAAAGCTTTGGCAGAATTAATTGCTTCATTTGTGAAAAGCGAGATATCTAATCTATTATTATTAGAAAAATCAAAATTTTTTGTAATTATTCCTCTTTCTTTATTTGCATCAAACAATATTCTAAGCAAATTACTTGAGATTCTTAAATCATTAAGAAAAGCAGGTTTAAGAGATTTAATGGAACTTGATGCAATATTCCTGAAGGGGAATCTGATAATATCAAGGTTTTCATAATTATGATCGTCATATAATTCATAAAATCGGACACTTATCATTTGCTGAAGTGTAGAAACTGCCTGCTCTAAATATTCTAGTGGAAGTTTAATAAACCAATTTTTTAAAACTTCTTGAATATTGTTGTGGAACAAGGAAATCAGATTCAGAGTACTTCTAAGAGCAGAAAATCCTCCAAATCCATGTTCAAGTATATTTCCTTGTAGTAACACTAAGATAAATCTTATTTGAAAGGGCTTTATGATTCTGTTACCTACTTTTTCATCAAAATGTTGAGTAACTTCAGAGGTGACATTGAAATTGTTCCTGATCATCTCTATTACATTTGACTGGGCTAAACTAATTATATTAGAAATTGGTTCGTTGTTTATACCATTCTTTAAAATTGTTAGTTCAAAATATTCACGACTCATCAATTCAATCCAATCCGTAAACATCTTTAAGTGAGCAATATCAATTTTAATCTCGAAGTCATCACCTTCTTCAATAAGAAACAGCTTATTAAGAATATAATAATCAGAGTAAATCCCTACTATATCAATGACGCTCATATTATGTTTAGCCAAAACTTGTTTACATTGTTCAAGGGAATAATTAATTTCTTTAAGATTATTAATACAATTCTTAATATTTATAAGACGTTTGTAGCTTCCTAAAATACGGTCACACAAATTATATTTCTCAATCATCATATATAATCCCTCCAAATCGAATATTAGAAGCTGCTTTTCGTCTTTAGTGGAACATTTACGAGCTAGTTCATTCGCGAGATTTATAGCGTTCGCTGCAGATTCAGTTGGGTCACAACATAGTAAGAGATACTCTTGAAAGCATCTTTCAAATAATATCTTAAACAATACAGATGAGTCGTCACAAAGTTCCATATTCTTTAACTCAATTTACTATTAACATATAAATCGAGATACTGCGCGAAAGTAAAAATGCAGTACGAGGTAAGCGACAAAGCGAACAAAAAATCCGAGGTAAAAAAAAATTAAAATTAAAGTAAACTACTTCAGGTCCGGCTTTCTAATATGTGATATTGAAATATTAAGTTCATTACAATGTATAGAAAAAAATTTGGTAGTTAGTACCTTATAATTAAGCATTTAATTTTGCCAACAATTTAAATATATATAAAGTATTAATAAGTTAGTGCGCTTAAAAGCTTGAATTATGCCTATTGGACGATCTAAAATTAGAATAATTGTTTGAATTAATTGTCTGGTTGTTCCCAGCCTGGGAAAAAGTTTGTTGAATACTTCTTTGATTATATGCTGAACTAAAATCACTGATATTGTTCATATTAGAATTAATTTGTGGTTCGGAACCCTTGTTACGACTATTCGATTGTTGCTGCATTTGTTGTTGGACAATTTGATAAATTTGGTTTTGCTCTTGTATCCATTTGGAGTGGATTCTGACTCCTTCCTCCACGCTTGGACGAATCTCATCTATCGAAAGTAAATTACTTGATGGAGGGTCAGATATAGGGACTTTGCACCATTTATCGGTATCAAAAACTTGCCACTCAGCTGTCTGCTTTTCTTCATTTTGAACCTTTGAATACCATTGCAATGAATCAGGATAGTATAACCATCCTCTATTACACAGTTCTACAGCAGCAAATCCTTGAAGCAAATCCTGTGGCATATTATAAAATATGTAAAACAAGGTTTCTAGGGCAAATTTCTGGACATACGTTGACTTCAACCCAATGATTTGTGAAACATTATTAGGAGTGTTTGCAAATGCCTGAATTATTTCGTTTGTTTCAGATTCAGGCTGAGCTGGTTTGCTAGAACTCCAGGGAGAGTCAAAATTAAGATATAGACATTCAGATGAATTCAAATTGAGCCCTAGCGTAGTCAAATCAGTTCCCAGAGCCAGAATATTCAAATCAGAATCGGTCATTCTTATTACGTTGAGTATTCCTAGCAAGCCATAGTTTGTTCGATTGTAAGAGATTGCTTGCTGATTAGTTTCATATAAAATGTCTTCAAGGCTCAAATCTTTATCTACATTATTCTGAGTTGAAGTTTGTTGATCGCATTGATTTTGACTATTTATGGTATTATTTTGTGGTGACGTATCTTCTTGATCGCACGAAGAAGAAGAACTCTTCTGTACCTGATTTTTAGCATCCATCAAGGATTTACTGTTAGGCAAGATGAATCCCTTACATACACTTTATTATTGCAGTTCAACAATTTTCCAATATTATTAATTTTCAAAGCGGTATAAATAATAATCATTTTAAACACGTTATGCAAGCTGGCCTTTTTATTGGTTATTTTATTATTAATAATTATATTTTCGCGCCATAAAGAACAAATACCGGTAACTTGTTAATCGCAAAATAGAGGATTATTTATGAATCGTTTTTCATGGAAATACAAAAGAGAAAATCACTTGATTGACAAAAGTAATGGAATATTGAGCAGAATGTTGTGGTCAAGATATATTTTTTGTTGCTTATTATTTTTTATTTGGTATATTTGCACATGGTTTGTGGGTGCTCATCTTCTTAGAATAGAAACAAAGGAAGGGATTTATACAAAATCAGCATTTATTAAGGAATTATCTTCCGTAGGGGAGTTAAGGGACATAGTTTTAAATGATTTACATGGACCAAAAGTAATTATTTTTTACTCTTCATTCTGTGCGTACTGCCATATGGCTTCAAATCCTTTAAAAAAAGTTGCTGAATCTTTGACTCCTACAGGCGTAAAATTCTATGCATTTGAATGTGGGAAGGGATATAGCGAATGCTCAATTTGGGGAATAGATGGACTCCCAAACCTAAGGCTAATTGGTCCCGAGGATAAAACAATAAATTTAGAGTCATTAATTAATTATACAGAGTTTAGCGATATAAACTGTACAAGAAAATCAGAAAAGCATATTGTATTTCCAGAAAAGCATATTCCAAAGTTGATGGAAGTGCCTTATTTGAAGCATTTAAAAAGCAAGTCAATTTCTATGCCAGTAATAAATGAAGAAACATTTTTAATGTGTTCAATTATCCGAGCTTTTGACTTATCAAACGTATTCAAGCCATTAAATAACTCTGTACTATCAACTTCAGCAATATCACAAACAAAAACTGGCATTTCAAATCACTTTGGTAGATGGAGCGAAGAATCGATGCAAATTAGCCCTTCCCATGCAATAGTTGATGCAATTACGACCAAATTTTATATTTTACATAATTGGGTCTTTTTTGGAAACAATGTAGTAAATACTTCACAATTTCTGGAGAAGAGGCGTTTAAATGCCCTATATAGATTTGTTGAAACTAGTTGGGTGCTTATTCCAAGCAAAAGAACGAGAGCAAAACTTGAAGAAATATTGGTATTTCTCAAAAATTATATGGACAACAGGGATAATTCAATTTATTCCAAACTTTCTTTGGAAAGTTGGCAAAGCTTTATAAAAACAGTTGTTGTTGAAGGTATAAGTACTACACAAAATGGTAGTGATCCTACATTTTATATATGCAAAAAGTCTTTATTCTGCGGAATTTGGCTTCTTTTCCACTCTTGGTCTATATCATTGCTTAAAGGCGTTCAACAACAAGGAAAAGGCTGTCCTCTATATAATGGGCCTTCACTAACGCCTGGGCAAGTCGTAAATAGAATAGCTGAAACGGTCAAATATTTCATGGTATGCCAAAGCTGTAAAGAACATTTTGAAACAATGATTAATAATAATACATGTGATAGAACTTCCTATATTCCTCCCATGAATAACAACAAATTCCCAGTTTTACTTTATGAGGCTGAGGGTCTGGTTTTTTGGCTGTTCAGAGTTCATAATCTAGTAACTCTAAGAGTTGCAACTGAAAGTAGTTATGAACATTTAAAACAAAAAAGATCGTCATCCATTTCTTACGTTGGAACTGGAGTGTCATTCCCTCCGATAGGATCTTGCTTTGACTGCTATCGTCCAAACCAGACTCCAGCAGAAGTAACTAATCAGATGTTGAGTAGTATAAACGATCTTACTGATGATGACTATGATAAAGACATTTTTGAACAAGGACCAGTAGTTGCATTTTTAGAAGCTTATTATTGGAAAGAAGGCTGGATATTACCAAAAACTACTCTTGATCTACAGAAATCAGAATTAGCATCAGCTTATTCTTTTCCTAACTCAAATCAAATTGACCCCTTTGATTCACTTAATTCTTTCAAGAGGTCTGCTGAAATACAAGTTGGGTCGGTATTTGATATATTCCCTGTTCTATACCCAATCCTTACATTCTTCATTTTCTCACTAACGGTCTTTTATTTAGTTGAGACTGGACCTTTCCTGCAAGAACAAAAAATAGCCATTTAGCCTAGTATATACTTCAACCTCTACTAACCTCTACTCTGTAACTCGAACCCTTTTGTTTCATCAATATATTTTCAAACCTGAGCTAACACTATATTTACAGGTGATACAAGTTATAAATTTAGATAATTAGAGCGAACGAGAGAAAACACGAAGCTAAAAAAAAATTAAATAGTGGTGCCTATAAGTCAGTTCCATCAAATTAGCAAATAGAGACAGTAATGTGAGGAGTGAGTACCTCCATATTTGAACAGTCGACAAATCCACCTTCTCTTGGTAATTGTGGAACACGCTTTGTTACAGGTGATGGTAAACCTGCAACGTGGGCCTCGTGTCTTGCAGCATCATTAGCTTTGACTCTCTTAAGGAAGTCTTCATTGCAACGGCTGAGTCTTACGTGCTCGATTCTTACATTAATTCTCTTGGCAATTTGACGGTTACCAACAACCTTATTAACAATGACGCCCAAGGCTCTAGGAGCTACGTTGTATACAACACCGGTGCGGCCATGGTAGAAATGGTATGGCATACCTTTGTGAATAGAGGAGTCGACAACAATATCAACATAATCTCCAACCTTAATGGGTTTCAAATATCTTGACAACATGGGAACACCCTTCTGTCTGAATCCCTTGGAGAACTTTGAGCGAGTTCTTGCTCTCTTACCAAATGAATGAGGCATCTTGAGTTACTTAAATCCAAAAAAAAAATCAACAGAGTTTAACTCGTTAATCGGTTACCCTTAAAATTATTGTTTAGAGACGCGAAGACACAAATGGCCAGTTTGTTGCTACACGTACCTAAATGGCGCCAAATGCGAGTCACCGGTCAATAATTATTAGATCATGTGTTACAAATTTTTTTTTGAGGTGAGTTCAGGCCATTCAACTTATGTAATTTAGAGTTGCTTGTTGGCTTCCTATAAAATTTTAAAGGATTTATATTTATTACAAACCCATTTTTTATGCGGTTTTAACCATAATACGAGCATATCTCGAATTAGTGGATGACTATATTTTTGCATGCCCAATTGAAGTAATTTGGCGTACACATTAGAGTCTTAATTGTTAATTGAACTAAGTCAACAGAAATAGTACAATAAAAATGGGAGATAGTGTATTTACTCGTGATAACTACAACTTTGAGATGAGGAGAAAAGCCTCATTCTCAAAGTTGACAGGGGCTGTTCCAAGAGGTATGACAGGAATGTACTTGGACGATTTCGATCCAACTGCAGACAAAAGAAGAGAGAAGTTATGGTACTTAATGGAAAGCTACCTGCCGACAGATATTGAGTCCATTCAGAGATCAATAGTTAATCATGTTGAATACACACTTGCAAGAACTAGATTCAATTTCGATGACAATGCTGCTTATAGAGCAACTGCCTATAGTATAAGGGATCGTCTAATCGAAAACTTGAATGATACAAATGAGTACTTTAATGAAAGAGATTGCAAACGTTGCTATTACTTGAGTCTAGAATTTTTGCTCGGAAGAGCCATGCAAAACGCTCTCGTTAACTTGGACATTGAAGAAAATTACAGAAAATCTCTGTTTGACTTAGGGTATAATCTTGAAGCACTGTATGATAATGAACATGATGCTGCCCTTGGAAATGGAGGACTAGGAAGGCTTGCGGCTTGTTTTTTGGATTCACTTGCTACAAAGAATTATGCCGGATGGGGATATGGCATTAGATATACTTATGGTATTTTTGAGCAAAAAATCGTTCAAGGCCGACAGTTTGAACACCCAGATTACTGGCTTGTGCAGTCTAATCCATGGGAAATTGAACGTCAGGATGTAACATATGGCGTTCGATTTTATGGTCACGTACGTGAATTTGAAGAGCATGGGAAAAAGAAGTTCAGATGGGTTGATGGCGAAGTAATTCAGGCAGTTGCATATGATAATCCAATTCCAGGCTTTGATACCTACAATTGTATTAACTTACGTCTTTGGAAGGCAACTCCTTCAAGAGAGTTCGACTTCAATGCTTTCAATGAAGGTAAGTATGTTGATGCCGTTTGCGCCAGACAAAGAGCAGAGTACATTACTTCGGTATTATACCCAAATGATAACACTGAACAAGGAAAAGAGCTTAGACTCAAACAACAATACTTCTTTGTATGCGCAACGATTCAAGATATTTTGAGAAGATTCAAGAAATCAGGAAAGGTAGATTGGAGCGAACTACCTAAAAAAGTCTCATGCCAACTCAATGACACTCATCCGACTATCGCTGTAGCAGAAATGATGCGTATTTTGATAGATGTTGAAGAGCTAGATTGGGATTTTGCCTGGAATATTACTAGTGAGTGCTTTAATTATACAAATCATACTGTTTTACCAGAGGCCTTAGAAAAGTGGAGCTCAAGCCTGTTTAGCAAACTACTCCCCAGACATTTGATGATAATCAACGAAATCAATTATAGATTTTTGAACGATGTAAGAGCTGTCTTGGGAGATGGGCCATGGATTTCAAAAATGTCTATTTATGAAGAGGGGTGGGACAAGAAAATAAGGATGGCAAACTTAGCAGTTATTGGATGCAGGAAAGTCAATGGCGTTGCAGTTATTCATAGTGAAATAGTTAAAAAGGATTTGTTTTCAGATTTTGTCGAATATTACAGACGCAAGGGAATCAATGACAAGTTTATCAATGTTACAAATGGTGTTACTCCAAGAAGATGGGTAAACTGCGCAAATCCAAAACTTTCTCATTTAATTTCCAACTGGTTAGGATCCGATAGCTGGCTAACTAACTTCGATATGATTAGAAGTTTACAAAACAATATTGATGATTTATCTCTTCAGAAAGAATGGGCAGAGGTAAAACTGAGTAATAAGGAGAGACTTGCTAAGTGGGTTGAAATCAATACAGGATACAAAGTAAGCACAAGTATGCTTTTTGATATACAAGTCAAGAGAATCCATGAATATAAACGACAACTACTTAACTTGTTCTACATTATTCACAGATATCTTACATTAAAGCATATCTCACCTGAAGAAAGAAAGAAATTCGTACCAAGATGCTGTTTCTTTGGAGGAAAGGCTGCGCCTGGGTATGCTACGGCTAAAACTGCAATAAAAATGATGAATAACCTATCAGTAATAATCAACAATGACCCAGATACAAAAGATTACTTAATGTGTGTCTTCTTGCCAAACTACAATGTCAGTAATGCCCAAATTATTATTCCGGCATCTGATATCTCACAACATATTTCAACAGCTGGTACTGAAGCTTCTGGGACAAGTAATATGAAGTTTGTAATGAACGGCGGATTGATCATTGGTACTCTTGATGGTGCCAACGTTGAAATTCGTGAAGAGTGCGGAAACGAAACAATGTTCATTTTTGGTGCTTTAGAACAAGAAGTTGAACACATTAGAAATAGAGCTAGAGAAGGAAACTACCCAATTGATCAGAGGCTACATGATGTATTCAACTTTATTAGAACAGGAGGGATCATGCTTGGTGACGGAAAGGCTCAAGGAGAATTCTGTGAAATTGTGAATAAAATCTGTTCTAACGGTGAAGGCCAAATTGGCGACTTCTACTTGGTATGCCATGATTTCCCACTTTACTGTGACGCGCAAATGAGAGTTGATCAAGCATACAGAGACCAAACTACATGGGTTAAGACTTGCATCAAGGCTGCCTCATCTATGGGAAAATTCTCGACTGATAGAACAATCGAAGAATATGCTACCGCAATTTGGGAGCTTGAACAGTGCGAGAGACCTGCGCCAGAAGCATGCAAAAAATTATCTGGGTATTCACCTAATAAATCAAAGTGAATGATCAACTGAGCGATTTACGTAGAAAAAACTCTACATCTACATCCTTTAATCTATTTAATATCTTTTTGCCTTAGCTGCTTAGATTCAATTAACAAAGGAAAAAAATTCAATAAGCAAATCTGACTTAATAAGGGTAAATTGTACAGTGCTTTGTTCAAATAGTAGATTAATCTTCGTTCTGTTAGGAATTTACATTTTTCCTGAAGATTCTCGACAAATTAAACTGAAATTTAGCTTGCCGCTCCAAATGGCGCGTGTATTTTCGTGGGTTTATATTAATAATGACGTAAATTACATGGAATCTAGTATCCCATAATGCGCCATGCAGGGTATAAATAACGATTTGTCAACATTTTTTAATTAAAAAAAACACAAAAATGGAAGAAAAGAAAACTGTTAAAAATAAAGTGAGAATAGTTGAAGGCGAGAAAAAGGTTACTTCAAATGCGAAGCTTAGATTAGTCTATGATGCGCTATCTGTTACATATTTTTCAGTATTATGGATGATGATGTTTTTGGATTGTGGACCAAACTACTTCAGTTTTTTTTATTATTTAACAAATTGGGGATGCACTTCAACTTTAATATTTTATTTTATAGCAACATTGGTAGATTATGAACGTTTAGTGAAAGTAAATGTCTCTACAAGGCTAATACATTCCTGTACATTTGTAAGAGAATTGAGCATTTCATTACAGAGCGTAATTGTTCCATTTTTCTGGATAATAGTTTATCCAAAAGAAAAATGGAGGTCAATTACTTGGGAGGTGCAAATGCATGGGATGGGACTCATATTCATTTGCATTGACTACCTCATTCGTACTTCAAACTTTTCGTCTCTTTCATCCAAGAATCTGTTCATGGTTGTTCTTTCATATTTAACCCTAAATTATTTTGTTGTGAATAAGCTAGAAACAATGATTTACCCTGGAATAACATATAACACGGTTGAGTCATGGATAGTCGTAACTCTTGCTATTGCACTAGTTCTTATAGCTCACCAATTGGCATCTATTATAACAATTTGTTTGGTGGTGAAGAATAAGATCTGGAGAAAGTATGAAAAAGATGATTTTGTAAGCAAAAGTATAAAAATTGTTCAAAAAGCACAGAAATTGAGGCATAAAGATGGGGTAAGGAAAAGGTTAGGATCAATTTTTGTAGGTTAGTAACAAAAATCAATTTGTACACGAATTTAATAATTATAATCAAGAAAAGCAAAATTGTCGTAAGCAGAAGCAATAATTCATAAAATTTATATACGATTCTAAACTGATAGCGCTTATATTCCATTGCGGGGCAGTAGCTAGAGACGCTCTAAAAGACGTATTTCTCAAAAAAGTACGAGACAAGAACTTAATAAATTGATGAATGAGTCATGGAAGTTGTCGCGCGTAAGAAATTTTGGCGATCGTTGGAGTTTATTAGGACAGACAAATATTTATATAAAATGAAACCCGATATAAAGGTTGATGACACAATAGAGCAGGCTCGTCAAAAACTTAGAGATAGGTTTGGTGTGGGAACTACTCAAGTTGGTGGTAAAGGCACTGCAAGAAGAAAGAAGAGAGCACAAAAGCCAACTGGTGTAGACGTAAAAAAACTCCAGGCTGTAACTTCTCGTTTTAGATGCCAAACTTTCCCTGCTATTGGTGAAGTAACAATGATGAAGAAGGATGGTACTTGTCTTCACTTTTCGAACCCCAAATTGCAGGCATCTGTTGCTACAAATACATACATCCTTACAGGTAACCCACAGGAGAAACTCATCAAAGACTTACCTCAGCAAATAAATCCAATGGATTTGAGCGCGTTTTTGAACGATCCCAAATTCCAGAAGCTTTTAGAGGAGTCACAGGCAAACAAACTGAAGATGGCATCCGGTGAGGATGACGACATCCCAGACTTGGTTGAAAATTTCGAAGATGTTGAAGAGTAATTTGCCTTAAGCCTAATATATTTTGTTTAGCAAATCTGGGGATTTTTCACGATTGGTGTGAAATGACTGTTACAATTGTAACACAATCCTTTGAAATTGGTACTCGTCTAGCCTTTTCGTTAAAAAAACCTGAATGCATCTTAGACAAGTAAACACTAATATAGCGTATTAATAGGCAAAATATAGCTATTATTTTTTTCTCTCTAATTAATCTATCACTATCTACTCGAATTTTTCCTTATTCAAATTTATAAATTGGTCTAAGTTAGCTTTGATTACTTCATTTTAGTTTGTTTGTAAGGTATTTCATGTGTTCGTGGGCTGAAACTGCTGCTCCAGATAGCAAATTTTCTATTTGCTTAACGCCAACTACCTTCTTGTTCTAGGAATTTAATAAACTTTAGTTAAAAAAAAAAATCGGCAATAACTTACCTTTCTAAGAATGTTTTGTTTTTTGAAATTCTTTGGCTTTTTAGAGGGAGCTGGTTTGTTATTCCTCTCTTTTAACTTTTGCTGAACTATCCTTTTCTTGGTGTTTGTTCCTTGCGTCATATTAGTCAATTAATTACTAAATTTTGTATTGTTTTAAGATAAATCTTGGCGGGACATAAAAGTCAGTAACGTAACTTGAAATTTTCTTTCTATATTAGATCTATATAACTTTGTAACTAATATTTAATTTTATGAAAAGCAGTATTGACAAAAATATAAATACAAATGTCAATATACGAAGTCTTAAGGCAAAAGTTTTGGAATGTAAAAGAAAGCTATTGAAAAGCGAATTTTGGGGTACTATAGTTGAACATCTAGAGACTGAAATCTTTGAAAATTGGATAAAAGGAAGGAAATGTTCGAGCTCCAGATGCATTTTGAGAGGTAGGTGTATTTGTTACAATAATGTCTTTTTTGTTATTGGCCTAGGAAGTTTAGAGTCTACAATCAATTCTAATCTTTCCTCATTTTTCCAGCTTGCAGCAGTTATTGCTTTAAATGAACGAATAAATTTAGAAGGAATTTACTTTTGCGATCCTGAATTCACTCAAGCTGATAGAGAACTCATTTTTGAATTATTTATGGAATTTAAAACTCATATTGAGGTTTTCACATCACATGATTTAAGTATACCTTTAAATACAGTTAACCACCAATTAAAAAATAAATTGTATGGTAGGGACAGTCAAATTAATATATTATTCTTTATGCCACATTGCGATCGCTGCGTTTTTGGGATGATAATAAATTACTTTAATAGCGGTGAAGGGAAAACACTATATTCAGATTCAGCTCGAATGATTGTATGGGGAAATAATTTAGAAACCTTTCAAATTGATTCTAACGAGAATTTTAACAAAAGGTGTGAATATTGCAAAGTTTTATCAACCTCTCTTTCAAAGATGAATTTTAGTACAATTAATTTTCCAGTGAATGATTACAAAACCATATTCTGTAGTTCTTTTAGCGATCTCTCAATTTATCATCTCCCCGTTAGCTAATTTCAGATTGTATTAATAATGTAACAATTTAGCTTCTAACTGTCTGGTTTACCCAATTAATGTAATTTTCATTGCCATATACGACTTTAGTAGCGATAATTTCTGGTAACTCATATGAGTGAATCTCTGTAACTTTTTCTTTCAGAGTAGTAAACAATTGAGAAGTTGTCTTTACCAATAACATGACTTCGTTTTCATCATGAACTTGGCCTTTGAATTTGTATATGCTTCTCACACTTGGAATAATGCTTACGCATGCACAAAGTTCTTCATCTACAAGAGTTTTGGCAATTGAGGTAGCTTCATCTTGGTTTGGTGCCGAAATATAAATTAATATTATATTCGATTCAATTTTGGTTTCCGTCATGTTTGAATTTATTTATTGATAATTTATAATACAGATACCGCTTTTAATATTATTTATTTAAATCTATGTTACGACACCGTAAGTTTTTCAACTATACATCATGTTTAAAGCGATAACTTTCTATTGGAATTAAGAGCCTGGTCTATTAATGTGTAGGAAGCAGCCTGGAGTCGCAATTGGGCGTTTATGCGTTAGATGCGAAGGCAGATGCCCAATATGTGACTCACTAGTGCATCCTGAAACTGTTGTAAGAATATGTAACGAGTGCAACTATGGATCTCAGAAGGTAAGTATCTTTTTTCTGCATCATGAATAGTTTTCATCAATATTTAATTCAGGGGAGATGTATAATTTGTGGTTCCGAGGGTGTTTCGGATGCATATTATTGTAGAGAATGTACAATTTGTGAAAAAGATAGAGATGGATGCCCTAAAATAATAAATCTAGGAAGCTCTAAGATAGATAGCTTATACCAACATAAAAAATAGTGTTGCATACATTTATGTAAATATTACATTGAACAAAATGTCTCGTCTACACATTAAATTGATCAGAAAAAATTTTGTCAGTGGAGAATTAATGAAGTTGATTAATAATGTCACCAATTAAAGTGTTAATGGTGGCCGAAAAGCCATCAATTTCGGATACTATTTCAAGGATACTTTCAAACGGAAAGTTAGATACACGACGTGGAAAAACTCCTGTACACGAGTTTAATGGAACTTTTATGGGAATGAATGTTCAATTTAGAGTAACTTCAGTTGCAGGCCATGTTTTTGAAATAGACTTTCCTCAAAGTTATTCTAACTGGGAAAAAACAGACCCAGTTTCTCTTTTTGATGCACCAATAATAAAAAATGAATCTTCATCCAAAATGGTTTCGCATTTAGAAAAAGAATCTAAAGGCTGTAGTTATTTAGTACTTTGGCTCGACTGCGATAGAGAAGGGGAAAATATATGTTTCGAAGTAATTAATGTTGTATCAAATAACATGAGCAAAGGAAGAGATCAGAGGGATTGGATTTTCAGAGCAAAGTTTTCTTCAATTTCTCCTGGCGATATTTTTTTTGCAATGAAAAATCTGACATTCCCAAATAAAAATGAATCGGATGCCGTAGATGTAAGACAAGAGTTAGACCTAAAAATAGGAGTTGCTTTTTCAAGATTGCAAACAAAGTATTTAAAGAGCAAGTTTGGAGATTTTAATAAAAGCTCAATAATTTCCTATGGCCCTTGCCAAACTCCGACCCTTTTTTTTACTGTCCAAAGAAGGGACTCTATAAATAGCTTTATACCAGAAAAATATTATACGATTTCTGCTACTTTATCTAAAGATTCTCAAGATATAAATCTTATTTGGAGTCGTTCAAGGGTATTTGAACTTCAGGTCGCAAATTGCTTTCTTCAATTAATTCAAAATAAGAAGCCATTATCAGCAAGGGTTGTTGATATCACAAGCAAGAACTCCAGAAGAATTAGACCACTACCTTTAAATACTGTTAGTATGCTCAAACTGTCATCAACAATACTTGGAATAGGGCCATTTCAAACACTAAACATTGCAGAAAAGCTTTATCTTTCTGGTTTTACTACATATCCTAGAACAGAAACGTCGAGATATCCAAAGAATTTCGATATTAAATCTACAATAGCGGTAAGTTATTATGTGCATAGCAATTAATTTTCTTATAATAAATTCAGATGTTTAAGAATAATTCAGTATGGGGAAGCTATTCTTCAGATTTGCTCCAGAAAGGCTTCAACTTACCAAGAAAGGATGGCTTGGATTTAGGAGACCACCCTCCTATTACACCCGTTAGGTCTGCAACTCAGAATGATTTGGATGGAGATTCTTGGAGACTTTACGATTTAATTACTCGTCATTTTTTTGCTACAATATCAAATGATATAAAAATGATTAACAGGACCATTAAATTTGATCTTAATGGTGAAATCTTTATAATTAGTGGGAATCAAGTAATAGACCACGGATTTTCGGTAATCCAGGGTAGAGCTGCGTGTCATGAGTCAAATATAATTCCAGATTTTACTCTAAATGAAGTAGTACCAATAAAGAATATTGAGATTCTTTCTAAAGAGACAAAACCTCCACCAATTCTAAGCGAAAGCGATCTTCTTTCTTTAATGGAAAAACATGGAATTGGCACCGATGCTTCAATGCCAACGCATATTCAAAAAATTCAAGAGCGCGAGTATGTCAAATTAGCTTCAGGAAGAAGGTTGGAACCCACAAAATTAGGTATTGCTCTTGTTCATGGAATAATGAATATAGATCATGAGCTTGTTCTACCCAAGATTAGAAGCGAGATGGAGAAATATGTCGATCTCATTGCTAAGGGTAAATATAATCACAAAGCAGTACTTAAACATTCTCTATCAGTTTTCAAACTCAAGTTTCTTTATTTTGCGGAGAATATTAGTCTTTTCGAGTCGTTATTCCGGCTTGGCTTTACAAATATCACTGCTTCTTGTAGTAGGATTAGCAGATGCGGACAATGCAAAAGATATTTGACATATATTTCTAATATTCTTCCTCAGAGACTGTACTGTTCTTTCTGTGAGATTTATTTAGATATCCCTCAAAGAGGCACAATTAAAATCTACAAAGAACTTAAATGCCCAATCGATGACTTTGAGTTATTGTTATTCATTGACCAAAAAGGGAAAAAAAGTATCTTTTGTCCAAGATGTTACAATGATCCCCCTTTCTTGGATGCTAAAGAAAATATGCTTTGCAAGTTTTGCCCTCACCAGACATGTAACTTCTCTTTAAAATCAACATTCTTTATGGCTTGCCCAAGTCAGGATTGTAGAGATGGGATTATCACAATGGATTCGAGCTCAACTTCTGATTGGAGGTTTGATTGCTCAAGGTGCTCAATATCCTTCTCCATAAAAAAAAATATTTGTGAAAGGCTTTCTCTAGGCGAGCGTTGCGAAAAGTGTGGATCTAGAAAACTTAAGATTTGTAAAGAAAAAACATCACAAGAACATTTCGTTGGATGCCCAAATTGCGATGAGGAAATTTTGAGTTTAATCGAAGTAATTAGCTTACCTAAACTTGCTTATAGATCAGATGTAGCGAAAAATAGTTTTAGAGGCGGAGGAAAGAGAGGAAAAAGACATTAGATATAATAAAGTACAAATATTATTAGCTATATTTCACTTCTTTTGTCTTCGATTTGACCTTTTCTACAATTTGTAACAAACTCAGGGACATTGCAGTACTCAACAACAGACTTTTTCCCACTTTTCTGGTATAGTTTTATAGTATTTATTAATACCTCACTGTTGATCCCATCTCTAATAGATTCAAATACACGGTTTACTGTATTAATATCATTCGGGGAGTTCTTGTCGGATCTAATTCTTTCAACTATCCACCCACCTTGAACTGTGGTAAATGGCTTATTCCATAAGATGTTCCCATCTTCGGACTTAGTAGGTTTAGAATAAATGGCATTCTCATCGTAGTAGCACTCCAATATTTGACCAGAGGTTCTATATAATTTGAATTGATCTACTAATTGATTGTATACACTTCCTTTTGGTACACAGAAGCAATTCACACTTGCTCTAACACCACGGATCCCAACCAAAAGCTCGAGAAATACACGAGAGTCATATGATTCTGATTCTGCATAAAATATTGCTGCAAAATCTGCTGTATTCAAGTGAGGGGGTTTCCATTTAAGTAGCTGAGGGCACGTTCCAGGAACATATGGTAGGTGGACTGGGGTGAAGATGATTCCATCACTGGGATGTGGCAAACGCCTTGAAAAGTTCAATATTGCTGGAACCTCGTCGACTTCAAAGAAGTCCTTAAGATATAACTCAAATGGAGTTGGATCTATTGATATTGTAGACCTATTTTGGTCATATTTGCATTTTGGAATGACAACCTTTAGATATGCAAGCTTGAGCCGTTCTAACAAAGGTAGGGATTTAACAGTATCGTCTCTTTCAATGCAAATGCAATCATAAATTAAGTATCTGAGAATATATCTCTTTTGCCCATCAACCTCAATAGTATCTTTTACAAGTTCTCCATCCAATAGAGTATTCTGTTGAAAGTATTGAGCATGCTCATCTCTTGTTGGATCTAGGTTTAATAATTCAGAATTTCTTCCTGAAAAGATTTTTTGAGTTTCTAAATTCTCGATATTTTTATTTGAGCTCTTTACTTCATAAACAGTATCCCAAAATGAACTTGGAAGGGTCATCTTTACCATATTAATCTTTTGGTTTCTGTCTATTAGAAAAACGCGTCTACTAGCTGCATAGAGAAGAAGCCGAATTCCATCAGTCTTTTCGCAGGCCACATAAAGATTTTTCCCAATACAAGACTCGAGCTTCTGTCTGTTTAAGGACACAGGCTGTGAGCCAGGGAATGTATCCTGACGCCAACCACAAAAAGATCTAACTTTTTTTAAAATTTCGTTTCGTTTAGAATCTATATTAGCAATTAAAAAGATATTCAATATTAAAGCAATGCTTTAACTTACCATCATTCAAAACAACTCCAGGAATTTCAATATTTAATGCGATATCCATTGCAGAAAAGTTTGAGTTTTATTCATATTCTAGGTTAACGCGGGAAGACTCTTATTTACTATTTTCATTTCTAAGGTGGCTCATACTTTCTGGTTTTTTGCATGATTCAAAAAATGATTTGTGGTTAATAACTTCTGTAGTTGCAACAATGATCTCCTTATTAATGATTTCTTGGAGCTTTCTAAGAGTTGCAATTTCACCAAGCGTTACTCCTCCAACAAAAACAACCAAACACGAATTGTGCTTTATCATAGATTGCATCGATGGAGTTAGCTCAACACTAGGACCCCATACATAGTTGAGCGCTTCTTTTAGAGAATCATAACCACCTGATTTGGAGTTATTCATCTCTCTACATAGGATTTCTATAAGCCTTGTACTTATCGGGGCATATCCACTATAAACACAACTTATATCATTTTCTGACTCACTTTCATCAACAAAAAGATTGAGCAGACGCTTTATTAGTTGCCAGTACGATTTTTTATTTGGATCAAACTTGAAAAGTCCAACTCTTTCCAAAATATTCATTCTATATAACTCTTCAAAACCGAAAACTGATAATATGTGTTTTTTGATTTGCTCATAAACTTTTTTATTTTTGAACCCATTTTCAATTATGCACGAAAGGCATAGTAATCTATATATTTCCTCTATTTGGATATCTTCCTGATCTAGAAGATCCTCTAGAGGCGAGTCCTCCGCCCCTCTAAATGAGATTGCTTCTGAAAACTTCGTGCTTAGTTCCTTGACAACACCTGTTACTGATTGGTGAGAATCTGACATTATTGAATCTTCCAGCTCTAGCCTTCTCAAAGTCTGGCAATCTTTTGTGAAGTATTCATTTAAATATGTAGCAATATTGACATGCTTAGCAAGTGTTCCTTGCTCACGCTGTTTACCTTTTAATTTTCTAATAAAATCCCCAATCGCAGATATATCCTTAAGTTTTTCTTTTTCTTGGTATAATGATTGGAGCTCGTTCGCTTTTTGGTGGAGATAAATTCCCACATCTTTAAGTTTTAGATCCTTCAATATTGCGAATAGTGGGTCTCCAAAGAGAGGTAGTTTCCAATGAGGAGATTCTTCATAAACGTCGGATGCTACTTTCTTTGTTGGTATATCAACATAAGTTTTTTGAACACCAAAAAGAAAGTCAAGCAGAGCGTGGTAGGAAAATGGAGTTGAAAATGGAGTTACCAAATCGCATCTTCTGTCAATTATTATTACCTGATCAAAACCCATCGGAAATTCATTCGTCAAATCATCTTCCGGAAAATTTTTAATATTAGAGTTTTGAAGATAATACTGAGTAAATTCCAGAGTATTTGTTAATAAGTCTTTGTCAGAGCGTTTGAACTCCGGATATTTGTAATTCCGATCATCATTTGTTTCAAAAAGTGTGTTCCAATCAAAAGGTTTGAGAATATTGGATAGGGAGTTATTTTCTTTAAAGCATCGTATCAGGTGCTCTAAGACTGATACTCCTGCAGATCCTATTGAATAAATCGGTACATTCGTCGAGTTTGTAAACTTTAACAACCAATATAACGAATAAGCAACCAATTGTAAAGAAGACTCTTCTTTATATACGTGGAAATCGAAGAAAATATTCCTAAATTCCATTGAAAGAGAGGTTTCATCTATAGGAGCCCAAAATAAATTAACTGAATAGCATTCTGGAGTAACTTTTAGTGAAGCTAGCTGTTGATGAAGAAGCCGTAATATTACCTTAGAATAAAAAGGAACAAAACCAATATAAAAACAAACATCAATTTTTTGCTTGGTTATATTTTTTTTTAATAATGCTGAAATTAACTCTATGTGTTTAACGATGGTACAGGTAGAACTTAGTGATGGATGACATAGAAATACACATTTTAATTTATATATGAAATTTGATCTCACATTTGAATCGAATTCAAAATCACAAATAATTGATTCCAATCTTTCCTCAACATCCTCTGAAATTATTAAAGGTTGAATTCTTTTGAAACCAAAATTATTATAGTCTACAATATCAGTAATTAAGCTCAGAAAAGAAGAAATTGATGTTTCAATGAAAATCTGAGGTGCTAATCGATTCTCATTATCTTTTTCTGATACAAGTTCAAGAAAACTTAGTAATGTTTTACGGCAGTTAAGTCGAATTAAGTCCATTAGTTTTTTTTAAAAATATTTTCATGATTTGTTTGCGCGATAAGTTATAAAAAACAATTCCAGGCGGAAATAAAAGGAGCTATATATTAATTATTTATGCTAATATCAGTAGCAATTAAAGGAGAATGAACAATAATTAAACATTATAAGTTGTTAACAAAACATATATATAATAATTTTCAGCTTAGTTATCTTTGGTGGGAGCGATAAATATGGGAATTCAAAGTTGTAATACAAAGTACAAGACATGATTTTGACTAATTCAAATTTACAGTTAAAACAATCCAAATTGTGAGTGAATTTTTAATAATTCAGCTTGAGCAAAAAAGCGGTATAGATTATTTTAGAAAATATATATAATGAATTTTCCAAAGATAAAATTAAACGAACAATGGCAACTGCTAAGGCTATATGGCGTGCTAAATAGCCCTCAACTAGTCCTTATTTATCCAGTTTACACAATTCAGCTTAAGTCAATGTGCTTACCTTATTTCGAAAGCTATTTAGAAAATAGTAATAGCATTGAAAGTGCACATTCAACAACTTCAAGTTCAAGGATAAGCAGAGGAATAATTTATAATTTAAGCGGAATAAAACTTATTTTTGATTCTCTGAGGTGTATTTATAATGAAGAAGGATATTGGGGATTGTATAGAGGTTTCATACCTATGACTTTACACTCATATTTTACACGAATATTACATGATCAACTTTTAAAAGTATATAAAAGACATAGTAAAGTTCACGATTCATTTATAAAACCAGTATATGTAAAGAGCAGCGCAAAGTATATCTCTGAAATAATCACATACCCTTTGCTTGTAATTTCTACACAACAGGCAATTTTTGACGTTAAGCGCTATAATCTTGGGTTACAAGACGATAAGGACAAAATTGAAGAGTCAGTAATAGGGATATATTCACTAATTCAACTTTCAGTAAATTCAGAAGAAGGTATTACCTCTTTGTGGAAAGGTGTTACTGCACATATTATTTTTAGAATAACCGAAGATTTAATAAAGAATAGTTTATATTCTTATTTATCTATTAATTATCAACGTGCGAAAGACACGGAAGATAAATTGCTCGCTACTAAAACAAAGCCACATAATAAAAAGCATCTTAAACATGGGGTCAGCAATTTTACTACATCATTACTTTCACCACTAGCTCTTATTTCAACAGTAAAAAGATGCCAGTCGAGCGACCATATTGGGTTATGTAGGGGCGACGTTGGAATTAAAGAAATACTTGGAAATGTAAATTGGGGAATATATTTTGGTCAGATGGCTGTTAACTCAATATTTATTGCTATATATTTATTTGACAGAGAAAATAGTCTATTTTAGTTCATTGAGGTAATGTTTCAAAACTGTGGTACATTTTTTCCAATGCAGAATTGCAAAGTTGGTAGCAACCAAAATATATTATTCCACCAATGGTAAGCCATAAAGCACGTAGAAACGATCCTATATAGAATGATTTTATTCCATTAAGTCCGTAAATCGTTTTTATTGCACTTAGAATCGAGACATTTGAACTTCTTGTCTTTGCCTTAGTAAAAATATATGTTCTTATATTGTCCGCTGGCGAGGTAATTAATGCTGCTATAGCACCGCTTATACCTCCAGAGATTCCGCTTAATAGATCTTTAAAGTTGCATTTTTCACCTAAGACTCCATCTCCTGTTCTGTTCAGCTTCTCCCAAAGAGAGAACTGAATAATGGAAAAGGGAATGTCTCTGATTAGGCTAGCAGTTATTTTATTAAAATTAAGGCAATGCCTAAATAATGAATAATTAGTGTAAAAGTGTCCCAAAAACGATTTGTTTCTAACTTGTATATTCTGTTTGATCACTTCAAAGGGAGCTCTAAACAGTGATGATAACAATTCACTTATCAATGAAATTTGCATTGTTTTTAGAGATTTATATTTCACTTGTGGTGAATAATTACTTAAAAAATGGAATGTGCCGAAAAAAATGGAAGAAGAAATAAAAGAACCAAATGCCGAATACTTGAATCCTGAGTATATGTGCCTGTAGTAGTTTCTAGTACTAAAAAATAACACACTATTTTTGCATAACGATCTATATTGCATCTTCGTTTTTATCGCATCCACTGGATATAATATTGTTTCAACAAAAAGTCCAGCAATGCCTCCAGAAATAAGTGAATTAACCACTATTTGGAATGATTTTTTCCCATTTTCCATTAAATTAACCTTTTTTTTTCTTAAGGAACCAAATAATTAATAGTCGATCGTTTTTCAAAGATGGAATTTCAATTATTTCTCTTAGCTTTTAAAAGATTCAAAATAAATGGAACAGATAATAAAAAAATATTAGGAATCAGCAAGTATTGATTAACTTTTGCCCAGGAAATTACTTCAAAGTATTGCGAAGTTAAAAAATTCATAATCTGAAAAAAAATAAAACATGTAAAGGCTTGTATTCCCGCTAATCTCGCAAAATTTGAAAATCCAAATGTATCGCCAATGAAGCAATTTAATGAACCAAATATGAATGATCTCAGAGCAGAAAATGCGCAAAAATATAAATAAATGCACCAGAATGGTAGTGAATCGATGAATATAAGCAAAACATGTATTAAACATCCTAAGATAGCGGTCAAACCAATCATAAAATTGACACCATATTTAGTTGCAATAATACCCCAAATTACGCTGAAGATACTTCCTAAGCTCATAATAATGTTATAAATATTCATGATTTGAAGCATTTCCTGTTCTATCCCAACACTCTTGTTGATATACAATACAGATGTAACAATGTATTCACTTTTTGAAACTAGAATTGAGCATCTCCAAAAGTTATATATAAATAAAGCCATAAATGTGAAGTACTCATAACTAAATAGTTGCTCAAATATTGGTCTATCAATAATTGTATTTAAGCTGTTTTTAGCATTAAGGTCAAAAACATTGAAGATATTTGAAGGAGTTGAAAAACTTCTAATCTTGTCTATTTTCAGCATATATCTACATTTTGCTAATGAGCAGACCACACTGTAACCACCCATGATTGCAGAAGAGGCTTTAAGGTTGCACATTGCTGAAGATTCGCACTCAACTCCTTCCGAACTACAGCATTTAATTTTTATCTTAACATTTGTAACTTCAGATCTTGCTCTTAACTGTACGGTTTTTGGGCATGTAATTAGTATGTCCTCTTCAGTAGTGGATTTCTCTAGCTCTCCAAAGTCTTTTCTTACTTGATTTCCATTTGCCATTTCTTCTTGGCAAGTAATGAACTGTTTAATTTTGCTAAGCTTCTTTTTATGAATAAGCTTGTTGAATGTTACAGAAGGCAATGTTAGGAAAAGAGATATCAGTGAAAGCACTGAGAGAATTACATAAATATAAATAAATAACCTTTCTCCAGCTTGTTTGTTTGTATCAGAATAGCTTTCTACAAATTGAGTTGATTTCTTCAAACCTGATTGAAAGTTAACTATTAACAATGGTAATAAAATAGATGCATCAACAAGGCCACCCAAAATGGAAATTACCAGAGACTGCATCTCAAACAGTGATGAAACAGAAACAATACTGTATGAAATACAAACTCTTCCGATTCCCAAAAAAAGCCAGCTTAAACTAAGTAAATACTTTGCAATCCACAAAACTTCAAAAATATTAGTAAGTAGTAGCCAAATCAATAATCCACAACATACGAATATAGTTCCAATGGTACCCAAAGCTCTTGGGCCAATGATATCTGCAATTGTCCCTGCAATGGGGCTAGCAATTAGCGGAGCACTTAAACCAAACTTCCAGGCATCAACATGTAAAACATTTTGTAAATTACAACCTATAGGGTCACATTCATGACTCAAAAGTGGTTCCAATAATATTAAGTCTTTTAATTCTGGATTCAAACAGTCATCGCCTCGGTAGTTTTTTGTACTTGGGTCACATCTGCATAGATTTGAAAACATACAAGCTTTTCTAAGCAGCGGTAAAATAGCAGTAAATGAACCTACTAAACCACATACAGAAAATGAGATTAAAAAGTACAATAAAAGCAAGAACCAACGATTACATTTTGGTTTGTCCTCCATTTTCAAATCATAGCAGAAAAAGTCAAATTTTTTTCCTAATGGAAATCACGCGGTACTTATTTTTAATCAAGTCTCAACGTTTAACTAAACAATCTAAAATTTATAGAAAATAAGATTTTATGCGGATCAAACTTAGAATTCGTTAATTAAATGGGCATTTCTAATTACAAGCAAATTATTTCAAACATAAATGACGTGAAAAGCGAGCGGAATAAAGTATTATTTTCGAATGTTGAAGTACAATGCAATAATTTTAAAAAAATACAATCTGGCGCCAAAACAGGGTGCAGGTTTTAGACATAACGTGGACTTGCGCATGCAGTTTCTAGGCATAAAGTCAAGAAGAAATCACTTTCATTTCAAAAATATTTGCACCAAATAATAAATTTGAGCTCTATTATAATTGGTAGTTATTAATATAAAACAAAATGAGTGGTGCAAGGAGCTCGATATTCATTGCTTGCATACTTTATTTCATTTCTTTGGTTTCAGCAAATGGAGTTTGCATTCTTAAAAAAGGAGCTAGTTGTTTGAATGCTTCGTACTCATTCATTGAAGGTGGCATGACACCAGGCGATGCTATCCGTGTTTCTGTCGTTCTTTTACCATCTGCATCGTTAGAATTGACAAATTCTTCATTCCAGAATATTGCAACATTAAGATTCGGTGTGGACTCATGTTCCATTGAAAGTGGCATAGCTTCATTAAGAGCATATTCACTTTACAAGAATGGTCAATACAATACGGGATCTACCATTTCGTTTGATTTGGTTGCTTTAGAAAAATCACTTGCAATTTTCATTGCTGGAAGTAAAGTTTTAGAAATCCCACTATTGGTCGCTGCTCCGTTTATGTTGACATCAGACAGTAATGGAAGCGCTCCAACATTACAGTTTTTGGAGTATTCAACAACTGAAACTGGATTCTGCTCAATTGCTTCATCAGGCTCATGTAATAACTCTAGTTTAGTAGGCATGTCTAATGGAGTTACAAAAAATCTTACTATTAGAGCCGAATTGCCATCAAGCATTCCAGATGATTACTTCAGCTTCTACATCTCTACATACAGCAATATTTACAAACTTCCAGTTCTCGAAGTTGCATTTACGAAGCAAGAATGGCTCGCAACATCATCTGGATCCTTTGTAGGTAGAGGGAAAATTCCAGCCGGTATTAATTTGGGCAGTTCTATTAATTTTGTTCTTGTGCCAAGTTCAGGCGGATCAGTAGAACTCAAGGTAAATGAAAAATCTTTGGGTGTTGTTAAGGTCGATGCAAGCTCAATCAAATTCATCTATCAGTCTGTTAGCCAAGGAACTATGAATGTCTCCTACTAAAGTGGAGATAATCAACTAATTAGATTTGATTAATTTACAAATAAACTTACCTAGTTGGAAGCCATGTTTGTAAAATTAAAAATAAAATATTGCTTTGATTTACTGGAGAAATCTAGAAAGCGAACCTAACAATTAAGACTCTACAACATATTCCCTCAAAATATTATTTAGGTATGGAATAGGAAATATTTCTAGATAGATTAATACTAATTCTCCAATTATTGTTTTTTTTTATCTTATTTCTGCTAGGTTTGATTAGTGCTTGATAATTGTTTGCCGAATAGGTCTGTATGCCAAACTAAAATTTATATATCACTATTGAACTAAAGACTCGGTCATATGATCTCCAATCATACTTTTTGGACCATTTAGTTTTATGTATAATTCTGTCCTTATTATTGACATCACGATTAACTATTAGGGCGCTAATAATTATTTCTCACAATACATAGCTTAGCAAATATAATGAATAAAAAATAAATGGCTGGTTAAAATTCATGTCATTTTCAAATTTCATCATACATGGAGCCATATTATATTTGTTATATCCTAAAAGAATATGGTTTTGACGATGTTTCAAACAGAGTTTTTGAAAAGTTTAAATCAATTTCGAAAATACCTACTAAAATAAATTATGATGGCACTGAAACACAAATATCATATGAAGAACTAACAAATGGGCTTCAAGATAATATTTTTGGGTTTATCAAGTTACTTTCTTCATTTATCGAGTTGTGTAAATTTAATAAGAATAATATAGTAGGAACAGAGAATTTAATTTTTAATCAAGATAGTTTTTTAAATACCATTCAATATTTGAAGAATGAAGTGATTGGCCACTCAACTTTCATTGAAAATATTAAAGATATCTGTTCTAGATCAACTTATCTAAATTTGAGGAGCTTAAAACATGGCGTTAGTGACAAATTAATGCTTTCGAATATGAAATATTCTCATCTTCTAACTAACTTTTGTGGCAGGTTTATCCTATCAAATTTTATATATGCTCATCAACATATTGAAGACTCTGAATTTGGAGTAGGAGGAGAACCGGCAAGCGTATATGTTATTAAAAGAGATAAAACAGGAAGTGTATTAATATCTGGAGGCGATGATGGAATGATTAGACTCTGGAACACATTTACGGGAAGTCTTTTAGCTTCTGTAAGGAAGCACACTGGGGATATAATCGACCTTGATGTTAACTCTTGCAATGCTTTATTAGCATCTTGTTGTGGTAAGGGCCAACTCTTGTTAACTTTGGTATATGGAAATGATTGGGTTCCAATGGCAATTATTGAAAATACAGACAGATTGACATTTGTTAGATTTGCATATTCAAAACATAGCATTAAGCTGAATAATGATGATATATTTCAAGAGTCTGAAATGTTAATTTCTGCAGGTGATAATGCAATCATAACAGTTTATAAGGTTTCTGATCTTTTTATCCATGGATCTTTGTACCATTTAGCTTTAATGAAACGAAGAGAATTTCCAGAAGTTCTACTAAATAGTTTCCAAAGTATTTTTAAACGTTATGGAAGCTTATCTAAATCTCCAGGTTCATTTGAAAGAGAGCAATCATTATTTTATAAAGCCCCTCCAGTTTATAAGATTGATATATTTCCACTATCCCCAAAAGCATTTGATATTTGCTTAAATCCTATCGCTAACCATGGATCTTCATCCGATGAAAACCTTAAAAACTATGTCTTTTTTTCAGTTGGTGCCTCTTTACAGTCCTTGAGTTCAACAGAAGAAATACAAATTAACATTTCTGGAAAAAATATTTCGAATGAAGTTATTTCAATACAAAAAAAAAACGATATGCAAGGATACTCATTAGTTTTCATGATTCCTTTAGAACATTCCCACTCTAAGAGTGGAATTAATTTGATCAATATGCCACAAAAGCACAACGAACATCCAGACGTTTCATTTGCAAATAATTCACATGATTTAGTTACTGCTTCTGATGATGGCACAATTATTATGTGGATATTTTCTAATCTAAGTATTTATAACCAGACAAATCTTTATACATATATTTCCGACCGAATAAACAGTGATTCATATTCCAAGAAAAAGAATAATTCAATAAAAAAAGCTACTGAAAAATCTCCAACTGAAAGTCTATCAGATGATGACTCAGATTATGTAGGAAGCGGATCAATGGATGAGAATTCACTATTACGTAGGAATCCCGTAAGAACTTCAAGATTCGTTGTGAAAGATAGCTCACCAAATAAAGAAAATGACAAATCTATTGGAACTGATAGTTCCTCAAATTTCGTCCAATTTATAGATAGTATACAGTGGTCATGCGATGATTCGATCATTTTAATTGCTCAATCTGTGACATCTAAAGGAATGTTGAGAAGAACTAGAAACTCCACACTTGTAAGTTGCATTGAATGCTGCATTTCTTATTTTTCAAGAAATTATGGTGAAAGATTTCTAGATGTAGTTCTTCCAGGCGTCTGCTCACGAATTGCATGTCTAATTCCTCACCCAGTATCCCCTGGAATAGTTTTGTCGTTGACATATAATGGAGTTATTTTTGTAATATCCAACTCGAAACTTAACCAACTAAATGATTTTAAATTTAAAAACAATTCAAATATCTTATTTGAACATAAAAATACAAAAAATCCTTATTTAAATGGCGTTTGGATAAAAAATGGGTTGAGTTTCGTAGTTTCTCAAAAATACGGCTCTTTTGAGATTTATGATATATGCAATAAAGGAGATTTAAATCAGCAAGTTCTAAATCAGACATACAGATATTCCTTTCCTGAGCAATTTTTCTTAAACGACTTTTCAGAAATTCTAAGGGATGATACATTTGGATGGATAGATCAGAACTTAAGGAGACCGATATATACGATACCCAGATCAGTTATAGTTGACAGAAATAAAAGAATGTATCCAGAGGATATTCAACCTCCGATCCCAATGTTTTCTTCACTTGGAAATAAAACTTCGAAAAATAATACAAGAAATGAATTACTTAACAGCAGAATTCCATTTTATCCGCAGCTTGATAAAACTCTAAGCACATATAAAATTTTAAATTTAAACTCTGAAATATATTTAGAAAAGGCTAAAAAAAGATCAATTTATAGAAAGAAAATGCTTGAAATTGATAAAAATCCACTTAATGGCAGCCCTACAGTTTCAAACAACTCAAATGCATTTCAATCTAGAAATACAATAAGTAATATTAATGAAGAATTGACGTGGGTTTCTTCCCAAACCAATAATGATGAAACAAGCAGTGTAGAAGCTCAAAGTTATTCGAGTGACTTTTCAAATGATGAGGATTTTGATATAAATAACTCGAGTACTACTAATACAAATAGAAGGCTCAGAATGATTAGTAGGCGTTCTCCGTCGATTTCAGATACTGGAAGCTCTTCATCTTCCGATGATTCCAGCCTTGGCGAAAATGACTACGATTCCGATTTAACTTCGGAAGATTCTTTATATAATGAGATTAGAGGTTCAAAAAGTATTACGAGGTCTCGCCGTAAAATTAAGAATAGACTAATTAACGTTCAAGATTCCGACTCTGAAGTCGTACCAGAAATTGAATTCAGATATTACGCATTTTCAAATCTCGATACAATTTGGATGCCGGATTCAGAAGAGCAAGAAGTCAATAATTTATTAGTTTGCAAACTATGTAAGAAATCAAGCACGACAGTTATTGGCTATAAATATTTAATTAAATCTGAGATTGAGTTTAATAGCCACAATATCAGGCCAATTCTTCATGGAGTAAATGGATCCATTGATCTGGGGCCATTAATCGGACCATTTGATTATTTTTATAGTACGCATAGACCAGAGAGAAATGCAAAATTTATTCAAGAAAATGATAACTTTGGCGAAGGTAGTTTTTACTTACATTCAAGATGCCTAATTACAATTCCTTTTCTTCAATGGGAGCTCATTAATGATCAAGTTTACACAAATTTATTCGATATCATGAGAAGAGTTTATAATCCTTCTCAAGGAACTCCACCTCTCCCAAAAGATGGTTTATCATCAACATTTTTTGATTCGAAAATTGTTAAATTTCCAAAGCTTATTGGAACATGCAGCTACTGCCACGATTATGGCGCATCTATTCTCTGTCAGGGTAATAGATGCAATCGTCAATTTCATTATCATTGCACAGCGCTAGCATATCATTCTTTTCCAGAATCAGTAAACTCAAGTTTTATATCTCCTCGCGAGTCAAACATGTATTGGTGTGATATTATGCAATTTTACTTATTTTTTTGCCCTAAATGCATTTATCTCAAGCAATCAAATGTTCCATATTGTCCAAAGAGAGAAAATATGATAAATAATACTGGGCACAATCATTGTAATAGATCTTGGCTATTAGCGGATGAAGTTTCAGCAGGATATGTACCTCAAGTAAATGACTACCTTTATTTTTTCCCAAATGCTTATATTTGCTCAGGACTTGATGATATATTCTTTAAAAATATGCTAGAAATTGCTACTGAAAATAAAAGGCTACCCAGAAGGTCAAATAGGAAATTTGAATTTATAAAGTGCAAATTAATTAATATTTCCTATGCATTTCCAAGTGATACAGAACATTCTATTAAGGCTATACTAACGTTTTTAACGGAATTGACTTCAGGAAAACATGTTTATTGGCAAATAAGATGCGCTCCGAATGATGGACCTGATTACTTGGTTTTAGAAGACGAGGTTGAAAAGGGAATACATAATTTAGAACACAGACTAAGGGTTGGACAAGAAAATCATATATTTATTGATAATCAATGGCACGAAATATTGATAAGAAATATTAAGCAAAATTTTATTTGGGAATCCATTGAAGTCACTTGGAAGCAGGAAGAAAGTAACAATAACTCTTTAATGGTCAGTCCATGGGAAATTTATGAAACTGTACCTGACAAAAAGTCTCTCCCAAACAATTTGGAGGCGAGCAATGATCTAATAAAAATTTTTTGTTGGATGACAACTCAAAATGGGCAAAATAATCCATTGTCAGTAGTTGAATTCTTTAAATATCCAATTCCCTTTTTTTCAAAAAAAAATATATCAAAAAATGGATTTTCAAATCAGGAATGGGTAATGCACTATTGGAAAGAAATTCCTCTTCCATTTAGTTTCACTTCAATAATAAATAGAATTCGAAATAATTATTACAGAAGGTTAGAGAGTTTAGTATTTGATATATTTTTAGTGAGGTCAAATTGCGAGCACTTCAATATTAATAATAATAATTTAGTTCAAGGTATTCGTTCGATTGAATATGAACTACTCAGATTAATCTTCAGTAAAAGATTACCGAGATATATTATTCAAACAAATACAAATATCCTACTCCAAGAAATTGGCCTTGAAGATAGAATAAAAGTTATTGATTCTAGTAATATCGATTCTGATGAAGAAATAATTAACAGGATAGGAAAAAGAACGCGTAGAAGACTATAAAGAATTTAAATTGATAGAAAATTAATTCATAAAATTAAGTTAATCTCTTGAATGCCTAATATTAATAACTCAAATAATATATTTAGTTTGACTCTGAAACTATCTATTATCTATTGTGAATTCCGTTTCATACTCTACATTCATGTCCTCTTCCCATTCTTCATAGTCATCCGGATTGTTAATCGTTTCATTTACAGGAGTTCGGCTTGAATCTAACTCATTCCCAGACAGCAAAGAATACAACCTTTTTCCATAAAAAAATTGGCCAATTTTAGGAAAGATAAGTGAAGTTGGTACAAAAATTAAAATCCCTGTGACAATTCCTGCAAAAATCAGAGAAATTTCCAATAATTTATAAGACTCTGATTTATCATCATTTTCTGGTTTTGATTTTAGATAAATATCAGATATTTCAGTTCTCATATCACAGGTTTGCCCTGGCAATGAGCAGGTCCAAGTCTCAGTCCTGTACGGACAGTCTGCATCAACATCACCATTGGAAATCCTTCTGCGGACAGCCTCTCCACACCCTAATAGATTAGGATCAAAGTCTACGGGTTTTTTGCACTCTGATAAGCCGCCCCATATACCAACTGTACATTCTGAACATGGGTTTGTGTCGAAGCCAGCTAGGCCTGTTGTAATTCCAGGAGCCTCTTTACCACATATTTTATTTCCAGAGTAAAGTTTACATCTTGAGTTTTTTGTATCCATAATAAAGTGCGTACAATTTACCATTACGGAGCAAAATGATCTGCACATTTCAAATGATTTTGCCATAACATCAGTCAAAAAATTTTTGGAATGGTCACATACTCCATCAATATTTGCAAGCGAAGGGCATGCAACACCATCTGATGTAGTTAAAAGTTTTTGATTGCAAGAAGACTTGTCACACGGAAGTTCAATAATTGTAACTTCGGGAGAGCAATTTTCTGTCTGCTCTTTTATCAAAGATCGAACACCAATCATAATATTCCTATCACAAATGCAGCTCGACCAACGAAAGTCCGTATACTGGCAAAAGTTTCTAGAATTTTGATCAATTATCGTTCCTTCTTTACGTTCTATGCTTTGAGGTGTTAAAGTATTTATTTGCTTCACCCCTGCTCTTTGAATTGAACAGTAGGAGCAGTAAATCAAGGATAGATATAATAATAACAGCAAAACATTCATAGTTGTAGTTTGAAATGCTGTTTTACTACTTCACACAATTATTATGCAATCCAAATTATCTTTCTTTTGCCCACTTAAAAATAGCCGCTTAGGTATTACAGAAATAAATGGATATTGAATAATATTAATCACTAACTACCTATCTTGTAATATATACACATAAATAAGCATATATATATATATATATATATATATATATTACAGGATTGAGCTAAAAGTAATTTTTAGAAGAAAATATACGAGTAAGCATTAATTTTATTTGTTGTTGAGCTTCTATTGATTGCGAGCTTGCACTTTGAGCTTTAAAATAGCGTTCGTATATAAACACTTTTAGAATTTGAAGCCCTAAAGAAGATAATGTAGGGAGTTCCATAATTAATATAGGAGCAATGATCTCCTCGTATTTTTTATAATCTTTTCTAAGCAGAGTATCGATCTTTGTGTTTGATTCAATTTTTTTTTTCATAATAAAGTTAAAATGGGAAGCTAGTGGCATACCATTTAGAGAAAGAAATAACCTTAGTGACTGTTTCTCATCGCAGGATGGAATTCTTGTTCCATTGTGTGCGCCGTAGTAGTATCTAACACAACGAATTAAAACGCTCATTTGTGCTTGCAGCCTACGATGAATATTTAGAAGTATTGTCTGTAGTTTTTTGTCATTATCTATGTTAAGTGTGATTCTCAATATCTTTATAATTTCAGGAGATAATAGAATTTCACATCCATTCCCATCCTGGTTGATCTTATTCCAAGTTGAAAGAATTTGATCTATATAATTGTTTAAAATAGCACCACGCCATGGTGCACAACCAGCTTTTTTATTATGCATTTCTTTATTATTCATTTTACGATAAAACGACTTATTTTCTTCCAGCACTAGCGTATGCGAGAAATTCTTGTATAAATCGCTTATTTCGTCACATCGACTGAAAACATTTGAATTAGCAGAAAGAATTTTATTGTTTGGCCCATAATATTTATAGAGCATTTGCTTATTATTTAATTGATTGTCATAAAAATTATATATCTGGAAATTATGAAACTGGTAATTTTTAACTTGATTGATGATGTGGTTTGCCTCATTCCAGCAATAACCATTATTTCTGTTTTTAGTTTGAACCCAAAGTTCCCCTTTTATTAGCCTTTGATAACAATTAGTATCTTTATCTTTATTAAAATCAATTAAAATTGGGCAGTAAGTATCTCCTAGTACTTTAATATTTATTATGTCTTCCCAATCTGGTAAAACTGTAGGAAGAATGTAATATTCTGTCCTCCCACTTTGAAATTGAACTTTGCCTGATTTAAGCTCGACTGAGATGGGGACATATATTTTTTCTTCTGAAATAATACCACTAAAATCGCAACTATCATTTAAAGGTTCCGGCGAGCAAGTTACAAGTTTCGGGATAACAACTCTTCGACCGTAGTTCATCGCTGAAATGAAAAGATATCTCAATGGTTGGAATATTATTCCTGGAGTACTAATATCAGAAGAATCTTTGGGATATATTGGGTGTGTTGCTAATATTAAAAATGTCGAACCAAGTTTGTCTTTATTGCTAAAGGAAAAATGCCCGGCAGACAAGAAAAGAAACCCAAGAGCATTGTTATACGCCATTAATTGACTATGGACATGTTCAATTGGTGGTATGGAAAATATGCTGAATGGTGAAATAGCAGTTGAACTAGTCCATAATAACTGAGCAGACTCCAATAATTGCGCTCTGAAATATTTTATTTGCATCAAAATTTGTTTATCACCACTTCCTGAAAAACATAAAGATGCGCTAGTAAGACAAACTCTAATACAAAGCTCCTTTGACCACCTGTCAATTGTAATGTGTGTACTACAGATAGACTTATCTCTAATTGTAGATGCAATACTAAGAGGCATTTGAATTAAAGGAATTCTATCTAAGTATTCAAGTATTGTTGTGGTTGTATATTTTAATTCGATATTCCTTTTCCCTGCGAACACTATGCCTAGCCCCCAAATTATCCCAGAGAGAATAGCAATACGTGCTTGGATACAGTGAATCCAATCTAAAGTTCCCATAGAAATGCAGTGCATTAGCTTTGAATTAACTTGTGGTTCGATCTCTGAGCATTTGTTTGAAGTAATTGGAAAAGGGAAGATTTTGTCCGAAGGGAGGTACCAGAGGTAACTAGGGATTTGACTACAAATGAAATCCTTGTTTGGAATGCTACTTTCTTCCCATTCAATTACAACTTTTGCTAAAGACATAAAAATAAGTACCTCCGGCCTATAATTTACTAGTTCTTCTGGCCGACTAAATGGTATAGAAATTGAACTTGAAATTGATTTATTTTTACTTCTAATATGCATGATTGAAAGAGAAAGTGCCGCAGGGATAGCAAGCAAAGTTGAGTCCACAATTTTAGAACAGTAATTTTTACTAGAGTTTGAGAATTTGTTTGTACCAGAAGATAAACTACTATTTGATTTTGAATTATTTCCCACATCCATATTTTCATTTTGGTACTTGAACCTTTCAAGTCCAGAAAATTCTGTATAATGCTCAAGATTTGGACCAGATGCAAGGCTCGAAAGAAATTTAGGAAGCTTATTTCCCGAAATACAGCTTAACAAAGCGTTAGTAATGTCATCTTCTATCATTGTATTAAAGGATGTGTTAATTGATTCCTCATTTGGTTGGAGCACCATTCCGAGAGAAACTGCAACAGATATTGAGTAAATGTTTGGATTAATTGAGGCCTGGTCATCAGTATCAGAGACTGTTCTTAGAAACTCTGAAAATAATATTTCTATGACTTGATGACTACGGCTTTGGGAAAACAAAAGCCCAATTGAAGTTATTGCCGAATATTGACTTATGCTAGATATTTGAAGAGACTTTGTATAAATACTTGGAAGTATGCTGGGAATATGCATTAAATAAAGCCTTAAAAGTGTAGTATTTTGAGATTTGAGGGCAGAAATAGCGGTTGCTAACAACATCGAACAAGTTTTTATTGATTGACCATCATTCTCTAGAATTTTATAAATCTCTTTTGGCTCCAAAATTAAAGGGAAGGTTGTTATTGAATCAGATTTGTCCGCTTTAAAGAATCCACTTAATGAGATCCCATATAAAAAACCAGATATAAATGGAATATCTTCTTGAGAAGAGAATGTATCCATCTGCTCAATTATCCAGAGCTTTTTATTTTTGTTAAAACCATCCTGAGGTAATTTAGAGTATGGGTAGCAATAATTCAGGGATTGAGTAACTCCCATATAAAATTCATTCCAAACTGATATGTCAAAGCAAACTTCTTTAAATCTCTCTATGTCAACGCTTATCAAAGAGTTGGACGCAACTTCATAAATTTTATTTACAAATACGGGACGGTTTATTTTATTTATTGAAATATCAAATGAAGATCCGCCAAATGTACATGCTGCTCTTCCAAGTAAGCTAGTGTAAACTAATTGTACCGCATCTACTACTCTTTGCCTTTGAAACTCATCCCAAGATTCTTCATCAATAGGGTATGCACCTGAAGAGCGTTGAAGTAATATTTGAGGAGGGTTTTTTAGTGAAAGTAGCTCCAGTGCATCGCAATATCTATTGTCATAGGAGAATACTTGAAAACACCATTTATAGGACAATTCAAAGGATCCAATATCTGAATATTCAGTCAGATCATTTTTCCATATTTCTATTATCGTTCTTTTTTCGGCTGAAGTTATTCTGAATGGGTCCACTTTATTCTTATAATAGGCCTGCAAATTTTCCAACATACTTTTTTGGTCATCTACAGTGTTCCTTCCATGTGGGAGAACAGATGCTGCAATGTTATCTGACCCACTTGCAATTTTAAGGTTAACACTAGAGTAAGATGAGTTAATATTTTTTGCGTAGCTTAGCATGTCTAGTCTTCCTAACAAAAAGTATTTGTTATCATCGAAACTCAAGTTGGGAACATTATTCGAGTAGCTATTTAGAAATTTCTCAATTGGAAATGAAATAATTGGGCTTAAAATGGGTAATATAGTGTTAGTAATCCCAACTTTAGAAATTAAATCAATTATCTCTCCGTTTTTAGATCTATTGAGTAATTGTTCATAAAGTTTTATAGTAAAGCATTGCAAAGGAAAGTGTTTCTCAATTACTTTAAAATAAATGTCTTTTTTATTATTCTTGGAAAACCTTGTAAAAAAATATAGTTTGTCTAATAATACTGGAGGAAAGCTCCAATCTGAAAAATTTGAATCGTCTTTTATTTCATTTATGAAATTAAATGAAGAATCTAAAAATTGGTAGTATTCATAATAATTAGATAAGAGTAGTTTCTTTGAAAGAGGAATTAAAATATCCTTCATCAATCGGTTTTGGTAATTATCTAAAGCATTAAATTGAGGGAACAAGCTTAGTTCTTCATAAAGTGCATGTAAAATGTACATACACTGTGGACTGGCCTTAAACTCTAAATTTTGGTATCCACTGTTTGAATAATTAGTATATTCATACTTTTTCCCCTCTAAAAATTCATGAGGAATTATTCCCTTAGAAATTAAATTTGAGAATTCAATTCTATCAAACGGTGATTTTTTATTTTTCTCCAAATAACTTGCCCAAAACTTTGATAATATTTGCCATGTTTTTGACTTATTATTTGAGCAAACATCTTTATCTGAAAATAACTTTATCTTTTTATACACTCCATTTGACATCGGAGATTCAATTGAACCATTTGAGCTCATGTTCGAAAACTTTAACTCTTGTTCAGTATTAATATCTTTAGTCTCACCTAATAATATTTTGCGTAAAATATCCCAATGTTTATTTGATCTATTCAATAAAATCTCCCTAATTAGGCTTACTGAAAATTCTTTATTCGAAATTCTTATTAGTAGTTTTGTTATTATTTGGACTAAAAAATCTTCAGGGAGTAGATTAATCGAGCATCTAATTCCCAACAAATGATCTTTATTGGAATGATTACCGTTCAATTTGACTAGTGCATCAAAATTATTTGAAATTCCAGAGCTAATTCCCAATAATTCAAAATCTCCTATTTGCTCACTTGTAATATTTACATTTATAATTAGCTCTGAACCTGAATAAAGTAAAAGCATTCCCGTATCTATTAAGATTAAGGAAAAAACAGGTAATTCTTGGGATTTTTCTTGTTTAAAAAGTTGATTTGACTTAACAAAATTAAATCCAAATAAATAATGAATTCCAAATAGCTCATGCTTTTCTTGCTGGTGCCCAAACGTAATTGGTACCACATCTTTCACATTATGTATCGTTTGTAATGTTAGTTCTTTGTCTTCAATAATAGATTTTTTCCCATAGCAAACATCATTAAATTCGCTTTCAGAAAAAATGACTAGTTTAAGTTCTGAAGCAGAAGGTATGTGGTATGAAATCATAAAATTGTTATCAAAAATAGTTCTTGAAATAAAAATTGTTTCTGCACATTTTGAATATTTTGAAGAATCTTCCCAAATGGACTCAATAATTAGTGATGAATTATTATTAAAATAACTATAGACATATAAAGTGTGATTTTTTTCTATTTGATCATAAACCATTATTAATGGAAAGTCTACTGAACCCCATATCACAACCTTGTTGAATTTTGATTCATTACTCTTATCAAATAAATTTCTTGAACTTTTTAGAACAATCTTGGTTGGATGTTCAAGTGGATGGCCTAATATGGCCATATTTATCATTAACTTCGTCTCAATTCTGTCATACCCAACTATTATTACTCCTTCCTTAAGTGGGATTAAACTTACAACTATTTTTATTTTTTCGGTCATAACTCTCTGGTTTTTCCTATCATTAACAAAATAAAGCTCACCATTCTGATTAATAAACATATTACATCTTCCAAATTTTGAGAAATAAGTTTCATACCAACTAATTGGTTTGATCATTTTTATTATTGAATTAGTTTTCTTGCCTTTTTTATTGGAAATAAGCTCGTAATTGCACTTGCTCCGATGATAGTCATTCTCAGTATAACAGAGCTTCTGCTCACTTTCCGACCAATAAAACAGCTTTTCCGACTTATTGCTTCCGATTAATATTTTCCTAGGATATTCCCAATCATCTTGAATATTAATTCTGTTTCTTTCTTCTCTATGATCTAAATAGCCATCCTCGCATTCTTTCACGCAATTTATTTGGGAGTTAGTGTATTTACTTTTCACAGCGAACTTTTCTAATATCAGTGCATTTATCATCGGTAAATTAATTGTATTTACATTAAAAGTTCTCACACCGAAGTGTGGAGCTCTTTTTCCTATTACTAATTACCTAAAAAACCGCGGCAAAACTTTTTTCAAAATTTAAACAAAACAAAAGAAGAAAAGCAGGACAAAAATTAAGTTTTCGAAACTAAGTTGTTAAATTGATTAGATTACTATCTTAAAAGTTTTAGATTTATATATTTTTGTATAATCAATATGAAAATATCTACTTACTACTATAAATGCTAAATAAGATTTTTTTTTAAACTTCTGAATAATAATTTTCAATCCAAATAATTTTTTTAAAAATTTTTCAAAACTATTTCCTCTTTTATTAGCTTTACAAAATAATTATCTACGTATCATGCAATTTGCGGTTTGTTTTGCCTGCTAAACCCCAACAGCAATTTTTCCGCTATTTTTAATATTTCTTAGTAATGTGGGCGGACGAAGATGAACTTCCTGATCGAATAAGCTTTCTTACATTTAATGCAGGGCTCCTTGAATATCGTATTTGTGGAGTAAAGTTGTATCAAAACCCTCCATATACTTCTCACAGGTTACTACAGATCCCATCAGCATTAAGGGGAATAAATGCTGATATTATTGCGTTGCAAGAAGTATTTGATGAAAAACACTCTGACTATATTATTGAGTCTTTACAGCCCGTTTATCCATATTTTGCTCGTGAAACAAAACAAAGCCAGAATCAAAAGTCAATGAGATGGCAGCCAATATCTGTTATACATAATCAGTTGGCACTACATAATGGATTGTTGGTGCTTAGTAAATATCCTATATTAAATGCAAGATTCACATGTTTCAGCGATGTAACATTGATTGAAGAATGGTTTGTCAGCAAGGGAATGTTAGAGGTAACAATTCAATTACCAGGAATGGATAAATCCCCTTTAACCTTATTTAATATTCATATGGCAAGTGGAGCGGTTAATCCTGAATCAGAAACAATTGAAACACTCAGAAACAAGGAAATTGAACAACTTTTAGGAGCTTGTGATCATGCAATCCGTAGAGGAGAGGTTCCTGTCATTATAGGAGACTTAAATGCAGCCCCAAACTGCTGTGGTAGTAATTATAACTATTTTATTGATAGAGGCTGGAGAGATTGCTTTGAATGTTTCAAACATGAAAATAGATATAGCACATCCGCTTCATCGAATATAAGTTCTCAAATAAACTTAAAATCTAGGCAAAATGACTTTGACTATAAAGGGAAGCAAACATACATAGATATGGATGACCTTTACGACGATTTAAGCTGCTATTCTAAAGAAAATTTTGCTCATAGAGAAGAGCAAATCGAGGAGGAAGAACACGCAACTCCCTCTAGTAACGATTCTTTCTCAACTAGGATTGAAATTGACACCACTCCGATGATTAATATGAGTATTGGGTCATCAAGCATAAATAAAGGAAATGATGATGTTGCAGTAGTAAATAAGCTTGTTTCATCATTTGCAGTTGCAAAGGCTGCAGTTGAGGTAGCTAAAAGAGGATTTTCATCATGTTCCCCAGAATCTACAAGTATCGAAGTTGTGTCAACTACAAAATCTTCAAATTGTTCAAATAATATAAATGAATTTCAGGAGAACTATCCAATTAAACAATACTTTCCAGGTAATAAAGATTATTGTAGTAGTAAACTATTTTCATCCGATTTTACATGGGACCCAAATAATCCTCTTAATGTTATCGGTCCGCACAGTAATTGTCATGGTCAAAGATGTGACCATATATTTCTCCCGCCAACCCATCTATCCAAAAAGCTGGCTCAATACGAACCTTATAAGTCTAGCGTTATTCTAAGAGAACCTAGAGTTCTTGTTGACGGTTGGTGTTTTGGTTGTGTTGGATCAACTGTACTAGTTACTCTCAGTGACCATTATGGGGTATACGTAGAACTTAAAAGGAAGCTCGACAATAATTACAGAAATTCGCAATATTAAAACAATTTATAGATTAACGACAATACTACTTAATACCTTTTTATTGATATCCCAGTAGTCACCGTTGTAATGATTATCGTAAATATAGTAGCAATAAAAACGTAGTTGATATCCTTACTATTCCCGACAGGGATGTTAATTACTATCTCCTGTGAACTCCCCGTCTTTACATTCTGATTTGTTGCAATCTCGAACCTTAATTTCGGAATTAAACAATGTTTGTCGACTGACTCCTTCTCATAAATAACAATTGAAGGAAATCCTATCTTAACCGTTTTGAAGTTACAGCCATTACATGCTGATTGATATCTTGCATGAATCGGTATATCTGATGACTTTCCAATGCTCAACAACATTGAACTATCTGACTCTTCACTAGGTCTTTCAATGTGAACGGGGTGAAGAGGAACTAAGATGCCATCAACCTTCTTTTCATTTCTTTGAGAAATTTCGTCAATATCCACAAATATTTCCCGATTAAAAGAGTCCAGTAATATTGGCGTATTTTCAAAATTAATTAGTTCCGTCTCAAGATTCCAGTGAAAACCAGACCCACTCAACTTTCTCACAACTTCCAGATTCCCACTTTCACAATTTTTTCCGGTGTTGTTTTTATTTATGGTAAATGATGTAATTTTCGTCGTCCACTTATTAGAATGGTTCTTATTAGAAAATCTAAGCAAACTTAATGTTTGAGAATTAATTAAATCTAATTCAAACATGCCTTGAAGCAATTTTTTTAAGATTTTACTTTCTACTTCTAAATGAGGAAAATGAATATAAGTTAATTCTTCTCCTTCTAAGGAAAAAAACTCGGGATGGTTTGGAGTGAATGGATTAGATTTACTTAATATATCTAAATAAAACTGCTTATTAACTTTATTCAGTTCATAAGTTATTTCCTCTTTAGAATATAGTTTAGTAAAATTATTTATAACTGAAATATCAAATCCCAGATTAATATTTGGGATTGACAGAAAGTACTCTTTAATCTTTTCGTCTTTGTTGCATTTAATCGCCCTTTTTTTAGAGAAAAAAATAAATAGTCCATTAGGTAATGACGGTATTATTAATTGCCCAAAACTTCTTGAAGTAAAAATTACTGAATACCAATCAACGCATTCATTAATCTCCTTTTCAACATTGGTATAAAACGCATTTGCAGTAACATTGAACGTTTCAGTGGTAACTCTGTATCCTTTCGAACCAAAATCTTCTAATTTGGTAAAAGAACCTGAATAGGCATCTAATTCTGAAAATAAAGCAATAAAAAACACAAAAAGCCCAATGTAATATTGAAAAAAATTTATCTTTTTCATTTTAAGATAACTAAATCCTATTGTCCGCGAAATATTATTGGGCGGAAGAATTTAAACATTTCTTATTGAAAGATTAAATTTCAGAGTAATCTAGAAAATTGTATTATATTATTTACTGTAGACAGTTCTAATGCCCATGCTAGAACTTACATATTTATTAGACAACTTCTTCTTTATATCCTCTCCGCAATCTTTTAACACAAAAGCGGTATGTTGAATGTATAAAATATAAGGTAATACATACCTGCAGAATAATATCCTTCTTACACGATCCAACGGTATTGTTTGAAGGAATATTATCGAAGCCGCAGGGATGGAAATTGAAATTATACAAGGAATATATTTCTCAATACTTCCAGAAATCACTACTGTAAATATAAAGGAAAATAGACCCCAAATTAAATATACAATAATGGTTGAAGAAACTCTCAGGTTCAAGTATGTTCCTGCAATCAATAAACTTGATGAAAGGGTTAAAAATCTTAATGAAATATTACCCATTAAAATACAGTCAATTATATTACAAAAAATTGTCCAAGACCCAATAATAATGCTTAACCATTGAATACAGGAGTGAATAGATTCAGAAAATTTAGGATATAGTACAATTTTTCTTGAAAAAGCGTTGATTATTCTTTCCTTAATGGAGCCTCCCTTCAGAAGATGTTCTTGATCGCTTTTGCTTTTTTCTCTTTTTCTAATTATTTTATTTACTTTGCAGAGGATATATATCATTCCAATTAAAATCATAGAAACTATAACTTGAATTCCCTCTCTAAAAATGAAAAAAATGATTTTTCTTTTATTTGAAGTCTGTATTAAACACACATAAGGTGAATATATACATAGTAGTTGTTTAGACTTATTAGAAAATAATAAAAGCCATTCTGCTGAAGACATTAGTGGAACGATAATACAAGATAATAATATATAATGGAGAGAATGTTCAATCGTGTTACAAGAGTAAAATTGTAACCATTGAGTATACATACCTTCGATCTCCTGGTCAAGAAAAACTTGAGAAACAGCTTTTGTTGAAATGGGAAGAGTAGAATCTGGGAACTCTGCAAATCTAATAGTTAATATAAAACTTTCGCATTTATACATTAAGCTCCTAAATAATTTTTTCATTCTTTGTCTATATTTGTCAATAAATGTCATTGATGGAGAAAAACGTTCAAAAACATCGTTTTTTTTTTTAATCAACAATCGGTTGTATAATCCCTGTAAAGTTGAAGAATGAGGGACTGACTCAAAGTCATCAATAGATTGTATTGGAGTGTTCAAAAAAGTTGAAGACCCTATTGAAGAAGATTCATTTGAATTATCTGCAAAAGATAGTGCCCTAGATATATTTGCAGAATGTATTGAAGATGGATTTATTAATGACATCGAAGACGAATAATTGTCAGAGTCAACTCTAAGTAATTCTGTATTGTTTGAATTATCTAAGTCTTCTGATTGCTTTGATAGCTGCTTTAATGAAATACCAAGGCTTTTTGAAAGTTTTATCAGCTCGCTTTCATTTTCAATAATAACTTTAATATCATATAATGATTTTATTTTGTTAACAGTAATATCCCTAATTATTGAACAATTTGTGTAAATGTTGTTTAGAACTATCAAGCCAACTGAAAGTCTTGTGAATAATAAAGTAAAGCTCAGTGCCTGAAGAACATTTCTTTCATATAAATTTATATCTATTGCAGATAGCATTCTGAAGTTTGCCCAAGATAAAGATCCTAGTCCAATTATTGCATTAATAAAAATAAAAATAGGATGAAAACCAGTGAACCAGAATAAAAAAAAATATGACAAAATATCCAGCATTCTGAAGTAGAATATATCAATACTAAAAATTGGAATAATACAAATATTCATAAGTAATACTAGCCATAATAAAAGTAATGAGAGGTCTCCTTCTCTCATACGATGAGAAACCAAATAACATCCTATTGTAAAAATGAGCCTTAATGCATTTGCAATAACCATAGTATTGCTCCCATCATATCCGCTTAAAATAAAATATAATAGTGATATTGCTGATAAAAAAAGAAAGATTTCGTAGGTCTCTCGAACAAATGCATGGATAACTATATGCCGTGTTTTGTTGACCTTCCTTAAATTAAAAATTGAATCAATACCTGAGTATAACTTTAAATTATTACCAAATCCATATTGCATTTTATAAAATATTTTTTCATCGAGAATTTATTCAAAAAATTTTTCTGTAGTTCAAACTTTTATATTATGTTTTGCGCTAATTTGATATTTGTATTCCTAATTTTTCTAAAGCCGCTGTAGTTAAATTGTGTAAATTATCTTCATCACAAATTCTGCTTTCTTCCTCTTCCCTGCTTTCAATCAATTCAATATCATTGGCATTATTTGATTTCTCACTTCTAAATTGACGCGAAATTCTTCTTTTTTTAACATGCATTTCATGCACTCTTTCTCTATCTCTTTCTTTATCATTTTTAGTTTGACATTTCAAACGATTTTTAACCTGTTCAATATATTTTCTCTGACAATCAATATCTAAGTTTTCACATTTATTATCTTCATTAATTGTACCTGGCCCTTCATCATCACTGAAAAATATGTGTTTCTTATCCAAATCAAAATTTCCATGCCCTCTTATTTTACCAGAATAATCAGATCTAAATCTCAACTTATCAGTGGCAACTTTTTTATTTAACGGAATAGCTGATAACTTTTCTTGATTTATAGCAGACTCATTATTTGAAAAAAGAATTAGTTCATCCGACAATATGTCAATTGGTTCGCTGTCATCTTTTTGTAATAATCTATTAGAATTTATATCTTCATTGTCATCCAAATTTTTTGATAACTTTTTTTGCCTGATTTTCTCCTTAAATTTTTGGAGTTTGGAAGAATGTTTTGAAATTAATCTTTTCTCACTTTCTGTGTTGTTAATTTTGATTTTAGGAGGAATTGCTAATCCTAAAGATAGTGCAAATGCAGAGAAATCCAACTTCTTAAGTTCCTCACGTTTATCGTTAGGAGTTAAAATAAAAAGGCTCTTAATATATGCAGAAAATGCCCTTTCTGCCATTTCTTTTATATTTTGGTCTGAAGCGCAAATGCTTTGCAGTGAAGAATGAATCGTATATCTCATCTCATATTCATTGGGAGTAACTTTTTTAATTGTATTTATTCCTTTTTCATATAGACTTTTTAAAAAATAGCCTTCATTAGACATAACAAACAGTAATGATTTACCTTTAGAAATATATCTTGCTGTCCTACCAATTCTATGAACATAAGTATCTGCATTTTCAGGAATGTCTAATTGAATAACCCAATCAATTTTGGGAAAGTCTAATCCTCTAGATGCGATATCAGTGCAGAATAAGACCGCCCCATCGTAAGAGGACTTTGAATTTCTTCCTATATTTTTTAATTTGAGTTTTTCATTCGACGTTACCAAACTCTCATGTGTATAAAAATTGTGAACCACCTCAAGTCTTTTTTGTAGTGATTGCTTTCCATAAAGTTCTAACACTTTACATCCTATTTTTAGCTTTGTAAAAACTGTGGATAAAAATCTAACTTGTTTGCAACAGGAAACAAAAACAATTATTTTTTTATTGCTATGAGTACGCAAAAAGTTGAATAAAGTATCAATTTTTTCATGAATTGCAACTTTAATATATAGCTGTTGAAGATTTTTAGGTAGTGCCCCTATGTTATCGAGAGAAAAACTTTCTAGCTGATTAGGTCGAAACAAGTTTTCAATTTTTTTAATAGAAAGTTCTGACGAATAAACTGTAGCAGAAAAAAGCATGGTTTGTCTTCCCGAAGATGAAGATGGAATACCATCTAAAATTATTTTTATATCGTTTAAAAATCCCATATCAAGCATTCTATCCACCTCATCGATTACTAAAATTTTCAAATTGTTTGCGTCCCAGAGTGGGGACTCATCCATATGTTGAATGAGCCTTCCAGGAGTTGCAACAAGAATATTCAGCATATTGATTCTAGATGATTCTGACTTAATATCTTTCCCTCCAACAATACATCCTGCTGATAAGGTCGAGTGAAATTTACCAATTTCTTTTATCACATCAAATACTTGGCTTGCAAGTTCTCTGGTTGGAGTCAATATCAGAGATAAAAGCCCATCAATTGAACAATAGTTATCCCTATAAATATTTTCTAATATCGGTATTACATACGCTAAAGTTTTTCCACTGCCTGTTCTTGCCTGACCAATTATATCTCTTCCTTGTAGCGAATGAGGTAGTGTGTCTCTTTGAATCAACGTCATCTGATAATAGCCTTCCGCCCTCAAACCTTCCAAAGTTCTTCTACTTATTGGTAGATCAGAGAATAAATCCGGACTCATGATATCCTCAATTTTAATTCTTTTTACAGGGAGCTCAGCATTTTTGTTATTAATAACACCGTGATTTAAGAGATTAGGATTATTCCAAGATTTTCCTCTACATGGGAGCTCTATAACAATTCTATTCTTGAGATTTTTAATTTCCTGTTCATCATTGTATCTAGTATTTGTCTTGTTCTTCTTTTTATTTACTTCGCTCATCTTTAGAAAATGTCACGATTTGCAATCTGAATATTCTGCGCCAACATAATTGCCGCCATACTTTATATTAAAATGGTAAATTTATGAAGTATAATTACATGGTAACAGATCAAAAAAAAAAAAAAGCAAATTTAAGGCGGTAGTTTTTTGTTTTTCTACAGAATGTTGCTGTTTCTTTACAAAAAAATGGCAACTATTCCCACATTTACCGCCAATTTATAATTTAATTAATACTCCAGACATCAAGTTAAATAGCGCAACTATATCCAGTACCAATTATAGCTAAAGAGACATCCGAAGATGTATTGTCGTTGCAACGATATCAACTTACTCTGCGGTGAAGGTAGCATGTACCCCACAAATAGATAGTAAAGCAGAATACAAATTCTTTTTTCACGAATATATATCGTTTTAATGGTATTTCTCATGATAAAAAGATAAATGCCCCAAGAGCCTTGGAATGCAGAAGAGGATGAGCTGTTGTATCAGTTAGTTCAACGGCTTGGACCATCAAGCTGGTCTGAAACGGCTAGATTGCTTAATTCAACACTTAACGTAAATAGATTAGCAAAGCAATGTAGAGAAAGGTGGATATCGCATGTTGATCCAAGAATCAGAAGAGGCGATTGGTCACTTTCTGAGGACAGATTTATTTTAAACCAGCAAAATCTTTGGGGAAACAGATGGGCAGATATTGCAAGACATCTTCCTGGAAGAACTACGCATGCAGTGAAAAACAGATACCATCAATTGCAAAGATTACTTAACCAAGGAAAAACTAAGCTTGAAACCATTCTTAATGCACCACTAATTCACGTTGTACCACATTTCTTGCAGCAAACTAATTTCTTTAAAGATCCTCCTGAAAAAGAATCCGAAGTTGGTAATCAAATAAGAGTTAAAAAAGCCATTATTAAAAAAAGACGAGAATCTATAAGTAACTACAGATGCATGAATGAAAAGGAATCAATAGATCAATTTAAAAAAAACAAGCCAATCTATTCCGAAAATGAAGTATCGTTCATTCAAAGTGAATTAGAAGTTGATAAGCATTACTCTAAATCAAACAGAAAACCGGTTGAGAACTACAGTCGTTTTGAAGGCTTTGAACAAAGACAAGAAAATGTTATTAAAAATGATCCCGACTTATATAAGCAAAGAATTCAAACAATTGAAAGTACTTGCGAAGTTGTGCCATCGAATTCAGAAATAGAGTTTTCTCCTAGAAACTTCAGACGCGCATGCCTTGAGTTCCAGCAATCCCCACCAGGTGTCCTTCTTGCAAGTGATGTTGGGATTTACCCTGTTACTCCTACATTCACAGAAAATTGCAATAATTATAAAACAAATAACGCTATTGAACCTTCTACGTGTGAAACAAATCAAGATAATGAATATATCTCAAAATCAGAGTTCTTGACGCCATCATCAGAGCTGAGCGAGTGTCTACCTAGTAAGTGTATTCAACCAATTTGCATCTTTAATGAAGAGCCAAGTATTTACAATGAAATGGATTATAGAGATCCTAATTGGTATGTATGGAATGAAAACTCAAATGTATGGGATAATAACCCAATACATAGACTTGATACAGGCAGTATCGCCGATCCATTTCTGCATTCATTCCCCGAGATCTAGTAATTTAGAAGAGAATTCAAATTCTTTAGAGAAAAAAAAAACTTGCAATAAATTGTAATTACTAGCTAATATAACTTTATTTTATTAAGGTTCAATTTCTAAATGTCTTTTCTTCGGAATAATAGGGATTTCATTACTATTTTTATAATCGTTAATATGAGCCGCTAATTTATCTACTGCGTTTTCAAATGCCTCTTTCACAGAATTGAATTTAGTGGGAGTGAACGATGTTGCAGTCCAACAACCATCACTTGATCTCCTATATCTTACTTTGAACCTTGCAGAACGGTAACACCAAGTTATGCCGTGGGGAAAAGGTCTCAGCTCATCAGCTTGTTTGCTATATTCAATTATTCTAGCCCTGCTCAATGGATCTGATGGAGCAGGTAGTGCCCTTACTATTGTTTTACGCTTATTACTTTTTGCTCTAATAGAAAGCTTATCTTCATCGGAACTTGGTAGTTTATTGAAAGAATTTCCCTTTAAATCTTCATTAATAAGCTCCTTAGGCTCTATTTTTGATTCGCAAATATTTCCAAGTAAACTTTCTTCAGATGAAGTGTTTGTATCTGTAGTTTCTTTATCTTGGTACGAATAAACTTGACAGCTTGGCAAACTTGTGAATTTGCCTGTTTCATTCGAGTTTTTTTGTTTGGTATTAATAGATTTATTCAAAGAAAAATTTTCCTTCTTTTCTTCCGAAGGACTTTCGTGTCTATTATTTATCAAATGTTTTTTATAAATTTGTTTTTTTAATTGGGTAGGATTGGTGTTATTCTTTACTTTTGAATTATATTTCCTTATCTTTCTATTATAAAACTCCTTATCAATATTTACATTCCCGATTGCCAAACTGTAAGCCGCTGAATAGCAGTTAATAATATTGAATTCGAATTTATCAAGTTGAAATGATCTTTTTTCATTACTAGGTAGAACAACTACAAACGAAAATGTAGAATCACACCAATCTAAATTATCAGGAAATGGCCTTAATGAGTTAATTTCATTATTAAAATCATTGATGGAATATACAGCTCTATCAGGATTATTTAAATTATATCTTGCCAAAAAATCTTCGATAGTGTTCCCCCATTCATTAAAAATAAATTTATCTAGTGGACTAGATATCTCATTGGTAATTTTATTAAGTTTTCTGCTAGTGCTAAGCATTTTAATTACTTTATTATTTGTTTGAGAAACAGAAACAAATTTACATGCCTTTAAATACAATGACTCTACTGTAGCATTTTCATCAAATGGAATCGTATCGAAAAACTTCGAGATCTTCTGTCCAAATTCATTTGAATAAACAACTTTCCATGAGTGTGTTTCATTAATCCATTTAATTCCAGTTGGATATGGTTGAAGCGCTTGAGCAATCAAATTGGCCTTTTGTAACCAATTTTCTTTCACAAGTGCTGAATTAAAATCTGAGTTTAAAGATTCGCCTAAATCCCGTTTGTAATTTTGTTCAATATTAGTATTTTCACATCCATCAACTTTGTCAAGCGCAATACCATCATTATTGTTTAAACTTGTTTCTTTAATAAAAATTTCACTCAAACGGCTCTGAGTCCAAGCAAGTATTTCTATTGCTGAAAATCTAATCGTATTTAATATTTCGGAGTGGCTTTTTTCATTTAGCTCGGCTAATTCGTCATTATTAATACTAAACTCGTTATAGATTGTTATGGGGATGGTTTTAATTAGGAATACATTCCCAATGCAAATTTTTGAAGTAATATTAAATGTGGTTGTTTTGTGACTGATCCGAGAAATATTTACGCCAACAAAATACTTGATTAAATTTGATTCTATGTTTAATGATCCACAAATAATATTCCATTCAGGTTGATCAATATATTCATACTTGGGGGTTTCTCTAATTAATATTGCATCTTCATTATCTTGATTCATTTTGCACTCTTGAATAATAAATTTGTGAATCAATTTAACCTTATCATAAATTGAATCGATATTAAAATTCTTGTAAGTCTCAGTCAATAATTTTTCATTTTTCATTTTGATAATATTAAATTCAAAGTTTTCGGATTTATAAAATTCTTCAGATATCCCAAATATTGTATGCTTTTTTGAATTTCTATAAGGTATAAGATTTTCAGACGTTTTCTTGGTACTTTTTACGTGGTTATCGGTAATTAATAAATCATCGATATTTATTCGATGATTCTCAATGTCATTAGCTAATAATGAAATAAAATCATTATACTCTAAATCCTCGCGATCCCCGTCAAGATATTCTATATGAAATATCCTCTCTTTTGGATAGTAGCGTGATATAACTCCTTGATAAAGCCTACCGGAAAACTCTTTATTTAGTATTGTACTTCCGAGTTTAATACATAGTACTGGAATCATGCCATTTCCTTCGCTTATATTTCTAAAATATTCATCCTGAATTTTTCTTAATTTTTCAAGTTTATATAATAGTTCTACTCTGTGTTTTTCTGACTGATAGAGAGATTGTCTAAGAGAACAAATAACTCTCCTACTCCTTTCAATAATATATCTTGAACCAGAAAGTTTCTTTATGTGTGGTCTTATAATATCTTCTGTGCTACTTTGTGTGGAGGCTGTATACTTTCGTTTACCATAATCATCAGCTACCAAAGATAAATGAAGGGAACTGTTACTTACCAGTTGATTGTTATCAGAATTATAGGTGTACTGAACTGAATTAAAAAATTCGTCATAATCTGGAGCAATGTGAAGCCTATGTATTCTGCATATCGTTGCAATGCCAATCATTTGATTTGAAATGGTTGACGACGAGTAACACAAATAGCAAGGTTTGAGTTTAGTAAGACCTTCAAGGCCACCATACTCGTTAAAATGCCTTAAATTATAATCGAAATATTCTGGAGGCCTAAATACGATGCTTTTGGGGTCTTCTGTATTAACTTCATCTGTTGACCTAAGAACAACATTTCCTATTGCATCAATTACGCCTGGAATTAAATCATCGGTAGAGTTATACAAATTTTGAATGGAGTTTATTAATCCAGGAGTTAAATTAGGAATTCTATATATCAGTGATGGAAGAATTCTCAAAGTCAATGAAAGACATTGAAAGCAGAACCAATTTTTTGAACTAGTTTTAAGATCTCTAAACTCAGGGCGATTTACGCAGTACCAGTGAAAGGCTCTATTGCATCCATTGCAAAGCAAGTAATCAAATTTTGATTTTAAAAATAAAACACTGTCTTCATTCTTTGGCTTGTAATAACTTTTTCTTGCCTGTGAGGTGATCGAGTTCTGACAAACTTCGCAGATTTCATAAAAATTTATTAGTCCGCTAATTCCACAATTAGATAGAGAGTCTTTCGAATCAGTTTGTTTAAGTGATAAATTCTCATCTAAATCTGAAAAATTTACACTCCCCTGATTATTACCACTATTAAATCTTAACCTAAATAAAATTAGCTCGTTTTTAATATTGTTTTCAGAAATACGCCGAATTCTAGAAAACCAGTTTTCACCAAAGTCTGCTGCAAGTTCGTCGCCTAATTTGATTCCAACCCCAGGAATAGAAGTTAAAATGATATGCGGCCATCCATCAACATAAACAGAATGCCATTGAACATTTATTCTAAAGTTAAAATTATTATTAAACACGCATTCATAATGATTAAGAAATGCCATTTCATTACAAGTCTTGTCAGCTGATAATATATATTCATTTTCATTTGGAAGTAAAAGCCTAGCTCCTATTTTTTTAATGTTACCATCAGTTGAAAGTAATTCATTTCGGGTTTGACTAAACGGCTTTGAGAAGAAAGAAGACTTATTTGGGGAATATGAATTATCATTTGCCTCAGTATATTCAAACTCATCAGGAAAATAAGTTGGTTGATCACTCAATTTATCTGTGTTATTTGCTGAAAAATCACCAAATTGTTGATGACTACCTGATACAACAGCGCCTGTGAATTTAAATGCCGAACTTTTAAAAGTAAGCTGGAATGAATATGACTCGTCACTAATTTCCTCATCTCCGACGTATTTCACATCCCCAGTATATTCTCCTAATACTATAGGAATGTCGTGAGTTTCGGATAAATCTTTTTTACGCCAAACAAGGGAATAGCATGTTTTATCAATTGGAGTCGCTAATCTGACAGGATGAGAATGGTCAGAAATCCTTACAATACCAATATTTCCGGAGACAAACCCTTGATTAATGCACTTTAAAATGGATTGATATAGCTCGCCTTGCAGCTTTGGGTCAATAAAGCCATTTTTCAATCCTAATGTAGCAGAATAAATATGCGGTAAATAACTACTTCTCCAATCAAAATTTGAAAGCAAGCCATTTGAATCATTTCTGTTTTGATCTGAATTTGAAAAATTTATCAGCTCATCAACAGACTGAAATTCTCTACATCTAGTATTAATTTCATTTTTTAATTTTTTTGCATGGGCATCAAGTATTTGAGTACAAGTGTAACTAATCCCTCTTTCTAGTAAAACTTGATTTATATTAACTTCTTCCATATTACCATATTTATCAACTTCTTTTTTTATACTTCCCACAGACAAAAATATATCTTTAATGTTGCTCGATTAGATTGGAATTGTTATACCATAAAATTTTTTTACTATAGCTTTAATCAAATTATTTTAATCAAACGACAAGACAAAGTACCGGCTTTGTGTTACATAAATTGTGATTTATAACGATATTTGTCAGATGTAAAGTATTATTATTAAAAATTATTAATAGTCTATTATACTAAAAGTGATTTTGCTAATATAATTAAAGCCTAATTTTGTTCAATTTAAACTAAGCTAACTCATTTCTTTCATATTGCAAGTTAATTTTTCTTTTAGTCAAGTTCTTGAGTTTGTTCTGCCTAATATTGTACTTTATCTCATCAATTTGGTCCTTAGATGCTCCAAAACTTCCGTTTCTAGATTCATCTGAATAATAGTTACACCAAATATTACCATTTGATGCCCAATAATTCATTGGGTAAGTTTGGAGGTATGAAAATTCGGAGTTTGATAAATCTAAATTATTTTCCATATCACAAAAAAACTGGAAGTTATTATTAGAAAGATTTCCCAATAATACAAATGCCTCATATGAATTTAGAATCGGCTTTTTATAATAGGCTCCCCAGTCAGTAGAAAGCCTGGGGCATGCAAGCTGTATTGAATAGTCGACCCCTTCTAAAATATTATCATTTATACATTCTGCAGATAAATCTGAAGCAAAAATAGTGCAAGCGACAATTTTTGTTTTATTATTTGTGTTCGTATTATATTTATTTATAAGTTTTTCCAGTCTTTCAACTATTGCAAAACTCCCTTGACGGCCTAATGTACTGAAGAATATTCCAATCACTACAGAGTCATTAATTAAATTACTTCCGCCCGCTTGAACTATTTTGAACGAATTTACTATTGAACTTTTTCTTATTTCATGTAAAAGCTGATGACTATAAGTTTCTCTTGTAATTTTTTTTGAAAAAGGCTCATATAAATAAAATACTTTACTTGGATTTTGTATCATAGCGCTTTCAAGATGAAATCTACCATCCGAAAGAAAAATGCACTTTTCTACATCGCCATCAATAATTGCGCTGGTACATCCGAGGGTTTCGCCCCATGCCAATGGGTCACAAACCGGAATTTTTACTGGGTTTAAAAAATAATCATTCAAGCACTTCTGAGAACCAACAATTGTGCTATGATATTGAATAGTTGATAATAGTGCAATCTTATCTTCTTTTTTAAAATTATGCTTGATAGTTTGAATAAAATGATCCGATAACAAATTAATTTCAACGAAGATATAAAGAATGTTTGCAATATTAATGTCTTTAGACATAGCTAATTCTTCAAATGGAATTAAACATGAATGAGCATAATGCACCAGTAAAGACTGGTTTGATGATTTTGAATGTGAAGATTCTAATATGCTCATTAATTGATCTTCTATGCAGCATCCTCCATATGTTATATCCCCCAAAATTACTACACTCGTTCGGGCAAAGTGTTGTAAAATAAGAGAAATAGATTGAGAAAAAACTAACAACCCTTCCGGCATTTGTAAATACACGGTAAAGTTTTCACGCTCATCTGAGATAGATTTTATTTCATTAATTTTTTTAATTGTTTTAATTATTTCAAAATCATAATGAGAAGGTAGTCCAACCCTAATTGCCTCTTTTAATAATTCAATATTTTCTATGTCAGAATATCCAGGGTCAAATCTTTTATAATTAATATCATTACTAAGTGAAATATTCGGATTTGCTATTGTAGAGTCCATCTTATTAAAAATAGCTATTGTATAAATTTACTATTAATAAATGGCGGGAAAAGGTGTTAGCCCTAACATGTATATACAATTTTAGACCCTAGAGTGAAAGCAAAATGGGAAAAATTATTTCGTATCCTATTATTAAGAATGATTAAAACTAGAAGATTCAAAATGGAGCCAAACTATAGTTTCATATTAAAGTTGTTCGGCAAGCTTCCTTTTAAATTTGTGTCTAATTTCCTTACAGTCTATGTTACTCTAATAAATTCCAATATTCTTGTCTTATTAAAATAAATCGAGATATGTAACATATTAATAATTATTTAATTATGCGCCCAAATCTTCATTTATTGTTGCATTTCAACCCCATACGGATTTGGAACACTAGAAACTCCAGATGCGCCTGCATAAAGTTGATAAGTAAAATTTGGCTGATAATTGTTGACAGTTTGATTCTTTTCAATGCTCATATCATCTAGTGGAGTTTCCTTTGGTAAAACGTCTGCATTGATATCTCTTGAAAATAGCAAAGGTGAGTTTGATTCTAGAAGGGGTTCAAATTGAAATGCCCAAGTACATGTGACAATAAGAGCGGCTGCAAAGAAAAGGATAAAGAAGCTACCAAAACCTGTGAAAAGCATCATTAGTTCAGAGATTCCAGCCAATGTAAATAAAGTTAACATCCAATAAGCATACTGCTCACCAACTCCAACGTCCGCATATGACTCTACATAAAAGAAGCTAATACCGTACATTATTAAGCTAACTGCCTCACAAACAATTCCAAAATTGTACAAACACCAGTCGCCCTTTGTTTGGCTAAATTTTCCATACCATTTCTGATTGAAATAGCTGTATGTAAACGAAAATTGTGTAACTCTAAGTGCAACCACGATAATCTGAATAATATTTGCTGTGTTTAGTAGTCTCGAGCCTGCTCTAAATCCCAAAGGAGCTTTTGAGTTATCTGCGATAAATTCTTGGAATCCTGCTAAGAACAAAACACCAATAAAATATACGCATAGCATCGAAACAACTCCTGCATAATAACTCAAATCCTCAGCTAAAGTACCGCCATTGCCATATAGGTCAAACGTAAATAATCCTTTATTGCCAAATACATTATATAGGATAATCAATACAAGTAAGCTTGCGCATTGCAATAACGTCCCAGTCCTGAGAGTAATACAAGAGAAATTCGATATAAGTGGGGTAATCTCTTCACCTCTTTCATTTAAGGCTTCATCGTCCATTATTCCATCGTTTATTACCTGCATGCCATTAGTTGCAGACATATTAAATTGATTAGTAGAGGACTTGTTTGGACCTCTACTTTGATAGAGCATAGGCTCCTCTCCAGAATATGGTTGAGAATACATTTTATTATTCTTATCACTTAGCTTTATGAGTGCTTGTTTATGACTTCCGAAATCAAGATTAGTTCTGGAAAAAAAAAAAAAAATCGCGCTAAGCCAATAGAATCTAACTTGCCTCCTGTGCGTTTAATATTTAGTTCTTAAGAATAATCTCTTGCAATAATTTTGTGTGTATGTGCTTAACGTTTTTGTATCCAGGCTACATTATGTAGACAAATTAATACATATAATATGTCTATTAGTACCTCTAATAAACAAATTAATAGTTGGTGTATTTCCTAGCTCTGATGCGCTGTTTTGTAACTATTATTAAATGTCCCAATTAATTAATACGTATGCATGCCACACAAATCCGCCACGTCGTATTGTCCTTATTGTATTTATAAACCTATTAGCGACAACCGGAATGTGATGTCTTGTCTCTAAACTAGATTTGAAGATTAATGTAACATTAACAAATTAAGCATGTATTTTCAAATTGAAATTGCTTTATCGCTAAATCAATCGTAAATAGAAACAATTACTAGAGTATTTTGATCTCATTTAAGTGATGCGCATAGATTAGCACTTAATAAACAAATTATTCGGCCAAGTCTTTTCTACTCCCTAATTTAGAAACAACAGCTCACTATCTAATGAAAACAACTTAGATATTAGATTGCCTTAATAACTGTAAGTATCGTTTATAACATTTTTGGAGGAAATTGTTTTTATGATAAACGTTTTGTCTACCCTTTAAAAATTTAAAAAAAAAAAAAGCGATCCGCATCTTCAAAAATGGGGAACTTTCTTGTGGAAAGGTGTACTCACGCATGGAGAACTGTACGTGCAATAAAAATTTAATTACGGAGACATGCTTGGGTTTTGCAATAAAAATTATAAACAATACATGTACTGTTAGTGCCTTTATCAATTTAAACGGCTTTTAAAGGACAATACCGTTTAATCTTAAATTTTAATAGCTCTGATTTTATTAATTGAATCTAAATCGAGACCATGTATTTTACGTATGTAGTTCGACCAGGAGATGCTCCTGAAGGAAGAGGGCCTTCGCAACCATTATTTTTTGAAAACTTTTTAGTAAACAACCTCAAACTGGGATTTGGTTCAATGCTTTTGGGTTTTATTGGCCTGACGATCTGCTCAATATTTAGTGGATTTGGATTGCACATAACAAAGTTCTTAAGCCCATTTAACGAAGCAACAAACTCAACTGGAACAGCGTTGTTCTTTATGATATTTATGATTTTTGGTGTAATATGCTTAAATATGTCGACAATTCTAATGGACGATGATGGCAGTATTAGCCAAACACGTGGGTTTAGGTCAGGATGTAAAGCATTTGGCCAAGGCTCTCTCGTTATTTTGTTGGGATTGATACTTATTGTAGTTACATTGTACTCAAATGTGGGTTACTATGAAGGTAATGCTCTATCTGGTCTAGATCTCAACCACGTAATTAAATGTATGTATAATGCAGGCTTAGCTATTACGAGTGTTGGACTAACAATACTTGGATTCGCTGCATTTCTCGTTGAAGTTTATTCAAGCGATGGAACCAGAGAGATACTAGGATTTGCGAGCATATTATTGTGCAAAGTTTCCGGTATTTTTATGTTTTTAACAATCATCTTCCCAGATTGCAAAACTATTGGTTCTCTTGCAACATTGGTAACAATCATTGCGCTTACTCATGTAACACTTTGGGCTGGAATTTTTGAAAGTATCGCTCTCAAGTCTAGAATCAAAATGACCCAATCAGCTGTTAGAAATGAATACTATAAAAGTAGAAATGCGCTTGCATACTTTGGTCCCCCAGTTATGGCCGAGGGAAATTATACCCAACAGCCAACAATGTGAGCTAAAGGCACTATCCAACTAGTAACTTTGAATAGAAATTAGTTAATTTTCGTTTAAAAAATTTTAATCATATTTGCCAAAGCACTAATATATAAATATCTGCCGGACAAAAATTTAGTATTTTGCCGGGTATCTCTTAATAAGATTTCTCACAGAATAAGCTGATTAATTTTTGTTTGATTTTGTGCGAAAAAAACTTAAATACTGAAAATAAAGATGTAAGTCGGGGCTGGAATGTTGAGTGAATCAGAATGGTTGTTTTTTGCCTCAAATGTTGAGGTTCATGTTTCTGGAAAAAGAATCATGCAAAATTTGGGTGCCAATGGAACAGGAATATATTATAAATTATTTGCTGATGACATCAAAGTTTGTATCCATGGGTTTAATCGTGAGTTTAATTATTCATTTAAAAAGGATATTTTATCAATTTTTTGGAAGTTCTATTTAGATGGAAAATTCACAATGGTTAGCAAAAAATACATATATTTTTTTTTCTCGAATGCAACGCCAAACTCGATTTTTTGCTTTATTGAAAAAGTATCAGGTATTGCTCCCCAATTTTTATCTCCCAGATTCAGCTCTAGGAATGATATTATTTATAAATCATCTCTAACTTTCAAAAACAAATTTCCCGATAATAATGATAAAATGCTAATCACCAAAAAACAAAAAATTACAAAATTTGAACAAATGAATCATCAGAAGATGAAAAACTGTGCTTCAGAAAGTACGTTTGAAGGTGAAAGGCAGAATACCTTCTGTAAAACTAACTCGGGCAATTACCCAATCATTTCAACCAATTGCATCAGCAGCCTACCGGAAGATTTATTATTTTATGTTCTCTCAATGCTTGTTACTCCGGTTGTTTACGAAGAAAATGAAAAATCCTACATTAATTATAATTCATTCTATAAAGATGACTTAATTAAATCAACCAATTTAGCATTTGTAAACAGTAGGCTATTGAAATTTTTCCAAGGTAACGTATGGGAGATTTTAATTAATCATAGATTACGCAAAAAATCTAACAATATAATCAATTTTAAGAATTTAGGAAGTTTGATCATTTCAAGTAAAAATATTAAAGACTCTGATATTAAAGAAATTGCTTCCGAAAAATATCTCCCGGCATCTATAAACAAATTAACTATCAATGGAAATAATAACATTACTGACTCTGCGCTATCGCTTTTCCTTTTAAGATTAAGGAATCTGGAATTCTTAGAAATCATTGATTGTAATAGCATTACCGGAAGCTCTTCTTTTCGAGTAATTGGGATGAAGTCTTCAATTAAATTTTTAAAGATAGGATCAAGGATTAAACAAAACTTTTCAATTAATGACAACTCATTGAAAGATTTATTCAATTCAAACTACCAAAAAAAATTAATCAAAACTGATGTGAGTGTCTGTACAAAACCTAGCATTAAACACTTAGAACTTCAAAACTGCGTCGGAATTACTAAGATTCCCAAAACTGTTAAAGAATATTGTTACAATATTGAATATTTGGACTTGAGGGGCTGCAAAAATATTTTAAATATTGAACTTGAACATTTTTTTGGTTACTCTAAAAATCTAAAAGTTTTGGTATTATCAAATACAAACATTAGTGATCAATTACTTGATATAATTTTTGAAAACTGTCCTGGGATAGAAATATTGGATGTTTCTTATTGTGCCAACATTTCTGAAAAAATATTTGATAAGATACCAAGTAAATTAAAAATGATATCTGGTCTCAAATTATCTTATTGTCTAAATTTCAAAGCTAATGCCCTGATACAAATTTTAAGTAATTGCAAATTTTTGGAAATTATCGATTTAGCAGGATGTTGTAATTTAGAGTGTAGCCTAATTAATTATCGAAATATGACCTTTACTTCAAACTTAAGAAAGATGGGAGTATTTAGGCTCTCGTTTGACCCAAGAAGACTGAATGAATGGATATTAAACAATATGGAAGTAGAGCCAAACAACAAAAAAATAAATATCGAAATATGTTATGATGTAGAGCTTCCAATATCAGAATTTACTTATAAATTCGAGAAAATAAGAGATAAATACTTAGAAAGAAATAAACCAATTTGGGTAAATTAATTAATTCTACTAAATTAATTTTCTTCTCTTAATTTTCGTATATGGTTACTAGAAATATTATATTTCATTGCTTTTCTGATTATTTTAGTTGAATCAGTAATATTTCTTGTAATATTCTTCAAAATTTCCATACATTCTTCCATATTAACGGATGAAAGTAATTTTTTTTTATTTATATCTAATAATGCAATCGAAATATTAAATAAAACATCACTGCCAAAACAAAAAATGAGATCTAATATCTCCATAATTGATTTTAAAGGCAAAGATGTAACAAAAAAGCAGAGGAACCACTCTAATGCAAACCATTGGAAGTTTACTCCTATATTTTCTAATTTTTGTGAAACTTTAGGAATAAATTGTCTGCACAGAGTCTCTAAAATGGCAATGTCACGTATTACTCCATCCATCCTTTCTCCATAATATGTCTCTAAATCTCCCCAGCTACAAACCATAAACTCTTTGTTTCTATTGCTGCTAACTAGTTGTACTAAAGACCAAAACGCTGCTTCTTCCTTCATATTAATTAGTAGAATTGCAGCAATAAAATTCATGCTTTGGCAGTAGCCTATTGCTTTGTCATACGATGCAAATGCGTATAAAACTCTACTTAATGTACCAACTTTATTAAAATTGCTAGAATTAGAGTAATATTTAGAGTTTGGGAAAGTTCTGTGTAAATCTAGGATTATTTGGTTTTCAATATTTTTATCGATGCTCCCATTAAGCTCATTAAAATATACATTCGAGTTATTCCTCAGCATTCGATCGCTTCCTAATAAATAGCACCAAACTTCTCCTCGAATATCGGATGGAATTCCGTTAATGCATAATTTCAATAATTTCTTTTGAGTAAAATCCTTATAGTTTGCCCAATTGCAAAGTTTAGCCTTCGACTTAGAAATACCAATTGGAAATAAATTAATATAGTTACTAATTAAGTATTTATTGAAATTGTTGTATCCCAGTTTAGTTAGTTTACGCTGTAATTCCCATCCCATTCCGACCGTTTTTCTTGAATTAGTCTCATTTAAAAGTGAATGATTTACATCACAAAAGTCTAATGGCAAAATGTCGACATAACATTGAGATTTCCAGCAAATGTTCTCTAATCTAACCGATATATCACATTCATCTGGATTATTTTCCGTAACACCAATCTTGTTGTCTGCCAAATTGTTTAACTCTTTTTTCTCAAGATTTTTAAGAGTGAATTCAAAAATTGGAAGATCAACATCCATCACTGCGCCAAACAAAGTAGCTTAATAACAATAAGATATGCATAACCGCTACTGGATTAATCATCTCTGGATTATCCAGAATAATTGAGGCGTTTTTATCATAAACTGGAGGGTGCGGGTGGAAGAATTAACCTGTCATTAAATCAAAGACTAAAAAAAGTACTAAAAAACTCAGTTTTTAAACATGAAAGAAAAAATTTAAAGTTAATATATCAAAACTACAAATATAATCTAATTAAGGAATTCCGAATGTTTTCTTCAACTGAATAACTAATTTCCAATCATCTTTAGATAGATCATCTCTAAAATGTTGTTTCAAAATATCTATGGAATCTCTTGTAATACGACTAACTAGTTTATCGTTGTGATCAAAGTGCCTACCATATGTGATGTTTGTATCTGATGCAAAAGGCTGAATCTTCACAGCAACCTCTTGACCTTTCTTCCCTTCATTTACAGGTTTCTTGTTAAATTCAACACTTGTTACGCGGCCAATCATCAAGTTATCTTTCTCGGGAATGCAAAGAGGTGTTCCTGGTTTTAAAATACCCTCCTCCACATAAACGCCACAAATAATTGGATCTCTAGCATTAAAAATGTATTGAGGAATAATTTTTAATATACAAGGAAATACAACCTTCTGAGACTTCTCCTTCTTCTTCTCTTCCTGGACATCGCTATAATACTTGGTGAACATATCACAAAGGTGATATATTATATTTGCCTTCATTATTCTTACATTAAGTTTCTTGGCTTCAACTTCTGCCTCTGCATCTACCTTAATGTCAAATGCAAGAATAACTGCCATTTCAGGAAAACCTCTTTCGTGCATAATAGATGCTCTTCTAACATCAGACTTATGAACAGTGCCGATATTTAGAGCAACAACTGGAATATTGGAAGACTTCAGAAAAACTAATAGAGCTTCTAGGGATCCAAGAGTTGAAGCCATTACATATACTCCATTCCCTGTCCTATCAACAGAACTAAAAATGTCTCCCATATCTTTCATAACTTCCTCTTTCAATGATTCGATCTCCTCTGGAGTTGAATTCTTAGATTGCACTAGTAACTGTGTTCCCGCAACAGCGTCATCAAGCCCGTTCGCGCATATTTTTACGCCCATTGAAGCTTTAATAAAACGATGATGTATATACTCGCCTTTCACCCTCATCTCATGCATTGGTTGGGGGGTCAATAATGCTCTAATTGTAGTTACAATTGGAGCAGAAAGACCGCAAACAATAATTGTATCTCCTTCCCTTAATATTCCTGATACAAGAATCACATCAATTGTCACGCCCAAACCGTCGATAGCCTTTACCTCAAGAATCGTGCAGCTTAATTCACGTGTATTCAATTGCAAACAATGGAGGCCCATGTAATTTTGAGTCAGCTGAGCAATTAAATAAATCAAGTCAGGCACTCCTTCTCCAGTAACAGCACTAGTTGGTACAATTGATACATTTCCTCTAAAATCATCATTCTTCCAATATATATCACAATTAAGACCTTCCTCAGAAAGTTCTAGAAGAACTCTATTAAGACGAGTGTCAAACTCATCTCTTGTACTTTCATTTTGGATAGAAAGTGTTGACCTAGAAGAAGACCAATTCTGCTCAATCCAGCCATAAAGTCTGTCAATCTTGTTCAAAGCAATGATAAAAGGGCATTTCCTGCTTCTGAGTAATCCAATACTTTCTCTAGTTTGCGGTTCAAGTCCATGCATAATATCAACAACAAGAACAGCTATATCGCATAATGACGAGCCTCTAGATCTCAAATTATTAAAACTCTCATGGCCAGGAGTATCTATGAATAATAACCCAGGTATTTGCAATTCAAAGTCAGCTTCAACTTTTTTAACTTGTTCGGAAAGCATTTCAGGTGGAAAGTAAGTTGCACCAATCTGTTGAGTTATTCCTCCTGCCTCATTATCCTGAACATTTGTTTTCCTCATTTTGTCAAGAAGCTTTGTTTTTCCAGTATCAACATGGCCTAGAATACAGCAAACTGGTGATCTAAACCCCAGGTCTTCACATGATTCCTCTGCAATATGTTCAATACAGTTTGTATCCGCGATGCCGTCCACTTTCTTTGGCGGAACTAGGTCTCTAATATTTTTTGTAGAAACGTTCGGACTTTTTGATCCCGCTTCATAATCAACTGCTTTCTCCCATGAGTCTAATACAAACTCCTGTATAACCGTTTTAGTTTCCATATCTTGATTTCTCTCACTATTTTCTATAATATCCGTAGATAGAATATCTTCCTTTAAATTAGATTTATTATTTTTCTTCTTTCTTGTTGCAAGCCCACTACTGAAACTTGAATTGGCAAGACTACCTTCACTTGTAGAAACTACGCCCTGCTGTTTAAGGTATTCAACAAATTGTTCACGCTTTTGTTTTACAGCCTTTTCCTTAGCAGACAAGAGTTTTCCTTCAGCCTTTAACTGTTCCCTGCGCTCTTTCCTTTGTTTTTGTTTTTGAAGTTTTTCCTCTTGAATGCGCAATGCTTCTTCTTCTTCCAACCTCCGCCTCTCTTCTTCCTTCTTTTTCTCCTCCTCTTCTCTTCTTTTCAATTCCTGTTCATTTTCTTGAATCTGCCTCAATCTTTCTGCAGCTGCTTTAGCAGCTGCACTTATAGGCTTGGGTTTTGTAATGGCTTCCGAACCAACATCCTCAGTGGCTAGAGCATGTGACTTTGCTTGTTTTTTTTTCTGTTTCTTAAGCCTGTTTTTAAGAGTTTGAGAAGATACAGTTTCCTCTGCTTTCACTTCCTTAAGATCTTGTAATTCCTGATTTACCTCTTCATTATCAACCGTTCCAAATTCAGCTAATAGTGCATCCAAATCCTCGAGATCTTGATCCTGTTTCTGAAATAACAGAAGTATTCCTAGCGTAACAATAAATATAAGTACTACTTACCTTGTTAGCATTTTTCTTCTTGCTTGACATTTATCACACGCTGTAATTTATATATATTATATTATATATTTTTTTTTATGAATATTAAAAAAATTCAGCGCGCAACTAAATTGCCCGCTATTGAGAGACGAAAACCTGTCTCAAAAATATCAATTTATATTTGTACAAATAACCGTCTACAGACGTTTAAATAAGGTTCACGGAACTGGTTTTTTTAATTTCAGTTTGTACAGGCATCCAATACTTCCTTAAGTTATTATTGTTCAGGATTTAAATAATTATAATTCAATATGACAGCAGAGGTGAACCCTATGAAAAATATCAAAATTGAGAAGTTGGTCATTAATATTAGTGTTGGCCAGTCAGGTGATCGCCTCACCCGTGCAGCGAAGGTATTGGAACAGTTGACTGACCAAAAACCTGTCTTTGGTCAGGCTCGTTTCACTATCCGTTCATTCTCTATCCGTAGGGCTGAAAAGATATCATGTTATGTTACTGTTCGTGGTGATAAAGCCGAAGAGATTCTTGAGAAGGGTTTGAAAGTTAAGGAATACGAACTTCGTAAAAGGAACTTCTCTGCAACTGGTAATTTTGGTTTTGGAATAGATGAGCACATTGATTTGGGTATTAAATACGATCCTAGCACCGGTATTTACGGTATGGACTTCTTCGTACAATTAACTAGACCAGGTAATCGTGTTAGCCTAAGAAGGAAATGTAGATCAAAGGTTGGTAAGCACGGTAGAGTTACAAAGGATGAAGCTATGCAATGGTTCCAGTCTAAATATGATGGTATTATCTTGAACTGAAAATTGTTGTGCGTTAATCAGCGATTTCAACTTTATTAGTACTAGATTTACCTAGTGGTTCATAGTAATAACTTATACCTTAAAGATTAATACTTTTAGTATCTCCTATTTACTCTTTTTTTCACAGTACTCTCCTCAGACTCACTGTCTGTACTGCTTTCATCTAGGTCCTTAAAACATTCATCGGATGCTATGTGTTCTATTAGTGAATTTCTAAGGGGAATACTCTCATCCCAGCCCAAGTGTCTAATGAGTTGAGGTATTTTGGATCTGAATAATGAGAGTAAGAAAATGTCAAGGAATGATATTATGTCGCAGGAAGGAATTAGCTCATCCCTCAAACCTTCACAGTTAGAATAAAATATATCATGGGATTCGCTATTTTTAAATGGTGAAATGCCGTCCTCTTCAAAAAGTTCAGTAAAATATTCAAAAAGTTCCTTTTTTTTATCCGAAAATTCCCAGAAAGCCAACGCAGATATTTCAACTGATTTTTTTAGATGTTTATTACCGATAAGAGATTCATTACTCTCTAATAATTTTCTATTTACATAGATAGAAATTTTATATTTCTCTTTACCCTTCTTAAGTGAAAAAGAAAATTCAACTTTATTCTTTTGAAAACTATCGCTCACAGATATATCACCTAATTGATTTATTTCTTTCAACACTAGCCTATAATCGCTACCAAGCGAATGCTTATATTCTTCCGCCGTATCTAATATGAGGCTTCTTATTTCATCGTAATTCATTATCAAGAACTAAAATAAAAAATCCATCTGGCGCCTTAGATAACTTGTAATCTGAATTTTTATGTATTTTGTTTGCAATGAACAATTCTTTAATGGATAGAAAAAATGGTATTAAAGTACTAAAGAACAGCCTATCTGATGATGATGAAAACAAAACTATTTATATTAACAATTTAAATGACAGTATATCTATCCCAAAGCAAAAATTGTCACTTGAAGAGATTTTTGCAAAATATGGCAAGATTGAATCAATTAAAATGTTTAACTCATATTTTAGGAAAGGTCAGGCATGGATAACATTTTCTAACGCTGTTTCTGCTGTAAATGCTGTGAATAATGAAATTGGGACGCAAATATTTGGGAAGCACGTAAATGTTTCATTTGCAGCTAAAGAGTCAGAACGTAGAAATATCCAAGTTCGCAATTCCAGTTCCAACATTCGGATGGTACCAAAGTCTATTAATGCTCGCATTGAATTATACAAGCAATACCTGGCTCAATGGTTAAAAAATGCTGAAAACAATGGTTTATTTCAAACTCTGGACGATCCTGAAAAAAACCAGATTAAACTAGTTAACAATCAAGTTTTATATGATAACAACTACGTGAACCTCATGCGTTCTAACAAAAACAAAAAATTGAATGTTCATCCCTTTATTAATAATGAGCTTACACAAAACTCCCTAGGAAGACCAGAGATGCAAATTGATGGCACTACATCGTTTCTACACAGGCTTCCAAACAACGCTAGCCCGCTTGAGGTAAGCAATACAGTTTTTGTACAAATGGAGATGGGGATATGTAGAGAAGAAGAACTGTATACTTTATTTAGTCACATAAATGGATTCAAAGAACTCCGTTTTATACCAGTAAGTTTCTAAAGATTACTCAATAGTTTAATTTACTTGTATAAGAATCATCAAGTCGCATTTGTAGACTTTTTCACTCAAGTACAAGCAGCAACTACAATCTCTAAACTAGACAACTTTCTATTAAACAATTCGACCAGACTCAAGCTTTCATTTGCAAAAAAAAAATAACCGCGCAAACTGTTGTCTCAATTTTATTGTCTCGTTCTATTGTAAAAAATCACTTTGCAACTAGTGTGTACAATAGTGATTGTATATTCTCTAATCGGTATTGAAGAGAACGTTGCTATAATTTGATGGAACAAGAAACTCTCTACTGGCAGTATATTTTTATAATGCCTTTTGTTTTAGTTCCTAAACTTTAAAGTTTACATTTTGTGATGATGATTTTCTTAGGACACCTACAGACATCAATTTTTGATGGTTGAGTATTATTGTTATCCCTGTCTGAGCAAAAAATGTAAACATTTTCTTCTCAATGACGATGATTGAAGTTCCATTGCTAGATAGTATCTGATTTACTGATGCAAATTGGAAATTCCTATTGATTCTTCTGAGTCTTTGAGATTCGAGATTCCAGTAGCTCAATATTTATATTAATGGCTCGTTTTCATATCTTGATGGATTTACTTCCATCTTCATTCTCTTTATAGAATTTGGTGAGTTGATGTTCTTGGAATGCTTTTCTGAACCCCCGTTTGTGTGTATTTTTACTGTTCTTGAGTTCTTTACTTTGGACTCAATCATCGTCACTTGTTTGTCCTTCTTTTCGCTTGTTATTTCGTGGTGAGTATTATTTGTTAGGCTTTCGTCTCTTGAGTTTAAGTTTATAATGAATGGCTGTTCCGAGGGTGAATTTGAAAAATTAGCGTTCTCCAAGTGAATGTTTAATTGTTCGGTGTTTATAACGCCATCCTTTATATGATCCAGATATGATCTTAACTAAGAATATTTATTAATCGTCTTTGTAGTACTGAATTTAACTTACTCTCTCGATAAATTCATATATTGCTTCTGACCAGACATCTCTATCAATTTCTATCGCTTTAAAGAAAAGGTCATGAATCCCGTATAAATCATGATATTTGATGTATATTTGATCTCTATCCGTTTTATCTGGAATGACCACACTCATAGCAAGAAATGGATATCCTCCTAATTTACTACTTCCTTTTAAATAATCGCCTTCGGTTGCCCAATAGCACCACTCCCACCTGTTTAATATTAATAATTGCTTTATATTTTTTTTATTAACTTACCTATTAATTGTAACTTCCACTGCTCTGAAATAAAACATTCTCAGTTTATCTTAAAAAAAAAAAGTTAAAGGTTTAAAAAGAATTGTGATAACTTACCTTTGTCACCATTTTCTAAGTAATATAGATTTCCTTGTAATGCTTTAGAAAAGAATATTAATTGTTCTTTTTCCGACATTTTGTCAAAATCTGCATAAATTGATTTATTGCCTGAAATATCTGCATCAGTTTGTAAATTAATCATTGCTTGAAATAATACTGGATTTGTATCCTCAACTATTATGTTTGCAGAAATTCTATAAAAAGATAACAGTAGTTTCGCAACAACCTTCCTGTCTTTTTGGATGTTATAAGTTACTTTTTTTGGAAACTTTGCATCAATTATATCCATAATGCTAATTCTACATTCTCCAATTACAGAACTGGTAAAAGTGCCATGACTGATTAATTCAATAAATAAATAGTTCTCCCTTTGTCTTACAAGAATAATACGCTTTTCTTTCCAACAACATTTAAATGATTTCGTAAGGTTATTAGTAAACTTGTTTACATCTTCCAAGCAAATAGTTGTAGATGATTCGTCAGTTTCTCTACCGCATTTAATTCTTATTGAATACTTTCCTGTTTCAGGAATATCAACTCCCTCGAGAATATCCAATAATAAATTAAAATTGTCATGCTTATGAATACCAAATTTTAAAAAAAACCAACCAAATGGAAAGAATTCAGATGGATGCGGAATGTACTTACGAAATATCAGTAATAAACTTCCAAATGCTGCACAACAAATAATTCCACTGGATAAGTCAATAAATCCTCCTGCTTTTGTTCTTAATTGTTCTATAAATCCCCACATAATGATTTGTTTATTTTCAAATAGTTTAACTTTGGTGTGCACACACCAATCAAATAATGGTGAAATATCTACCAAAAAAAAAAATCAATCAAATAAAAGTCATTATTTTAATAAATATATTTAAGATATATACTCTATAAGAAATAAACACAATCTCCTAAATTTATTTTGAATTTTGGTGGTGGGCATGATATTATTAAATGAGTTTCGCAATTAAAGCATTCTTTTACCGAATTCTCGTTAATAACTGACTCTAAATCTCCTAAACTTGGAGAAAATTTTTGAGTTTTTATATCTTGTTTTTTATTAAATTGATGATCGTCCACTCTAATTGGTCTATAAATTCCAATGGCTAGCCTGCCATGTTTAAGAAGTTGCTGTTAAATCAAGAATAAATTTATAATTATAAAACGAAAACGAACTTACTGAAAATAAGTTATAAAATGTAGAATTCACAAATACAAATGGAATCTCTTCCATTTGCAAACTACAGTTCTTTTCGTTATAATACCTAACATTTCCGAATGGTTTACTAGTTGGATTTCCATAAATTATTTGATTAATAAATGATTTATTTATAGGATTGTTATCTAATATTGGAACTAAAAAAGGAATCAATGAGTCAATAATATTATCCACAAAAAACTGTCCACTAAGAAATTGTCTTGAATAAAAAAAATCTAGTTCGTTCTTATATGGAATAGAGTAAGTTGATCCATCGATCCTGGTTGGCCAATCATCCGAGTACTGAAATAATAATAACCCAATGTCTGTCTCTTTAATATCTATTATTAATGGTGGCATTTTTTGGGATCCTACTAAACAATTATCTTTTTTTTTGTATTTGGAGAATAAATAACATACTACTATCCAAGTGCCAATGGCATGTTTTCCATATCTAACGTTAATTAGTTCTTCTTTATATATATTTGAAGGATTCCCTGTTGAATCAAAAATAATTATTCTTGATGCAACCAATACTCCGGCTTGTTTTAAATCATGTTCTGATGTCCCAACACCAGATATTTGGGCAATTCTTCCAAAAAACTCTTCATTTATAAAACTGGAATCTATAATTTTTTCACATAAAACAATAAAATTTGAAGGTTTAAGTGAAAAGGTTAATTTTACCAGCATATCAATCTGTTCGCACCATCCGATAATCAGCACAATTGGGTATTCTCTATTTGTAAAAACTTTTGAAATTGCTTCTAAATAATTTGAAACTACTGGAATACCGGTATTTGTTTCAGGTAGAAAATTTAAATTTGATTGAGAAAAACTAACTGTATTAGAATTGATTTTGCAGATATCAAATTTACTATTTATATTCGTCATATTAGATGCAGTTTCTTCAAAGTGATTGGGGAGAACCATATTTTTTACCTGGTCAAATAAACATTGATCATCGTAAGAACTTGAATAATTGATTAAATTTGTAAATTCACGATTATGCTGAGTAATTTGTATATTTTTCCCAGTTTCATTAATATTTATCAAATTTTTTATGATATTTTTATCGGTATCATTCGAATCACAATGCTTATGAATTTCAGATATGATTGTACAATCATAAATATTTAATTGATCTTTGTTTTCAATATACTCTTTTGACTTGAATTTTTTACTTCTATTAAGAAATACGTTAGATGGAGAACAGCTCCTCCTCCCCACTTTTTTAATAAATTCTTCTGTGTAATTTTTTGGTGATTCCAATAACTCTGCTTTCTTTACAAGGGAAATACTGGAAGATAACACAATTCCAAGGTAATTTGACCCCTCATAATAAATATTTGAATTATCTCCAATTATATATTGATGAGGGTTTAAATAAGTTCTATTCGTATCAGGGCAATAAACTCCAATTAAAAATATTCCTAGATGTTTATAAATATACTTCGTAAAAATTTGTATTGGATATCCAAAAAATGAGTTTGGAAATCTTAATGTATAAACCTTAAAATGCAGTCCCCTCCATCTACATTTCCATTCATATGGGGTAATTTTTGATCTATCGATATTACTAGTAAAAAATGTATTTTTTGGTGGTTCCTGGAGCTTTTTAAGCATGTTTTCATTCTTTGGTATAATAAGATGTAGCATAATTGGTAGAAACCCTGGACAATTACTTATACATTTGCTTAATAATTTAATTCTTAAATTCTCTAAAGATAGGCTCCCTAATACTCCAGTTATCTTTGATAAACTTGCAACTTGCGATGAATAAAAAATAAGAAAAAATTTATCTTTTAGCCCCAATAAATTAGTCAGACCTAAAATTCATATTATTAATCATAATTATTCATTTTATCGCTTACACATTACAGTAATCAGTGCATCAAAGTCACTTTTTTGCGTTCCTTCATTACAAATAACATCATGTAATATTGGCTTCTCTGATCCATAAATTAAAACAATAGAGCTATATTGGACCAGGTTATTGATTGCAGATCCTAAAAAACCCTGCTTTATACTTAATCGAATATAACCTCTTTGTTGTGATATTTTAACTATGTTTTGATATTCTAAAATTTGTATTGGTGTCACAAGTACTATAGATTTGAATCTTCTTTGTTTTTGCAGAGAAAGACTTTTTGTAATAAATAACAACTGCTTTAAGAAAGTGTTAAAATATTGCAAAGAGCATAATTAACTTACCTTTGGTGGAATTGGTCCAATAATACACAAATATGTATCATTTTTCCTAATAAATGATCCAATTGAATCTGGTGGTGTATTTAATGCTTCTTTTAGTCTTTGAAATTCATGAGGAAGTAAAACTAAGGTCAGGGTGATCAAAATGATTGTAGCTAGTCTTCCTTCTCTTTTTCGAGGTGAAAAGTCGCCATAACCTACAGTACCAATTGTTACAACTGAATAATACAAATAATCAAACAAACTATTATATTCTTTTTCCGATGGTGACTCTATCGTAAATATTGCACCAGCATGAGTTAAAATGATGGTTATCGCACCAGCAAAAATTCCTAATTATTTTAGTAAAAAATATCATTAAAGAAAGAATGTCTTACCGATAACTCTTCTTTTTATTGCAGAAACATGTGGAAATAACATATCCAACACTTTTTCTGTTCGAAATAGTCTTAAAAATCTTAACCACCCGAATCTAATCAAATATTTGAAGTTTGAAAAAAATATTGCTAAACTTACATTAATAACCAACTTTGGCTTGATTCGTATTGTGGGCTTATTGTAATTATAAACAATAAGAACGGAGGAAGCGACAAAAAGTCAATAATTTGATAAAAATTGAAAATATAACGTATTGTACTCTCTTTTCTATACCATATTGCTATTAAACCTGAAACAAAAATCAACTTTTCATATAAATTATTTTAGTGCGTACCAATTACATAATCATAGGAAAGCATCCACAAAAATGTTGATTCAAAAAAATAGTAAATCTCCGGAATACGTTTAAAATTCCATGGGTCATTATTATTTTTACGATACATCTTTGTTGTTGCCCAAATATACACCCCGGACCACAACATTGATTTTACAATGTGGCCTAAAAATATTATTTTAACAAAATAAGTTAATAAAACCTTACCTGTTTGATATGCAGGCGTTTGTGTTTGCCTAAAACACATTTCAATAAATGAACTAAGTATTTCTGATGTATTTTTTAATAATTGGGAAAAACTTGGGTAACCTGTATGAATTCCCCAATGAATCAATTCAACTCCTTTTAATGTAAATAATTTGTTTGAATAAAATTCATTGCTCATAACCTAAAAATGATAAATCTAAAATTGAAAAATTTAAACCCACTTGTTTATGTATTCGAGGTATTGCAGCTACCCAATCATCTGAAGCAGCTTTAGAAATTATTGAATGATCAAATGCATAGTCATATAATCCAGTTTCATTAAACGATTCTGAACTTCCACTTTTACAATCAATCTCAATACACTCTTCTAGTTCATTTTTATTTTTTTTAAGGTTCGAGTTTTTCAAATACCTAAAAACCATTAATAATTTTCTAAAAAACATTATAAACTTACGGTCTGCTGACTTTTTTTTGAAAAATTCTTGTAGATGATTTATAGAGTTTTCTTTTAATCAAAAAATATGAAATATTCCAATTTAAAAATTTTGGAAGATTAAACCACTCAATAATTATATATAAGAAAAAAAAAATTCCACTGTTAAATACTTAGGATACGAAGTTGAAATTGCTTAATATATTATTATTAACTTACCAATTGCAACAATTCCAGGAAATGAATAATATTTATTTAAGACTAAAACTGCAGTAGTAAAAATAAAAATACTGTAAACAAAAGTAAAGGTTGTTCTTATCAGACTAAAAAAGTTATTTAAAAAAAAATGATTGATTTTAAAGTATACCTTTTGATGTTAATATATTTTTTTTGATCTTTCGTTATTGAGAATAAGTCATCTTGAAAATATAAAGGCATTTTCAAATAAAAAATAAATGATCTTTCAATACGAAACCCAATCTTTTGTTAGCTTAGTTTTATTATGTGATCGTATCTTTCTTATGCACCATGCGAGAAGATCCAGTCTTAATGCAGATCATACCGCCATAATGGTCATTTTTCCATCAATTCTAATGAACTTAATCATTATTGATAAAAAGGATATTAATGAAGACCTAACTGTTGAGCTATCCTCCAGACAGTCCAATCATTGTATCTCAGTTCTGGAAATTAATATTGGCTCAAAAGTTAATGTTGGAGTTAAAAACTCTGGAAAAGGAACTGCAACAGTAACCAAAATAATGAGAAAAGAAACTAATAAAGATGGAATAACCAAATCAGAATCAATAATTAACTTATCTAGCATTGAAGAAATAGGTAATAAAGTAAATAATAGATCCAGAAGATCTATTTCGGAAATCAATAATTTAAATAATTTTCAATATGCAGTTACAATTAAGTTAGATACAGAAATTCATAAAGAGGAATATAAACATGATTACCCCTTAATCGACTTATTAATTGCACTTCCTAGACCAAAAGTGTTTGAGAAAGTACTTCAAAATGCGGTTACAATTGGAGTTGGAAGAATAATTTTTGTTTGTACTGATAAATCCGAAAAGTCGTATTTAAATTCATCCAAGTTAAAAAAAGAGTCTATTGATGAAATTGTACAGCTTGGGCTTGAACAGGCATCAAAAACATTGTGCCCAGATGTTTATGTTTATGCTTCTTGGACATTTTTTCTACAGCATTTAAGGTAAGAAACTTTACTTCCTTTTTGTTAAACATTAACAATATTAGGAATTATTTTTTTTGCAAAGAAAGCATGATTGGAATTGTTGCTGATGTCTTAGGCAACAGCAAGATTACTGAAATAGGATTACAAAGCCACACTGGACCAATTATCCTTGCTATTGGACCTGAAGGAGGTTGGACAAAAGAAGAATTGACAGACTTAATTACAATGGGATTCAAAGTCGTGAATATGGGAGATAGAATTCTTAAAGTAGAAACAGCACTAATATCCCTATATTCAAAGGTAAGTTTTGGAAGGACTCAGAGAAATTAAACTAATTTATTAGGCTGAATTATTATTAACCGATTCTGAGATCAGAAAAAGCTCGAGAATTGCAAAAAGAGATAATTATTGGTTTTCATCTAGTGATGGACCAGGTATGTTTATGATACATTGTTTTAGGCCAAATATTTTTTAGGAATTACTGTTTTACCAGTAAAGGGAAGAAAATGGGATAACAAATTTTTTTATACTCAATCTCCAGAGTTAAAAATTTAGTTTCGATATTCCCGCCGTAACTTGACCCACATTTTTGTAAATTTTGTTTATATTTTACATAATGAGCACTTTATTTCTTCCTGAAACACCAAAAGAAAAAGAAAGAGATGATTTAAAGTTAATAAATACCTTCTCTAAAGGAACAAATGAAAAAAATCTCTCGTTGTTTGAGGAAACAGATCTACTTATTAAAATACAAAATTCCAAAAGTGAGAACTATGAAGAACATTTGGATTATTTAGGATCCGATGATCGATTATTAGTTAATGATTGTTTGAACAGAACCCCAGTTAAAAAGAGATATAATAAAGAATACTCATTTACACAATCAAATAAACTTCTAACTACTCCTAAGAAGTATTTCGGAGAGGATATTTTGAATACTGTTCCAAAAAATATGGTAATGTTCACAAATTACGTAGATAAATCATTATCAAATAAACGATGTAATACAAAACTAAATAATACTTGGCAGAAAAGTAAATTTAGGCGTTCTTTGATTAGAATGAAGTCCGCATGTAATAAGCAATGCAAGTTTTGTAATCCAGAATTTTCATGCACAAATATTTCAATAAAATCGGTAAAAAAAAATCTTAAAGAGTGGTTTATATATTTATTTAATGCATTATACGACTTTATAATATATCAATTACCGCTTGCACTCATTTTTTATAGTTTTGCAATATACCTACTTAGCTGCCTTTAATTATGAAAAAATATTAACTTAATTTAACTCTTTCCAAAGGATTTATCATTTTAAATGCTTCGCTTCTGCTCAAAGGGTTTGACAGCCTATTAACGAGTTCCATTATACTGTTTTTTTCTAATTCTGGGATATTATTAAGATTTATTTTTTTTTCCGAGATCCACATATTTATTGCATTTGATATTAGTGCATCCGAGTCGTATTCTGACAGCCATAGTTTCATTGAATCCAGAAAACAATAAAGAGAATTGCTGTTTGGATAAGAAACTATCAGTTCTTTAGTCGCATGCACCAAAATTTCCATCAATGGTATTTCAAGCATGTTAGAAGTCTTAAATGCAAGAGGATATTCACGAATAAGAAAGAGAACTACTATAACATTTCTTCTATCCTTATAATTTGGACTTAAAATTGACATTGATGAATTTTCTTTTATTAAGAGTTTAATAATCGAATTTTGCAGCTCGACTAATCTGATTATTCTTTGTATTATTGGCAATGAAAGACCACCCCAAGGAGAAATATTAATTTTATAAATTGGAATATCAGCGATAAATGGAATAAGTACGTCGTTTAATTTCCCAATATTCAAATTTTGAGAAAGAAATGGGACTTCTGCAGTTCTTTCGCAGTCAATACAGTTTGTTGGAGATGCATGTTTGTTCTTTTTAATTACTCCTGACTTAACTTTTTTTTTCAATACCAAATTTGCATTTTTGAAATGGTACAAAGCTGATTCTAAGTATCCAGTCCTTGAATCAATATTTAAATGGTCTAGAAGTGAAAGATGGATTGCTATTGCCCCCATAAGTGCGTGAGGAATCTCAATTGAAATATAAAGTGATAGAAAAGATCTATATAACATTTCCAAAGCCCCACTACATTCTAAGTATTTTTGTATTGCATTTTTGCACTTTTTCACAACTATAGCGGCTCTTGGGCCTCCCAATGGTACGGCTTCATTCATTGCATTGATCAGAGAATTTAATTGGCCTTTTGAATGAGCTTTTTTTATAACCAGGTCAAAAAATATCTCTTCAAAAGTTTTTTCACTGTTTGCTCGTATTTCACGTCTTTTATCTATTAATAAAGATCTCGATTTGGAAGGTCCAAGCTCAAAACTCCATCTTAGAATGTAAACCATTAATTCCCACCATAGATTTAATTTTACAAAAGTATTTATTAAAAAATAGTGATTTGGAGTACTTTGTATTAATAAGTGATTAATGAAGTCAAGTTGAAAGAATTTTTTGTTGTTCACTTTTTTTTGGTTAAAATAAATTATTATATTGTTCAATTTTTTTACTTGAATGCATTTTATCATTTTAATTGCTTTTTTATATTTTAAGAATAAGTTTTTTTTAATAGAATTTGTTATTCTCTCTAAAAAAAATGTGGTATATGACAAACTCAAATTATCATTAGAATTTTCAAAAAAATCTGAATTATTTTCAATTCCAACAGAAAAATCTTTCCAGTTTGAAACTAAATCTGAAATTGTATATATTTCATTCATTCTAATTTTAACATTTGAGATAAATAATTGTTCATATAATTCAAATATTGAATTGAAAAATTTAAAATTTAATATTGATGCGCATGGAAAGTGTAACATACGTTTTATTTGCCCACTAATATACATTTGAAGCTTTCCCCATGAATGGTAAGTTAATATTATTATTAAAATACTTAAATTCAAGATATCAGGCTTTAGAAGTAAAAGATTTTCAATAATCCTCACTGTGTTGCCCTTTAAAATTTCAATATTGGTCACTTTTCCTCTATTAATCTTCCATTTATTGCAAAATATATCCATTATCATTTCATTTCTCGATTTAGATGCATTTAGGGTAGTGGGATTTGAATGGTCACTTTTTCCGTTATAATACTGGTTCATTCTTGAAATTGTAATTGAATTTGCAACTATGTTACAAATAATTAAATTTTTTGGTTCATGATTTTTATCTAAAGGCTTCATATTTGTTTCAAGAATATTATTTTCACTCAAATCTTTTAATATCTTTATTTGGTCAGAGAAAACTAGAACTAGAATAACATAATCACTTATATACACAAAATCTTTCAAAGAGAATGATAATGCAGGATTCCTTTGCCAAATTTCAAATAAATGTGTTAAGCTTTTAATTGATTTGCTAAATTCGCTTTTCCCAATATAATCGCTTGCCCAAGTTAATAAAACAAATAAATTTCTAAATAAAATTCTTGATTTTGAAATATTTTCTATGTTGATTTCATTTCTATTATTATAACTCTTTTCTAAATTTATATTTAATCCGCTCTTATATTTATTTAGACACCGATTTTTGATATAATACGAGTTTCTTTTTGCTTTTGAAAATTTGGAAAAAGGATGTAGGCTGTTAGGAATTATTTTTAATGAACCTTCCTCAGCAACCCAAAGCTGCGAATTACTACATTCAAACCTTGTGCGGATTAATGAATTATCTGAAATAGAATTTCTAAATATTCTGTAAAGCTGGTTTGATATCTTGTTAGAGATACTAAATAAAAGATCACTCATTGTTTTTTTTTTAGGTATAATAGAAATCAGTTTGATAGAAAAATATATATCATTGTTGTATGATGGAATATCTTCTATATTTAAACATAATTTAATATTATTTTCAATCATTGGAAATAATTTTATACACGAATTTATGTCAGCTTGCCCAAAAATATAAGATTTTTTTATCTTTTCCTTTAGTATCTGTTTATCGTCAATAATTCCAAATGACTCTTCAATTAAATTTAATAAAACATCCCCGGATTTTAGAAAAATATCAATATCTCTCTTTAATATTTCAATCAATCTACTATTCCTTGACATAATTGCCATCCTAATAATTAAATATGGAGAAAATAAATTGGACGCTTGAATATTACTCATCCTAAGGTCTTTTACCAATTTTATGGAAGTCAGTATAGTCTTTAATATATTGATACGATTGGCATCTAATGAAGAGTTCTGTGAATTAATATAGGCATCCAAAATAATATATTTTTCATCTATACCAATATTACTATTTAAAAATCCAATTATACTTTCGAAACTACCAATCCATTTTGAAACAACAGCTTTAGATAATTTAATAAAGTTATATTTCTGAAAAATTTGTCATCTCTAATATTTGTAATAATATAATTGACAATTGAAACTAAAGAAAAATTATTGAAATTATTATCTTTTCCTATTTCTTCAAAAAAGTTATCCCCAGAAAAAAAATGTTTCAATTCTTTTTCTGTATATTGAACATCCCCACAATGCTTTATAACTTTAAATAGCAATTGTTGAGATATAATTTTTGCTATACTGAACATCTTCATTTCTATTGAGTATTTCAACATTGATATTATACCTTTCGTTGTTTCCCACTTTTTAATCAAAATGAACCACTCATTCCATATATCGCTATTATTTTTAAAATGTTTAATATATGAAATACAAAATAGCCTTTGGACATTTAAAATTACATAGATATTTTCTTCAATAAATTTACTTTTGAAATTATTTGATTTAGAATTTTTAATTCCAGAATAGCTATTTTTTATACTTTTGCTAGTAACTTCAATGATTGACAAAATAAAATATGGATCTGATATTCCCTGAGCTCTAGTTATTAACCTATAAAGATAATATGGATTATTTAATTTTATTATTCGTTTAAAATTATTCAAATGTAGGTTGATTATATTTTGATTTCTCAACATTTCTCTGGATAACTGAAACAAAATTTTGTCAACAGTATTAGTACGACTAATAGAATAAATTGGGAATAAATAATTAATTAAACCAATAGTTTTATCAAATTTATTCATTATAAGATGTAAATCATTACAATTTAGAGAAAAAAATGTAATTATTATCGATAGCCACTTTAATAAATAATTATAGTATTCCAAAGATTTAGATGTAAAGAATCCAGATAACTTATCTATATTGGCATTAAATATTTTAGATTCAAGCTGCTTATGTATATCGTATTTCCAGATACGGTATTCCAATGAAATTAGAATAATTTGTTTTTTTTCAAGACTAAAGTTTATTCGATTCTTGACGGCGAATTTCCATATAAAATAGCTATATTGTACATCTTTAGACTGTAAAATATTGTGGGACAACATTGCAAATGTTCCCTTAAATGGATCAAGCTGTTTAATTAGAAATTCCATATCACTATGTGAGCTAATTTCACTGTTCCTGAACATTGATGTTGAGCAATGAAAACAATTAAGAGCTTTAATTATAACAGAGATCAAGTCTGCGTTCATTATTCTCGAAAGTCTCTTACTACCTCCTTTTAACTTTCTTTCAAAGAAAGAGTAGGAAATTATTTCATTTGGAGTCAATGCTAAAATTGGAAATGCTTTGTGCTTATCCAGATTTAAAAATAACTCTGAAATGATAGACTTTATATAATGAATTACTGAAAATAGATAGCTAGAGTTATTAAAATTTGAAAATAAACTTTGTTCCAAAATTTGATTAATATTAATTAAACTTTCGTCTTGTGGTTTAATTAAAGAAAAGCCAGATAAATAATTTAATGACTGAGTTAACGTTGTAGTTATTAATTTTCTATCATGAATTCTGCTTAAATGAGTTTTTATCTGAGAACTTTGATTTGGTAATGTATCTATCTCCATTATATATCTTGTTAAAGAAATTGTGCTGGAAGACTGATAAAATATAAAAAGTCTGTCTAAAGTAGTTTGAACCACTGACTTGTATTTAATATTTAAATTACTGGTGTACTGTTCTATCATATCTCTAGCCTTCGCTATATCTTCAAATAAATTTGAGGAATTTTTATTTCCAAAACAAATATAGAGATCTATCAATACGAATGCTTGATATAGTTTAGGAAAAGCATAAAATATCCAGCCTATCTCATTTTCATTATCGATAAATTTTGTTTGAATATATATAGAAAATACCTCCATTGCCGAAAATAAAGAAATCTTGTTAATATTTAATAAATCAAGTTTCGTTAATCTTTCAGTTTTCGCGTTTTTAATTATTCCATAAATTTTGTTAATATTGCAATAATTATTAATTACTTCTTCCTCAAAGAGTGAATGGAAAATAAAACCGTCCAGAACTATTAGCGTTATATTTACGTGAAATTTTGAACTCAATATTAATTCAATAGATTTTTCATAGTTCTGAATAGATAATAGCTTTAGAATAAGAATAGAAGGAAAAAGTAATATTTCTGAGTAATTATTTCTAGTCGAATTGTTGTAATAATTTAAAACACAAAATGATTCAAAACTAAATAAATTTGAATACCATGGATTATTTTCATAAATTCCGCGAATAACCCATCTAACTTTAAACAAATTTTGAAAATATTCTGAACTTTTACTTGAGCGGATTATTGTTTTCCCTGTATTGAATACTCTTGATGGGGTTGATAAAATAAAGCGATACCACCAAGAAAAAATTTCCAAATTTTTTGGTAGTGGCAAGTTTGGAATATTAAATGGAAATGAAAATAATATCAATTCAATCATCAAAATTGTTTTTTCAAAAGTTTTTTCAATAACTGGAAGCATTTCAATTTGAAAATTTCTGGATAATCTATCACTCCAAATAAATAAGTAGTACAACAATTGTGTGATGTTGAATAATTTTTTGTTTTTAGTATGAATAATCGAATTGTTTATTTTAATTTTCTTTAAATAAATAAAAATTCGGCAAAAAAAACAATACATTAATTCATTATGAAAGTATTCAGTTTGAATATTTCCAATTTCAATAGATGTGTTCTGTAAATTTAACCCAAAGCTTGAACTTCCCTTTCCATCAATTGTCTCGAAAACTTCTTTTTGTATTAAGTATGATTTTATGCAGTCTCTTTCTTTTGTTAATAACGAAATATCACTACCAATTGTTAGTGGAAGAGAAATTATGTTTGAAATAAATGCTTCCAGTGAAACCCAATTTATTGTTGTGTACTTTTTGGAAGAGTTAAAATTATCAAAATAATAATTTATAATTGATTTTTTAAGAGTTATTTCTTCAAATATTTTTCTAATATTTTTGTTTGAACTATATCTAAACTCGCTGCAAAAATTCGAATTAAGTTCTTCCGAAATAAACATGGAAATTGCATGTCTTCTTGATATTTCATCTAGATCGAGTTCCAAAGATTTGCTCTCAACAAGTGATTCTTCGTTTTTGCTAATTAATCTAAATGGCAACCAGATGTTCTTAAGTAGTTCCCAATTAAAAATAGGATCGTTTTTCATCCCAAGATGAACGCAAATTGCTCTTAAATGTGGGAAACAAAGAATAATTTTATTTGCAGACTCAAAAGAATTAATATTTCTTTTGGTTTTATAAATCTTGTCAAATAAATTTGTTATAAAAATAATGGGCAGCTCTTCAAACTTATTTCTAGATAAATTTAAATACCTTAAATATTCGCACCAAAAAAAAGGCTTTTCATCAAATTTACAATTTATTGAAAAATCGTAAGTTAAAATAGGATTTAAAGTAACTTTATTTTTATTCTCAATATATCTTGGTAATGAAAAAATTCCCAAAGAATTACTTATTCCAAAATTAATATTAAACAAAATATTGTCAAATTCCAAAACAATTTTAAACAATAAATTTTGGTCGGAATTTGAATTAACAAGTGTTCCAATATGATCAGAATAAGTATCATTTTCGAAAAATTTAACTGTATTTATATCATTTAAGTATTGATGAATGCTTTGAAAATTACTTAATTGCTTAAGAAGATTTTCTGAAAATAGACTTTTAACATTTGAAATTATTCTAGAGTCAAATATACATGTGTTACAAATATCTTCACAAGACTTTAAAATTTCAATTTGGTCAGCTAAAAACTTAAGAAAAATCTCCTTGTTCAGTTTATATTTACAAAATAGATTTATTATGCAAAATATCATAAATACTATTGAAATAACATCCTCTGGCTTTTTATTTTTAGTAAAGTTGTTTTTTGATGAAACATCTTTTTCATATGTAAAATTAGTAAGCTCTAAATCATGATTTTCGAAAATATCTTCTAATTTAATTATTGAAATATTTTTTGAAATCATATCTCCAAGCGAATTTAAGGATATTATTCCACAATTTTCCTTGAAAAAAATCAGATCAATAATGCAATTCTTCAATCCAATCCAATTTAAGCTAACATTGATAGAAGATAATGTATTTTTAAGTATTGAGTTGTCTTTGATCAAACTAGTCTCGAATTTTAATGTATTCGAATGATCCATAATTAGTATTTTTGCGATTTTAATAAAATATCTCCGAGATGTATTAAAACATTCAAACATTTCATTAATTATTTTAATCGAAAGATACTTTCCTTGATTATTTGCCAAGTCAATCAATAAATTTTCAGATAATTTGTTCAAATTTGTCGAAAATGAAGGAAGCCTGCTAAGATAAGAAGGTAATCCAACAATTTTTGGCAAGATTTTCAGTTCTGGAACTTTGACGTCAAGTCCATTAATTAAAAAAACGGAATAAAAATTTCTTAATTTCTTAATTATTTCAAAACTAATTTTAACATCGGAGATATCCGCTATCATTTGCCCAATTAATAAATCAAACTCAGTCCTTTTAATTATGTAGTTTTCAATTTTAGTATTATTTCTGAAAAATGATTCATATTCTCTTATGCATGCAAGTATAAAATGTGCTGATGTAGAAATTGTGACAGAAAGCTGCCAGTCTGGGGGAGGACCATAATAAATTATGGAATAAAGTAGCTCAGACACCTTTCTAAAGTTTAATGAACTTAGCTGAAGTATGCTTGATCTTGCTAACTCAAATTGTCCCAAAGAAAGATAATTGCATGTCAACGTAAACAGGACTTTTTCATCATTATCAGATAAGAATGGACAAAAATGTGTTAATTCATCATTATTTAAGCTAATTGAAACATATCTTGGCCTTCTATTATTTCTACTTTCAAGTATGTCAGTATTCATAATATTTAATGTTAATGTAATCCATCTCTGAAAATTGCGCCCAAAAAATTGATTGGTTTTATCCAATAAATTTACAATCCGATCAAAAATTATTGAAAAAACACATTCCAACGAAAGTTCAATATTTTAATTTATTGCAAAGCGATAGTTTATTATCATATGTTTCTTTAAAACAATTTAGATTAAACTCTAATATGAGCACTCACGAATTTGTGTAAATTGTATCGTATATGCGTTAGGTGTATCCTCGAATTATTGTTTTTCCTCAATCAACAATTTTTTACCTAATAATTTCAATTACTATTTGAATATCTGCCCTAATTTAATTATTAGGTCAATTTCATTAAATAGTTTTTTCTTTTATTATGAAACGTATTTTATTATTGTCGTTTATTATTGGTGCATTTGGTGCGCCTCAGGTTAAACCCAACATTCCTGGTGTAGCTTCCCCTTTGCCACACACAAAAGGCCAGGTACCTACGTATGTTGAAACTCCGCTAGAAAGCTGCCCTCCAGGGTATTTAATGGAGAATGGAGTTTGTGTCCAACGTATCCAGGTTCCTCCTATGCCTTTCTGTCAGGAACCAGCAATCTATCACGAGGGGCATTGTTTAATAGTAACAGCACCACTAAAGCAATGTCCACCAGGATACGAAATATCAGGAAAGCAATGTACTGCTACTAAAACCGCTTCTCAACAACCATCTTGTCCTCCAGGTACTACATTACATGGAACAGAGTGTATCTCTAAACATATGATAGATACAGTATGTCCCCCTGGTTTCGTAGATAATGGAAGAGATTGTGTTGCATTCACTATGCCTGAAAAATCATGTCCCCCAGGATTCGTTTTTTCTGGAAAACAATGTGTTCAATCAGACACAGCTCCTCCTAATCCAGAATGTCCTCCAGGCACTATACTGGAGAATGGCACATGTAAATTAATTCAACAAATTGATACCGTTTGTCCTTCTGGTTTTGTTGAAGAAGGAAATAGATGTGTTCAATATCTCCCTGCAAATAAAATCTGTCCTCCTGGATTCAATTTGTCAGGACAACAATGTATGGCACCAGAATCAGCTGAATTAGAATCGACATGCCCACCTAATTCAATATTTGAAAATGGAAAATGTAAAGTGATTAAAAATATTGATATGGTCTGCCCACCAGGATATACAGACTCAGGAGATGATTGTGTACTATATGTAGCTCCTGCAAAGGAATGCCCACCAAATTTCATTTTACAAGGCCTCCAATGTATACAAACTAGTTCTGCTCCAACTCAACCTGTCTGCCCTCCAGGTACAGTATTACAAGATAATGCCTGTATTTCAGTCCAAGCAATCGATGCTATCTGTCCACCAGAATTTTTAGACAATGGAAAAGATTGTGTAAAATATTCTCCAGTCACAAAGGAATGCCCACCCGGGTTTACATTGAGTGGGAACAGGTGCGTTCAAATGGTAAATGCTCCCATGGAATTCGAATGCCCACCAGGTACAATTTTAAAAGATGATCAATGTCAATCGATAGAAAGAGTTGATACAATTTGTCCACCAGGGTTTGTAGATAATGGCGAAGATTGTGTCCAATTTTCTGCACCAGAGAAAATTTGCCCCCAAGGATTTTCTCTTTCCGGAAAACAATGTGTTAAAACAGAATCTGCTCCAAGATTAACAGAATGCCCACCAGGTACAACCTTGGAAAATAACAGTTGTATTTCATATGAACTAGAAGATGCCATTTGTCCACCTGGATATCTCGACAATGGATCAGACTGTGTTCAGTTTTCTCAACCAGAAAAGGAGTGTCCAACAGGTTTTGTATTAATTGGAAAACAATGTACCCAAACTACTCAAGCTCCACCACAACCAGAGTGTCCTCCAGGTACAAACCTGGTAAATGGACAATGCCAAAAAGTTGAAAGGATAAATATGGTATGTCCAACTGGTTTTATTGATAATGGTACAAATTGTGCTTCTTTCTCCGCACCAAACAGAGAATGCCCACCTGGATATACACTTTCTGGATCCCAATGCGAGCAAATAAAAGAAGCACCTCCTGTTTCAGAATGTCCACCAGGATATAAACTTCAAGGAAATCAATGTACTGCACTAAAAATGATCGATGCTATCTGCCCAGATGGATTTTTACCAAATGGAGACGATTGTATCCAATTTTCTCCTGCTTCAACTGTATGTCCTACTGGATTCACTCTACAAAATCAACAGTGTGTTCAAACAACTACCTCACCAAAAACACCAGAATGTCCTCCAGGTTCTGCGTTGGATGGAGACTCGTGCACAAGACTTGTTCCCGGGGCTCTTCAATACGTTTGTCCTGTTGGTACTAGAGAGGGGGACGTTTGCGTAGAGAGATCGATTAGTTCGCCTGTTTTGGAATGCCCACCTGGTTATTCATTGGAAACAGGTAAACAATGTGTTAGAAGAAGCCAATATGACTGTTCAGTAACAACTTATGTTACAGAGTGTAAAACACCTGATGTTAAAGCACTAAGAAGATTAGCAGCTGCAAAAGAAACATCAACAGTTTATGAAACATCTGAGATACAAAATCCAGGACATCATCATGGTCATTCTCATGGGCATTCACATTCACAAGTTATACCAATTCAAACCCAGAATATACATACACAACATCATAAAGAGGCTCCAAGGCCAATTTGTGAAGATGTTCCAAAAATTACCCCAAAAACTTGTACAAAAGCTGATTCTGTCCCAGCTGTGCCTATTTGCGAGAACAATGCTGAACTTGTAGGAAAAGAATGTGTATTAACAAATTACTACCCATTAGAAGCAATTTGTCAAGATGGAACAAGATCAAAAGAGTGTGCTAAGTTTGTAAAAACTCCACCTACTTTAAAATGTCCGCCAGGTTCTGTAGATGTAGGATCTCAATGTCAAGTTAACAAATATTCACCATATGATCTTGCATGCCCTGCAGGATATGCATTGGTTGGAGACAAATGCGCTACCACAAGAGAAAAAGTTTGCCCGAATGAAAGTTGCCAAAGAGTTGTAACTGCGCCTGTTTCTTTAACTTGTCCCCCTGGATATCACCAAATAGATGAAGTTATGAATATTTCTGCTCATCCACACCACAGACACTTAGCTGGGGTTCAATCTACTTCTCAAAAGGGATATTCTCATGGACATAAATATACTCCTGTAATTTCTCAGCCACCACAACCAGTTCCAGTTGTTGCTCCTATTCAGCAAATGAAATGCATCCATGCAGACCATGCTCCATATAATCTTATCTGTCCTGTTGGATCAAGACTTGTAGCGGATAAATGTGTTACATATTCGGATAAAATATGTCCAAATGGTAATTGCGAGCGTATATATAATGAGCCTGCTGAATTAGTATGCCCTCCAGGATTCTCATCATCTAAACCAATTCAGCCAATAAGCCATTCTCATATTAACCATCCAAATGTTTCTGTTCCCGTCCAACCACAAACTATTAACCAACCACAAGTAATTCAACAAAGACAAGTAAATTATCAGCCACAAGTAATTCATCAAACACAGGAAATTTTAACAACTTATCCAACTCCAGTTTACCAAACCGGCACAATTTATCAAGGACATCATCATCATCATCATCATCATCACAGAAATCTAGCTTCCCCTGAGTGCATTAAGACAATTTCAGTACCTTATATTTTAAAATGCGAATCTCCATTTATTTTAGATGGCGACAAATGTATCGAAAAAACAGAAAAAATTTGTCTACAAGGTGACTGCAGAAAACAAGTCGTCGTTCCACCAACTCTTTCATGTCCACAAGGTTACAGAAATGCCAACGGAATTCAAACAGCAATTTCAAGCAAGCATACCGCCGGAACACATCATTATTCAACACCTTCAGCAGAATGTGTTAGAACTATTTTTGAAGAGTATAGTTTAGTATGTTCATCAGGGTTCGTGTTATTAGGGGATAGATGTGCATTGTTTACAAATAAAATCTGTCCAAATGGTAACTGCGAGAGATTGATAAGTAAACCTGCCAATATGGTATGCCCACCTGGATTTACTAGACCACAATCAAATCATCATTCAGATCATGCAGGACATGGACATGGACATGGAAACCAGTTATTACAAGAGTGTACAAAACAAATATATACACCTTATGACCTTTCTTGTCCAGATAATTATTCAATAATCGGAGATAAATGCGCGATCCATACTGTTAAAGTTTGCCCAGATGGAAACTGCGAACAACTCATTCGTTCACCACCAACGATGGAGTGCCCACCTGGATATTATAGACCTCAGGCTGGTGTTGCAATCAGATCCCATGGTCATAAAGCCAGTGGAGCAAGTCAATGTATGAGAAATGTTTATGAGCCATATGCACTACAATGTCCAGATGGATTCAGATTATTGGGAGATATGTGCCAACAATCAACAGCAAAGGTTTGTCCAAACAACAATTGTGAAAGAATCAGTTATATACCACCAATTCTCTCTTGTCCTCAAAACTTTGAGAGAAGTGGACAGAGGTGTATTGCTAATGAATATGCAGATTATGAATTGGCATGCCCACCTGGATTAATAGTTATCAGCGATAAGTGCGCAAAATATGCAGATAAAGTCTGTCCAAATGGCGATTGCGAGAGAATAAGAACATTCCCACCAGAGCTTGTTTGCCCACCGGGTTACACAATGGAGGCTGGAGTTGCCCAAGGAACCAGAAGGTCTTTAGGAACAGCTTCAAATCATCCACATCATAGTTCTGGACATCATCACGCTCTAGGACATCATCATCATCATCATGCAGTTACTCAGGAAGTAAGCATTGTGAGGACAACTGTTTGTTCAAGAGAAGTTTTTGCTCCATATTCATTAAGCTGTACAGCTGATAGTCAACTATTGGGTGATAGATGCGCAAGATTCGCACCTAAGGTGTGCCCATCCGGTGGTTGTGAAAAGATAGAATCTACACCAGTAGTTTCCAGTTGTCCATCTGGGTATGTTACCGATCAAGATGGCACATGCTATATTGTTGAATATGCTCCATTCTCATTAACATGCAATGATCCATATACTTTGTTTGACAATAAGGAGTGCGTTTTGGTAACAAAACCAGATAGTAGATGCCCAGACAATACAGAAAAAACTAGTACAGGTTGCGTCAAGAAAGTTATAACGACCCCAATTGTGTCATATGAAACAACATGTATTGGGCCAACTTGTAACGCTGCATAAATCTGAATTTCAATGAATAATAATTTTATTATCGCTAAAAACATCTATTATCAAAAAATTATCTAGAAAAGGCCAAACTACTTTGATAGTTTAATCTGATAGAATTTTAACTTTTCTTTGTTTTCCAGTGTCAAAAAGTGATGGGAACGGGATTCGAACCCGCGAAAACTAGCACCTCGAACTAGCGCCTTAGACCGCTCGGCCATCCCACCTCTACAACTCCGAGTTTCGTTTGCCAAGTCGCTTTCTTACATAGAAAAGGGTTTCATATATTCAATGTGTTTCTTATTTCATACTTAAGAGGATTAATAATTTCTAAAATCTATTCTATTAAAAAATGTTAAAATTTTATTAAAATACAACTAAAAGATGGTATTGTATCTAACGTTCTTAGATTTTTAGCATATTCTTATTTTGATCGTTTTTGAGTTGATCTAAGAAAAAAAATCAATTAGACAGAAATTTGATTTGGCGGGAGGATTTAATTTTTTTCTTTTAAGTTATTTATAAATGTTAGTTTCAAAATGGGAATCTCGAGATTCTATAGATGGATATCAGAAAGGTATCCTCAAATTAATGAGGAAATATCAGATGGAATTATACCACCATTTGATAATTTATATTTGGATGTAAATGGAATTGCTCACAATAGTGTGAATTCTAGTGAAATGCGCACTCCAAGTAATGGGATTAATTTATCTGAAAAAGGGTCTCCAGAAATTTGGGCTGCTATTTTTAGATATATAAATAAGTTGGTATACATAGCTAAACCTAGGAAATTACTTTATATTGCAGTTGATGGGGTTGCTCCTAGAGCTAAAATGAATCAACAAAGAAGTAGAAGATTTAGGTCTGCAAGGGATTCAGAGTTTCTAAAGAAAATGGAGAAAAATAATTCTATTGATACAACACAAAATAACGTTTTTGATTCGAATTGTATAACTCCTGGTACGACTTTTATGCATGAGTTGCGGAGACAACTGGAATTTTTTATTTACCATCAAATACATACTGATCCATTATGGAAACATTTAGAAGTTGTTTTAAGTGGAGCTGACGTACCTGGTGAAGGCGAACATAAAATAATGGATTTCATACGTTGTATTAAATCCCAAAGAGACTATAATAACAACACGACTCATTGCTTGTATGGCCTTGATGCTGATTTGATAATGCTTTCTCTTGCTTCTCATGAACCACATTTTTCTTTGTTGAGGGAAGAAATAAAATTTTCAAGTTCAAGAAATTATGAGAGTAGAACGGTTTGCACAAAGGAAAGGTTTCAATTTCTGCATATCTCTATTTTAAGAGATTATATTATAAATGATTTAAATCCTAGAAATTTAAGTGTTGAGGAGTTAAATTTATGTTTCGGATACAAGTTTGGACTGAAAAATGATTCACAGGATCAAATTAGTATTTTCGATAACGTTTTAATAGATGGAGAACGCCTTATTGACGATTTTATTATCTTAGGCTTCATTGTTGGAAATGATTTTCTCCCTCATATCCCATTCCACACTGTTGATCAAGGACTAGCAAGGATAATAAGTAGTTATAGAAAGTATTTGGCTCATTTTTTTTTAATGAAGTTGAGTAGTTCTCCATGGATACTCGAAGATTGTGGTAGAATCAATTATGTAAATTTGTTACGGTTTCTAATTTGGCATATTATTTCGGAGAAAGAAGAAGCTGAAAAACGTATTTCTAATCCAGATTATTGGAAAAAGGTAATCCCAGACCAAAACAAAATTAGTTCAGATTCAATAGGTGTTCCAAGGTTTATGAAATCAGACTCTATAGAACAAGATAAATTTAGGGCAAAGTGGCAAGAAACTAGACCCGAAAATTTTGAAGTTATGCGTTGGAGATATTACTTTGTAAAAATGGCAATAAATATCGATAAGTTTTTCCCAGAAAATTCAAATGTTCAAAATCAAGCAAATATTAAATCTAACACGAATTCCAATAGGATAACAACTAATTCTATTGAAGATATTGTTTTTTGTTACCTTGAGGGTTTGCAATGGGTCAGCTATTATTATTTTAGAGGTGTTCCTTCATGGAGATGGTATTACCCTTATAGGTATGCGCCATTTGCATGTGATATTGCCATTATTTTAAGTTGTTGGCTACAAAATAAGAGTATTTCAACATTGAGTAGAGATGATATTGTTAAATATGGTTCTTCTAAATTGATGTTTGTTCACACAATGTATTCGGAGGAAATCGAGCTTAATGGGTTAGCATTTCGGTTTATTAAAGGAAATCCATTGCAACCGTTTGAGCAACTAATGGGGGTTCTTCCTTCAAATAGCAAGGATCTTTTACCAAAGCCATTTAGGAAGCTGTTTACTAATCCAAACTCACCATTATTGAGTTTTTATCCGGCTAACTTTGAAGTTGATATGGAAGGCGTCAAGGTTCCTTGGGGTGGCGTAACATTAATTCCTTTTATTGATGAGTTCCTTCTATTGGATTCAATTACATATGTTCTTTCAAAATGTGGTTTTTATGACTCTGATTTTAGAAATTTTGAAATCAAAATAAAGACTAATTTTGAATATGAACTGAAAAATCGGTATAAATTTTATTTAAGTACAAGTGAATTAGAAAATTTAATTGATGCTAATACAAATACTCATTCATCAATTATCAATAGTTCGGAGTTTTTAGATACCGAAGATAAAGCCAGAAATCAGGAAGGGAGACCATTTATTTTCTATTTGGATAACTATGCATTTCCTACTCCTAAAATTGAAAGCACAGTGAAATTATACTTACCTTCCATTACTAACTCGAAGGTAGTTTCAAAATCGTTTTATCATCCGGCATTCCCTGACGGTGTATCAAACTTCCCTAATTATTTACTAGATAATACAATATTACCTTTCGATTGGTTCCCAAACCTTTGCAGAATTCCTTATAGAATTTATTATAGTTCTGGGATAAGTGTTTTTGGGACTGAAAGTAGTAATGAATCAATTTTTTCCTCAATATCTTCATCTCATATTTCAAAGGAGTTTTTAAATAATCTCTTTCTACCTTCCATTAATACAAGAAATCCAGGTATAAGAATATTGGTTGACTATCCTAGAATGAAGGTTGCTGAGCTTGTTTCAATAAAAACTTTGAGATATATTCTAAGACCGAAGCTGCTGACAAAACCTATTATTGAACCTAACAACAATCCTAAAGAGTTTATTCGTTTATTATTTAATGAAAATTCACTTCTAAAGAAACGAGGAATTGTTCTTTCCCCCTCAAATTCAATGAATATTGATGAAGAATTGCTTTCCATTTCAAAGTTGGTTAATTGCAAAGAAGTTTTAGACTTGAAAGATTTTGATGCTGAACTGAAGGATATATCTGATCCAGTAAATTGTCTTGTTGAGGCTAGAGTTGCTGAGAGCAGTTACATTACTGAGAGTGGCAAGGTTGAATTTAACTTCTCAAAAATATCAAAACACTATTTGCTACCACTAATATTATTGTATTCAGATTTAAAAGAGAGTGAGGCTGAACGTTTTAAGCAGATTAGTAAAATAAATTTAGGTGAAAAGCTCCTTTGCATTAATAAACAAAATCCAAACTATGGATATATCGGCACAATTGTAGATGAAGCTCAAAGATTAGTACTATTTCGAATTCCAAAAAACAAGAATAAAGTGGAACAACTTCAAAAGAGAATTTTTGAATATGCTTTGGAAGACTTATCTTCAATACAATGGTTTTCTATTGAGGATGTTGCAAAAATAATATACAAACCCTTGTTAAATTGCTTAAACACAAAATGCGGATTAGATGCTACTAAATCACTTGAGTATATGCGCTTTTCAACCTTATTTCTTAAGAAACTAATTATTGGTCCAATTCAAGTGAAGTGCAACGATAGTACTTTGCAAGAAATATCGATGAATCTTTTTAAATTTGAAAATAAATTAAAAAATAAGCTTTATTTACCTTTATATAGTAAATTCGTAGATGAAAATTCATTTATTACATCATCGAATACTAATGTGGAACTTGGGACTCCTATTGTTAGCAACGAAGCAATAAAATCAATATTAGAATATTTAGACCTTTTCCCTTGTTTTGTTTTGGCTATTTTTAAAAGTTTGGTATTATTGGACCAGGGAGAGTTAGATGAACACATAATAAATTCTGAAGGAAAAAATATTTGCTCAAACACATTTAATATTGACAATAACAATGAAAAGGTTGAAAACGTATTTAACTTAAAGAAAATACATGTCAAGGATATTTTCTCGGATTTGATTGATTCAAAAGATCAAGACTTCAAATTTAATGTAATGATAAAGATAATTAAGGGTAAATTATATAGAAATTTACCATTTTTATCTTCACGTTCTAATTCAGCAACAATGCTTCCTTCAACAATTTCTAGATTGGAAAGACTAATTCTAAATTCACAAATCGAGACAAATGATAAATATATAGATTTGTCGAAATTATGTAGGAATGAGCATTTTTATCAGTCAGAGAATCAGTTTAACTCTGGCATAAATAAATTAATTTCAAGATTTGGGTACCCTTTGGGGACTAGGGTAGTTTATATAAATACAAATGATGGATTGTTGCCCTTTGGAACAGTTGGAACAGTTGTATCTGTATGCTGTGGAGTAAAAGTTAACAAGGAATATTATCCGTCAACAATTATTGATATTTTGTTGGATGAAACTCAAATTAATGCAAACAATTTAAACGGTATGTGCTCTAAATTAAGAGGCATTAGTGTTAAATCTTCAGAGTGTATTCCTTTGCTACCATGTATTCAAAATCTTAAAGATGAAAATCATTTAGAAATAATAAGTAAACAAATATTAAACTTTGATTTGCAGTTTAATAATAAAGCGGAAAAAAGCAAAAAAAAATGTGATAATTATAGTTATTATTGGCTGAAAAATCAAAATAGCAGTTTAAAGCAAATGGGAAAGAAAGAAATATCAATCACAGATAAACAAAATAGCTCTGAAGTAAATAATAATAATAATAATAATTGTAATGACTCAGATTTAAGATGCCGAAAGACGAAGAATAAAACTGAAATAAGACATATTAATTCAAATGAGCATCCCTTAGCTGTTGAATTAAAGTCATTGCTGTCAATTAATATCAATAAAAAGAAAAATGGGCTAGACTACCTAAATTCAAGAAACATAGAGAATAAGATAAAAAAGAATGATGAAATCTCCAACGTACCAGAATGCGAAAAAAAAATTGAAGATTCGATGGAGTTTAAACTTAAACAGATATTAAAGATTACTTAGTTTTTATATATAAATTTAATTTGTTTTACATATATTATTCAAAAGATTAAATATAGAAATTAGAAGTAGTTATTATACTATTTATGATTCGATAAAGAAAATTAACAATTAGTTTAAAACTTGAAATCATAACCTTCAATGACATTCAGAAGTACTATTTATTATTATTTTTTGAATGAAAGCAAATCATTTTCAATATTTTATTTTCGATAAAAAATTCTTAGGACTAATCATGCTAAATAATTATTGTCAAAAAATTTCAAATAGAAAATGAATATAAATCTATGTATCAGTTAAATACTTGCTATAGAATAGTGAAATTACTAGACTATTTTTAAAGAAGGCAAAAAGTAACTAAATCACGCACAAAAAATAGGGTGTTTATCAAGTTACAGTGATTGAGTGAAATACAAATATTTGTAAAGAAATTCTATTTATTTAAATCTTTATCGATAATTTAATATATACATAAAGCATTTCTACCCGCAGTAAAAAAAAAAAAAAATGCTTTTATTACGGCCCTCACAAATTGGTGGTTGATCTAAAAGAGTATGGTGTTAATATAAATAAATAATATTCTCATATTCATTTGTATAAATATAATATGGAATTAGTTGAATATGAGATTTCTAATCTAAAATCTATTTTGGAGAAGACAGATGATAGCTCCAAAAAAGGTCCTCAATTATCTCTCAAGGATAAAGAAAAGATAATTTGGAGATTAGCATACATAAGCGTAATGGGGTATGAAATTGACTTTGGATGGCTTGAAATTTTAGAGTTGGTTAGCTCAAATATTTTCGAATTTAAGCAATGTGGTTATATCGCTGCTTCATTAATTTACAGGGGAAATTTAGAATTACTTAGATTATTAATAAATACAATAAAAAATGACTTAAATAATTGCTTTGAAGTATTAGTAGACAAAGAAAAAGGTTCTGATAAATCACGGAATTTTAGACAATTTTCAGTAGGAATAGGAAAAAATCATTCAGGTAAAAACATCGATATTAGAAAACAAAAAATCAAAAATTGCTTATTAGCATTGAATTTCATAGGGAATTCTCCAACTTTAGACTTTGCGGACAATCTTTTTATCGACATAAAGAAACTCGCAGAAATACCAGTTGAAAAACAACTTAATGACACAAATATTATCAGATCGAAGGCAATTTGTTGTTTAACGAAGTTATTTCAATGTTGCCCTGATCGGCTCAGGGCAAACGAGTGGGGTGAAAGACTATTATCATATTTCCAATTCGAAAGGAATGCTGACTGTCTAATTTCTCAATGCGTTTTTATAAAGAATAGTTTGAAGTATTATTTAAACACTGAGTACTTGGAACCAACAGAAAATGCCTACAAAAATTTAAATGAACAAGAAACAGATCATTCCGTATTAAGAGACGAAAGAGAAATAATCAACTCTAATTTAAATATTAAATTAGTAAAGATTTGGGAATTTATAGTTCCAAATTTAATATTTACGTTATCGAGAATTAGGTTATACAAAGAAATAAAAAATTGGAGATTTCATAAAATTCCAATGTTTTGGCTTCAGGTTAAATTAATAGAGATTTTAGAATTGTTCCCTGAAGTGATTAATGACTATTTTGTAAATTACAAGATGAATAAGATAATGGAAGACGTATTTTTTAATGCAATCCATGCAATTAAATCAGTAAATGAATGTAATTTAAGTTTTAGTTCTACCTTTGATGAAATTGAGTTTCTATGTATAATTGGTATTGCAATTGAGATGACAAAATATTTCAACAAGATTTGTAATCAAGAATTATCTGCTAATATTGGTCATTTAGTGGGGAAATTTATTGAAGGTTTACTATATGCGGATAACAAAGATTATATTTCTATTTCTATTTCACTAATTTTTGAATCGAAAACAAATAAGGCAATTCAAGAATTAGTAAAAAAAAATTTGGTTACATTGTTGAGATTTACATGCTCTTTTGATGAAGATACAACTTTGAATCTATTAAATATTTTTTCTTATATCTGCAACAAAAATAATTGGGTTTTTATTACAAAAGAAATTCTTAATGGAGTTCTTTACAAGTATATATTAAACCCTTATAAATTAAATATTGAAGAAATACATAACATACAAAAAGGTTCAAGTGATTGTTTTTTTCCAGAAAAGACAAAAACATTATTGGAAGAGATAATTTTATCAGTTTGCTATACAATTAGAAGATTTTCAAACAAAAATGAAGTTTCATATAAGACAATTAATGTATTATTTCAAACTCTCGAGAAGTCTTTCTGTAACCCAAATCCAGGATTTGAAATTACAGAAAATACTCTTTTTCAGATAACAGATATTCTATTTGATTCTAAATTGAAAATTGAATGCACTGATTTAATGGAGAAAGTGAATGAATCACTTGGAAATGATATAAGTACTCAAAAATATGTAGCAATAAAATCATATAAATTATTAAATAAATTAAAAAATCGAAGAGATAATTTCAACCCAAGATCTGGAATAAGATGGTTATGTTTTATTTTAGGTGAATATGGAAAGCTGATATCAAGTAAAGTATCAATTATTAAGCAAGTTGAAATATTGTTGATTATTCATGATATATTAACTATCGATTCTGAAGATGATCATATTCCACTATTAAAAAGTACTATTTTACTTTCTTTTACGAAGCTTTATTGTAACTCTGATCATGAGACCCAAAATCGAATCTACGAAATTCTGAAAATCGGTGTTGGAAACAGAGGTAATTGTATAGGCTCACCCGAATTTTTAAATGCAATTGTTGCAAATACACAATATAGTGTTACCCCTATAAATGGGAATATAACTCCGGTAAACATACCATCAGAAAATAATTCAGCTTTGAGATATAGAGATCAGTTATTGGATGGAGTATTTAATCACAAAAAAAATAGCCTTTTAATACCCAACCAATCAAATAAATATGGCGATGATGGATATTGCAGTAGAAATACCTGGCTTTCCTTATGTCTATCAAATAAAGGAAGTTTATATAATTTTAGCCTATTATCAATTGGATTTTCAAACGGGAGCTTTAAATATTCCTCTGGAGAGTCAACAATTATTGTGAAATTGGGGAAAAATGAGAAGAATAGGATATTTAACATAGAGCGTATTTCTACTTTTTGCGAGGAGAAAAAATTGTCTGTAAAAAGTTCTAATAATTCATTTCCAAATATATTTGATTCTACATCGCAAAACCTTCATGTTGAAGTTTTCAGTGAAACTAATAAAGGTTTTGATAATGAAGGAAAATTTGAGCAAAGGATTAATTTAATTTGCAATGGCCCTTATTTGAATCCTCCAATGATTTCACTACTAATAAGAGCTTTCTCAAATACAAAAGATGAAGTTTCGGAAATAAATGAACAAATGGAAGAAATTAACACAGATAGTAATTATTCAAAGCTTATTTGTATAAATTTTAGGCTTCCAGTAATACTTACAAACTTTATGGCTCCAACTAAAAAAATGGGCAAGAAAGAGTTTGGAAATTTTTGGGAAAAACTCACTCAATCTTCAGTGAAAGGGATCTTAGGGATTTCTTCTCTCGAAATTCCAATCTTTCTACAACTGCTAAACTTTTGCGTATATAGTGTGATGGATAGTATTGACGATCCAAGCGTTTCAACTCCAATGATTTATGGAGGAACATCCACTTTGTATCTGTCTAATCGCAAAAGAATACCTTGCATGTTTAAAATAATACCTTGTAATGAACACAGCGAATCTTTTAGAGAAGACAAGATTCATGATAATGGAAAAAATGAAGAGCCGGTTGAAATTAGGGTAAGATCAAGTTCACTAATTGTTGCAAAAATATTAAAACAAATAATATCAACATATATATTATCTAACTCTAATTAAATAGCTTAATAAATAAAACTTATGTATGGTTCACCAAATTCGTTTTATTAGGGGCTTGACCTAAACAAGTTTGAGCAACAGACTGAAAGAGCTTCTCAACCTCCGGAGCCAGATGCACAAATGAACAGCTCCAAAATGCGTATTTTGGATTCTTAATCAACTCAATAAATGTTATTAGAAGACCCCATGGATGTGGCCTGTGCACGATAAGCCTTTCTAGAAGTATCCTTGTGATTTGTTCTTGCACAATAGAGTCATTGCTTTTGGAAAACAACCATAAAATAAGTGAGCTAAAGTAGTATGTGTAAGAATTAGGATATCCAAGAAAATTTGTCATTGCAGATATGAGGACAAAACGCCCTTCCATATCCAGGTCCTTACAAAGAAATAGAATTATTGAAAGGGACGGATCTTCAAAAGTTTCTAATTGATCACTTTTTATGTTTGGTGTTTGATCCAGTTTCGATGCAGATTCAATCGAGTTAGTTGATGGATCAGAATTAAAGATATTAAATATCCCATTATGAGAACCGTCAATGCTTGAATTAGATTCATTTCCATTCGGGAGGTATATCCCAATATAAAGCAATAAACCTGTTATTATCGGGAAAGAGTATTTAGTACCACATTTAAGTGCTTCATCCCTTGGCATTTTGATAGTTTCTGTTATGAGGGGAAGGATTGATGCATCTCTAGTAATCCAGAATTTATCTATATTTACCTTTAGATCCTTGTATAGAATGTAAGCACCATAATTTGCAATCATTCTGGGTATTAGCTTCATTTCGGGAAGATTTCCAATTTTCAAGGTGGGTAAAAATGGATCAGGCAGTTTCATATTTCTTGGGAATGCGGATAAGATTAGGTTTCTAATTTGTATGCAGTTAACAGGCAGGACATCGCAGAAACTGCAACTGTAGTCACAAAGGAACTCAGGAAAGTCGTGTAGTAATACCAGAAGGATACGGAGTAGCGCACCATAAATTGTCTTAATGTTACTTGATAGCTGTACACTTCTCAAGAATGGCGATATAAAAATGAAGATTTGCAATAATAGAGCTTGATAAGGTTGCCAACCTTTTACATGGCGTAGTAGGTACGGGAAGAATCGGTTACTTGAGATAATCTGGATCCAAGAATATGCAAATCCGGGGACTCTATTAGGATTTAAATATTGAAGGTGATGAACTACACTTAGAATGCAGGTAAAGTGTATCATTTCAGTATTGAATCCTATACTTTCATATTCTTGTAACAAAGAGTAAAAAATCCTATAATATGGCCTTTGATTAAAGCCATGTGACTCTGCATCTTTATGAATAACTCTAGTAAGTATTGAAAGAAATTTGTGAGTTATTACTACTGCAGCCATTTGCTGTGGATCTACATACCTTGCCATAGTTGTAATCAATCTAACCAATGAATCTATCGGGAACGGATCCATATTATTACGTGAGTCATTTGCATTTTCCGAAATAGAGTTATTCAAGGCGTCTGAGTCACTGCTATTGTGATTTAAGCTTAAATAGATTGCTCTCTCAATACAAGCAGTAAATAATTTTTCTGTAGTGTCATCCATTCTTAGTAGACCTTGCCTAGAAAGCCTTTGAAGAAATAAATTTCTGTATGGATTATTACGCTCGGAACCTCCAACTCCATTAAAAATTGTTATTCTCAATAGCAATATCCACTCATCAAAAATCGTGTTGATTCCTTTCGAAATATCAGGAGGTGGTTTAATAGGAGTAGGTAACGCAATATATCTCGGGTTCAATATTGTATCCAAATTACACTGAATTACTGAGTAAAAGTTCAAAATCTCTGGACATTGGTCACCTATCCACATTTCATGAAACTTAATTGACTTGTTGGATTCCAATTCCAATAGAATACTTTCTACTTTATTCTTAAGTTCTCCAAGATTAGTTGTATAAGAGTATGGCTTATAATAAAGCCCTGGTAGCACTATTGGTATTGCAGAAAAATTACTGTTTTGGAAGGCTACACTGTTATTTGATAATCGATTCAAGTTTTTAGTAGCGCTTGGTAACTTCTTAGTAATTGGGTAGTGCCAATCTTCAATACTTCTGAAAAACAGTTTGTAAATAAACTCGACAATTCTCAAACATCTACTATTTCCACCGATTGCTGGATTAGAGTCATTAAGCGTAGAAATTGCAGTTTCTAAAATGTTTGATAGAGAAACATCAAGTTCATCTGAGGAGATAAGATCATATCTTAATGCACCAATTACAATATCAACGGAATATTTTGGATCCTCTATAGTGTAAATAAACCATCCTATTGCCTCTTTCCTAAGCTTCAGCCAAAATTTTGAGCTATAATACGAAATTTGATTACATAGCGCCAGAAATACCTCGATATGTAACAAAGCTGCATCGAAACCAAGTGAAGAGGCAATACATCTACTCGAGGGAAGTATACCTGTTGTACTCTGCTGAAAGGCGGCGCCTGCATCAAAAAGTGTTTTAAACAATTTTTGAGAGATCCCAATCAAAACATCTTCTCTTTGTGACGCAGATTTTCCAATAGAATATAATACTCTGCATAAATAAAATAAAATGTGGTCAGATTGGAGAGAAGATAACACAGAAAGAACTGGATGTGCGGTTGATTTCGGAGTATATGTAAAAATATTAGACCCGAGAGGTTTTGAGTATATATTCTGGTTAACAGACATTCCTTCGCTTAAATTATTGCTTACTGGAGGAATCAGCTGTTTAGAGAAAATCGGAGGATATAGGGCAATCTCGCGTATTACATCCTTTATTTGACCCAAACATTCGTCAACACGCATCATTAGAGGCAGATATGCCAATTCAAAAACAAGAGGCACCCTTACAGGTTCCGGAGGTTGTACAATAGTTGAAGGCGAGGTATTCATTTGAGAATGATTAGAAGAAGGCATTTGGGAGCTTGTATTGTCACTCCTAACTGTATTGAAATTTTGGATACTTTCGGCTTGGTGTGAAAATTGAATTGCATTAGAATTATTCCATTGTTGGGTTTGGCTATTAAATTGGTCATTACTTCCATGCTGATATAGAGATGTTATTTGATTTGATTGTAAACTATTCTGTAGCTCATATTGGGTAACAGAATCCCTCCTTTCCAAATTTCTCATTAAGGTGAATTGTAAGAAATCTTTATAAAGCTGCAAATGTCTCATAGAATTATGTCTGTATTTTAAATTTTCAGGTAGTGATGACCAAAAAGTAGCGGAATTCTGAGTGTTCGGTCCTCCATAAAAGTCTGTATCAACGAATTGATGCCCGGTTTCTCTGGATTTCCTCCTTGCAATAATTCCTGGAGAGATAACTTCGTCTAGTTCTTCAATAGCTTTTTCAACCACGGCCTGTTCGATGATTTGGCAACCTAAATCAATATTATCACTGCAAATGACTTGGACAACTTGTTCAATTAATACATGGTCCTCACCATCTCTCGATGGTGTTGGGTGTAATACTTGTCTTAGTTGAGCAGTAAATGCAACTCTAAGGGGTTCACGACATGCTGCAATAGCCATAGAGCCAGATAAAGCGGCAACCATCAGATGGGCTGCTCTTTTATAGATGTTTTCATCAGCCTCAAAAGCAAATTCTTTACCGATAATTTCTTTAGTAGTAATTGCGGCAATTCTAACTGACCTTGGAATCACAACCTGTAGTATTTCTCTTATTGATCTGTCTAAAGCTAGCGGTACCAAAGGTCTGAGCGATGGTTGTATCTGAAATAATACAATAGAAGGAGAAATTAGTACTTTGTTGGCCCAAAATTGTATGTCGGATGATGGTATCTGCTGTGGAGTTTGTTGATGCATCATTTGGGATGAATGATTAGGTGGCATGAAGGTCGAAGCAAGTTGTGCATCTCCAATATTTGCACTTAGTTGATATAAGCCAGCAGATTGGTTTAAAGAGCTGTTAATTACATTATTTGTAATATTTGGGCGCTCAAATGAGCTTCCTAAAGTTATGTGAGAATTATGCTCTGTCTGGGTCTTTGGATAAATATTATGACCTCTTTGTTTTTCGCCCAGAGCCTTATGCTCAGTATAGTCCGTATGGCTGCTCAAACCTAGGTAGTTTGACTTACCAACATAATCATCTAGATTAAGCTCCAGTTGCTTAAATAAAAGTTCTACCTCGAACATATGAGAGTTTGAATTATTCGCAAGCGAATGAATTTCGGCTAGTGCATATAAAATATTGTTTGTCCAAGGGTTTGGCGGATAATAGTAACCTCCTTTAACATTCTCCAATATTTTACAAATAAAAGGTAGGACAGAGGCTATGCAACCTCTAGAATAGCTATCTATAAGCAATTGTCTGGGATTTAGGTATTTGTGGATAATCGGACGGTTAATTCCTATTGTAATTTGCCCTAGCCAGTATCCTAAATGACGTAGTACATTTAAGAATGAGGAGACCTCATTCAATATACTTGCATATCGCAGCAAAGCCTTAATGCAGTCATAACTGGCAAGAGTAGTAATTTCAATGATGTTTATTTTACTTTCCTCATTTCCTTTATGAGTTAATGGAATATCCGACTCAGTTTTTTCCTCGAGCAGTAAATCTGAATTTTTTGGCATCAGTTTATCCAACTTAATTAAGAAGTTGATATATGTAGAATGGTTATTCTTTTCCTTAGATGCCCTATTCTTCACGAGATAAAACGCAAACCAATGACAATATTCCGGGTTTTTATTTAGAATATCAGCCATTTCGATAGCTTTAGTTTCGATGTTCGTGCTCGCAAGAGTATTACATATCGTGAAAATGTGTTCAATTACATTTTCGGAGGGAGTTACTAGTGCGTTTAATATTTCAGGATCATTCATTAATTTTTCTAAACTACCCAAGCCAAAGCCTTGAAGTTGATCAATTGTAATTCCAGTTGGAAGCACCTTCCTTTCTGAAAGATTTAAGGTTATAAAACTTCCAAGCTTGTCAATAGACATATTTGGTTTACAAGGACTTTCGCTAGTCTCCTTTTGTCTGAATTCAAAGTTAATCATCTCTGGGTGCACCTTTGAAATAAGACTCTCTGGTTTTGGTGGGATATCTAAGTTAAGAGACTCCATTACACTCCTTTCAATGTATAACTTATTCTTTAGATTTTCTGGAAGGATGGCAATACAAGACTCACAATAAGTAACATACGGTTCTATTGCATGTTTTAAATGTTGAGACATATTAATTATTGCAGAGAGAAATTGGGGGAAAGAAATAAATCTGTCTATAAACATTTCCATAGCAAATACTCCAAAACAAAACATTTTGGTCCAATGTCCTTTTCTAAGTGCTTCGATAATACATCGCAATACAAACACTAGTGCATTTCCAAATGAAATAAGTAGATCCTCTTTAACTAAAATCCCAAGAATTTCTGCAGTAATTTTAAGCTCTTGATTAGGATATTTAGGATAGGATCTACATTCATCAAATAACGTTTGAAGGAAAGTGTTGAAGATTTTAACATTTTTACCTGGGTGGTTTGAAAGAGAGTGCATTTTTTTTAATTCAACTGTTAATTCAGAGGTGTTAATTTCACCTGAATAACATTTTGTCAGAAAATCGTTGACATGATTGATTTCAAATCCATTTCCTTCATTTTCAGCCTCTATCAGTTCAGATTTACCATTAATTTTTGTGGAGTTTTTGTGTTCTGAATCGTTATTGGTGAATAAAGTTTGTGAAATATTATTAAGAGTTTTTTCATCTTTCTCATTTACGGAAGAATTCAACATAATTTCGGAGCTAACATCTTTAATAATAGAGCCCAAAGAGTTATTTTTATCTTGTAAATTATTTGTATCTTTAATCTTCTCAAATTCAAGTAAAGCATCATGAAGTTCAGATATAGGGGTGCTTTCATATCCTTTAATGCTTACTCCAAACTTCAAAATTGCTTCTTGAATCGCGAGAATAGAAGATGAGCTAATACGCCAACAGGAAAACTTGAATGAGGGAGTTTCAAGCGAAGAAATCCAGCATTCTTTAGGCTGATATAGTTGAGATGAACCTAAAGATAAATTTCTACGAACAACTCTTGCAGCAAAAACTTTAAAACTTGCAGCTTTATCAACCGCAAAGGAAGGTAATGATGTTCTTCTATTTACTAGAATAGTTTGAAGTTCAGCTGAAGCGTATGTCATGTATACAAGTCTGGCTCGGATATAGTCCATAATAGCAATAATAAATAGTGGAGTTTCAATATTTTTACCCTCTAGTTCTTCTTTAAATAGAGTAAAAAGGACATTAACAGCGCGAGAGCTAATTTCGTCACTTATACTAGAAGACAACCCCAATTCGGAATTTTGAGATATACTAATTCCAGAAAAAACAATATCGATACAAAGAAACCACCAATGATAATAGTCGATCGATTCATGAGAATATTCTGAATCTTTCAGTAAATCAAGCTTATCTCTAGACAAAATTTGAGATAAACAATCAGAAACATTCATTTTATAAAATTGAGGTAAGGTCTTCCATTCAGAGTCCAAGAACTCCCAAAGGTAGCTCCTCGAAAGGGAGTTCAACTTTGAAATTAGAAAAACAGATGAAATTCTGTAACAGAATGCAATTTGGCTGATAATATCTCTCATAAACTGGGATTGGCTATTATCATTCCTATGTTTCTCTGAAGAGGCGAAAATGATTTGCATAATCACTCCAAAACGAGGACCAATATCATATTCTTTTTCATGAGAAGTTGCAACTATTTTAGAAATAGGAAATAGAATAAACTCTTGAGCACTGTAAATTGCCATTTTAATCAACGAAACCTTCGTGACTTTATTATTTGGCACTAATATATCGAACGACTCACTTATCTTGTTAGCTAGGTCACTAGATACAGAAACGGCTTGTGGAAAATCATCATAAATTGCTCCAAGAGATGAGAGTAGGCCAATAGGCGAATATCTTGGAATCTCATAAAAAATAAGATGTTGAAGGAGTTCTAATAATCTCTGATTATTAATTCGATTATATATATTAATAATGACCCTTAGCAAATCATGACAAATTAATAATCCACATGAACCTTTAGTGTGAAAGATTCCAATCTTTGGTAATTTAGATTTAAATATATCGTCACAAGGGGTTCCGAGTAAACCATCTTTAATGAGTTCCAAAATGGATTCGTCTGATTCGAACATTGAAACAATCGAATTGTGAATCCTTGAGCTAGCATCTAATATAATTGAGTAATTACTCATATTCGTGTAGACTGAATCAAAATTTACTGCATTTTCTATTAATGTATCCTCTAATATATCATTTGAATAGTCCTTTTGATGCAAATTATAACTCCTATTATTTATTTCATAGCTTGTTTTACAGATTTTCAAAAGAAAAAGAGCTTGAATATCAGGATTCTTCCATTCTTTTAAAAAAGGGTCTAATTTATAATACAGTTCGTTACATTTTGGGTTATAAACTTTATTTTCATCCCTTCGATATGATTCACCTAAAAGTGAACAAAATAATTCGAAGCTTCCATCATTATCAGTTAGATCTAGTAAGTCACTTTTATCAATTATTTCGTCAATAATGTCATTCCAATTAGTATTAAATTGCTTATTCTTGGACTCTTGAATTTTCATTATCTTGTTCACTCCTTCCACAAAAACGGAAGAGTTCCAACCCAGCCTAATATCTTCTCTAGAACTTTGAACTAATAAATTTTGGTCATTTTTGTTATTACTCAGCTCGTTCCATCTTGCTCTAAGAACTTCAGAAAAATCATCGCTGCCTTTTTCTTTATACTTTGGATCCTTATTGTATTTCGATGTATCATTGAGCATATAAATGAATGAAGTGGCAATATCTCGTTTAAAGTTGCTTGAGTCGTTAATCCATCCTAGAAGAATCTCATCAAAGTTTTCTTGATTTGACGTGCTGCTTGGGCCAATTTCCTTTATTATTTCAAAAAGTTGCCGCTTGGGAATATCTTCTCCACAAGGGAGATTCTTTTCTACCATTGTGCGTTAATCTATACGCACTGCAAGAAATATCAGTTGAAAATTAAAGTGAAAATTTAACAATCTGGATTCCCTCAGTAATATTTTCTACATTTCCTGTAAATATAACCGCATTCTCGTCTCTAAAAATAGGCGCTGATAATTTGACATTTATTGATACGAATAATTTAGCTACAGGTAGTGAATGAATGCCCTAAACAAAAGTAAATTAAATCCATTGCTACGGAAATTCTAAACCTTAACAAAAATATTAAACCTCGCTGATTGTATCTCACTGGAATTGTAATATATAATGCCCTGAAAATACATATGTTATTATTTGATAGTATTTTGAGTTCGAGGATTTATCTAAATATTGTGGCAAACATTTCGGCCGTTGTGAGCAATCTATCTGAAAAATAAGCGTCATAGTGAGGATTGTTATTTTCTGAGTCAGAAACACTTTTAGAAAAACAATTTAAATTGTAGTCATTTTTCTTGCAAATTAATATAGGATAAAATTCATCAATTAATCTAAAGGACACATATAGTATTGTCGTAAACTTTTGCATACAATGATCAATTTGCATGTACTTTTCTTTAAACCAACGCTTGGTCACGCAAAATGTCACTATATGAGTTCCAAAGATTTCTTGAACAAGAGAGTCATAGTAAATATGGTTCGAAATACAATGAAACGGAATATGGATACCATTGGCAGTTTCAAGTGGGCATCTGCTCTTACCTAAAAGAATTGGCAATGCTGGCGCATCTACAGGAAACTCTGTTGGCAGCTCTTGATGGAACTCCTGGACGCCGTAGCGTGATTTATCGCAAGGTGTTGAATAATATGGAGCTTTATATTTTGTTAAATCTATACAATTATTTATATATCCTTCGCTGTCTGATTCAATTGGGTATTCTGGAGAGTATCTCCACTCTCCATCCACAATAAATTTGAAAAAGTGAATATTTCTAGTAAGCTCTATTGCAATCAAATGATCGTGGCCACTTTTAAATAACTTGTATTCATCCTGCTTTCTCCAAAAGTTAAAACTACCAGTAACAAATACCTCATCCCCACCAAATGACCATCTAATTACACACTGGATATTTTCTAGATTGTGGCCATTCATATGACCATTAGTACAATGGAAATTATTTTGCTCATTTGGTTTATCGATTGAACTTAGATTTGAACTTGATGAAACAATTCCCATAATAAATAAATATTAAATTTGCGCCATCGAATTACCTGACGGAGGCACACAGCAACTTTATTTTTGAGACATTTAATATAAACTATAAAATTTGTGGCAAAGAAAATAAAAATTCTTACCTTATTTAAAGGTTCTTGATTATTTAGAAAATTTTATCTGAATGCTTCGATTTAATAATGAAAGACATAAGTTATAAAGAATTAGAAAATGAATACAAAAAAAAATCAATATTTGAATCTGCTGGAAGGATATCTCCTGTTTTGTTGTTTCTATCCGTGGTTTTAATTATGGGACTTTGTATTTTTGTGAGGCTTTTTGCCGTAGTAAGATATGAGGCGATAATACACGAGTTTGATCCACATTTTAACTATAGAACCTCGAAATTTCTTTCAAAACATGGGTTTTATGCATTTTGGAACTGGTTTGATAGCAGGAGTTGGTACCCTCTTGGTAGGATTATTGGGCAAACTCTATTTCCTGGTCTCATGCTTACTGCTGCTTTGATGAGGTATATTGCACATCAATTGGGTTTACTTGTAAGTATTTTACACATTTGTGTTTTTACAGGACCAATAATCTCAAGTCTAACTGCACTTGCTTCATACTTACTCACATTTCAAATAACTAAGCGAAATGAAACGGGAATAATGGCAGCTCTCTTTACGGGTATATCTCCTACGTATCTGAGTAGGAGCGTTGCAGGAAGTTATGATAATGAAGCAGTTGCAATTTTTGCTCTTGTATTCAGCTTTGCACTATATTTGAGGGCAGTAAATGATGGTAGAATATTGAGTTCATTTTTTGCAGCTCTTGCCTACAATTATATGACTATGAGTTGGGGAGGATATGTGTTTGTAATTAATACAATTGCAATCTATACACTAGCTCTTGTATTACTCAACAGATTTACATACAAACACTTTGTAGTTTATATTGTATTTTATGTTATTGGTACAATATTGAACCTTAACATTCCATTTGTCAACGTGGGCGCCGTAAAATCTTCGGAACACCTTTCATCACACTGTATGGCATTTCTTGTAGTGTGCGTTATAGCATTGAACTCCTCAAAATATATTCTGAGCACTTCTTCAAGCCGAATACTTCTAAAAGCTATATGGATTTCTTGCTTCTTGGTATCTAGCTCCGCCTTCTTGGTATTGACACTGTCTGGAAAAACTAGGTGGGCGGCAAGAAGTATGACTCTTTTAGATCCCACATATGCGTCTAAGCATGTTCCTATTATCGCATCAGTATCAGAACACCAAGCAACAACTTGGTCACAGTATATTTTTGACCTCCATATTACTGCGATATTTTTCCCTCTTGGAATATTTGTCTGTGCGTATTCAATTTATATTTCTCAAAAAAAATCACCAAAAAATTCACCATTTCAAACATCACATAGTACGTGCATTCCCGATACTGCAATATTTTTAATTGTATATGGAGTCCTTGCTGTCTATTTTTCTTCTGTCATGATTAGACTGATGCTGGTTTTTGGGCCTGCGGCTTGTTGCCTTTCTGCAGTGGGATTTTCTTTTATATTATCGAGTCTAATAGGCAGAAGGCAAACAAAAAAAACCACTTATGGTGACGGGAGCCAAGGGAATTTTGGTATTCTCAGAGTTTTTTTTGTATTATTAATGTTTTTGCTCTGTGTGAGTTATGTCGTGCATAGTGTTTGGAGCTCTGCTGTTGCGTATTCGCATCCATCAGTAATTACTTCAAACCGTCTTAGAGATGGAACTAGACTAATTCAGGATGATTTTAGGGAAGCATATTATTGGTTGAGAAAGAACACCCCTTACAATGCAAGGATAATGTCTTGGTGGGATTATGGATATCAATGCACTGAATTAGGCGACAGAACCGTAATTGTAGATAACAATACATGGAATAACACACATATCGCTACAGTTGGGCTTGCATTGGCATCTCCTGAGGATGAGGCTTATAAAATAATAGAAAAACTGGATGTAGATTATGTTTTTGTTGTATTTGGTGGGTTTGCAAAATATTCTTCTGATGATATCAATAAATTCTTATGGATGGTAAGAATTGCTTCTGGAATTTATCCTCACATTCAGCAAAACGATTATCTATCGGATAGTGGGCATTATACTGTGGGGAAAGACGCATCTAATGCGATGCTTAATTCTCTGATTTACAAGCTATCATATTATAGGTTTTCGGATCTTCAGAAGGATGGTTTTGACTTAGTAAGGAATTACCACATAGGTAAAACTCAATTCTCACTTACTCATTTTGAGGAAGCTTATACAACTGATAATTGGGTTATAAGAATTTACAAAGTAAAGAAGCAAAGTAACCGTTCAATATAGACTTTCATAGTAAAAATTTACTGTAGTATAGAAAATTATTTTCAATTCTAAATAAAATCTCATAAGATATTTCGTTATTTAATTTTAATCATTTTGAGAATATTGAATTATACTTGATTTTCTGTACTTTGGATCTCTTCTTCATTCACAACCTAAAAAAATGAACTTGAAATATGGAAAAAGTATGATAACTAACCAAATTTAGAAAAAAGAGAGGCAGCAGGAGAAATGCGGAAGAAATCCAAATTAATAACCCCAAGTTTGAAAAATTGAATGCTGTAATTCCAAGTGAGTAGGCCAATCCTGCGGAGATAACTTTTGAAACCCCTATTCCAAGACTTCGTATTGACATCATAACCGCATATACAGACCCTTCAAGGCCTTTTGGGCAAAACTTTGCAGTCATTACAAGAAGTGGTAACAACTGTATTTCTGCAATGGCTTCAATCAGAAATCCACCAGACAATGCAAACATTCTATTCGAAATTCCCATATTCAAATTGAGTCCTGTGACAAGCGCTAGAGGTAGAATATAAATTGGTATTGAAAACAAAGTAGTCCAAAGCAATATTTCACGGAATGGGGTCTTCTTGAGAATAATTCTATATAGAACAATTCCAATTATACCTGCAATTCCATAAGTAAGCCTTAAGCTACCCATAAATGTCGGCGAAAAGCCAAGCCTATTTGTAAAGTAAAAAAACATTGCATCGTCGTAGTCTGGTCCTGCAGTATAAGTAAAAATATATATTGCAGGCCCCCAAATTATGGGTTTTTTCAAAAATTCCTTAAGCGAAAATAGCTGATTCTTCGCAGTGAGATCTTCTGTCTGTTTTTTATCATCCATTATCAGACAAGCGATAAAAACAAATAATGGAAAAATTGACGTTGTAAGAAATATTCCTTGTTTACTGTATGTATCTAACAATGAACCAGAAAAATATGCCGTTGCTAGTGCACCCAATGCCTTTGAGCCAAAATAATCGGAGACTGTTTCAGCACCACCATTAATTCCAGATGTCTCTACAACTAATGCCTGTTTTTTTAGAGATTATTGATTAATTAATCTATTTTCTAATAACTTACCTCAGCAATACTGCTACAAAATGCTGCACTTAAAGATATTAGTAGTAGGCAGACTGCAGCTTTAAAAACAGTATCAGCCTGAAACTATTAAAAATATTATTATAAATTTAGAGTTAACTTACGTTTGTTGCAAGTAGTAAAAAGCCTATAACTTGAAGAATTGAGAAAAAAATCAAGTATGGCTTTCTTCTCATTCCTATAAGTATGTTATACGAATATATTTGAATGAGCTTCAAGCTTACCTGCAATAGGTATTGAATCACTGCAAAATGCTTTAAGAAATTTATTTATACTTTAAAAAATGGTTTGTAGCTTACCAAATAAAGGTTTCAAAAACCAAGGTATCGCAGGAATTGCATATATAACCGATACTTCAGGAGGAGAGAGGCGTAAATCATCCTTCAGCAAGTAGTAAATTGCCAGCGTTGCGAGGTGAGTCAGTCCATCTGAGAATCCGACCAAAAATATTACTAACTTGGTTATTGTAATAGACCCAAGTAGCGACGAAAATTTTATTGTGCTTGAAATGGTTCTTTTTTCGTCTAGCAAAGAAATAATTTCATTTTGATGTAGCGTCCCATCCATTTTATTATAAGTTTATTAATAATAAGGTTAACAGAAGATAATTTATTATTCTGTGTAAATAATTAACGCATGTGCTAAATAATAATTTGCATGCATACACATGCAAATTTTGATCAAACATTAATATTTAATTAAAATTCGTCAAGAGCTCATGTTTTTATTGTTTCTGAGAAACTTTAATATTGAGGTTCTCTCTTCCTTTTCAAAAAAGCTCCATGCAATTACCCACTTGTCATGCTTCCCTTGTTTTAGAGTAGTGTATCTAAGTGATTTTAATTCATTGTTAATGATTTCTTTTTTAAGAACACTTTTCAAAAATTTCAAATTTTTTAGTTTCGAAACTTGAGAAGTGTACCAGATTACCCTTTTCGAAAAATTCTTGCTTTCGAAATACAATTTCAAGATAAATTGAGATTCACCTCCATGAGTTATTATTTCGTAATTTTGACAACTCCTGAAGCGAGCAGGGTGCATATTAATTTCTGAATCTTCAACTGAATCATAATATGGAGGGTTACAGATAGTGAATGAGAATTTCAAGTCTTCTATTTCAGTTTTGTCAAGTATCCCGAATAATATATATTCTGGTTTTTCTTGATGCAAAAGTTTTATACAACCACAAAGATTGTTTTTTTTAATAATAGTGTCTGAAACACTCAGGCTTTCAATTGAAATATCTGAGCCGATCATATTCCAAGAATAAATTTTGTTGCATAGAAGAGAAAATATGCAGTTTGCACCAATTCCTATATCAAACCCCAAAACTTGTTTTCCTCTAGGAATAAGCTCAGAAAAACAAACATCTGTACCACCTTCAATACATGTTTTTGTCTTTAGATCGTTTCTTAATCCTTCATCGTTTACTTTTTCCGTATTATAAAAGTGTTCTGGAGTTAACAGGTCTGAAATAAAGTGTACATAGTTAGCTCTCGAAGGTATTGTTGGTATTAGAAATTTATCCGGTATGTCCCAATTAATATTATATCTGTAATGCAGCAATACTTTCGAAATACAGTGTAATGCTGCGGGGTTATAATTAATACGTACTTTATTATTTATTATTTTGATACATTTTTTAAGCTCAGGGTATCTTTCAGATAAAAATAAAAAATCATCATTGGCATGCACATTTCTATGATGGAGTTGAGTTGCTTTTTTTTGTTGATTTTTATTATTAGCTTGGCCCATTTAAAAGTATTCTTAAAATAAAAATTGTGACAATAGTTGTTGATAAGAAGATAGCAATATAAATAAACAGTAAAAATACATTATCTTTAAAAACTCTTTGTATTATAAACAGTATTTGGTTATTCACACTGTAGGTGTCAAATGGTAAATAATCCATCGCAATTATAAAAGTTCATGATGCCGCGACGTTGTATAACAATTTTTTTTCTTAAGTGGGGACGAAATAGTTACAAAGTTCAGCAATAAAAATCAATTATATAACTTAGGAATCAAAATGCTTCTAAATGTTGAGCAGATCATTGGCTATTTTGCTTTCTCTAATAATTTTTATGCAGAATTAACAAATGAAAGAAACAATTGTACAGATACGTATTCTGATTTTGACAAATTTTTTGGTAATGAATTAAAGTTGTTCGATGATTTACATATTGCCTCAGTAATAAATAACGATACAATCTGTGTTTACAATGTCTCCACTATAATATTTTCTAGAGACAGAGCTCAAGATAAATGTAGAGCACCAAATATTAAATCATTATTTAATATAAATTTACCATTCAATCCAAATTGTAATTGTAGTTTATTTTTCGATAGATGCACATCAATTCTCACGATTTCAGTTTGCTCTAATGAAGGACAGTTATATATCATTGAGATATCTGTATTTGGGGAATGCGAGTATGGTTTTAATATTTTGACAACGAGAAGTTTCAAAACGGAGCTTTCAAATTTGAAATTACTTACTCAAGCAACTAAATCTCTATTTTTAGCATGCAATGAATTGGGGGTTTTTGGGATAATTTCAAATTCAACAATCTTGAAAGACGAGTTTTTACCACTATTTATTAAAAAAAATATCTTTACAGAATCTCTCGAAATTTCTGCATTTCAAATAGTGAAAACTACAGTAACCAACAAAAACACAGAAAATATTTATTTAATTACATTTTCTGAAAAAAATAAAGAATTATGTCTTATATTGATCAGATTTAATCCTGCAGAAAATAATGTTTGTAGTAATATAATTGATAGAAGAACAGATATTGAAATTGGAATTAATATAGATACCCACCCTGTAATTTCCCTCCTAGAAGGCACAGATCATTTTGTTTTGTTGATTAACAGTACAGTTTATCTCTATAAGATATTGAACTTTTGTGATTATAATTCCGAAAACATTAATTTGCAACTTTCAAGTTATCTTAATTTAGATCTTCAACAGAGCGGAGATAAAAAAAAATTGTTATATCCTCAGGTCTATTGTAATAAATCAGAAATTTATATTGCCAGGGCAGCTTTTCCTGGAAATATTATGAATGATTATGATTTATGCCTTCCAATTTGTGAGATTCACAAAATTTGCTTAAATGATCACACTTCGAACAATTTCCCATCAAATGCCAATCTAGGCAATTCTACGTTAGTTTGGAGTCAGGGACTACAAAATTCTTTTAAAAATCCACTTGATATTAGTGATTTAAAATGCAAGTTAATTTCCAATATAGAAAAACTATCAAACTTTGAAGAAATCATAAATTTTCTTCTCTGTAGAGTTATTGGTGAGTGTAAATCAAACACTGTAGTTGCTATGGCTTTTAATAGATATTTGAGATTCCTTGAAAGCATTATTTCAAAGATTGTTTGCGAAAAGAAACAATGTGAGCTGTTGAATATTTTATACTCAACTTCTAAATTTGAGGACTTGGTAAATTTAATGAAAAATGTTTACATATATCTAGATGGGAAAGCACTAATAAATAAAGAGTTTGAGACTCGTATAAAATGCAAATATGATATAGAAAAGATAATATTCATAATCACGCCTCTTCATCTCTTAATTAATTACTTTAAAAATATTGGCAATTACTGTATTCGAATTTTTTCAGATAAAGATAAAACTTTTTTATTATCTCCTATATCAGTTTCTGTTATAAGTTCTTTATCCAGACAAGAGTTGGATAAGCCATCATCAATTTCCGACAATTGTAATTCATATCTATACATATCTCTTGAAATAATAAGAAATTATCTAAAATTAAAGTATTTGGTATTGAGAATTATTTTTAATAGCAATAAAACAAGATTGGACAAACATTTATTCGATTTATTCGATTTTTACATCTCAGATGGAATAAATAATAAAATTATAGTGTGCGCTTTAATTATGGAGCTTATAGAAGTACTATCTAAGAAGCTTACTTTTATGAATAAATTAGAGGATACTATTAACCATTATACATCGCTAAATGAAATTTTCAGCCCAGCATCTAATTATATAAATAATTTTAACTTGATCTATTATGATATATTAACACAGAATTTCACAACGGATGAACTTAAATCATTAATACAGAACATAATCCAATTCTTTGTCAATCTTTCACCAACATCAAATGATGAAGTTTTAAATTTCGTTGGAAAATCAATTAAAGCAGATCATAACGGTGATGTTAAGTGCTTAGTATTAAATTCCGTGGATAAAGAAACTAATAAATATTTTAAAGCTTCTAATTTAGAAATAATGAAGGTAAAAAATACTATTTTAATTTTGAATATCTATTCAATTATTACAAGAAATATTTTCAAGTATTTTTCCTGGAAAAATTTAATTAGAAATATAAATTTAACATATAGCTGTGGAGTTGAAAATATATTACAGTTTTTTTCAGAAGATTATTCATTTTTGAATCTAGGCAAATATATGGTAACAGGAAAGTTGAATATTATTACTCATAATTGTGGGAGGATCAATGAACATCATTTTGTTCCGTCTGTTGATCAAGTTTATAGGGTTTATTTATATTATAATTCAATATACAAATTTTTTTCTTCAGATGTTTTTATCGATTCTGGAGCCAATGATCTTTCTCTATATATTTTTTCAAATAAAATTTTCTGGGAGCTATTTCTTAATGACTTTTGTTCTAAAAAAGTTTCTCAAGAATGTAATTTTCAGCTGGTTGACTTAGTTTACGATTACCTTGAACAACAAATTATCAATGGATGTTTTGAACACAACTACACGCGCTACATTTCATATATCATTCGTTTGCTTCCCTATAAAAGTCATACTTCAGATTCATCACTTTCAATATTAAAACAATTGATCAGTGATATTAAGTTAGTTGATGAAATCATTGAATTAATTAAACCAAAAGAAGATCAAAATAAAAAAAACATACTTGAAGGGTTTTCTTGCAACGAAATCAAAGTTATTTATTTAATTTCATTAATATTTAGATTGTTTAGTAAACCAAGAATAAAAATATACTATAATTCAATATACTTTAATTTATTAGAAATATCAATTAATCTGATATGCGCATGTTTCTCCAGTTGCTCTCCAAACCAGAAAATATTAATTAATGAGATTCATAAAAAATATCTAATACAATATATATATTTGAGCGGAAATAATATCGAAGATCATTCAATAGTTAAGCTTCTAAATAAATCATTGTCATGCTTTAATTCTAAGCATGAGAAAATGCTGTTTCTGATGGTCCTTTGGATCAAGCATTATTTGTCAAACAAAGTTGAAAATAAAAGTGAATTGAAATTTTCTACAATTTCGGCATCAGTTTTTGCAACTGAACTTGAAGAATTTTATTCATTGTTAATTCAGATATTCTGGAAAAAAACTAAATTCCTTAATAACACTAATTCGGAAGCTTTTTTAAGATTTTACTCAAAAGGTGCTTTCATAGTTCGATCAATTTATAAGTTTCTAATGAATGAATGGAAAAGAGGAGAGAGGTATCAAGAAATAGTCACTTTAGCATATTTAAATGCACTGGATAAATATTGCGATTTGTGTTCATATAATAATTGTACAAATGCTTTATTTCCGGAGAGCTGGATAGAATTTATTTTAATGAATAATTCTCGTTATGAAGAATTCGATTCATTTAAAATCATAAATGAGGCGCTTGAGAATTTGAGTGGTATAATCCAATACTTCAGCTTTGAAAAAGAAGTCATTAATGCGGATTCCGAGCCTTTAAACATAATTATCTCTTCATTAAACACATGCATTACTTATTCAAGCGCTACACTAATAAACCAATTTAATGATCGGCAATATTCTGATAAACCTATTTGTATACCAAATCTCTTTTTCGGTATTGAACTTCCAAAAATAATCTATCAAAATAATTATTCTCAAGGAATTCACCATAAGGTCACATTTTTACCGTCTATTGAATATATTTCTTACTTAAAGTGGTATTTTGTCGGAATAAATAAATTATTAACTTCAGATTTAACTTTAGCAGAAACTTATCAACATTTCATTAATTTTTGCAAAAACATTGAAAGATACAAGAATTACTTAGAACGTAGTGGAATTTACTTCAAAACAATATTTAATCCGCATCTGTTTTGTTCAAAAAACTTAGCTAGTTTGTTAAGCATATCTATTGTAGAGCTAAATTACTACTTAATAATCAATGGCTACTTTGAGACTTCACACAGACTAACCCAAGTTGCAAATAAGTTTATGAACAATTATCTTAAAGATTATTCTTCAAATCTTTCAAATAATAAATGGATAATTTTTTCGAACCCTTTAACTCAATTTATTCCAAATAATATTTATAAAACTATTGGATTTTGGATGTTCACTTATTGCTTTTTTTTATCATACAATACAATATATTTTAATTCTTTAGTTGAATATAAAAATGATTTCCTAACGCAAACTAGTGGACAGAAAAAAAAAAAGTTATCATATAGCTCACCAGATCCGAAAATTACAGTATTCGAAGAAATACTCCTTCAAAATGCTAAGCTTAGAAATATACAAATACTGAAAGGATCTGACAATTTGGCCTTTGCTATTAATATTAATTATTGGAGTTCAATAATAAGCCGTATAAATCACTCTCCTTATTTTCTCCAGGGCGTTCACATTGCATTATTGGCAAATGAACGCATCTACGGTGCAATGAACAGTGATAATCCATCGGATAGCGCTTATACTTCAATCCTACCTATTCAATTAAAAAAAATGTATAAAGACCCAGAGTACTTGATGAAGATAATTAGAAGTTGCTCAACATCAATTGGTCAACATATACACATTTTTATCAATGTAATCGAAAATTTACTTAGCTTTAGTTTTATCGATGAAGCTCTGAGGTTTATTACAGCTATAATCTCAGATAAACAAATTGAACTACCAATTTACTTCGTAGCAAAAGTCAGGTATTTGATTAAATCTTCAAATAATGTGAATATAAGAGCACTATCTGAAAAATTTGAGTCAATGATACATAAATGTATATGTATAGACGCTTTAGCTTGATAATTATAATTAATCATTTTATTCTTTTTCTTTCCACACAATTAAGCGCCGACAATGCAATCCTGCAACATAATTGAAACTTCGAAAAAAAAATTAAACAAAACTTTATGAATTTTAGGGACAACTTGATATTATTACCACGCGTAATTTTTATATTTGTGATCCAATGCCTATCTCTAATTATTGTTGCAAATTCTCTACCATGGATTCCTGATTATGAATTTAGCAATCCGATAACAGTATCAGAAAGGATTCATCAAAATGAAATTCAGAATTTAGTAAAAAGAAAATTAATGAATAAATATGAGATTAAATTCAATGAGGAGCATGAAAAATTGCGTAAATTAATCAATGATACAAAAGAAAAGGTTTATATTAATCAAGTAAATCAAATGTATGATCTATTAGCAGATCAAATCAGAAATATTGGCTTTAGCTGCCCAACTACTTCTGGTATAAAGAATCAATATTGCAACGAAAAAAGATTGAAAGGTTTTGAAAATATGAAAGAAAGAAGTTATTGTGAAAATGCTTTCGATCCTTCTCCAATTGCATATTCATATAATTCAAACGAATATTCCTATTCCGATTCCGGGGATATAATATTGAATTATGAAAATGAAGATTTGGTTCTCGAAGATTCAAATTGTGTCTCAGTTATTGTTGATGGCGATGTCTTAATATGTGGAGATCTTATTGTTGCAAATGGTCAGCTAAATACTCTGACTTCGTTTGATGCACTTGAAGCTCAAAATTTGTCAGTTGGTAAAACTCAACCAATACACTCAAAAAGAAGGTGTATTATTAGGAAAGGTTTAACTGTAAGAGGCTCAATGATACTTCCATTTTCTAACTTAATAGTCATTGGGAAATTGATTGTTGGAAAAAATGTCTACACCGCAGATTTACAGGTGGATCTGTCATCTAATCTATTTATTGGAGTTCTATATTTATTTTCTGATGTATATCAGAATAATAGTGGATCAGATAGCTGGAACCCTTTTTCTATCACTAGAGTTAAACTTTTTCATGCCTCTAACAGTTGTTTAAATACATTTGATAATAATATTGTTCAAAATCAATTTCAAGATAGTTCCAAATCCAATGAAAGTGAAACAAAAGAACAGAACTTGGGCTCTCTATGGTCTGGGAGAAAGATATATGTCGGAAATAGTGGTAAATTATGGGTAAGAGGCGATATTAGTGCTGGCGAAGTCGTTATTTCTGATGCAGGCCTTGTTTTTGGTACTTGCGGTAATTTGAAAACTAACACTACGCATGGGCTAGGCATACATATTAGGGATTCCGGAAGCCTTCATATGATGAATTCATCTATCTTTACAAGCAGGCTATCTTTAATTAGATCATCAGTTGTTATCGTGAAAAAGGGAGAATTAAAAATTAATAGTATTTTATTGTTACATTCCGGTTCTAAAATTCGAATAGGTGGGAATGTAATGCTACACATTGCATCAATAAGAGATTCGTCTACATTTTACGCTGACTCTCTTAAAATACTGAACCAAAGCATTGAAAATATAGAATATTATCATAATAGCTATAATATTTCAAGTATTTTTGGTATAAGCAGTACACAATATACAGAAATAAATGATAAAATGGCAGGATTTTTCCAAGTTGTTTCAGCATCAGCTGCTACAATTTATGGAGAAGTATTTGTGCAAGGCTCAATTGAAATAAATGATGGATCTGAGTTTTTGTCCATGGGCAAAGTTAGTATTTTTGAAAATGCTGTCATTAGTGACGGATCAGAAATCCTAATTTTAGGTCATTCAAATGACTCAAATAGCAATAATAATTCAAATAATAATTGTGAGAGATATCAACACTGTATTCTTGGTTCAATACTTGTATCAAATTCAAGTAATATGTTCATTGCTAATGGTAGTTTGAAGGTAAATGAGCATGTAGATTTAATTGAAGGGAGTTTTCTATTAGGAGAAAGTATGGAAGTTGGGAAATCATTTATTTCAACAAGAAAATCTAGCTTTTTTATAAATAAAGGTAATTTAATAATTAATAGTGTAAATCCAAGCTTTGAAGTAAAATCTAACGATTATAAGAGTTTTTTCATTTCTAATGGCATATTTATAATTAACGGGAAATTAATTGTGAAAAATGGAAATGTTGTTTTAATTATGAAAAGCTATCTTGAAGTAGAACAAATTTATATTAATCAGGGGAGCTTGGGTATGTCGACGAAGTCTTTAACAGTGGTAAATGGAGAAAAAGGAAATGAATTTACGGATTTATTTCTGTTTAGAAATAAAATTCCAATCAATCTTCTAATTAATGGCAATCTTACAATTGACACATTTTCTGAAATGCTTGTCTTCGAAGGAAGCATTTCAATCGAAAGCGTAATATTAACATCCGGTTCAATAATAAATATTAAAAGGGAAAATAATGCAATTCAGCAGTATCAAGTAAATATTAATAAAGTAGTTGTACTACAAGGAAATTCACTCATGAATGTTTCTGAAAGATATTTATTAGAAGTAAATAGTGGAATTATGGTAGATGAATTTTCAATACTGAATTGTGATAAAACAATTATTAAGGGAGATGTGTTTACTGACGATGGTGGTGTTTTTATTGCTAAAAGCGCTGTAATTTCCTATCCGACAACTTTAGTGTCGCAAGATTCATCAAAAATATATATTGAAAATCTTCAAGTTAATTATTTGATTTCAAGAAAAAATACAACAAACACATCTTCAGAAAAATCCAATATTCCACTTTTTATTTCCGAAAATGGAGGTTCTATAAAAATCGATAAATGTGAATACATATGCGATGAATCATTTTGCATTAAATCACTTTTTGGAATACGAACTACAGAATCAATGATTACAATAGAGAATAGCTTTCCTTGGTTCATTCCAGTGAAAACCTCTGTACAGTTTTTTGACTTAAACTCAACAAGGTCAAAAGAATTATACCAAGTAATTGATCCTATTGCACTTATTGCAAGAAAAAATCCTGAAGGAAACAAACAAATCGAAGGAAAATCCAAAATCACCTTTTCAAAAGGAGAACAAGTTAGAAGAGGAAGAACCTGGGAAATTGATAATAGTAAAATCAACTCAGCTAATGAATCCCAACCCATACAATGGCAATAGTGTTAATTTAATCAAGGATTATTCTTTTAGAGCTTATTTGTTCTTTTTAGTTATCTTTCCTTTAGCGCCTTTAATGCTTTTATTCAGACGATCTAGAGCAAAATAAAATGAAACTCCAATTAGAAGTAGCGCAAAAATGAAATATAAATGCCCATAAAACCCACTTAATTGTTTTGCAATTCCTCCAGAAATTTGTTTGCCTGTATTTTTTGTACTCATTGAGATAACTCGTTCAAGAATCTTTAATTGATTGGACGAAAATCTTAGTGGGGTGTTTTCACTAACTGTAAACATCTTCGCGATCCCTTCTTTCGGTATATTTCTATTAATGACAGAATTTATATCTTTTATATTTGAGTTGAAGTAGCAAGTAATGAGGTTCTGATGGAAAAGCGCTCTAAGCGCATCATTAGAAGTTATTGACTCTTTATCTTTTATTGAAGCAGCTATCTTCTGATAAACATCACGTTTCTCTATGAATTCCTTTTGTGTTAGTTCAAAACAAACTGTCATTTTTTTTTCTTTTTCATTCTCAGACAAATCCTTGTCTAAAGCGTCTATAAAAGTATCATTTTCCAATTTGGGAGTTATATTTGAACAATATACTAAGAATGTAGGAGTAAGCAACAATAGTAGATATTTTGTATGTTTCATGATTATTGAATGTCTTTATATAAGAAATGTGCGATATTTAACAATCGGTATTATTACACGTATTATATGCGCCGAAAAATTGCTATAACATAAAGTAGTGAATAAATTTGCGGCTTTTAGTCTTTATTATGATTAATTTAATCTCAATATAACACAATAAATCACTTAGAAACATTGGAAATAGTTCTTAAAGTTAAAGCTTATAATTTTAATAATTGCATCTTTCTTTAGAAGGATTGTTAATAATAAATGTTACTTTTCAAGTTGATGCGGGAATACATGAAATTCAATTTATACTTTTTAATAGACTATTTGCTATGAATATTGAACAATTATGTAACTATGACATATTACTGTCTTTCGAAAATGAATCAAAAAAGCTTTTTTCATTATTCAAAGATGATATTTATGATGGTAATGCAAGGCTAAATACCTGCAAAACCATTGCAAACATTGGGGTTGAAATTTTGGATAGATATTATAGAATATTTAATTCTATATCATTTTCTGGAGAAAATAATGTTTTAAAAAGAAATAGTTTTATTGAAGCATTAGATGGAAGAACCACAAATGTTTTAAAACTTTGTAGATTTTGTATAGAGTTTCTTATTTGCCAACGAGAAAATAAATTGGAAAAAATGAATTCAAGCCTTGAAGAAGAAAATGTTCTATTTAAATTACTTTGCAAAGTTTTATTCTATCAAGGCGATTTTTTGGAATGTAGTATTGTTCTGGAGAGGATTTTGGGTGATTATTCGGAAGAAGAAATATTTAATAAAAAAATTATAGTGAATTGTGAATATTTATTTGATTTTTTCAGTTCTTGGAATTTATTTAATATAAGGAATTCAATTTCAGCAAATAAGAATAATGACCATATATTTGGAGATCTTATGTTAAAAGAACTTAAGTTGCAGAAATTATGCTCCATGATTTTAGATGAAGATAACTTTGAATTATCAGATCACAGTAATTACACCGAGACAATTAAGGAGATAAAGTATTCACTTATCAAAATCTATAGAGAACTAAAAGTTAAAGGCACATCTCCTAAATTGGCACTTCAAGAGAAATATAATAAGATTTTCGAAAATATATTATTAAGAATAGAATGTTGTAAGAAATACGAAAAAAAGTGTCTTGAAATTGAAAGATATATAACAAATACCAACTTTGAAGAAAATTACATAAAATCAATAGGAAACATTTCTAAGTCAATTCAAGATGATTCAAACAATATTTTTTCATACTTTAAACAAATTATTTCTTTATTTGGGATAAATAACTTATATATAAGCTTTGAGCCTTTCCAACTTCTAGAAGACTACATAAATGATTTAAGTGCTAAATTAAATTTATCAAATTACAAAAACGAATTTAAGGTGAATTCTGATAGAAGAACAAGAAGCAAAAACGTTAATAATGATTTACCAAATGTTAATTTGAATAAAGAAGTTATTGAACGTGATTTATTATTGGAATTAGACAATCCATTAAAAAAGATAATTATTGATATTTCAAGTAATACTGTAACATTTCCTAAATATAATGATAAGCAATATAAGATTTGGATCCAAACAATCCCGTATTATTGCTACAATCTTATTTTAAGTGTTTTAAAAAAAGAAGAGATGAAGTGCGATAATATTTTTAGTTTAAATTTAAATAACAATTTTCCTTCTATAGAACAATTTGATGAAATGATTGTTCATGAAACAAACTTTATAACAGAGCAATATTCAGCTATGCTAGAGACAAAATATGTTAGTTTTCAAGATATAAAACAATTATTTGATAATTTAAGGCACAAATTTCTTATGAATTTTGATGAGCAACATATTTTTGAAGTTGATAATAGGTTTTCATTTCTTTCAGGTAACCTTCTAACATCAGTCGATGAATTTTTATTAAATTCTAATAATTTATTAAACAAAATACAGAAGTTTATATTCTCAACAAAGAATGAAGATATAATAATTACTTCTGAAACAATTAGCAGTTTGTTATTTAGTATTACAGAAAAGTTATTCAAATATACAATGGGAATAATAACAAATATAGTTGATTTTACAAAATTTCATAGATATAATGATAAACCAACGATTAGATTTCAATGTTCAAATCACAAATCAAGGATTTTTGATAAAAACTACCTTTGCTCAAAACTTACAAGCAAACTTTATTATTTACTTTTTCAAGTTAACAAACAAATTCAGAAAGAAATTTTATTGCTATTTTACAGTATTATGAAAACTTTAATTATTTTTATTTTCGTCACCAATAATATTATTTCAAATACTAAAAGTAACATACAAATATCTTTTTATAATGAGTTAAAATCAAATTTTTTGTATTTACTGGACACTTTCACTATAATAAAAGAAAAATTAAATAATTATTTAATTTCTGAAATCGATCTCTCAACAAAAAAATTATTAATAATATTTAAAGTGATTGAAATACCTATAGTAAAAATTTACTTGGAAGATGAACTTGTATTTTTTTTAAAAGAGGATCTAATGAAAATAAGCGGATACGCTGGAAATATTAATTTGATATTAAAGCTATTTTCAGATTTAGATCAAAATAATCAAGGTGGAATTATTTCAACTGGGTTTGCTCTAAAGCTTCTTTCAGATAATAGTATCAGGACAATTAAAGAAAAATTTTCAAACTGGATTAGCATTTATAATTCAAAATGCAGCCATGAATTTCCCACTTATGATATTATTGCAAATTATTCAGTATTTTTAGACAATAATTATCTTGAATACATGCAGATGAAAAAAATAAATTGCAATTTGAGAAATGAAATAATTGATCATAAATTTCTTCAGCATACAAATAGCATAATATTAGATATTAATCAATGGATTAAAAAATTTGAACGATTTGATCTATCTGAAAACTTTTGCGAATTTTTAATTTCATTGTTAAAAAATTTGGTACTTATTATTAATAAAGATATACAATATTTATATTTTAACAACATTATAGTAAATTCTATAATTTCGAATATTACAAAATTAATAATAAAAATTACAGAGATTTATGAATTAAATTTGATAAATATAAGTAAATTATCTAAAAAACCATTGCATAAGCTAACGATGGAAACTATATTAATAAATATCTCATGTATTCATAAGGTTTTTATGAATAATTTATCAGCAAATAAATTGAATATATTAGTCATGAAAAACTTAATTAATCTTCTAATAGCTTTATTCGATTTTTTCAAATATTCAAGCACTATAGAAGAAATATCTTCAAATTCAATAATTAACCTAATAAGATATCTTACATATTTGGAGTTTTCATTTGAATTTGTTAAGGATGAAAATAAAGAGCAAAAAGAAACAAAAGTTTATACTAAACAATCCGAAGAGGATACATTTAAAAGACATATTTTGAACAATTATTGCATTTTATTTCCAATTATTGAGGAACAGACTTTTGATTTTGAAGGCATTTATGACATTAATGAGGTAATGATAAATGAACAATTTGATAAATTTTTTAATTCAACCTTGAGCACAAAAGTGCTACTATTAACTATAACAATAAAGTACGGCTTATTTTCTAATCTTTCAGTTATTGAAAATTGGTTCAAGGAAATTTATACTTTTGTTCAAGTATATAAAACAAATAGTCACTTAAAAAATTGGAATTTATTATACCATAATTGTAGAAAAGTAGTCAAAAATTATTCAGCACTATTTTGCAATTTGAATATGAAAAAATTATATGAAAAGATTGAGTTAGAAAAATACTGTTTATTTCCTGAACAAGAAACTGAATATTTAGAATTGCTAGGAATACAATTTCAGCTTCTTTATGGACTTCCAGTTTGCCCATTACCCTCGATGCCGTTTAATAAGATGGCAATTTATAATCAATCTCAAATATATGATTATTTATTTGATCTAAAAATATTAGTTTCAAATGAAACAAATTTCAAGAATTTATTCATTAATTGGATAATTAATTTAATAAAAAATAATGAATTTCGTTCATCTGGAATTTTAGAATATATTTCTCCATATTCACCATTAATTATTCTCTCTTGCAATATCTTTCAAACATTAATTAACTGTACTTCTTTAACGGAAAGACAATACTCAGATAGTAAAGTAAAGTTTTATACATCAATCATAGGACTAGTTGAAAGACTATTTTTCAATTTAAATAACTTAAAAGAAGCAGATGCCGGCAATATCTGGAATATTATTTCATCTCCATTAATATATCCATTATTTATGGAAACCTTAAGTGAGATAATGAATAGTGAAAAATTTTATTTTGATACTACTGGGAAAACTCTTCTTCAAGATGATTTTTCTTCAATCCTCTATAATTCGCAAGTTTCTGATCAAATATTAAATTACTATGACAATATTATGGTTCTTTCCCCTTCATTTTCAAACTTTGAAATGGATGAATTTGAGGTGGAAAAACATGGTTTTGAAGATCTATTGTTTGACGAAATTTCAATCTACATAAAAGAAAATAATTTAGTTATTGCTTCATTAGAGCCACTTTTATACTCTAAATATTACTATACAATTCTTTTGGATAGGTTTATGAAATCGAATTTGGATATTAAATATTTAAGCAATGAATTTTTGGATGAAACTTTAGTTCAAATTAGAAGCAAGGTAGAAAACTTGATTTCTTTTCCTAATGGAGATAATATTTTTCTTAAAATTAATTGGAAAAATAATATTCAAAAATTTATTCCTTTCAGATTTATAAAAGATTGTTTCATTTCCTGCATACCTGTCTCATATATGGATAGATCATCGAGCTTATGGAGTCCAGGTAGATTTGGAGTAACAGGAAATAATAATATACAACTTAGCCTTAGCACATTGTTCAAATATTTGAAATTACTAAATATGAATCTTTTTTTAATGGATAATTATGATTTAAATATAGTTACATGCTGCAATAATGTATTGAAACAAATTATCTGTGAACTAGATGATTATGATACTTTTCAAAGACTAGAAAGAAATTTTCCTGTATTCATAAAAAGAATGGTTGCCCAATTAATTTACTTACTTCAGTGCGAAATCAAATTTTTCCTTAAGCCTGAAAGAAATATACAAATACCCTATTCTCAGATTGTAAATAATATACTTTCAGCTTCATTTGATCAACTAATAATTAGGCTTATTAATATTAAAAGCGTTTATGGAAAAACTAACGCTAAATATTTGTTAATATACTTGAATAAAGTTAAAGTTCTATCTAAACATAACTTCAATAATGAAATATTTCCAAGAAGTTTCGAAAAAGATTTACTTATCAATTTAATTCAAGTAATATCAAAATTAAGAAAAACTTTGTTTACAGAATTTATACCAAAAATTTCCAATGAAGAAAAAAAGTGGTACTGTATTTATACAAATTCTTTCTCTCAAATCCAAAATTGTGTTTGGCTTCCATCATTATTAGAATCAAAAGCAAGATTCAAGCTTGCAAAAATAATGATTTCTTCATTTATATACAGCCCTGTAGACAACCATAATCATGTTGAAGCTGCAATAACTGAATTAAAAAATTCATATTACCTTTCAATCGAATCATTAATTATTTGTTATTTGATTTTAAGTGGAAATACAGATGAAATAGATACATTTTTCAAGAACTATGAAAAACATTCTGGTATTGAGATAACTAAGTTTTTTAATTCAAGATTAATAACTATTTATATATTATTTTTCAATATTTATTTGAATAAATTTCCCGAGAAGAACCCATTATACAACAAGATTGGATTTATGAAGAGCCAAATAAATGATATTTTAAAAAATATTAATATTTCATATTCAAATTTAAGTACAAATCTTGCCGGTATACTATTTTATTTTTATAAATCATTCATTAATCTTCAATCAATTAAGCAATTTATTGTCCTTTTTATCACAAATAAATCATTTCCAATCAATGACAATGAAATTGCAGAGTTTAAGGATTTAATTAAAATCAACTCTCATTCGATTAATAATTATAGCATTACAGAAATGATAAATGAATTAATTTTTGATGAGTTAAATTCTAGCCAAACAACTTTAAAAAAAAATAAGTTAACACAAAGTATATTTACGCCTATTATAAACCAATCATTTTCCTATTTCTCAATGATTAACTATATTCTTTTAGGAGAAAATTCAACAAATCTGCTTTTATATTATCAAAAGTTCCTTTTATTGAATAAGAAAGTCATGAACTTTTGGGGGCTTGAAACTAATAAATTGATTAATGATCATTATAATGGTTTGTATCTAAGAAGAAACAGAAAGTATTTATGTTATAAATATAAGTTTATGTTAGTTCCTTCAATGTTAATTTTGGTGATCAAGAATGAGATTACTTTCGATATGAACAATATATTGTATAACTGCATAAATTCTGAAACAGAGATTTTCGCATGTTTCAACAAAGATCTAACATTGGATGACCGCTATAGCTCTCCTATTTTTTTCCCAATTTATAATTCATTATTAGATACAAAATGTGATAATTTTGCTAATTTAAGTGATATCTCATATTATTATTTAGTGAATTTAAATCAAATATTAGATCACTTAATTGACTTATTGATAAATGAGTTTAAATCAATTAGGCAACTACCAGCAGTTGAAAAGTTTGAGTATCTAATAAATGATCAAATTAAAAACAATAATAAGAAAGGAATTAATACCAATTTAATCGATATTGGCATTATCAACTGGAATGACATTTCTGAGTCTGGGCACTTTAATATATCATTAAATATTATATTAAAGATTTTGAATAATATTCTTGACATATTTAATTTTGTTGATGAAATAGGTCTTCCAGTGGATGGCAAACTATTCTCAAGTTTGTTCGGTTTAGTTATTATATTCTATAAATACGAAATAGTCAGCTCAGAACATAAAAAATCACAACTTAAAAGTGAGTTTGCGCAATGCATTCCTTTAAGCGTTATAAAGCAATTAGAAAGGCAATTAGGGAGTTTTCTACAAACTAATATCCCCTTCTCAGTTGTTCATAAGATAGGTGAAATAAAAGTATCCTTGGAGTTCAATTTTATTAATATTTTCAACAAATGTTTTACTTTTTCTTTAGATAAAAAAGTTATTTATTCAAGAAATTATTTTCTTGAAGTTGTCAAGTTACTTATACAATTTTTGGGAATTTCATCAAATGGGGTAAATTTTGTCAATTTATATTCAGAAAATAGCGAAGTAATTGAAGGTTTTTTATTTGAAGAGATAATGCCAGAAGTAAAAAAGAGAAAGAGATATGATACTTCATTATTCGATTAACTACGATTCAAAAACTGATTTTTGTTTCTAACTCCTAATGCAATTGTAAAATATATTAATTAGAAATTGAATTTGTATAAGAACAAATTGGCTCATTTTAATTCCAATGAGCTTTACAAAAAGCTCTAAATATAGGCAGTACAAACATTAAAATCGCCGAAATTAATTATATTTCTTATTGTATGTTATTTTTCCTTTTTTAATTAGTTGCTCGATTAGAGAGTTTCTTAATATTATAAGCTACAATATTTTGTGAACAAGATAACAATGATAGCTAAATACTTGTAAAAATAATTCAAACTATTTACTTGCAAACCGAATATACTCAAAAACATGTTAGAATTGTTACAACTCTGTATTGATAAATTTCTTACAAAAAAAAAATTATACCCAAAATGACAATTTAATTTTGTGTGCGCATGTTTTGATTTAATTCAATCAAATAAATCTGCAACTTTAAATCACGGGATTTCGAATGTTTTGATATTTAAGTAAAGAAAACAAAGTTTCCATAATTTTTATTGGCATTCCTTATGTGTGGGATAGCAGCTTGAAAGCAGTGTTGAAAATATAATAGAACTTCGCATTTTATATCACAGGCTGCAATAAAGTAATATGTATTATTACGGGATTCACTTTATTTAATCACTATCTTTAATACGTAATACTTTGTATAAACACATAGTTGAGTATTTTTCTGAACTTTTTCAAAATAAAATGCAGCTCCATTTTTCAAACAAAAAGATTTTGCCTCCAAATTTTCTTAAATGAAATTTCTTCAGAGTTGTTTTCTGTTTTACAATTACTGTAAAACATTTTCGTTTCTTCATAACTACCTAAAGCAGTATTTGAATACAAACAGTAACTTTCGCTATCTACTCCTTTGTTTATTGGGACTATGAATTCTTCTGCGCCCCCTGTTACATTTGATCTATGCTCATCGCCGCTCCAATTGACGATTTTTCCACTTTTATCGCCAATATCTTTCCATGCCCAAAATTGATTGTAATTTCTTGCTCTCATTACAAGATTCCAGTCGCACTCATACAGTAAAGGCAATTCTAGTTCAGTATTAGATTCTGAGCTGTTATTTGGAGAATATATAAAATCCTTTGTCTTCATTTTTTTGAATAAATTAACTGAACTTGCTTTATCTAAGCACTTCTTTGATTTGAAGTTATATAACATCCGATTTCCAAGGATAAAGCTCCACTTTTGGGATTCATCAAGATAGTTACATGTTTTTAAAGCTAAAATATCATAATCTGTTGTCGTTTTAATGCTATATCTCGATACATCGTTTGGCACCACTGTCATTGGAATTTCAATCTCAGCTTTTCCAACTCCAATCCGATCATTCTGTTTATTTGCTATAGAGAGACATAATTTGCTTTTTACATGCTGAATGTGGTGGAAATTATAATAAAGTTCGCCTTGCCTTTCAAAGGCCGGTCTAAATTTTCCTATATACCATTCAAAAGGTTTGCACTTTAATATATGTTTTAATGAAAGTCTTTCGCTTAGGCCCTTAGTATAACTAATAGGTAAATAACCTAATACATGATAATTTTTGAAATAAGTTTCATAAAACTGTTCGCTTAACCACACAAATGCTGTTCTTTGATGATTGCTATTCATATTATCAATTAACATTTTTTTATATTGGAAATCTTGATTTCTTCTATTTGAATTATTTCTTTCAAAAATATGCCCAACTAAAGAATTTCTTACCACATGTATTTCTCCGCCGCAAAGCCATACTCTAAAACTTTGCTCAATATTTTCCCCACCCCAATAAAGCATTCCTGGATCATATTTACCACTTTCTTCCCACCATCTTTTTGTAATCATTAATATTCCTCCAGATGCTATTGGAATTTCTGGTAATCCATCATCATACCAATGGAATGCAAAGTTCCATTCTATCATCATTTTCGCACCAGCAGTTCCTATATCACTCCAATCAATATTTGAAATACTTTGGACGATTGGGCATACAACTCTCTTGTAATTTTCTCTAATTGATTTAACTAGCGCTTCTGACCAACCCTTTTTTGGTTTACAATGCCCATCTAAAAAAAATATGTTAGGGCCTAAAGCAGCATCTGCACCAATAATTTTTGATCTTATTAAACCTTCACATTTCTTTAACCTAATTATTTTCACATATTTTTTATAATTTTCTGGAAGTTCTTCTTCAAGTATTTCAAACACTGGTTTTTCACTAAAATCATCAACAATTATGATCTCTCTTAGTAATTCAGTTGGAGTTGACTCAATAGTAAAGATTATTGTTTTGCTAATAAATTCATCTTCGTTATGAGCTGGAATTACAATACTTATTCTATCGTTTTCATTGAATTCACTTGAATCAGAAACAAAATCAATATTTGTTTCTTGCCCATCAAACTTACTATTTTCAAGTTCATTATTAGTTATATTCGATATTGAGCCTTTTTTCAAATTAATGAACGTATCAAATTCAGTTTCGATATATTCAATTCCTTTTTTTTTAATATTTGAATAGTCGGAAAATAAAATTGGTAAATTTGAAATAGTTCTAAAAACCCAATTAGTGAGTAACCAATTGGAAAATTCTAGAGTAGGTAAATTAATTGGAGGGTTATATTTAAAAACATTGCTATAATACTTCCTTTCTTCCGAATATTGATCTATTAGGCTTGTTATTTCCTTTTCATTAGAATATTCTTTATAAATAATGTTAGCAATAAAGCTTTCATAAAACGACGTAAATATCAATATTAATGAGGCTATAATTGTGAGAGTCCAGCCATATCCCTTATTTTTTTTTCTCCCAATTTTTCGTGATTTTCTGTCATCGCTCAGGCTTTTAATAGTTTTTTGTTGCTTAAGGGAGTTATTACAGCTATCAGTAGATAATTTTTTAAGCTCAATAGAATTTCTTTTCTCCAAGTTTAAATTTGTAGAACTTATAGAACTGTAAATCGCCTTTTTTTTCTTTAGGAATTTTGAAAATAAAATGTCAATTAATATAAGTTCGACAATCAACAATAAATCGATCACCAATCTTCGCTTAAAGAAAAAAATCAGAAAAATTAGAATAGTAATTAGAAAAGTCCTACAAAAAACTCGGTTTTTGCCGAGTTTGATAATCTTTGAGGGAATAATTCTAGATTTCATTTCAGTGGATAAGAAATTTTAAATGTCAATTTGAGTTGGCGGTCTAAGCGTGTGTACTGTGTGGAAGAATAAATTACCGAATCACCTAATTAACACTTAAAACCAAGCATAAAAAATATTTTAAAAGACTTGATTAAAAACCATGAACTCTGAAGCCTATTATTTAACCAGAACACATCATACATTCTTCATCATCCTTCATATTTGTCGGTCTTAATGGGCAAGCGATGAGCTTTTGTGCCTCTGGTTCGAGTGCTTGTCGTTTGTTAGTCTCCAGTGAATCCTTTTCTTTAGTTTCCGATTTCAGGAGTTGTTGATCTACTGTAAATTGTATGGGGCGTGTCGCGCTTTGGGTCCTTAAATAATAAATGCCTGTTTTTAGACCTTTTTTCCAACCATAAAAATGCATAGATGATAACTTTGCAAAGTTAGCATTTTCCATATGAATGTTCAAAGATTGCGATTGACAAACATATGGACCCCTATCTGCAGCCATATCAATTACTGTCTTTTGCTTAATTTCCCATACAGTCTTATAAAGCTCGCGTATATCTTCCGGAATTGTAAGTATATTTTGAATACTGCCATTATTTGCAATAATATTCTGCTTAAGCCTATCATCCCATAACCCAAGCTCTAGTAAATCATTTAGCAAATGCGGATTTACTACAAAGAACTCACCAGATAGTACTCTACGATGATAAATGTTCGAGGTAAATGGCTCAAAACTCTCATTGTTACCTAAAATTTGCGAAGTGGATGCTGTTGGCATTGGAGATATTAATAGAGAATTACGAATACCATGTTTGGAAATCCTATCTTTAAGCAAATCCCAATCACAAAGTCCAGAGTCTGGTGTAACTCCCCACATATCAAATTGTAAAATACCCTTACTCGCAGGCGAACCGGAATATGTTTCGTATGGCCCGTATTTTTCTGCAAGCTCACAGCTAGCGTCGAGAGCTGCATAATAGATAACTTCAAAAATTTGTTTATTTAACTTCTTAGCTCCCTCAGACTCGTACGGCATACGAAGCATCATAAAACAGTCTGCGAGCCCTTGAATGCCAATCCCCAATGGACGATGTCTTAAATTCGATTTTTTACACTCTTTGAGAGAATAATATCCAACGTCAATCAATTTATTCAAATTCCTCGTAATCACCTTCGTAACTTCTTTTAACTTATCAAAATCAAACGTCTTGTTATTTTTATCAACGAATTTTGGAAGGCCAATAGACGCCAGATTACAGACGGCAACTTCGTCCGTGCTAGTGTATTCTATGATTTCTGTGCATAAGTTACTTGAAACAATAGTTCCCAAATTTTTCTGGTTACTTTTGCTATTTGCAGCATCTTTATAACAAATAAATGGTGTCCCCGTCTCAATTTGAGCCTGTAAGATTAAGAACCAAAGTTTCTGCGCTTTCATCGTTTTCCTTCCACGGCCTTGTTTCTCATACTCTTCATATAGCTTCTTAAAATCATCGCCCCAAACATCTTGCAATCCCCTGCATTCATCTGGGCACATTAGAGTCCAATCTTGATCCTTCTCAACTCTTTCCATGAACAGATCAGGAACCCAAAGGGCAGGAAAGAGATCGCGACATCTCATCTCTTCCTTTCCGTGATTCTTCCTGATTTCAATAAACTCTACAACATCAACGTGCCACGGCTCCAAATAAATTGCAATGGCACCTTTACGCTTCCCTCCACCTTGATCAATATACCTAGCAGTGTCATTATAAACGCGCAGCATCGGAATTAATCCATTAGATCTCCCATTTGTTCCTCGAATATATGAACCAGTTCCTCTAATATTACTCACTGCCACCCCAAGACCACCCGCAGTCTTACTAATGTTTGCGCATTTAGTTAGTGTGTCAAAGATACCGTTTATTGAATCTTCTGGAATCCTGAGTAAAAAACAAGATGACATTTGAGGTCGTGGAGTGCCTGAATTAAAGAGTGTGGGTGTTGCATGAGTAAAATATTTTTGCGATAACAACTCATATGTTTCAAGTGCAGCTTCAATATCACCACAATGAATACCACAAGAGACCCGCATCAGAAGATGTTGTGGTCTTTCCACAACTTTGTTGTCAATTTTAAGAAGATAGGATCTTTCTAGAGTTTTGAAGGCAAAATAATCGTATTCAAAATCCTTTGAAAAATCAATTTTTGAATTAATTCTTTCTCTATTTTCCATGATAAAATCATAAACAGGTTTTGAAATTAAAGGAGCAGGGCAACCTTGATTGTCTTTAAAATTATATAGTTGCGATGCAACATCACCAATATCAGAAGAAGTATTTTTGTGTAGATTAGAAGTCGATATCCGAGCAGCGAGTTTAGAGAAATCATTGTGGGTAGCTGCCATATATGCACAAGTTTGCGAAGCAAGTTCGTCCAATTCAGATGTTTTGATTCCACTATATAGACCATTTATCACTGCTTGAGTAACCCTCGCTGGGTCAACAAGTGGATGAAGTCCATATGATAATTTAGTGATTCTGCTAAGAATCTGGTCAAATGATACAGGCTCCTCTTCACCCTTTCTGTTCACCACATACATTATTTATGATTATTGGAATTTAAGACCCAATTAATATTACGAATTAGTTGTTTTAACCTTATTTAGTGTTCGAGCATGCGACAAAAAATACTAAAACAAATTTTCCATTCACTTCGGTGGGGCGTTACGAGCACATTTCCACACAATTAAGTGGGGAATAGATTAGCTTTCCATGTGGGGTCCCGCCATATGTGGCCAATTTAACCAGTACTAATATGAAATGTATCTAATTTATTAGACTGTCAGGTATTTAAATTCTGTAAATTTATTACTTGAATGACCTACTTTCCATCAAATAAGATTTATTCCGCCATTTTTTTTCTAAAGATGCTGAGAATGCCTATTCATCTTTTTGAGCCTTGATAAACTAAGTCAATAGTAAATGTGGCAAATACAATATGAAATCGACCAAAAAAGAATAAAACTCTAAAAATTAGTCATTTATTTATATTTATTTTCTGAGAACTTACTAGAAAGTAATCACCAATTCCTAATACTTCATTAAACGTGTCAAAATAGTGATTGCACTTATTAATTCTTATCTTCAGTACTATGATGATTAAAGTAGTTATTAAGGAGTAAATATAGAACATAATGCCTAAAACAGAAGTTTAATAGGAATATTAATAATCATAAGATGACTTACCTGAAAATCCCTTAAACCCCAAAATTCCTGCTAAAGTCCCGAAAAGCACTGTCCCGATTAATCTGCATTGTTTGAATACTTTATTATTGTTTTCTATTGAGGAATTAGACGTCGCTAAAGCTTTTATTTTATTTTTCATTTTTATTTAACTAAAATTTCGATAATAAAATGTCTTAGCGCATTATGAATGGGAGGACGAACTAATGTATAGTGGATAAATATGTTAAGTAATAAGTAAAGATAATTAAAATATATAAGTTCTTAATTCGTTTATTATTTGTATTAATTAATATAACATCCGAATAACCAAATACCTAAATGGAATTTTAGAATTAATAATATGCAGGATAAACCATTTGATATCTCTGTAATAGAATATAGAAAAGAAAATATCAAATTTTCCAACTCAAAAAAAACGGATAAAAGCAATATATTCACTCCATTTGGAGCTGTTAGGCCATTTACCTACTGTAAAAATGACTTCAATTTATCGTTTAATAAATCTTGGAATTTATTTTTCTCAAAATTTCTAAATGGTTTTAGACTTGAGATGAGCGATGGGATGGTAAAAATACTCGAAAGCATTGATTCCCTCGTGGATCATGATGTAAACTACGAGCTAACTGTCATAGGTGCGCTATCAGGATCAAACAATTGCGACCATCTTATAACATTTAATGTTTTGGAAGAACTACTCAATTCTTCAGGCCAGCCATATACAATATTCTTGGACCACGAGAAAATAGGTATCGAAGGATTAAACGTATCAAAATTATTAGAGACAATCTGGAATAGCATTAAAGATAAATTTTTAGACTTGCTAATTGAGGAAAATAATTTTATTGATTCTCAAAAAGGATATGATTACGAGAATGACTCATTGGCTGGGAAATCAACTTATCTTAATAAACTAAAAGAAAATGATGAAAAATTAGCTGACAGAGTTAAAAGGAATAAAAGGAAATGTAACATTGAACACTCTGGAATAAAAGAAACTCACTTTGACTTAAACAAAAAAATAGTTTTTTCTGATTCCTCTAAAGTTGAAAGTAAAAACAAGTGGTTACCTATCCAAACCATTCCATTTAATTTCGACAGTTCAAAATTTTCTTTATCAAATGGAAACAGTAACCAAAAATACATAAACATTATTAAAGGCCTCAAATTTATTGGGTCGATATTTAAAATGAGAAAGAAAAACAATTTAAATATTAAGCCCATAATTATTTTGATTCCAAGTAGTGAATGCCTTGCTCCCGGTCAACTAGGACAACTGCTCGAAATTATATCTCAAATTAAAGAAACATATAAAATCACATTCACAATAATTTTGGGTATTTCAACTAATATATTATATGCTCAGCGCATTGTCGGTCAAGCCATTATGAATAGATTGAAATTTATTTCCGTAAAATTGCTAGACTCAAAGATGGCTTTCTTTCAGTCAATAATAAATCCACTTCTACATTTAGATGACTTTACTTCAAGAATTTTTCTTAAAGGCAATTTTGTAAAATTTAAAGAGTTAATACCAGGAAATAATCTTGAATTAAATGATCCTTCCAACGCAATCACTGATTCTGAATCAGAACTTTTTTCCTTCCCACTTTTATCTTCTGCATGCATAAGGCATATAAAAGATAACTTCTTTCAGTATGATTACAGTATAACTTCTTCTTTGAAGACTATTTTTATTATATTTCAATTGCATTTCACAGATAATCACTTTGATTTTTTGTTTCAACGTAAAGAGGAAATAAGTATTCAGGATCTTAGCAAACAAATAATAGATCAATTGAAACTCAAATACCAGATAAATGAAGAAAGTTTTTTATCTGGAATTAAGTTAAGAGAAGCAGCAATAGTTGAAATTTCTCTGCTTAAATTGAACCTAAAGTCCATAGCTCTAGGATTGTGTATTATTAATACCATACTTTCGGATATGTTAAATATATTTGATATTAACGAGCGATATAACTTGATTATCGAATGGTTAGAGGTACTCGAAAGGAATAGAAGAAAGGAACTGACTAAAAAAATAGGCAATCTAACTCGTGAAATTAAAGGTATAAATAACGTTGCCTTAGATAAAAACATAGTTTTTACAAAAATAAATAATATTACCGAGATTTTTTTAACAAGAAATAAATCTTTTTATGAAATAAAAAATCAAGCATTCATTGAGCTTCCATGGAATATCAAAACTTTTGAATGTAACATTTCAAAACTTTTCATTCATTCATTTGATGAATCACAGCTTTCAGAGCATATTAGTGATAATGTTTTTCGCATATTTATCTATTCAAATATTAAAACTTTTTCTAATCAAATGGACTATTTTTTAGAAGAAATTCTTACACCTAATTTTATTCCGAAAATAATCAATGAGCTTGACCAAACTTGTGATAATGAAAATATTTTTGATGACTTTTCAGCAATTTATAAAATTTACACTTTAAATAATGGAAATAAAATAAATTTGTTTAAATTATTTTCTACATTTTGTAAGCAAATAATGGACAGCTCAAATAAATATTGCAATAAATCTGATTCAAAAAATAAACTTGAAAAAACTAATAAAGTAAGGTTAGAAATAAATTGTCTTCCTGATCAATATAAAGATTTATTCAGTAGATTTATTCGAGTTATGAATACACTTCAGTTTATTGGTTTACTTTATTTACCACAAAAAAACACGAAGTTTGAACAAGATGTTTTTCAAATAAATTTTGATTTGAATGACTCTGAAGAAAAACATCAATCTTCAAAAAAATACTTAGATAAATATTTCAGATTTACTCTTGGCAATTTATATGCTCATAAATTATTTTGGGGAAACAATATACCAATTTCTTGTATGATAACAAATGACAAAGTGAACATTGATGACACGAAAACTTATTTATCAAATGACGAAAAATTCAAACCTCCTAATCTCAGTGATAATATAAATAAGATAAATTCTAAAACTAAATATAATAGGAAATTAATTTCCCCCGATGCTAATGACAAATCGGTTAATAAAAATATTAAAAAGAACAGACTAGAAGTTCTTAAATTACGTGCTGCAGAGTCTAATCAAAGAAAAATAATCGAATTTAAAGGAATAAAAATTCAAAGAGCGATCAATTCTGCAAATAGAATAAAAAACTCAAGAAATTCGATTAATGAAAAATAAATTCCTATATAGTTATATTATTGAAGCATACATCCCATTTCATTTTTAGTTTTGGATAAGTTTTTTTTTTGTTTATGAGTATCTTTTTTCCGCTTTTGAATCAGAAAGTTTTCAAATTTGTTTTCAGCTACTGGTGAAACAACATTCACTATCCTTAATTCTTTATCCGTTGTTTTTTCTGAAAAATATCCAACCTTTTCTCTATACGATCGGCAACTTATGGGCGTTTGAATTGAACTTTCTAGAAAGTCAGGGATTGTTTTTATGATTGCAGGATATTTGTATAAATTTCCCTTCTTTGTGTAATTAGAATTCTCTTTTATATTATTTTCGCAATCGACATTTTTAATTTCCATCGAGTGATAAATTAAGTCGTTAGCCCTATGGCCTACACTCATAATAATATTTTGATCTAATTCTAAGTAGGAGTTATTTTCATTTTTTTTTCTCTCTATACTTTCAATCTTATTCTCTTCTTTATATTTATTTATTTCATTAATTAATTGTTGGTTTTCCTCGCACAATATATCATGTTTTTCTTTCAATTCGTTATAATTGTATAATAAGCCTTCATATTTCCTTTCAAGGGATTTATTTTCTTCTTTAAAACTAATTAAATCATTGGATAACCTGTTTTTCTGTGATATTAAATGTTCAAGTTCTTTCTCATATATATTTTTCTGATTTATAGAGTTTTGAATTTCAAATTTGTATTCTTCTGATTCTTCAATCGCTGTCTTAAGTTGTTTTTTTAAATTTTTGTTTTCTATTTCCATTTTTTCGGATTTATTCCTTTCCTTATTAAGAATATCAAATTGGTTATATAGATAGTCTTCTAATTCCGTAATCATATGAGAAATTTTTCTGATTATTATTTCATCTCTTTTTAAAAAAAGATTATTCCTTCCCTCGTCTGAGTGTAAAATTACTCGTTCTAGTATAGATTGAAGAGAAATCTGCAACTCTCTAAAATTTGAGAACATCGTTTGGCCTTTCCAAGGTAAGCTTTCAAATGAATCAATGTATAGCTCGCTCATTTCATTTTCATTTAATAAATCGCAATGAATTTCGAATTCAGCTTTTTCTTCCATTTGTTTGCTTTTATAACTTGATATCACTTTTTCTGAATCATTATTCATATCGTCGTCTCCATAACTGTGATTTGTTTCCTCTTTAATACTTAATAACCTTGTGACAATTGTGTTGGTACTACATATTGATGTTTGACTAAAGTTATTTAAATATTCTTTCAGCCACTGTAGTATAGAATTATTAATATCAATAAATTCTAAAAACATATTTGAGTTCCCATCTTGGGGTATTTGATTTAATACATCTTGCCAATAAATAGATGAGCTATCGTTGCAAATATTTTTAGAAATTATTTCCAGTATTATTAAATGTATCTGAGCAATTGTTATACCAATGCCTTTAATAGGTTCACTTGAAGTATTAGAAATACTTATCTTAGTCAAATCGCTCACCCTTTTGTGAGCAACTGATTCATCAATTATTCTATCTCTTAAGTATACCATCCCATTTAAAATCCCATCAAAATTATGCAAAAAATTATATACTCCAGAATGTTTTAACATCTCTTCATATAATCTCCAAAACTCAATAAAGCTAATGAAATTGGGACTAATCAAAAAATGTTTAGACTTAGATAAAAATGAATCGACGTCTATATCAATTTTACTAGATAGAAATATTTTTGTGTCTTTAATAGGGACAAAATCTACATTTTCATTCTTTAAATTATCCAACAACTCTTCAAAATATTCAATAGAATATATTGCAGTCTCCTTTATCGTTATAGAAACATTAGGCATATCAAAGATGTGTGTTTAGTAATACAGCTCACAACTATTCCAATAGGTAGACTTCAAATTGACCAACAGATTCCCCACATGCATGTTTATTAATTACGCGGTAATAATTTCTAATTATTTTCTTCTTATTAGTTATGATAATAGTGCATTCTGAACAAGAGTATTAGTTGAATACTTGATTTTCAATTACACTAAAATGTTAAGCAGATGCATTAATAATTAATTATATATAAAAATGTTGGGCAATTCAGTAATGAAAGAGGACTCTCTGTTATGTAAAATTGATAATACAAAGATAGATTCATATAGAAGCTCTCTTCAGCAGTCTAAAAAAGAACTAGTATCTAATAATCATTTTAGCAGCTTTATCAACGATGAGACTAATAAAAATGTATCTTCGCACTCTAAATCGGCCTTTAGCGTCGCGATTAGGTTTCGCCCAGCCGTATGCAGCGAAATCAATGAAATAGAAAACAATTCTATATGGGAACTTTCACATAAATCTATTTATGATGTTTCAAAAAAAACGAATTATTATTTTGATCATGTATTTGATGATAAATCAACAAACTATTTAATTTATGACAAATTAATTAAAGACGCAGTAAAGTCATGTTTAAGTGGGATAAATGTAACTATTTTTGCTTATGGGCAAACCTCTTCAGGGAAAACCCACACTATGTTTGGTGATAATAAAGGAAGCTATGATGGAATTATACCTCTAAGTATAAATGAAATATTTAATCCTGAATATACTAATTGTAACCAATCCATTGGTACAAATAGTAAAATCACAGTATCATATCTCGAAGTATATAATGAGAAACTATTTGACTTGCTTGCGCCACAGAGCAACTTAAATAATAGTTCAAATGATTTCAATTCAAAACAAATCAAAGTAATCGATGGAGTAGATGGTACTGTAGACTTTATCAATTTGACCTCGAAAACTGTATCTTCTCCAGAAGACATTCATGGAATCATTAAAACTGGCATGAAGTCAAGGAGAGTTGCTGAAACAGCTATGAATGAAAGATCATCAAGAAGTCATGCAATACTAAGGATTAAGATAGAGTCCCATATAAATTCTAATGATGTTTGCGTAGGTATATTAAATTTTGTAGACTTAGCAGGAAGTGAAAGTATCAAAAGAACTCAATTAGAAGGAGATAGAAGAAAAGAGGGAATGAGCATAAATAGAAGCTTGCTAGCGCTTTCTCAAGTAATTTCTCAGCTTAGTGAGAGTACAATAGTTGAACCACATGCAAATATTTGCCCAAACCAGACAAACTTTGCTGACGGCTCTTTTCACTCAAAAAATAAGTATATTAACTACAGAGACTCAAAAATAACTAGAATTTTATCAGACTCACTGGGTGGTAACTCGAGAACTATTATCATATGTAACTGCTCTCCTGACAGGGTAAACTACTATGAGACATTATCTACAATTGACTTTGCAAGGAGGGCAAAAAAAATTCAAAATAAAGTTAGGGTAAATATTTTGAAATCAAAAGAAGAAAAATATGAAATAGCAGAACTAAAAGAAAAAATAGTGAATTTGAATAGAAAAGTTGAAGATATTGATCTTCTTAAGCAGGAAATTGAGTTGCTAAAAAGCCAAAAGGCTGAATTAAAATCCGAGCTGAATAGAAATAAAGTAAAATCGTCAGATTTTGAGTGGAATGATAGCTTGAGCGTAATAAATAAAGAGCAATTTTCTCATTTGCTTGCTGAATACGCAGAAATAATTGATTTAAAAGATCAAAATATCAAAAATTTAAATGAAGAAATTAACACTATGCAAGCAAAGGTTCGTAATACAGAAAAAATAATAAATGATAATTATGAAATGAAGGTTGATCTTGATCAGAAGAATGATAAAATAATTAAACAAGAAAGTGAGATTGAACATTTGTCAAAATTGTTATCAGAATCGAATGAAAAGTTAAACATTTTTCAAACCCAGTTAGATAACAAGGATTTGGTCATTGAAAGTCTAATTTGTAAAAATGAGAAAACTTCGTTATACTGCGTTGAATTGAAAAAAAAGTTAGAGGCTTCGTTATTAGACATATATAGTTTTATAAGCTGGTATATTTATGATTATAATAATGAAATAACACAAAAAACGGAATATAACAAATCAGATTTAAATGAGAATTTGGATAACTTCTTTTCAAATTTGAAAAGCTATTTGAATTTTATATCAATATATAACCAAATATCAAAACAAGGCTCAATTAACTATACATTAGAACTTCTAAACTTTAAAAATGAAATTTTACAGTTAGAATCTGAAATAAAACATTACGAAGAGGAGAAGAATAAAATTGATTCAGAAACAATTATTTGCCAGAACCAAGCGATTCAAAATTTAAACTCGATTATTCTAAATATGTTTGAGCTCCTATGCAATTTAATTACTGAGAGGAACGATTGTTATCAAATAAATAACTCTCTTCAAAATTTGTCAATTTCTGATTCTTATGAATTCATGAGAAAAATTAAAGATTCAGAAAAACTTATAGAGTTACTTAACCTAGAACTAAATGATAAAAAGGATCTCGAAGTAAAATCTAAGATTCTTCAGATAGAGATTGAAAATATTAACAATGAAAATAAAATTTTGAATGACTCTCTTGAATTTCAAAAAAAAGAAAATAATGAGTTAAGATTAAAATTGAATCAATTGAAACATGAATTGAATTTTAAGTTTATTTCATCCAGCAATAATTTAAATGACCAGGAAATATTTAATAATTCAGACTTTATTACAAATAAAGATGAAATATTGAAATCTAATCAGCCAAATGATGCCAAACAAAGTATTAAAACTGAAAACAAGGAATGTAAGGAAAAGAAATTACAAAGAATTTATGATTTAAAAGAAAACAGATCAAAAGAAAATTTCATTAAATTAGAGTCAAATATTTCAAAAAATAAAGAATATTCAGAGGAATCTACATTTAATTTCAAGGAAAATCATATAACGGAATGTAGCACACAATAACTAATAACTTTCGGTCTATTTTACCGCCAGAGGTGCTAATTAGTTGAAGCATTTTGAAAATGAATAAGACAATTTTTAGACTTTTATTTTTTTTCGCAATTTATATAATGATTGGCATTTCAAACGCCTCTGATATGACATCTAGTGGTAGCTTGAAGGCATCCAACAACCTTGAAAAAGTTAAACTCGTAAATTTGGATTTGTGTAACTCGAAAGAAGCAATTATCAATGTTCAAGACATAAGTAGCTCTGATTCCATAATATATTTCATTACTGTTAAGCCTGGAACGGAAATTACTGTGAATATAAAGGGCAATCCCACGACAGGGTATAGCCAACAGATGATTATTAAACCGAATGATTCAATTGTAAAAGTTATCGACGCTGAGCCAAGTTACGTTCCAGATCCACACCCAGAAGGTATGGTTGGATATGGTGGCAAGTATACTTTCAGGTTCTCGGCAGTTGGATCCGGATCAACAGTTTCGACTATTGAATATGCAAGATACTTTGAAAGGCCGCCAAAATGTATTTTTAAGACAGAAATTCAATTCAAAGTTATCGATCTACCCTGCGAAGAAATAATAAAGGAATAGACTTAATATTTGTAACAATACAGTGAATATAGATACCAAGTTATAACATTAAGAGAACTAATCTTGAATATCAACAACAATAGGAACTATCTTAGCTCAGGCAGCTTTTTCTTGCATCTTAATGTTTAGAAACTAACTACCGAACGAACTTACTAATCTTTTTTAGTTTGGGATCTTGTAACTGGTCTACGAATTATCATTCCCAGTGATCCCTTATCCTTTGCACTCGATCTTGAATTACTTTTATTCAATTCCACGTTAACCTTCTCATCTCTAGAAACATCTAAGTTTGCGCAAATCGACTTGTTTTCAGAAGTATCGGTTATCTGCAAATCTTTAACATTATTTTGGTTAGATTGGGGGCCTTCACGATGTTCTGGTGTATTTGAATCCGCTGAACAATCATCTCTTCCTAAAGCTTCGCTTACTGTTTCCATTACATTTTCGCATCTAATAGATTTGCAGCAAGCCTTATCGCATTTGGTTAAATCTGAAATCAATCTTTCTTCTGGTCCTTTTGCCTCAATGCATTTAATCTTGGTACTTCCTATTGAATATGGCTGTTTTACTATATTCTTTTGGCTGCTACTGCCTGGCACTGAGCCTTTGGGTATTTCTCCATAATTGATATCTCTAGATTTTTTCGGTTCGCCAACATTTAATGGTACCTTTCCTTTTATCATCTGCGCCACACGACTTTCAATATTTTTGTATGAGTTTTTTCTAGAGAAAAGCTCATCCGCCCTATCATATAGCTTTTTTTCACTTGTAGCTTTGGCTGCGAGATGTATAGTATTTGAATTTGAGTTCTTGCCGGCAGTAACTATTTTATTTAAGGACTTACTGGAGTTAATTTTTTGACTTTTCAATGTAGCTCTATTTACCTCTAAACTATTTTTTAAATCTATGTTAGTCGTGGCTGACGCAATTCCGATGTATTTCCTCATGATTGAATTATTACCATAACTTGGAGTATTTAGGGTAGCATAAGTCTGCTGAAAAAATGTAACTGATGGAGAAATTGTGCATACCATTATACATCTCAAACAATAGGGAGAATAAGGCGGATCTGCACCTCCACCTAAATACTCCTGTAGTAGCCTGGTGAGTTTGCTTTCTCTATACGGGATACAGCTCTGAGTTGATTGGGTTCCAGCATTTTTCTTCAATGCATTGATCACTTTGCTCAATGATAATAACGAAGAATTTATGAAAGTACTTTCTGCCATTCTTTTTCCGGTGTTGTTTGTAATCTTATTATTTTCAAACCCGGATAGATCTATAAGATTAACAATTGTACGGGGATAACTCAAATTTACTTTAGGTTTGACATGGAACGAAATACTTCCTCGTTTTCTTCTATTGTCTATTGTGTCCTCATTTCTAGTTTCTGCTTCAAATTGAGTGATATTAGATGCAGGCGGAATATAATTAATTTGAATGCATGCATGACTTCTGCTACTATTTGAATTCACTGCAGTCTTACCAGAAGCACGTTTTTTCAATGCAGATGAATAAGCAGAATTAAATTCATCCCAAGTTTTAAATTCTGAACTATTTGCTCCAACAATTCTAATTCTGCCACAAATATCAGTTCTTATAGAAATGTTAGATTTTGTTGATTTTAAAGGTTTATCCAAATGTTCTAAACGCTCAGCTCCAGTAAGTAAATCTTGTATTTGTTCGCAATAAACTTCAAAAAATGAAAAAGAGAAGGCCCCAGGTTCAGCTTGTTTGTCATTTATTTCAATAAGTTGCTTAATTGTTAATCCAACAATTCCTATCTCATTATTAAAATCGCCATGCATAGTAAATGTCTTACCTGTTCCTGAGCTACCAAAGGCAAAAATATTTATACATGAGCATTCTGATAATAATGGATTAACGTAATCTTTAATCTCTTTTGAATATATGTCTTCTGTAGTACTTTCAGTACCGTATATTTCATCAAACTCGTATTTTTTTGGTAGACCTCGGTGGCGTGGGTCCTCCAAGACAATTTGTTTTGCTTGAGTCTGTTGTTCATTAATAATACTTACGCAGCTAGAACTAGATTCATTGCAATCTTGAATGGGTCTAACTCTTACAATAACTCGCACATTCTCTCTATTCAAATGTATCTTATTTGAATTCGAAATTTTCCCAACGGCATCCATAACTTTCGAAGCTCTCTTCGAATTTACACCTATATTTATCTCGCCCTTGTATTTTTGCAAAGAAAGTTCAGCCTTCAATTTATCGCATGTTTTTATATTTATGTTAGAGTTTATATTTATTTGCCGGTTTTCTATGGACATATTAATCAAATCTATTCTTTCTTATATATCCTTGCCTACTGTATTAATTTGAAGCTGGAAGCAGTAGTTGACACCAGTACATAAAGAAAATATGAGATAATTACGTTGCTAATATGACCTAAAATAAGTTATTTGTTATTGCATACATCAAAAAGTGGGGAGTACGGATTTTGCGGGGGGGGGCGAACAAATTTGCATACAATTTAAACCTTAAACTTTTGAAAAAAGATATGCAAAAAATGTAGCCAAATTAACAATTAAATTGATAATAAATTAACATTTTAATTATTTGCTATTTTTTTGAAAGATAACTGTTGAAAAAAGCTTATCCATTTTCCAATTTATCTACAAGCGTGTGATTAACACTTACCCTCAAAGAATTAGAAACAGCAGTTGCAATCAAATGGACAGTCAGGCGTGCCTCCTCCATCACCTATTGAGAATTAATCGTCCGGGCTATTATGCGGTTTTACTTACCTAGATTAATATCTTCCAATCTATAAACTGGTAGCCCATCATTAAGATATCTTATAGGTTTAATATAGCCATAATTAATATCCAAGCTCTTATTTGTATTATCTCTAATTACACTGTCTTTTTTTGTTCGTTTTGCCAGTTTATTCTTCTCTTTTTGCGCTCTTGAATTAGCTTTGAGAGTTGCTTTCTTATTGAGTATAGTTTCAAATATTTTATTCATTTCTCCAGTAGCTCTTGCGACCGCATTTTTCTTACGGTCGCCATTACTTGAGCGTAGGTTTTTTTTTCCTTTAGAATCCATTTTAAAATGATTTTGCTAAATAAATCTGTTGATTTCGCGCCAACAACGTTTGCTCTTTTTTAACTTGCAATTATTCTTGTGTTAAATTATTATCTACACAACATAATGTTAATTTATATCGTTAGTTTTGATAATTCAATTAAGTTTTTGGTCAAAATTACTTTTCAAAGTATATCAAAGAAGGCGCGGTTAGTTGTTTAGTCTTTTTTGATTTAAATTTATTTCGAAATAAATTATAGATATAGCTCTTCTTTATTAATAACTGATTTTTGAATATACATATTATCAAATTTATTATGAGCTCAAAAAAACATATTCGAGTTGATGATGAATCTAACCAATTAAACTTCAACAATGAATCTATAGATGGAGAAATTTTTTTGTCAGCAACTGAAAGCCCATCTTACGGAAAGAAAGCTAAAAGAACTGATTCAGACTCTAGTGATAATGAATCTGTTATTGATGGAGAATTTGAATTTAACGACCCTAATGAAAATGATTACCATAGCATAAAGAACATTTTACTAATGTCGCAATATTCTCGAATTAAGGGCATTCAATTTCATGAATTTGTTGATTTGATTTGTAATCAAGGTAATATAGGAACTACAGTTTCTATTTCTGACAGTATTATTGCATTTTCTACAATTCTGAACTTTCGTCAATACAAAGAAACTTTAAATAAAATTGTTGACTATTTAAGTGGAGTTATTTCGAAAAGTCGCAACAAAGAATTTGAAAATCTGTTTAATTCCGTTATATATGAGAAAAATGTTGGATTGATGGTTAATGAAAGATTTCCAAATACTCCCCTTGAAATAGTTCCTGCCCTTTGTAATTGTTTAAAAGACGATATACAGTGGACGATAGATAACTTATATACTGATATTCCAAATAAAGAAAGAGAGTATTACAAATGGGATTACATAATTTTACTTACGACTAGGTATATTTCGCCTGATAGCAATACTATAATATATCAAAAATACGAAGAAGAAAAGCTCGTTATTAATTCTTTGCATACTATTATTTGGCAAGGAGACAAAAAACAACTCTGTGGAACAGGCAAGAAAGATGAGACAGATCTGATGAACCAGCAGTTCTTGGTTTCAATTTTAAGCTATGATCAATTTCAAAAAAACTACAATTAAGATGCTATTTCCTCTATGCCTATGTTTTTGAATTTTTTTTCAGTTATATAATTTTTTTAATTATAGATAAAAATTGTTCATATTTAATATTTCTTTTATACTACTTAATTTCTTGACTTATTTCTTTTTTTTTGAATTGCTCTTTGCATTGCTGGAATGTATGTTTACACCGCTATAAGTTATCGAGTCTGTTTCCTTAATTTTGCAATTATTTTCATTATGAATGTCATCAATATTTGCCTTATTATTTCTTGAATTCGCATGATCAATAACAGATGATGTAGTATTTTGTCTATTTTTTAATTTTGGTATCATTATACCAATTTGATTGAGTAGAATTTTTTTTGTCAAAATTCTATCATTAAAAGCCCTCCCACTTTCATCAAAAAGTTGAAACCTAACTCTTCCAAGAGTTCGGCAGTCCTTTGAATATCTTTTGCTCTCAACCTTACAAGGTATTCCCAATTGGATGCATACTTCTGCTATTTCTGCAATAGTTGGATCTTCTACACAATGAATTAGAGAAGATAATCTACCACTGGACTTTGTATTATTACTATTTAAGTATGAAGGGTAAATAATCTTCCACTTTGAAGTATCTTGATCCGCTTGTGTTCGTTCCTTGTTCATTTTATTAACAAATTACTAACAAATTAAATAATGCGCGTATTAAGATTGCCATTCTACTATTTTGTTTAAACTTTTTGGGAATATATGTTTCAGTATTTGTTTTTTAAAAATCTCTTCAAATACACATCTTAAACATGAGTATTTTGAGTAATATTTCAAGATATAAATACTCAATATTAGCCCATAAAAAACCATCCCATATTCATAAGCATCCCATATTAACACCATTATCCATGAAATTGAATATACTATTATTTTTATTCCAATTGATGTATACTTCACAAGCGAATTTGAATCGCTACAATCTTTGAATTTATCATCTTTGTAATACTGGTTATTGCTTTGCTGGAAGCATGCCATCAAAAAGCCTAATATTTTCAACATTTCTAGTTACGTTTAAGAACCTATTATTTAGTACTTAATACTATATCTAAATATTTGAGAATTATTCATAAAATAACATGTTCATTTAATTTTTTGCCTATTCTAATGTGGAAGATTATATGGTTGGGTTACGTGTCAATTACGAATTAATTTAATAAATTTTTTTTAATTTTGCACTTTACAATTTTATCTTAAAATCTGATACATTCTTGTATCAATCGTCGTGCCCATTTTTATTGGTTGTGAAATTGGGACTCTGAAAGGTTTAGTCAATCTTTTAAGTTATATTTTTAACTTACTTTCCTACAACGTTGTCATTCACTTCTCTTGGCCCCCAAACTCTTATTTGTCTAACAAGGCATATTAAATAATTCAAATAAACACACTTTACATACCTGACATGTGTATCTCTTCCAGTTTGATGATTTGCAAGTATTGCTATCTAAAATAAATAAGTATGTTCATATTTTCTAAGATGTTTCTTACCTGAATGCAGAATGCAGAAATATAATTTTGAGAATCGCACATTGTCTTGATTTGTATAGGCCTTAAAAATAACAATTAATTGTTTGAATTACCTATTATTTACTTACATTGCATCTTTAAAAAAATTATCCGCGATTTCCCTTGGGGAGAGAGGAATTCTTACCCATCCATCTGGTTCAGTAAGTTGCATTTCTTTCAACTCCTCCAAATCGCTTTCTTGATTTCCAGACCTAATAGAAATAATTTGGGGAGTATAACTTTCATCTATTTTGTATGCAAGGTATAGATCAATTACCGAAACTTTTGTTTTTTTAGGAAATCTCAGCGTGATTGTGTGTGGGCTTTGGCCATCGCTTTGCCAAAATGTGCTTGAGTTATTATCTCTCAACTGTTGTATTCCATTTCCTGGCTGAAATGTATTTTATTTTTTCAAGTGCAAGTAAAAACATACTTTAGCAGAAGAAAGGGACCAGGATGCCAAGTCTCCTATTTCAATTAAGCTGGACATAAAATCATCACAAGTTTGATTTGGGAGACTTGGCATTCCAATACTTGACTCTAATAGTGTAAGGTCCATTGATTTTATAGTTGAAAAAATCTTTTAAAAATCTGAACATTAAGGCGCCTTGAATGTTTTATAAAATAATTGTCATGAAAATAACTGGAATAAATTATATTAAATCGAGGAAAAATTTTACAGACTAAAATAAGTAGAATAAAAGATTAAAATTTAAAACTTTCAAAGTATTATTTTCATCTCATTTGGATGGTGAGGTGTTCCAAATTAAGTTGCCAGTATTTATCTACTAAACTCATTTCTGCAATAATTTATCTGGCAATTTTAGGATTAACTGATCATTGTATTTTGTGTGATGCTTTACAAATTAGCAATTCAACAGACAATGAATTAGTATCTGATGCAGGTGAAAGCAAATATAAGACGGGTTCGATCGAATTCTATTTATGTATTTTATTTAGCATAGCACTAATTTTTTTTGGAGGAATTTTATCAGGTTTAACGACGGGTTTAATGTCATTAGATAGCGTTCAATTACGCGTATTAATTGAAGCAGGGAACGAGCACGAAAAAAGGTGGGCAAGTATTGCCCTCGACCTTATAAAAAGGCACCATCTATTATTGGTTACCCTATTACTTGCTAACTCTATTTGTATGGAAGCGCTTCCACTTTTTCTTGATAGAATAATCCCAAGCTGGGTTGCGGTCATTTGTTCAGTCACTGCAATCTTAATTTTTGGTGAAATACTACCACAAGCAATTTGTACAGGTAAACACCAACTTAGAATAGCAGCGAGTTGTGCAACCTTTGTTAGATGCCTCATCATTTGTCTATTTGTTTTTTCATGGCCAATTAGTAAATTTCTGGATTATTTCATTGGGGAGAATGGTAAGACAAATAATTTCTACGCAAGAGGCCAACTCAAAGCACTAATAGCGTTACATCGAAGAACTGGTGAATTTGATAATGCCCCTATATCTCTACTTTCAGTCGTACCAAACATTATGGACGGACGAGTTGAAAAAAAAATTTATATTGAAGAGGTTCAAGTAAATGATTCAGGAAAGAATCAGCATAATGACATTAAAGGAAAAATTCAAAGTTTTGAAAAAATGCATTTAAGCCCTTCATTTTTTCAAACATTATTGGATAGCAATGAAAGATTTATTATTGGCTCCCAAAAGCGAATAGAAAGTAAAAATCCGCTTGGATCTAAAACAATCGAAAATTGTGGATTGGCGAATGATGAAGTGACAATTATTCAAGGCGTACTAGATATGGCAAATAAGAGCCTTCTTGAACTTTCAGTCCCTTTAGATAAAGTATATATGTTACACATCGACTCAAAGCTAGATCACTTGCTTTTGGAAGACATACTAAGAGTAGGGCATTCTAGGATTCCCATTTATTCAGGAAATAGACACGATATTAAAGGATTGCTTTTAGTTAAGTCATTAATTACTATTGACCCAGACGACTCAATAACAATAAAGTCATTGTTTGACTCTAAAGCTTGTAATAGATATATTGTAGAACCAATTTTCACTGCCCCAGATACAAACCCCTATGATGCTCTAAATATGTTTCAGCAAGGTCGTTGCCATGTTGCTATTCTCACAAATTATGTTGATGAGTACACATATTCAACTAAGACAAATACACCCTTGCCAGAAAACTGTGAAATAATTGGGATTGCAACTCTTGAAGATATAATTGAAGAGATAATACAAGAGGAAATTATTGATGAATTTGATAAAAACCAACGTAATTCCGGCATAAAAAATAATCTAACATTTATTAATGAAAAAAATTCTATTAGGAGGAGCTCATCTTTTTTTAAGTTTGACAAGTCCATAAATGATTACTTGAATTATGGGTTCAAAATACCTAAAAAAAATTATAATTTCTACAAAGAACATTTTGTTTCTGCGCCTGACCTGTGGAATCCTATATATTATAGTAAATAATCTAAATTAAAACAGATTGTCTAGAAAGTGCCTATTTATAATCAATCCATTCTAGTTTATCTAGAGTTTCATTATTATAAAAGTCGGAGTTAGAAACGGATAAAAGTTCGTCCGGAACGAAACCTTTTAGATAACTATTATTAATCATGTTTTTTGTTGAATTATTCTCTGTTGTTCTTAGAATATCAAAACCTAACTCTGTTCCTTCTTCAGTCAATAAATTGAGTTTGAGTTCGAATAAATTGAATAAAAGGGGCGAAGCGTGCAATAAAGGTTGTACATCAATTATAAGAATTGATAATTTGTCTTTATAATTTGAGATATATATATCAAATGCAATACACATACTGTTAAAAATGTCGAATAATTCTAAAATCAATTCTTTTTTTGAATACAGAAAAAATTCCATGATACAAGATTTAATATCAGTTCTCAATTTGAAGTTTTCAGAAAGCTCTTTGTAATAGTAACATATATGCCTTTGGCTTATACCTAAAATTTTATATTCAGAATGTAGGCTACATCCCCCAATGAACACTCTAAATTCGAACATTTCATTTAGTGTTGGTACATACTCTCTAAGCAATAATACGTTACTTATATTTCCTTCTTTCGCTCTATCAATGTCCTCAGAAACTTTTGTAGATGCTTTTAAAAGAATAAATAATTCTTCTAAAGTCCTGCAACAAATACTTCTATTTGAATTGATCCAAGTTGCGTCTGTAGGAGCTGACCATGTAAATTTTGGTGAAAAGCCCATACTAAAAAACTCTGTATTTTCTCTGATCGATTTATTAATATCTTCTAGGCACTTCCTTGAGCTCTCTGATAGGGCTTCATAGTTTATGTCAAAGCCATCTAATTCGAAATACTCAAGTATTAATGAATCTGGAATGTTAAATAAAATCCCATCTATTGTAACCTTGGATTTGTAATTACTTAGCCTTTCATACCATTTTGATATTCCCATGTCACATAATTTATTTTTGTCCCAAAACTCATCATCTGCAGCCCAAATAAAAAATATGAAGTCCATTAATGAGTCTAAGTTAGGCGTGAATAAATTTTCAAGGGCTTCATTTAAATGAAAATAATCAAAATTTTTCTCGAGAATTGAAATAGGATCGGCAATCTCAATATTATTTTCAACTATCAATTCTTCAATTAAAGAATATTCATTTTTTTCGTTTTGGCTATATTTAATTTCAATTGGAAATAACTGAATTATTTTATTTTTTTTATCAATCTTTAATTTTAACAATAGAAAAACGTGTTTTTTTAATGAAAATACTGAGTGATTAATCATCAAATGCTCTTCATCTATGTTTATTCGCTCACAATTAATTATTCCACGTAATTCGCCCGGAACATATTTATTGTCTAGCCTGTAGGTATCGTTCAAAAAAAATTCCAGTCTATAATCGTTAGCCAATATGGATTTGACGAATGATCGTGTATTTCCTAAAGAAAAGGCATTTTTAGTATGATTAGAGCCATATAAATGCATTATTAATCAATCATGAAATGAACCAATGTAATTTTTAGGTATACACTAAAAAAAAATTTCCTAAGATTTACAAGATGAATTGCTGGCGCGTAAAAGTTTTATAGTCAAATTGTACCTTTTGAATAAAAAAAAAGTTATTAAAAAATGAACGACCCTGAGTTAATATGGAATAGTGTTAGCAATAATTTTTGCTCATTTAAAGTAAAGTAAGTTTTATTACAACGAAATAATCAATGAACTTTACTCTTTTCTTGTTTTATTTATTAGATGCGACAAAACCTCTTTTTGCAGAAACGAATATAATGTAACAGGGCTATGCAATCGTACATCATGCCCCTTATCAAATTTACTATATGCAACAGTTATTGAACACGAAGGAGATTGCTATTTATATATGAAAACTGCTGAGAGAGCTCATACCCCTAGATATCTTTGGGAAAAAATTAAACTTAGTAACAATTTTTTGGTTGCAATCTCCCAAATAAATGATAATTTAAAGAATGTTTATCCCGAGCATCAAATACTAAAATGCAAACATAGGTTAACTAGAATTAGACAAACTCTTATTCGTGCAAGAAAGATGGCATTAACCGTAAGACCCAAGCTTGTACCAATTAAGAAAAAAACGGAAAGAAGAGAGGCGTCAAGAGAGCATAAGGCACTTAATGCGGCAAAGATTGAAAATGAAATTGAAAATGAGTTATTACTTAGACTTAAAGAGGGATTGTATGATGGAATATACAACTATCCAACTAATAATTTTGAGAAAACACTAGATAATCTTGAGAATGTTACTCAAGATGAAGTTAGTAATGGAGATTCTCTTGAAAATGAGTTGGCCGAATATATCGAGGGCATAGATGATGACTCAGAAGATGAACTTGAAGCGATGCATAAGCATGAGTTGAGGGAAATTCTTTCAAAAAAGAAAAAAATTAACCTCGAATATGAAGTAGAAGAAGATATTAAAATGACTAGTTAATTTAAATACTTACTAGATTAATATTTAATTATGATTTAGCTTACTAATTTTTTACAATTGTGAGTCTGAATTGGATGAATATATAGATGTATTATAAACCCACGATTTCGGGCAATTCATCAAAATGTCCTCAAAGTCTAGAGGTGACATGGGGAATGGGCCACCAGTATATGTATACATACTTCCATCAATCACATCTTTGATCTGAATGTAACAGGGAGATAAAATTACCATCCCGGAAACTTGATTAGAACCAATATGCCCTTCTCTAAACCATACCTCGACTCCATTTCTCCCTTGCACAATCCCTGTAACTTGACTCTTTAGTGCTCTTTCAACTGCAATACGGAGATTTTGAACGGGGAAAAGTACATCCCAATTTGTATATCCATCCGTCAAATCTGTAATATACTCTTCTAAAATTTTGTGTTGATTCGAGTTCAGCCAATTTGATGCTCTGAAAACAGTCAAAAGTGCCAACAAATCATAATCGACTTGTCTTGATGCAACAGGATTTTTTTGCCACGAATAATAAATTCGCTTGACAGTATCAAAAAAACTAAATACATCTACCACTTCACTTATTGTATCGAATGATGACTTGCTGTTAAATATAATAAACTGAGTGAGCTCTAACAAATCAGGAGTACAATACGAGTATTCTGTAAGATTTTTAAGTTTAAACTGGTTGTAAGTCTTACATAGTTCAAACGAATTTTGCACCATTAAGCAAAGTCTTATAATTTCCGAAAATCAAAATATGAACGAGAACTAATTTAAACTTGCAAAAAGAAGGGGGGAAAGCGCCCTAATTGTCTTTTTACATGCATAAGATTATTTTGAAGTATTAGTAGATAAAATGATGTATGGCTCATTTTCTGGAGATGTTTCGTCAATAGCGAAGCCACACTTTTTAGTATAAAATCTCACTGCGTCAACATTCTTTCTTAATACTGTACATATTATTTTGTATATCTGAAGTTCATTACAAATGAAACGGAGCAAATCAATAAGAAGTCTTCCATAACCTTTCCCTTTAACCAATGATTGCAATTCATACATATATCCTATTATATGCTTATTACATGAGTCAAATTCATCCTCTAACTCGAAGCGGAAGCTCAAAAACGACAAGATATTTATATCCGTACGTAAGTCATTGTGGAAGCTTATATCTGAAGAGCAGTCAGTGCTCATTATAGTATTAGTAGCATTATCTGTATTTCTTTCATAAATAATTATATAATTAGACAAATTATGGCATAATTCATTCATTTTCAAATGATCATCCCAACCTTGACTCCAAATATCGCCCCATGGATTTTCGTCATAAAGAATTTTCATGTTATCCCTCGTAATTTTTAATATATTTTCCATATGAGTGCTGGACAAATCACTTCTTCTTGCAATGTGAAGATTTGATCTATTTGATATTTTTGTTAATTCTGTCTTAAAGTATATCAAATTTTTGTCTTGGAGCAGATTTAAAAAGAAGTCTTTAGACTTTCTAATTTCTTTAATTAAACATTTATATTTATTCTTTCTACTTATAGCTATTGATTTTTTCCTTGAAATTTTCTGATTCTTAATTATTTGAGTCATAATTAATTCTATGCGGCAGTACAAGTTAATTTCTTTTTACACATGAAAGAAAAAAATATAAAATAATTAACCTTTATCGCTGAAAATTTGAAATATATGATTTTAAATAAGAAGATTGAATCAAAAAAAAAGAGAAAACATAGAGGAATTTTATTTGGGTATGAACCTAATTCTGGCGGAGTTATATCTGACGAAAATATTCATGTGACTCTAGATGAACTTACAAGAAAAATTCCTGAAATAACCTTTGATTTGACAAAAAATAACAATGGAACAAATAGCGCAGATTATGAGTTATTTAATCACATTCTAGTACTCTTGGGTGATCTATTGAGAATATTTAATTCGACAATAATATTCACTAATGAATCCAATTATTTTGAAACATTTAATAAAATGGCGAAGCTATTTGAAGGAATAGTTATTTGGCTCTCTGTAAACGATTCAAAAATTTTAACTACAATTATTTACTCAATTCCATTATTGATTGATATTTTAGTTAATCTAAAACGTCAATGTATTAATATTAGGGTGAAAAAGAGACAGTATGTAGAACATTCAGAATTGAATACAATTATTCAAAAATCTATGAAAAAAGCTATTCAGATATTCAGTTGTTTGAGTGTATCAACAGAAACTAGAGTTCGGGTTGCTTGCGTTTATTGTACGACACTAATTGCTAAATTAGAAGAGTTCGATATGTCAATTATTGAGGATGCACTTTCAACGCCAATTTCTCCCATAAACTACCTTGATTCTAAGACAAATAATTGTCTTTTGATTCAAGGCGATACCACTAATCCAGAATTATTTGTTGCATCTATACCCAAATTCCACGAAGCAAATTCAAGACAATCTTTTACACATTTATTTTCTATCATAAATTATGAGAGAATAATTAATAACTGTGGTTCAAATAACGATTTATTTGACAAAGGTTGGCTGTCCAGACGGTTAGACGATGAATCCCCTGCAGTAAGGTTCGAGATTTTTATTTTGATTTATGAGTTGATAGAAAATATTAAAATAAAAAATTCTAAAGCGCTATTAAATTCAATAAATGAAATAGTATACGACTGTTTCTTAGACGAAAATATCGCAATTCAATCACTGGTCTCAGAAATTATTACTAATCTATCTGAAACCTCTCCAATTTCAATAAATAATATCAATAAAATATTGCCTATAATTAATGACAGCAATATATATACAAGGTATAATATATTAAAAGTAATCTCTAATTCATATTTTGAAGATGTAGAAGCTCTTCACAAAGCATTAACTGCTGTACTTGAATCACCGCTACTACATTTTGACGAAAAACTTGTATTTAATGTTTTTTCGTCTGCAGCAATAAAGAACTCGACTTTTGCTCACGAAATTATACCCATTTTATTTGAACAGTATTATATCAAAGAAGAAGAGATTTATCATGCATCGATATCGATTTTTTTATTTTGGGCAATTTGGAAAACTCCTTCCATTGTAAAAAATATTAATTTTGATTTACTGCTACTTTATCCAGCTGCAAAATTTAATTTTTCATCAAATATCCCAGATCTCAGAATTAGGGTTTCCAATGAGAACGCAGGTTCATATAATTTTGAAGTTAAACCACAACTCTATAATTCGAATATTTTGAATTATTCATTAGGACTTTATCCTATGAAATTAAAAAATAAATTTATAAATACGAATTTATTCAAAAAGGGATTATTCGTGTCAATTGGGAACATTCAAATAAATGAATTTTTGAAAAGCACAACCATGGAGATGTGCCTTAGCGAACACTCTCCAATAGAAAGTATATTTAAATTTTCAATAAGTAAATTTACTTCTATTACATATATTACCATGAACAGGAAAAGCTTTTTTAATCTATTAGAAGTACTAACTTCATACTTGAAAATCAAAAAAATTAACCCACGTACTAACGTTATGTTCAACATCTCAAGTGTCCAGTTTCTAATGGGAAGTAAATTTTTCACTCAGTCAAATTTGATCAAATGCCACATTAATTTCGGTGCTAGTCCAAAAGAATTCAGAACTGTAAATTTACCGATTTCATACTCTATATGGCCAGTTAACAGTAAATTTAGCAGTGAATTATGCAAAATATTTGATAATAATGTGCTAATTTGTTCATCCTTCATTATTTCTTCGCCTGATATTTGCGGATCAATATCATCTTCGTACTTTTTTGAAAATTATATGCCAAAAAAAAACAAATATGAAAAGCTTTGCTTATTATTAGGGAATTTAACTGACAAGTTGATTGAATTCAGGAGCTTATTTTGCCAATGTATCATATGTAAATTTAACACATATTATCAAGAAAGCCATCCTGAATACTTAGATGGTTCTTCAAAAGTTGTTTTTTCAAAAATAAAAGATATTATTCTCAAAAGAACTAAGACCAAGTTTTATACATTTCCATTCAAAGTTTTACAAAAAATTCCAGTATGTATTAGTTTTGATGTTCATTCATCGATAAATAAAGAAAAAACGTCAATTGATCAAAGTGTACACTTATTTATTCAAACACCTCAAGCCCTTGGATTTAAAAATTCAGATTTAAATCAGCTTGGTGACAATGATAACAGAAAATCTTTAATTTGTGGGCCACATACCATTTTGAATGAAGTAAACTCTATTAATTTTGAAAGCTATAATACAGCCAATGTATATTGCCAAATAAACAAATCAACATCGTTTATTGCAACTCATTCTAAAAAAGATGACCCAATTAAAAATGACACAATTCCATTGATGGTTGACAGTAGACAGGCTTACGTTTTTCCAATAGCTAAAGATACATTAAGGATCTCAATGACTGATTTAATACAAATTAAATTTGATTATCCTATTGCTTCCCCTGTAACTATGAATGCTGCTGTGGTTAATAAGAAAAGTTGTTTAGTTTCAACTATTTCAAATTTATTTCCAATGAATATTCATCCCAATATTATGGCATAGTTTCAATATTTGTTTGCTTTTGGCGCAATAAATAAATTCATGAATTACTTAGATGTTTTCACAAGACTTAAAAAAAAATGAACTTCCTGATGATATCAGGCTTAAAGTAAGTCATAATATAAGGTTTTCAGATTTTCCTCTTCACAGGTGCTTAATTGATGCACTTTTCTCTAATGGTTTTATTTTTCCTTCGCCTGTGCAATATCATATTTTGAGTCAAGGAGCTATAGAGGAAAACTTATTAGTCCAAGCAAAGTCCGGAACCGGAAAAACTATTGCATTTGTTTTATTTATTCTCAATAAACTATTGGATAGTTTAGATAACTGTTTGGAGCGATCAAGCCTTTGTTTCGAACTAAAATCTCTTTTTATCGCTCCAACAAGAGAGATTTGCATTCAAATAAACAAGACGATCTCAATGTTTTTGAATTCAATTAAAGATATTTACTCTATAGACAGTGTTTGCTGTATAGGAGGAAGCCCTATTTTCGAAGATTTTGGAAAGTTTCATTTCAACATTCCTACTTTATTAGTATCTACACCAGGGAGATTTATTCAATTAATAAATTGTGAATCAAACAACTTTTTTTCTGTAGAAATTTTGAAGGATTCACTTTTTTTTATAATTTTTGATGAAGCTGATCGTCTTCTTGAAGATTGTTTTATTGAGCAATCAAAGTATATATTAGAACTATGTTTAGGTTCTACAGCTGCTCAATTTATAGCATGTTCAGCTACCTTCCCTATTGATAAATTACAGCTACTTAAAAGAACATTGTATAAAATCAACATAAATTCGAGGGACGAGAAACTATTTAAGTTGAGGCAAATTCAATTATGTTCATCCTTCACAACAAAAAATGTAAACGTTGGCTATCTTGAAGTATTGAATCATGTTCAAGACATTAGAAATGCAGATGCCATGTATCCAAATTCAAGATTATCGGTTTCGAACACTCTTGAAAACCCCGTACTAAAAAATATGATATTTTTTCTATACGATTCTTTTTTAAGTGAAATATTTCAGCTAGATGGATTAACTGAAAACAATTACCATCAGTGGGCATATATAGTGAATTCAATTGTCGATATTTTGATCAAAGTTCCATTTAGGCAGTCACTTATTTTTACTAATAATGGTTCTGTTGGATATAAAGTTATGTCTGCTTTAAATTCATTAAATATCCCAACTTTATATACAAATGGAAAAAGATCGCAAATTGAAAGAGAGGAAATAATTACTTCATTAATTGAAAATAAGTGTAGGGTTGTAGTCTGTTCTGACTTACTTGCACGTGGAATTGACATAAGAATGATTGATCTTATAATTAATATCGATGTACCTATTGATAGAGAGACTTTTTTGCATCGTGCAGGTAGATCTGGTAGATTTGGGCAGAAGGGCATTGTAATTTGTATACCTTCAAATAAGCAAGACTACGATTCATTTTTGTATTTTTTTAATCAATTAGGAATAAATTCCTTAAGATTTTCAGATTGCTTCATGCAACCAGAAAAAAAGTGTGGTTCATACCCTTTTACATGCGATAATTTATACTTGAATTTATACGACTCCGTTCCCACTCAATCAAAGTTAAACTCATGCGAAAGCGTCTTGTTCAGCCCTAAAGTTCCAGGATGTAAATTTCCAAATAAAAAAAGCGATAATACAAATTCTTCATGTTCAAATATTGATCAGATTTATCAAAATTATCAAGAGACAATCAACAACTTAAAAATAACTAATGTAGATAGAACTGTTTTGAACTCTTGGAGGCATATAGAAATTACAACTTAAAATTTTATATTCTAAAAAAATAATGAAATAGAATAATAAAATTGTTTGGTTAGCTTCAGAACATGCGTCTTAAAGGAAATTAAAAATTGGCATGTTGAAATGGAAAAGTGTGCTTTATATAATGCACAAAATTTGTTGATTATCCACAATTTATTTTTTTTCTAGTGAATAAACAAAGTTAGTCAGTATCACAAAAAACAAATGCCTATAAGTCATCATATTTTATCGAAGTTCTCATATCATTTGATGAGTTAATAGTTGTTTGTTGTTTTGGCGTATCCCAGTCTCTAAAATGCTTTCTTTTTTCGAATGGGTTGGAACGTAAGTGCTTGTTGTTTCTTGATCTATATACACCTTGAGAATTTCCATTGCCATTTACTCTCCTATTTATTGAGCTTATATTAAGCTCGTCAGCATTCATTGGGTATATTAAATATGGAAATTTTTCTGCTATTGGCTTGATAATTCTTTCAAATGTAATTTCTTCTCTAATTGTTTCCAGAAAATCTTTATGTTTTTTAGCAAGATGTTTATGAACATATTCTTCACCTTTAAATTGCTTCAAACATTTACCACACTGCCATCTATCAGCTTTTTTCCTTAATGTATGCTGTTCACAATATCTCTTCCATGAACAAGAGAGTGACTCATCATTATCTTCGATTGGTTGGGGTAATAGGTCAAAAATAGATGGTAGCTTTAACAAAATATTAACATTTTCTTCAAGCTGATTAGCTAGAGCTTGATTTTGAAATTCATCCATTTTCTCCTTGCATATTTGCGATTCGGAAATACTACCTTCGTCTCTTTGATACCAAATTTTAAATTTATTCGTAAATAAAGTATCGATATATCCCTTAGATAAAAATGTGAGATTGCTATATATAATGAATGACTTTTCGTTATTTTTGGTTGAATTTTCGTGATTTTCTCGACTGAAAGTGTCAGATAAATTCAAGTCTTTCGTATTATTAAGATCTGAAGAACATTCCAGAATCTGTTGATTTGAAGGGCTAAATGAAATGAATTGTACAGGATGTGATGTAGATAATGAATAATAGTCTAATCCATGCGCAAACTTTAGATATAACGACATCAAGTCGACAACAGTTTTAATATTCATGGGGTCGCTACCTCCTACGCTTTCTATCACTTCAATTATGTTAGAGTTAATACTTTGATCATTTTCAATTTTTTCAATAATCCTTTTCATATTATTCTTGTCTTTTGAAAGTCTTTCTTGAGTTAAGAAAGTATTTGAAATTTGCCTAATTTTTAAGGAATAATTTTCATTGTAAGTCTTTGCTTGAATAATATAAATTGAAAACTTTGCGCCAGGTTGTTGTACAACTAGATCTTCATGTTCATTTGTATCTTCCATCTGATTATTCGCATCACAGTAGGACATAATAATTGAATTAGTAGTAACTGAAGACTTTATTGTTTTGCCTTTTATTAATTCAATTGCAGAATCTCTATTCTTCATATTATCAAATAAAACATAACAATGTCTGTTTAAAATACCACGTGTAAATCTGGGAGGAGAAAGAAGAATATCAAGGAAACCTTCGCATTTCCCAAGCCCCCCATCTGTTAATGGAAAATCACTGTTAAAGAACTTTGTTATATCTAAATATGAAATATAACTAGGAATGTCTGTAAGCAACATAATGTGAGATTTCAAATCAGTCTCAAAATTAGGATAATCTCCAAATACCGTAATCGAGTCATTCTCATTAGTGTGACTAGTATCAGTAATAGTAATTTCACAGCCTATTTTTTCGACGTCATTGTTTGTTTTATTTACTGTACTAAATCCTCCTCTTTTTAATTTCAGAGAAAAAACTTCAATACGCTTTAAAACCAAATTTCTCCGTTCATCAATAATTTTTCTAATCCAAATTGGGTGAAATTTTTCGAGAATTAGGGGCGAGTTTCTATTATTTTCTAAAAATTCTAATTGATGTTTTTGAACGTATTTAGTCTTGTAAGAATCATACATTTCAATAAGTTCATTTGGAGCTAAATTATCGTCTTGACTTAAAGTAAACTGCTTAAAGGTCATTAAGCCTGAAGAATAAAAATCTTTAAAACCATTGAAATTCTGGTTCGAAAGATGCAAATAAGTTTGTTGATCTGCCGTCAGACATCCTTGGCTTTGAATTGAATAGCTTATCAGCGGACTAAGTCCTCTTCTCGATTTATCAATCATGAGAGTGAAAAAAAGCTGCCTCTAACGCATTTAATATGAATACTTTAAGAGACGCTTTTAATTGAAATAAAGGCGGTAGACTTTGTTACATATACCGGTAATATTTATTTAGTGTGAACAATTTTTTTCGTAGGATGAAATGAAGTAGATTTAAGAAACTCAATAACTAATGAATGTTAACATAGACTACATTGCATTCTCATTTGAGAAAATACAAAGTAAATATTCGCTCATGAATATGAAATACTTTCCAATTGCACTAAGAGTTCATTGTGAGCAATACTTAATAAATTCATCCGGAAAAATCATTTCAGATAGTAAAACTGCAATTCAATCGCAGCTGATTGTAATTGATAAAAACATAAATAAAAAAAGTGAGAAGATATGTGTTAATTGTGAGATTGGCTTGCCTAATTGCGGAGCAGTTAATTTTTCATCGCTTTGCAACTATACTAATGTCTATATTTTTAAACTGTTAGATGAAAATTACCTTGGTAATGGAGAATTTGTACTCGGGTACTCCATACTTCCTTTGGTTTCGGCTTATTACACTGAAAAACTTTCATCTATTAACTTACCTATTCTAATAAACTTTTCGGGGGTATTCGAGGAAAAATTAATTTTTGATTTGAATGCACAAATATATGAAATACTTTTCCCACAAGAAAATAAATTTCAAGATGACATTTATTTGAGCAAATTTAGCGATAAATTACTTGGTTATTTACGCTTATCATTTAACTTTAAAGAAAAGAAGGTTTCTTACATAATGGCCAATAAAAACGTTTTGAATACAAAACAAATAATTAATTCTAGTTGCATTTTTAATATTATTTCGGATCACATAAATCTATCAACTGTTGGAGATTCGGGGAAAAGAATTGATTTCAGTCTTCTAATGAATAATAACAAATGTTCAATAGATCGTTTACCTTGTTTTTCTGTGGAGAATTCATTAATTAATAATTATTTAATGAATAAAGAGAGGTTGGAGTTAGAAAGAGCAATAAATCAATTATATATAGGATATATTACAAAGTTCAATAATACAGACTTATATGAGGATGAGGTTGGATTGATCTGGAAATACAGGTTTTATTTATTCAGATTTAAGGCAGGAATACCTATGTTGTTTCATTTTATTAATTTAAGCGATAAAGAAATAATGGTTGAAATTGATTATTTAATCAGCTCAATCATTCAAACAATTAAAGAACCGATTGATACTCATAAAAAAAGAATTTTGAATATTGAAGACTCGTTAAATTTGCTTTCAAGAAAATATAAGGAGTTCTTGAATATTCGCAAGCTTGCAATAGAAAGCTTGGAATTTTGCACAAAAGAAGAGTTATTTCTTGTTCTACCACAACTGGTTCAGTCTCTTAGATATGAAAATGGAACTGAGCTCATGAAGTTTCTAAAAAGAAAAGCAACATGCGATCTAGAATTTTGTGTTGAATTATTTTGGTTGTTAATTTCGGAAATTTCAATTCAAGAATATCCTAAAGTCTTTGAGCAGACAATATTCGAAATAGTTGATGGCCTTGCTGATTATAATAATTATAATATTAAAGAAAGTATGGAGGAATCTCATTGCTGTAAATATCATTTCTGTTTAGAAATAATTGATCTAATTCTTTGCCAGATACAATTTAGAGCAACGTTGTTATGGATACATCGTATTTCAGTTGAAGACTGTAAGAGAGAAAGAGCAGAGAAAAAAATACAAAAATTTCAAAGTATATTGAGCGATTTTGAACTAGGAAAGATGCCTTATTCTCAATCAAAGATTTCTTCACGTTCAACAGGTATAGATAAAATAACTGTTAAATTAATCAACTCGATCAAATTAATGTTAAAAGTTGAAAGCGAATTTTCGAATTATTGTAGCAAAAAAAGAAACTTACTTTCTTTAAAATTTGTTAGTAGTCACAATATTGAAAGTTTAAAGGGTCTTCCTTCAAAAATCGAGGGAATTGAGCTGCCATTGTTAAATATAACGAACTTGAGTGATCTTCTTCTACTTCCAATTGATGTTAATAGAGCGTTAATTGGTATTGTTCCAAGCGAAAGTTTTATTATCAAGTCTTCTCAATGCCCAATTATATTTTCTTGTAGAATGGCAATTGTCAATAATAGCAAAAAAGAAAATAGTCAGGCAAATGTTCCGAGAGAGGATATTTACACATCCGAATCAATATATCCTGTAGTTGAATCAAAATATATGTACAAGGTGGGGGATGATTTGAGACAAGATAGATTAGTTGTACAACTTTTGGAGATATCTTATAAGCTACTTAACGAATGGAATGCGAACAGTTCAATTATCACATATAAAGTTACGCCGTTTTCGCAATTTGATGGATTAATTGAATTTCTTGACGATTTTTCTTCAATCGGATCAATCAGAAAAAAATATGGAAAAAATTGCATATTGAATTATTGGGCAAATGCATATAAAACTAACATAAACAATATTCCTCATAATGTTCTAACCACCTTTATAACTAGTTGCGCAGCATATAGCGTTATTACATTTATACTTGGTGTTGGAGATCGGCATCTTGATAATCTACTGGTCGGGAAAAGCGGCCACTTTTTACATGTTGATTTTGGATATATATTTGGAGAAGATCCGAAACCTTTCCCACCACCAATGAAAATTTGTTCAGAAATGATAGAAGCTATGGGCGGATTAAACTCATTAGGATTCAAGCTTTTTGTTGACAAATGCTGCGATTATTATAGGTATATTCGCAGGAAGTCATGGCTAATATTAAATGTTTTGTTATTGATGGTTGATAGTAGTATAAAGGATCTCAATTCAAGACCTGAAAACAACTATACAGCTATTTTGGAAAGAATTAAAGATAAGTTCAGGTTGGATCAATCAGAAAAAGAGGCAGAAAGGTATTTAAGAGAAATAATTATGACGTCATCAAATGCACTTTTTCCCGCAGTTGTTGATACTCTTCATGATTGGGCTCTCTACTGGGCCTAAAATTTTAAGTTCACCTTTTTTACCATTATATATTTGTATTGCTTGCCGCGATAACTTAAAGTATTATTAATTATTCTAAATGCAAAGTTTATCTACTAAAAAATTAAATTCTCAGAAACATTATGAGTTTCTATTGGATCTGTATTCCAATAAGGAAACAGTTAATAGTCTTCTAAGTTACCCCATCAAAATGTCAGGTCTATTTTGGGGTATTGGAAGTATGAAGCTATTATTTAATAATTTACAAAGTGAAGATAGAAATCAAATTAAAAAACTAGAGACTCGTATTTTTGAGTTTGTTGAGAGCTGTAAAGTATTTGTTGATGGAGATGTGACGATGGTTGGTTATTCTCAGAATAAGGGGTTAAACGCTAACATAGTTTCCACGCATTACGCACTCCTTATACTAATTATGATTGGCAAACTAGATCAAGCTGATTCAGCTAAAATTTCAAAGTGGATATCTTCACTCCAAAATAAGGATGGGTCATTTCGTTGCGATCAATATTTGGAGACTGATTGCAGATTTTCCTACTGTGCACTATCAAGCCTAACAATTCTAAACCGAATAAACGAAATTGACATAATAGGCGCCCGGTCTTATTTATTAAGGTGTTACAATTCTGATGGAGCATTTGGCGGAGTTCCGTGCTCAGAATCACATGCAGCATACACATACTGCTGTGTTGTTTCGCTTGCACTTTTAAACTCTCTGGATATAATAAATATTGATAGGCTTGCCTTCTGGCTTTGCGAAAGACAACTTCTTTGTGGGGGATTTAATGGTAGGCCTGAGAAGGCACCAGATGTTTGTTACTCATGGTGGATATTCTCTCTGCTTTACTTTTTGGGGAGAGCAAACTACATTGATAAGAATTTATTGGAGGAATACATTTTTTGTTCAGAAGACATTTCAAAAGGCGGATTCTCAGATAGACCTGGAAATGTATCAGATGTATTTCATACATTTTTTGGAATTTCTGCTCTTTCTTTAATAAGATTCGACGCAATTGATAATATAATTAGCCCTATTTTCGCAGTCCCTCTTAATTTAGTACCTGGTGATAGCTAAGTCTACATATATTCTATATTTTTAACGTAATTCATGTAATTAGTTTAGTATTTATAGCTAATTCTCTTCCTAATTTGCAATGTTCATAGTGTTTAACTAATGAAATTCTTTAATTGAAAATTGTTTCTTATAATTCTGTTAACATTTAGTAGACGCAAGTTAATACAGTACCAAGATCTTGCGTTAATTATGCGGGATAAATTATTGTCATAAAAGTTAGTGAGAGGATAAATGTCGTATTTCTTTTTGTGCTAAGAGCTAATTATAAAAAACTATTATTAAAGGAAATTTGTAGTTACTTGATATTCTATTATTTTATACTTTTGAATCTAAGTAAATTAATTATTTTTTATTCAATTGATATGGCTTTTTGTTAATATGAATATTAAAGAAGTTGGCACAAGACTTAAATCATTTGGCCAAAATGATTTTAATGAGGAATTGGAATTTCTAACAAATATAAGAGATCAAATTGAGCTATACACAACTGATAAGCAAACCTACTTTTCATTTTTAGAAGAATGTTTGGATGGGATCAGAAACATACTGCTTATGAATGATACAGCAAAAAAACATGATTATAAGAAATCAAGTATAATATGTATGGAGATTATATCATTGTTGCCTCAGAATGAAGTTATATCAAACTACTGTTCAGATTTAGCGCAGTTGTGCTTACATTTGCTTGATAGAGATACCGATGATGTCGGAGTACTCGCAATTCGTAATTTAGTTTTTCTACACAAGAATTATACAGACAAATTAGAAAATGTCGTTGAATCCTTTCTTGGATTCGCATCAAGATTATGTACAGATGTACAACACACTTTGCCACAACTTATTCAGGAAGTTATTTCAAATAGAAATAATAATTCTAGCACTGAAGGGCAAGATATTTATATTCAAAGTGGAAATTCAACAACTAAATCGGACAAAATTAACTCTGTAAATGATGATCCTGATCAATTGTTCTTTCGTGGAGCTCTTTCAACGACTCTGCCAGAGTTAACTGAAATTACAAATCAAGTAAGATCAAATGTTCATAGAGGTCCCGTCACCACTAATGTAAATAATACGAACCCTTCTCAAAATTTGATCCTTCCATGTCACCGATCATTAAGAATTCTGATAGAGCTACCACTGGCCTTATTGCACATTTTTCAGTTATATCCTCACTTCATTGAACGTTACTTCGCCATTTTTGCTCCTAATTTGGTTTCTTGCTTAAACATTGTTAGTCTTTTCCCTAGAGATTTCCACCCAAAGTTGATGGGATCATCTTGCGCATCCCAGAACCATTCTATAAGTCAACTAAAAATAAGCCCAGAACAAATCCCAGAAATAATACGTTCATCTTCATTTAAATCTTTGGTACAGGATTATATGATTGCATGTAGCAAAATTATATTATGGTTTGTTCATTTTTTTAGGGGTTTTAATGGTGACGAACATATATCAGAAACTCTAAGGCAAACTCAGTCAGCATTTATACAGGGGTTTATTCAGGTATTACTATTTTGCCCACCATATTGTCTTCACCAGCGCCGTGAAATATTGGTTTGCCTAAGAAGTATTTTGAATACTGAATTTAGGCAGGGATTTTACGATAGGATAGAAATTTTACTTGATGAAGCAGTTCTCATTGGGCACGGACGTACTGGTTATGAAACTCTTAAAGTGTTATCTTCTGCAATATTGCATGAAATAATTGTATATTTGCGAGCTGAGCATTCCCTTAATTCATACTGCAATAGTTTGAATCAGGATAGTTTTTTCGATTCAATTATGAAGTGCCTACATTCTCTCACAAGAAATATTTTAGATACAGCTCTTCCTTTACCTGCGCAACATTATTGTATCAGATCTGCTGCATTTCTACCAGATATATTAAAAAAAGAAGGTTTTGTTCCTAGTAGTAATACTCAAAGAAATATTATTATTCGGGATATTTTATTGAATATTTTATCGATTTTTTCATTGAAAATTCACCAGCTCCGACGACAAATTTATAATCTAGTTCTCGTCTCTATCAATAAGGAAATACCAGGATTACCCGACTCAAAAACCGATTCACTTACATTCACACCATTAAAGCCGGTATTAAACGATTTTCTTGATGAATTTATTGAAATTTCGAATATTGGTAATTGGTTAGATAACTCGTTTTCTTATGCAAATACACAGATAGGTCATTGTGAAATTTCGATAACTGGTTGTAGTGCATTGAAAAAAGGACTTGATTCTGAAACTGATATGGAAAATCAGACCAAACCATTAATCATTGATGTTTTGAGAGAGCTTAGACCTATTATTCGTGCAACCATAATTGGTGCGCGTCAAACAATTTTTCATATTACAACTTTGAATAGGAATACCATTCCAAGCAGTGATATTAGTAACAAGAATATCTTAAATAATAACCATTCAGGAATGAGTGGTACAACAAATAATAGCAATACAAACAATGTTGATATTACTCGTTTTGACGTAAGAAAACTTGCAAATGGAGTGATGTTAAATGAGGCTGAAAGTAAATTACTACAAAAGATATTAATTGAAGGCATAATCTGCAGTGTTGAATACTGTCAATGTCTTCAGTACACAATGAGCTCATCTGGCCTATTTAAAATAAAAGAAGGTGGAAATGAATGCCAGATCATTCCAACAAGCTCCCTAATCATTCCAAACACAATCCAGAGTAATTATGGTGCAAATCAACACAATAACGCTGTAAGGCAGAACAATGGTGCTAAGCCTCAGCAAAACTCTCCATTATCAATTATGCCAGAAGAGAAGGAGCTTTTAGAGCTTTTAGCTTCAGTGCTGTGTTATATTCACCCGCAATCTTTTGGAGATATAATTCAAGCTACATTTTCGATATTATTCGAGTGGTCTACAAGTATGAGTCCACAAATTTCTTTAATATTCCATTATTGGGGGGTACAACAACACACTGCAAAGGTATTTTATGAATCGATTTTACCACATCTAATGTTAAAATTAGATACCTTAGCTGTTGAGCCAAACTCAAAATTTACTGAATTACGTAGTAAATTATCTCCTATTCAAATATTACTGAAATCGTTGAATGGTAAACAATTATTTTCTGAATCTACTCAATATGACATTTCATCATTCATTGCACAAGTTAATAACATGAATATCCCATCAACACCTTTGACATGCTCAATCTACCCAACAGAACATCACAAACTTGCTCTTTCAAGATACGTAGTGGACCCGCATATAGACAACGTTGAAAGCCATTCGAAAATACCATATTCTCGAGGAAGAATTTCCCATTTTGGAACACCAATACAATTTCCTGATGCAGTTCAAAGCGTTATTGATCCAAGAGATGACCCAAATAATTTAATTAATTTTGCTCCCACAGCTGCACCACACGGAAATCCGGATGATCATCCTTTCCCATTTGATATTCTAACTCAAAATATTAATATTTCATTATTTCAAATGCAGAAAAATATTATTGATTTACCAATACCTGATACTTTTATTTATGGGGGAAATTCAAAAAATGTCAATAAGGATAAGACCAATGAGATAGCATCTGGGCTTGTATCTACTAGGCTGTTAAAGCAACTCTTTAGATATATTGGTCAGAATCCTCAACATGAAACTATTCTAATTCCATATGTTGTGGATTTATGCACGTTGTGTACATCTATGGCCTCAAAATATCAAAATAACATTTTCTTTCTGTCAATCTTAAGATCTTTATTCAGAAGCATTACCCCTGGTGGTAAAGCATCAGGTATTTATAAGGAATTCTTAGTTATTCTTCCCTGGTTCCTAGACACGACTATTAAAATGCAGAAAGAAACTAAGTCTCCTTATCGTGAAATTTGGCTAGAAATCTCTCTTACCGTTCCGGCAAGGCTCAAGTCACTATTACCTTATATGGGGCAATTAATTAGTCCAATGCTTAATGCTCTTGAAAGCAATGATCCAGAGCTTGTTTTATTGGCATTAAGAAGTTTGGATCTCTGGATTGATAATCTTCATCATGATTTCTTATATCCGATCCTTACAAATTCACTTCATCAGCCCCATAGATTTCAAACAAGGCCATCAATTCTTGTAACACTTTGTAAACTATTGAAACCTGCGCCTCCAATTCCTTTACCTGTCTCCCAAGTATTGCTAAGTAACTTTCACAGATATCAAAAGAACAATAGTTTATCCTTCTATGCATTGCAATCTATAGCATTTCAGCATGCAACACTAGTTGGAAGAATTCTAGGAAAATTGGGAGGGAAGAATAGATGGTTCTTAAAAGATTCAGCAGTTTTAGATGTAAATGACCCTCTTTGTGTAAAAGTACCCATTTTAATTAGACCAAGCCCAATTAACAATAAACTAGACACAACTTTGTTTCTAAGAATTGATGATACACTGCAGCATGTTTATAAATATTTATCTTCTATTTCTAAGAAAGATTTTATAAGCTCAAATAAAATAATTAAGAATATGTGCAGTACGCACATCAAAAATTTACTTTTACTCTATCTTTCGATCTTTTGGACTGATATTGGAACTACGGAATCCATTAAAACATTTTTCAATTTTCTAACAAGTTATCTCGAAAAGCATTCCGAGAAAATTGAGAATCCTAATGAGGCAACTCCCTTTTCAATGGACTACATTTCTGAATGCAATAATTTTAAGGCCCAATCATCATATTCGAATAACCTTGAGCTATTTGCTAAATCACTTATTTTGGCATTATCACTTATTGAAGAACTTCATGACTCTGTCGGTGAATTTTGTGATGGATTGACAAATTATTTGGCTATTTATTCCGCATCAAGGTCATTTATTCCCGAACATTGTAATTTGAACCTATATTGGTCTAATACGAAAACTGACCCGGTTGCTCCGATCTTATCTGCTTTATTTGATACGATCGACGTTCAGTTTACAATTTCTCACAATAACCATTTGAAACATACAGAGCCAAGCTACATAGCCCTTGCAGCAGTAAAGAACATGGTAAATATTTACTACAATCTTGTAGAAAACTTTCCATTATTGTACTTTAATAGGGCGTTTCAAACCGCTCAACTCCCATGTCTACTCGAGTCAAATATCGTAAATTTGTGCTATGACATCTCATGGAGTAAAAAAACAGCTGCATGTATCTTGATTATTGAGCTACTTAACCATATTCCACCTATTTGGGCCCAGACATATTTCCAGAAACTTTCAGACGCTCTTTTCTTCATTTCAAAAGACTCTGGAGCGGATAGTAATCCTTTTGCAGAAAGATGTTCTGAGGACGCGTTGGATGCGCTGATTTACTCTGTTTTCACGGGAATAAAACCTTTTGCACTATTTGTTAATTGTGAAAATTTTAGCTCTAAAGTTATTAAAATACCCATATCAAAATACGGAATAACTATTCCAAAAAATAAGTTATCTTTATTATCTGGCGAGTCTATTAATATAAACGATAGAAATTGGGAGGATCTATTGACTGTGATAAATGAAACTAATGAATTAAAGAAAAATAACTCTGAATTTTGGTGGAGTAATAGCTATCGTGTTTATATGGAAATGCTAATTACTGAATCAAAGGATAAGTGGTACTCTGGAGTTGCAATACGTGATGAAATTATGAATTCTTTGGCAAACAATACTCCTCCAGATGAAATTTTGGATATTTTGCGTAAGCATTTATTCCATTTATGTATGAACTCAATAACTCCAAATATATTATCTTTGAGACCTGCCTGTAGAAGAATGGCACAAAAATGTCTTATTACGTTATCTAATATTACAGGTGTTTCTGTTGCAACTTTACTCAATACCAGCTTCAGCAGTCAGTTTGGGAATAACGATACAAATAATCTTAATGCTACTTCGCAAACGACCTTACTACAACAGCTGTTAAGTAGGCTTCAGACCAAATTAATCTCTACCTGTAGCACCCCATATCAGCTTGCCTTCCTAGATACTTTATGTTTTCTAGCATCACTTAGGCCATCGCCTATTGGAATTCCGTCGACAATTATCAGAAGGTTCGTTGAAGATGTTTTTGTTGTAATAAGGGATGAAATAGACTGTGAGATGAATGAATCTCAACAAAAAAATTCGAATAATAGCTTTTCTCAATCTAATATCCAAGTTAATGCTCAAAATAGTCAAGGTAATAAAGGCAACCCAGATTTTAGGAAAAATAAGGTTCAAGTTCAAATTTATTCAATCAGGTTTTTAAAACTTATACTTCTTCATCCAAATTGGTCCGAATTCCTCAGAAGCCGAAGCAACTCCTCAATATCAGTTCCTGTTTCTGCAAATATTTCACCAGTTATTTCTCCAGCAATTCCTTCAAACTGTTCAACACAAATACATCAAAGTTCTAATTTCAATCAAAGCAATCAATTGCAGCACAATTCTCACCAAACAAATGTAAATCAAGGTGTTCAACTTCAGCAAACACAACAGCCTATTCCAGTATTGGCGCAGCATATTTCCGTAAATCACCCTGCACAGGTTGGCACTCAATCCAACCACCAAAACTTACAAAATGTAAATCAATCGAAGACGCAATACCCACACCAAATTTATCAAAACCAGCATCAAACAAATATTAACCAACAATTTCAAATGAATAGTCAATTGGGAATCAACCAAACCAAAACATCTCAAGACGAGCTCAGATGGAAGATTATTGGAGTTCTTTTCCGCTGCGTGACTAGAAAAGATTTAGAAATTTGCAAGGCTGCGCATCATACTCTGAAGGTTATTGTAAGGTTGGAGAGATATTTATTAAATATAGATGGTATTGAGGATTCAAATGGCAACCCAAATATTTGCAATTCATCTATGAATAATACAAACAATAGTCAGTACGAACTTCTGCCTGAAGATCAGCTTAGGCATTGCCTTAGACCCGTACTTGTACATCTGGCATCTGCAACAAAATTAACGGTGCATGTTCTTCAGGGATTGGCACGTCTTTTAGAACTTCTATGTTTTTGCTTTAATGTAACTCTAGGTGAAAAGCTTTTGCAACACTTACAAAGACTTTGTTGGCCAAATGAATATCAAAGAGAGGTTTTAAATTCCAGTAATCAAGCAAGCTCATCTATAAGGCAAGCTCAAAATTCTTCTACGGGACTGGCTAATACTCAAATCGATACTTTTAATCGATATGAGGAAGATTTGCACATGGCAATTGCAATGGTATGCATCTTTCACTTATTACCTCAAGGGTCTGACGAATTTGTTTCAAAAGTGGTTGGGACAATATTGGGTACGAGGAATTTTCCCGGGCTTGATAGAAGCAGCAATATGCAGTCCTCAATATCATCATTCATAACATCTTATACAACATCAATGACCATTTCATCACCCTTTCGCCTTCCTTTGGCACTTTTTGCGACTCATTCTCCGCATAACGTTGTCTTGTTTCTAATTCAACAACTTGCTTCTGATCGATATGCTAATTTTCTTATAGACTTGATTAAGATGAGTCCATGTTCTGTTATTAGAGTAAAGCTCTATCAACTAAGGACTCAACTCATTGAGTCTACAGTAAACAGGATTTTAGAAGAAGCAGAGAATGTTGAGAATAAGTGTGACTCATATATCCCCACAGCAAACTTTTCCCAAGTCACTGGATCTTCAGTCCAACAAAATATCAATAACTCTGTTGTTGGGGCGCCGCAAAACATTAATAAAGCAAACCCCAATGTTATTCCGGTTTCTCCTGCATTTACTGAATCATATAGTAGCGCGTGGAACGGAATAAGAGTTTTAAATAGTCTTTGCGAAGAGTGGCCGAGCTTGCTTGTAATTGATTTCCTGGAGTATTATGCATCTAGTAATAGGTCTGCCCTAACAATTATTGATATACTACTTACAATGTATAATACAATTTTTAACAGGCTAGTTGTATTCACAAAAAGCGGAGGCATTTCCACTCATGGAAATTTTGATAATAAATTTGAACTATCATTAGCATATCAAGGTACTGTAGCATGGCAACATCCTTGGAGTTTTTTTCACTCAAATGAGTGTTTTATGCTATATAAAATGCTTATTGGATTTTATACTGCAACAAACAATCTTGAAAATGTACAAAATAAGGAATACCTTGAAAAAAAATGCTATGGTAACAGGGTGGGCGACGAAATTATTAACGATATTTTATCCGTCCAGAATTCAATGAAAAGTGTATTATATTCAGCAGTTAGCCTTCCTTCAAATACCTCATCGATTACCAACTTTTCTCAATCTTCTACCTCATCTTTTCAGAGGCAAAATTTAACTGAAGATCAAACATTTTCTAATAGCTTTTCGTTTACTTCACACCAGATGAGGCAGAATATACAGAATTCTAATAACAATTTGAATTCATCTTTGCACGCAAATAATTCTCACAATTCAATTAGCTCAACATCAAACTCTACCTTAAATAATCAACCAATTTACCCATCTAAAGAATTAATTATATCATTGCTCTCGACAATTATTCACGGGCAAGATGTAAAAGAACATTTGAAAAGAAGAAGGATTGACGTTATTTTGACAATTGCTACTCTTTTTGGTACAAGTTCAACTCTTGATAGTGGTGCTTTTCGCGATTTCCTTATTTGTACAGTTCCAAAAACTCTTTCAAATCAAGAAAAGCGTTTACTTTTTAACCAACTCATTCAAAGATATTATCCAAGTGGACCTAATATAGATACATCTTCAATTCTACCTGGTACTCAAATTGCATGTATACAGCTTATACTGATTCCACTGTTAGAATACGAATTCAATAGAAACAATGAGAAAATTCGTCATAGTGAAGATTCATGGTTAAATGACTATATTTGTGAAGGTATAATAACCAGAATAATACTTCCAAGTTTGGAAAGAAATGTAATCCCATTACATGGAACCAATGGACTTTCTGCAACAGATGATCCTCTTAAAATAGAGATACTTAAACTTCTTATTTTACTTGTGAAGAATAAATACTCTCTAGAAACAATATCCAATAACAGAAAAAGACTTATAAAGGATGTTTGGAATATTTTGAGAACTGAATCTTCTTTGCTCAAGTCTTGGGGCTACATTACTATGTGTTACTTTGTAGAAAAATATCCTTTTCCAGAGAAGATTTTGTTTTCAATGTTGGTAGCTCTTACAAGGCTTTATGGAGTTTCTGAAGTTAGACTTACTGTTCGAAGAGCTCTGAATTTATTTATTCCACTTTTGCACAATATCAAACCGATCATCAAAGATGATACACTAAATATTTTTTCACCAGAAAATGAAAGTGATAAAAGCTTATTTTCTCTAATACCTTCACCTCCTAAACTATTTATTAAAGACAAAACCCCTGAAACGCTATTTTCTAACTGGCTTAGGTTGATGATTGCAATACTAATTCAAGATAGTTATAATTTGCCTTTACAACAACAATTGTATCACTGGAATATTATCACACTTCGCCCTAATATATTTGCATTTGAATATATTTATCTTCTTTCTCCAGTTTTATCAACTTTAACCAAATTACTATGGGGGTTTGGTTCAGTTGGTCAAAATAGCTCTCAATCTACAAGTTCATCCTATGCAGGCAGCAACTCTGGTATGACGAACAACTTTGGTCAATCTGCATTCCCTTCAAATAATATTTTGAATATTCCCTTCCTACCTGAAATGAAAAGAATGATTTTTGGTATATTAATTGTAATCACTAATTGGGTGTGTAATTTTGATGCTGAAGTGAATATAGGAGTTTCGAGTCATTGTATCGATTCTGATGATAACTTGGAATTAAAAAGAAGAAGGATATCCCATTCAATTAGTAAAGATGAAAAAAACAACCAAAGTATATGTTCAGGAGTTGGTAAAGAATATAGAAATGTTGCAAATGCAACTATTGATATTTCATCAATTCCGCAACTTGCAGAATTATTAAAAATTGAAGATGAAACATCTTCCGTCTCAATTATTGATTTAGTTATAACAATTTGGTTTAGGCTTGCTTTATTGGCATCTAGTAGTGACCACAAGATCGTTTCAAAATCATTCAGCACTATATCGAAAATTATTTTAATTTATCCAAATTGCAAAGTACAAATCAGTTGGTTGGATATAGGTTTTAATTTAAGTAATAATTCTCATTTATCATCGATTTCTAGCTCTACCAGATCCAATATTTCACAGAATCCGAGTACTAATAGCCAAGGGCTAAACAGTCAGCATCAAACTATTTCGCCAAACCTCATTGCTTTTCAATTGACACTTATCGCAGGGCTTCAGGTTTTCTGCATCCATCAAACCTCTGCCACAATAATCATGCAATTAGATTCAATTCTACAAATTCTTGAGCCTGCTTTTGTTTCAAATGATAAGAATGTCTCTGAAGCTCTATATGTGTTAATTTGTAAGATAATTCAAATAATCCCTCATCCTTCGACGCAACTAAAAGACTCTATAACAAAAATTGTAAATTTTATATATTCTAATGAAGAAAATATTCAAAATAGTGATCGCCAGCCTAGAGAATTGGATTATAATTATGTTGACAACTTCAAGGTTCCTCTGTCAAAAAAATTAACAGTAGATAACAAAATAGATTCATTCTATATTAGATTAATTGATATTTCAACTTCTGGTATTTGGTCCCTAGTAAATCAAGAATTATCGGTGTTACCAGAACTATTCCCAGCCAAAGTTACATCAAATAACCAGACTACAACAAATGATAATTCGAATCTTCTACAATACTCAGAGCAAACTACGAATTGTTCTGGAAGAAATATCTCGCTTCATACTTCTATCAAAATTATTTCATCGTTTATGGTCTTGGGTATTGCCTTGAACGAACAAGATGTCCATAAATCTCAAGAAGAAACAACAGAAATTGCTGTTATGTTTCTCAGATACTTTTCTCCATTAATAATATATGTTTTGGATAAGGCTCTCGCTTATTATAGTAGTTCTAACTCGCAGAATTTAAACAGCTTACAGCCGAGCGCTTTATCCGGAAAATCAAACATATCAAATGCTAATAAAAACACGAATATTTCAACCTCAAGATCAAACACTCAAAATCTAAATCATACGGTCTCTAATGCACTACAACATTTGAATGGATCAAATACTTCTATACTAAATAACTGTGCGGACTTGTTTCAACTAATTTTGATTTCACCATATTTTACAATGAAAAGCTTAAATAGCAATGTTTTTAGACAACATATTATTGTTCTACTGAGAGATTTTGGATTGATAACATTTCAAGGTGGGATTGTTCATCTATTAATGAGTATTCTTGGACGATGGATATTTAATCATCAGTTGAATATCAATAGTTATTTATCGGAGAAGCTAGAAATTGAGGTAGAAGAAGGTTCAAATTTGTTTGTTTGCAACTCTTTGATAGTTGATTCGAATGAATCGGTCGAGAATGATTTTGAGGGAAAGAGAAGAATTAAAGTGTATAATTTAGATGAAATATTAAAATTCTATTCGAATTTAGATTACAAAAACAAAACTGATGAGACTTCTATTAAAGTTTTGAAATACGAGTTAGTGATTACGCTTTTGACAGGATGGTCTTTAATATGCGATAGAAATCGTAGATTTGAAATGCATCTAATATACCATTCGTTTTTGGAGGAAATTCTAAATAATCACGAGGATGAAATTCTGAAAATTATTTTAAATTATGAGGGAAATCTCAAAGCAAAAATCGAAGGCTCTTCTAACAATATTGTTCTTAAACAAGCTAATACCTTTGTCTTTACAGAAAAGGCACTGACTCAACTTGAGAAATGCGCACTTTTAGGTTTGGCTTCGCCTCATCCAAAAATAAAACTTGGATTTCTAAAATGGTTTAATGAAAAGCTGCCAAAAGATTTGTTCGGTAGGCTTCGATATTTATTCACAACATCAAATTTTGATGTGCTTGCAGAGAGATTCTATATAACTCAATTTCTAGAATTGCTAATGCCTACAATGACTTTTAGTGAAAAAAGTTCAATCATCAGCAATAAAATGGGAGCATTCCCATCTATTCTTCCCTCAATAGAGCAACAAATTATTAATAAATTAGATAAATCCTCAAATGAAAGCTATCAATCATTTAAGACAAATGATTTTAAGACTAACTTAACAGAAGTAGAATTAGAATGGTGGGAACTACAAAATTTAAAATTAAAAGAGAATTATGAAGATGACAATGCGAGCACTAGTAGTGATATATCTTTGATTTGCATACTAGACAGCTCAAGTAGCGATCAATCTAATTCTTCGCTAATTAACAGACCACAGCATAATAATTTTGTAGCTGGGCAAGTGAAATTCGATTTATTAGATGATGTTATTGGGAACCTGAAACGGAATCCAGGTTTAGCAATCGACTCTTTATTGTTCTTCTCAAGTACAAGCGAATCCATTTCAATCTCTCTTTGGAAAACTATTTTTCCGTGGATTTGGAATAACTTGGAGCACCAACAAAGAAATGAATTAACGCTTGATATTATTGAATTGCTTTCTAAAGAAAGACATCATAGAGTGAGTTCAGCAATGCCTTCTGAATGGACAATACCGCATGTTATACTTGATTCCCTACTATCATGTGACAATCCACCTATTTTACCGGCAACTTTGCTTTTGCATTTATCAACGAAATTAAGATGTTGGCATATTGCATCTAACTATTTAAGTAACCAGATTAATACGAGTAACTCCCAAGCAAACATTAATAAGAAAGAAAATAACTTTATTTCTAAAGTGAATTGTAATCATGATTTTAAAAATAACTTAGTTCAAGATGATGGACCCGATAGTTCTTGGATGATATTGGCACAAATTTATGGGGAATTACAAGAAGAAGACATTGTAATTGGCATTAGAAGGTCATTTTCCAATTGTCTCGAAACCCATATGGGATTAGCGCTAATGCAGCAGGCGGAGTGGAGTAAAGCACAGGAAATATTTTACAATAACCTTGATGCAATATATAATTCAAGTTCTAAAGCTACTAATAGTAATGCAGATTGTAGCCATAATATTCTAAATTGGGCAAGAATTTTTGAAAACTCTGATTCATCACTATTAAATAATGAAACAATGATTTGGATAGATAGTTGGGTTGCTTGCGCAAAGCATCTAAATCAATGGAATACCCTAAACGAGTTTGCTAAGGAGCGCAGAAACCCTCAACTTCAATTGGAATGCTCATCAAAACTACAAGATTGGGTTTTAGTGGAGAAACTAGTCAACAAGTATATTCTGCATAACCCTATTACAAAGTTATGTCAAGCATATCATTCTTTATATGACTTGCTATTAGGAGGAATTAATAACAATTGGAATTTGCAAAGTAAGGGAACTCAAGAATCGCTGTCTAACTCTAGTACTAATATAAGTAACCAGAATCGAGTAAATAATTCAACAAATAGTCAAAACTTAAATAATGGTGCTTACTGCCAGCAGTTTTCACAAAGCATAATTCAAAATAGTTCGAGATCAAAACTAGCCGAATTTGAACGCCACTGTTCAATTGGCTATAGAACTGTGCTAAATTTTTGGGCTATGCTACCAAGCGTAGTAACTACATGTCATGTTCCTCTACTGTTAAATTTCCAGCAATATATAGAGCTGCAAGAAGGCTTCAGACTCTCATCAGATATAGAAAGAAAACTTTACCCAGATGGTCCAAATAGCAATATTAATCACTCCTTAAACGGTAATATTGTTCAGAATACTGCAAATTTTGGTTCAAACTATATTATTCATCACTCAAATGCAAATAATCTTGCTCAAAGCTCACAATCAATTAATACAGGGAATCCAAATTCCCATGTAAATATTAACTCACATTCGAACCTTCAGAATACAAGCAACTCAACGCCAGGTTATTTTGAGGCCAGAATGTTGAATGTATGGAGAGATAGATTGCCTAATAAGTGGGACAGTATGATATTATGGAACGATCTTTTTGTATGGAGAAACTTTGTTTTCTCTATCATTATGAATCTAATTAGTAGGTCAGACCATTTAACTTCTCAAGCAAAATCTCTTTGGCCAAGTTATTTGCAGGATATGCCCTGGACAATGATAAAATTCGCATCAATTGCGAGGAAATCCCATCGTTTACCAGAGGTCTCGGTTGCATTGCTACAGAGATTACAAAATCATTTACAGGTTTCAGGAGGAGATGCATATAGGGCAGAAACATTTCTCGCGACTTTGGAAAAAGTTAAGCTTTGCTTATCTGATACTACTCAATTAAGAACTGGCCTAAATATCCTTAATATGACTGATTTCCAAAAATGCCCGGAACCTTATTTTGATGAATACAGGGCAGAATTTCTGAGGTTAAAGGGGATTATTTCAAATAAATTATATCCTAATTATTATATTGATGGCGAAATTCCAAATAATGCAAACTCTGTAACAGGAAGCAATGTATTAAACTCAGAACAAGGACACCCTGGTTTAAATAATACGTCTGCTACAGGTATTAGTACTTCAGTTGTTCGTGTTAATGCAGACTTACTTTCTTCTTTAAAGGTATATCCACTATTCGCAAGAGGATGGATCACTTGGGCTCAATATACTGATAGGCTATTATATATACACCAAAACATGAGTTATGCAGTTAATGCAGTAATCTCTTACTTAATGGGAATATATTTAAGGCCAGATAAATACTCTATTTTACTTTCAAGGGTACTTTGGTTATTGCCACATGACTCTCCTGATGGAAAATATCTCTCATTAGCATTTAAAAAATATTCGGATCATTTACCTTGCGCTGTTTGGCTTCCATGGATTCCTCAATTGATAGCTGGAATAGATAGAATTGAAGGAAGTGCTATTTTGCATATTTTAAACAAGATTGTGTTAATATTCCCACAAAGTATTTATTTTAATATTAGAAGTAGCTATCTTGAAAAAAGAGAAATGGCTCACATGTATTGGTATTTATCCTCTAATTCTGAAACTGAAAATACAAGCCAGGGTCCTCCTCCTCCGCCTTCTTCTGGAATTTATCCAAGTTTTATTTCTTTGGGATGGCAAAGAATTGAATCACTGATGAATACTTGTAGAATTAGACACGGCGCACTAACTTTAGCTCTTGAACACTGGGTTGAAGACATTGTACTACACTGTAAACCTGACCCACTTGATGAACTCTTATGTGCAATACGTACATTATTCCAAATGACAATTGAAATCTCCCCCATTAATGATGAATCAATCATTGTTCAAGATTCGAATTTGAGTGATACAAAAGCATCCGACATTTTCCCAAATATAGGAACACACTTTTTGGAACACAATATCATTAGAAGGTACGAGCAGTTATTGAATAAGTCTTCATCCTTGAATAATAAATCTTTCGAAAGATCTAAGAACATTATCAAACAATATTGGAACGAATTTAAAAATGACTTTCATGTTTATCTATGTAATAACACAAACCCTCCTATTGAAAGGGTTTCACAATTAAAACTCGACTATGTCTTGGAAAAGCTCAAGAAGTGGAAAGATCACTTTACTAAATGTACAGAAAGGTATTCAAATGAAAATATCAGAGGAAAGTCTCTGTTATCGGATTTCTCAACTACTCTCTGCGATCTATTCCATAGAATCAATATTCGTTTGGAAGTTCCTGGACAATATTTGAGAATTGTCTCTGAAAGTCTCTACTTAAGAAATTTTGCTGTTTTAGAAAACACAAATAGTAATAATCCGATTGGTGGTGTTATATACCTACATAGATCATTGCCTACAGTTGAAACGGTTGTAAGACAATCATACACACTGAAAAGAATAGGATTTATCACTTCTAGTGGAAGTACTATACACTTCTTAATTCAGCCATATAGTGGGCTTCAACAAAAGGTTGAGGAACGCATTCTTCATCTTCAAGTTACACTAAATACACTTTTATATAAATATAAGGAAACCAGGTCCAGAAATATTTCTTTTGCAATACAACCTTGTATACCATTGCATCCACGTTGCCGTATCATTGAAGATACAGGAAATAAGAAGAGCTTTACCGAACTTTTTGAAGAGGAAGCGAATAGCAGTAACTGTACATGCCCAATAAAAGACCTTGACTTCCCGATATTACTTCATAGAAAGCTTATCAATATCTCACTCAGGAAGTTGAATAATATAAATAATTCACAACTTGATAAGGAAATGCTAAAAATTTATACTGAGCTGTGTGATAACTGGGTCCCAGATAATATCTTTAAAAGAAGTATTTTAAGAAAGTTCAACTCGCATGACCAATCATTTTTATTCACTAAACAGTTTACTACTCACTTGGGTTTACTGTCAATATTTTCATATATTCTAGGTGTAAATGATGTTACTCCCGGAAAACTATTTATTTCGTTGGATACTGGGCAGGTTTATCAATCAGAATTAAAATCCTCTTATGTCTCATCCACACTGCTTATTGATAAAACTGAAAAGGTTCCTTTTAGGTTAACAAGAAATATGGAACATTTAATGGGTCCCTTCGGTAAGAATGGTATCCTTCCAGGTACTATGCTCGCATTTGCTCAATGTCTACAAAAATATGAGTTTCACGTAAGAAATTTACTCTGCTCCCTGCTTAGAGACGATTTGCATGCATTTTCTGTCCATAGAGCTTTACAGATCCCTCAAAATCGTAATTTATATCAAAAACCAAATAACCCTTCCGTAGAATCGGACTTTGATAATAGTTCGCAAACAGTCATAAACTCGCCCAACACAGCAAATGACCATTCTCAGAACACAATTTCCCAGATAATGCAGCAAAGATTACTTTCTAACGTTGAAATTAGGGAGAAAGTAGATAGAAATGTTCGCAGGATGATGGAGAAAATAGCAGTATTAACTAATCCTAGGCCAATCAATGAAAATAGTCAACTCATTGACAGAAGTGTACTTGAGCTGATAGAATGTTCTACGGATCCTAAAAACCTTTCTGCCATGAAGCCAACATGGATGCCGTGGCTATAAGTGATTTTTGAAAAAATTAGATCAAAATTCCCTAAAAAGTGATCAAAAACGATCAATTAAGTAAATTAGATAGTAAATGCGAGATTATTAAATATTACTTGATACTTCCGAGCACACAGCTTGTGCATAGCTTTCTTTGCAAATGTCATCTAATACTTTGATGATGGAAGATGTTTCTGGATCCATTTTAGGTATTAAATTTTTGTCCTGTATTATAGATAATAGGAATGAGTCGGGAAGAAAATCTGGTATTTCGTGTCTTGCTTTTGGCTCATGACGCCTTTTACACTTAGGCCCATATTTACAAAACCCAAGGAAATATTGCGCGCAAAGTGGTGTGTCATCTGCCTTGTGTTTGAAGGGGCAATTCCCTAGTGCCTCATCCACGCATACGCCATACTTTTGATATATAAAGCATGGTGGCATTCTCTCATAATTATATTGGTGCAAAAAATCGCAAAAATCCCCCTTCATACACATATTTCTAATCCAATGCCTACAAACAACAGAATGTCGGCCTCTAACATTAGGGTCATATCTCGTAACAGACTGATTTTGTAGCAAGCGAAGTTTTTCGTCCTCCATCCTCTCAATTACATCTTCAATACTTAACCTTGCACTCATTTTTATCAAGACTCACGGTAATTCAACGTTTCATGGAGAAAAATACGAATTTAATGGCGCTAAAATGTATTTCTTTACATCTATTTTTCAGAGTTCAAAACTAAAGCTTTCGCAACATTATTTAATCTTTTTTCTGCCCCTAGAATATGATCGATCCTTTGAGTCAAATTATTAATCATTACTGAAAATTTTCCTGTTGTGACCTCGTATCCTGTAGCCATCAGCCTAATTTGCTCTAGTTGTTCTAAAGAGAACTTATCATTGTTGGTGAATGTATTCGGTCGAGATGAATTTATTGAAATATCCTGGGTCGTTTCAATTACTAGTTCACCCTTCAGCTTCGACTCGCCAATTAATTTCATCATATCCAATACTTTATTTCTTTCAAACTCGATTTTTTTGTTAAGTTTTTCTGGATATTCAGACCAAAATTGTTTGAGCTTTACTAAAAGCTCTCTTTGTTTATTTGTCTTTTCATTTGCAACTGATCTCAATAAATATATATCTATCAAAGATTTTGTTTCATTATTTGTCAATGATATTATTTTATTTTCTTCTTGTTTAAGTTTCTCTTTAGCCCAATCTGTATCAAAAATTACGCATTTTTTCAGACTATTGAAATATAAATTTTCTCTGTTCAACAAGACTTTTCTGAATAACTCGCATTTCCTTTTACTTTTTATTTTTCTCTCTGTATAAGTTAATACAGCATTTCTATAAATCTGCCTATATGGACGAATATAATCTGCACATATTTTTTCCAATTGTTCCACAGAAAAAGGTGGCTTAGCATATCTTTTATTTACTCTTGGTATCGCTCTAACTACAGCAGGAGCAGATTTCCTAAAACTTTTCCCTGCCTTTCTAACCTCAAAAACTCCAGGAGAGTGTACATTAAAACATTCTTCATCCATTTTATATAGCATTCGCTGTATTAAAACAATTATTAGACTTCCTAATTTATCTCCTCATAAATGAAAAAAAAAAATGCTTGCGTAAAACTATGTTTACATTCTATTCAAAATTATTTTTTTATTCCTCACTTTATATTTTTTGTATTGGCATTACCAAATATTATACGTGTGGAAGTTATTTATGTGGACACAGCTCTTTATTTCAATTTTAATAAGAAAAATGCATCAGTTAAATTAAATATTTATATTTATTATTTATTTTAAAAATTAATATAAATGTTCATAAGCTCAATTCTTTATAAACTTTACTTATTTAATTCTCCCCACATGTTTTTTTTTGTGCGAATTCTGAATGTTTATGGAAGAAATTGAAAAAAATTTGAAAAAAAATACTCGAATATTTGAAGAGAATTCATCTCTATTTCTAGAAAATATTTTAATTCCAAAAGTTAGGTTGAAAAAGTTGATTGAAAATGGGAGTTTGTTAAAGTTATCTGGATTAGATCAAATCAGTACAACTTCTAAAGATAATTTTAATTTTAGTTACGTATTTATCGTGTTTTATTCAATTTCAGATGATTTAAATTACTCGAATGATGAAATTAATAAAAGATATACTATATGGAATATCACTGATCTAAAAGGTAGCAAATGCAGGTTATATCTCTTCGGAGAAGTATTCGAACAATTTCAAAATGAATTGATTGGATATTTATATCTAATCATTAACCCGTCAATAATTACTTCTGATGGGAAAAATTTTAAAAGTTATTTAAGCATTTCAAAATTAAGTCAAATTATCAAAGTAGGTAAAGTTAATGGATTCTCTATTTGTAAAGGGGTAAATAAAAATGGAACATTATGCACAAATCCTATCGATTCCAACTATCAAGGGCAATTATGTAAACATCATATTTCTTCCAAGACAATAGAAAATCTAAAAAAAAAATCAAATGAAAATCGATTAGTATATCCTTCAACCTTGCAAAATGATAATAAGCCTTCATGCGATGGAGAAATAGAAAGTAAAAGAACAGATTTGTTGAAACATATTTCGAAAGAAAATAAGATGAAATTTAGAAGGTTAGTAAAATCCAACCTTAATGGATTTGAGCATCCTAATACTAGTCAATTAAAACGCGTTTGGACTGATCTTGATGAAGATACATCGAGTAAACGCGAAATTTTTGATCTTAATGGCAAGTTAAATAAAGCAATTAAAGAAAATAATAATAGCGAAGTACTAAGCATTCTGAGATATCTGTCAAACTTCGATACTTTTAGCACATCCCTTGATGTCATAATAAAAAGTGGAATTATTCACTCCATTTCAAATCTAGAACTAAAAACCATGGAAATTGAGACTGCAATATTTGCCTTGAGAGTTAGGCATAAGCTCTGTAATAGTAAAGGATACTGGCCAAGGATAAAAATCGAAATACCCGAAAAAAATGAAAATTTTCGAGTTCCAGAAGCCCATTTAGATGTAAACTGGAAAGATATGTATAAAAAGATCTCATCTTTCGAAGATAAAATTTCAAAGGGAGAGAATAAAGAAAGAAATTTATTGTTGGGAAGTTTAACAGGTGTGAAGCAGAATAGTGGAAAACAAAACTCAAACTTTAATAGTATTTTTTCTAAGATTGACCAAGTTGTGTCACTAAATACATCTTGTGATGACACAATTCAAAAATTGGAGTCTAATCAACTTAGAAAAAAACTATTGGAGTTAGAAGATGCAGATAAAACGACTGAGCTTAAAAGAAATATCAATTCAGTCAAAATTTGCAATGCAGTAAGATGTAAAAAATGCGGTATTTGGACAGAGGGTAATGCAAATCTCATTTGTAAAGATGAACATCCAGAATCGATAATATTCAACCAAAACGCAATAAAAGAATCTTGGTTATGCAAATCATGCAATGAACGTATATATAGCATAAATGGCTACTTAAATCCATATTGCCCGAGATGCAAGGTAGATACAGTGTGTAACTTAAAAAGAAATTCAATTTATAAATTGAGAGTAGAATCCCCTGATAAAAAAAAAACACTATTGATTAGGAATGGAGAGAGAATGGATGAAATAGAACCGATAGATTTAGTGTAAAATAACAATCTAGTAAAAAATATATTAATAATCAGGATAGTTATCATGAGATCCGTTGGTATTCTTTAATTGATCAAATACTTGATGTTTATGTTTAATTTGTCTATTATAGTGTGAAATATTAAATGTGCCACGACTATTCCTTCCTCTTCCTCCCGGATGTCTTCTGTGAAAGCTCGAATTACTTCCATGAGAAAATTTATAACTCTTAGAGTGATTATTTGTATCAACTACATCGAGTTGACGGTCGGGATCTATCTGATTTCTTAGCTCATCACGCCATTGAAATCCTGAATTTCCGCGCCCATACCTTCTACTTCCTGAAATATCTTCTCCAGAATCCCAATCTACACGTATTTCTCTGCCATCACAATATGAACGATTTAGGAATGTTACGGCAGTTAAAGCGTCAGCATGACTATAGTACTGGACAAAACAGAAGCCGCAAGGCTGCATTGTTTGATGGTTCAAACCCAAATAAATAGCTTTTATTGGCCCACATAAACCAAATACTTCACTAATTATCTCTTCCGTCGTAAAGAATGAAAGATTTCCAACATAAACAGTTGTAGATTTGCTAATTTTAGCTATCCAATCATCTTTAGAATAATTCTTTTTGTCGAAATAAGAATATTCATGGCCAATTGCATGAAATAAATATGACATTTCTGTCCGTGTTTAAAATATTAATTTATTAATAACTAATATTATGGCGGTATCTAGTTACCACATAACTGCAGTTTACAGAATAAAAGTCATGAGGCGAAATTTTCTAATGAAATTTTGAGATCCTAATCTTAATTAATTTAAATATAATCGTATGAATTAAATTTAATTTTTTATATCAAGGAAGATTATTTATAATCACTTTTAAATTGTATATTGTGTGCAAAGTTGGTAGAAACACACGTTTATTTTAAACTAAGCAAATCACTAGCTAAAACTATTAAATTGATTGTATAAGTTAAATCACTATAATATTAAAGAAATTAATGTATATTGTAATCACTTTATGTAATGGTGACACCACTTGAGAGAAGACTAAATAAAAAAACTCAAAAATCACAAGAAATTAAGTTACATGGAAATAATAGTAATATATCAAAAGCGTTTGGAATACCTCCAAGATTCAGTGAATCATTAATTATGAATACCAATGAAGGTAAAAAGCTTCTTGTTTCTGCAAAGTTTCCAAATGACAAACTCAATGTTAAACGCGAAGTTAATGCACGCAAAAACAAAATAAATTTTCGAAATGAAGTATTGGGGAAAATAGATCATTCTGAAAACTTATCTGATAGTAGTTCATATTCATCTGAAGAGAGTAAGTCCATTGAAATAGAAGATAATAACTTTAAAACAAGATTAAACAAGATTGGTCATGATAGTTCAAGTGAATTTGAATCGATATTTCGATCAGTAAGTAATGACTTAGAGCAACTTTCAATTCAAATGTCAGATTCATATAATACAAATAACAGTACCGCAATTAACTTAACCTCTCCAATGTTTGATACTGGAAATAATAACAAAGGTTTTGCTAAACACTTTTTAAATGATAGTAATGGCATAATTAGACCGAATGTTTCAAAAGAGAGTTTTCAAGATAGTGACGAATCAATTAGTTATAGTAGATCGTCGGGATCTTCAATTAACCCATCAATTAATGAATATAATACTGTGGCAGATCAAAAAATCAACGGAAAAAATGATTATGTTAATAATTACTACGAAAATGCCTCTATTATTAATGAACTGATTCGTAAATTAACCATATCAATATCTAAATTAAAAAAAATGGTCATGGGAAAAGATAATTTTGCTGCTATTTTAAGAGAACAGATGCAGAAAAGTAATTTCGAAATAATAAAATTATCTCAAAAAGTTGATTTATTACAAAAAGATCTTATAAATGCAAAAAGAAGTAAGGAGAAATATAAAGATAGTATGAAAAAACTACTGAGTAATATTCAAGATGGGAAAGTTGACGGAACAATACATAACTACATAATGGAGATAGAAGCTATGAAAATCCAGAATGAAAGAAATATATCTAATCTTAATAATTCGGAAATTGCTCTAATTCAATTGCAAACAGAAAAGAACAAATTATTAGCAGAAAAAGCTGAACTAAACGATAAGATAGGTCAATTAGAAGAAAAAATACATAAGTTAAACCTGGTAGTAAACCAGGTTACGGACGAAAAGCTTCATTTATTAGAGACAAAGGAAAATGCAAATAAAGAAATTGAAAAATTATTAGAAAACATCAAGTCGTGTAACGATGAAAATAAAATATCACTGGAAGAGCTTAAAAGAGGATATGAGCTAAATAATGTATTGCAAGATCATTTAATGTTATTAAAAGCCCAATTGGAAATTTCTACAGAAGAGAAAACAAACCAAGAAAAAATAATGAAAAATTTAAAAGATGAAGTTGATACTGTTAGACAAAATATGAAATCATTAGAGCACAGAGAGTCTATCTTACTTTCCGCATTAGAAGACAGCTCATATAGAATGACTGATATTGATAAGGCTTTAGAAGAACAAAAATTAGAATATGAACATATTATTAAGAAGGAAAATGACAAGTATATTGAAATTCTTCATCAATGTAAAAAACAAGCAGAAGAAATAGAAACACTAAAAGAGAAACTGGAAGAAAAGATCATTGATGAGAAAGAACAAATCAGAATAAATGAAGAGTTGAAGCGTAAATTTGGTTCATTTGAAAGTCATATCAGAAGACTATTAGATGCCAGGGATAATGAAATTATACAGTTAAATGATTATATGGATGGGAAACTTAGGAAAAAAGAGGAAGAAAATAATCAAAAAATTCAAGAAATTTGTAAAATACAGCAAGAAAGAGAAAAACGATTAATTAATCAAATGTTAGATCAACATGATGGTTTTGAAAGGAAGAGAATTGAATATGAACACGAAATTGATTTAATCAGAAATAACTTTACAGAAAAGCTAGATAAAGCAGTAAAATTAGAAAATGAGAAACAGCTTAGACTTACAGAAACTTTAGTGAATAAAGAGCACGAGTTAATGATTAAAGAAAACATTATACAGGAGATAGACAAAAAAAATATGTTGATTGAACAACAGTTAAGCGATGCAAAAGCTTGTTTAGATGATCTATCAAGAGAAAAGAATGAAACCGTTGAGAAATTATTATCACTGGAACAATGGGGAACTTTAATTCAAACAATGAATCAGATGAATCCCGAACTACAAAATTCGCTTAATACAAGATTAAGTGAGCTCAGAAACAAAGTTGAACGTTTAGAAAAACAAGAAGATACTTTGAATGATGTCATAAATCATCATTCATCTATTAAAGGTAGGAGCGAAAACGAAATTATGGCAAATGATAAACCATTGAATTAAAATATAAATTAGCAATCTACTTGGATAGGATTTATAATTTTTAAAAGTTCTTGATCATCGATTGGATCGAATCTGTTAGGCTCGCATGAAAATAAATTGCCATGAAGAAATTCATGCTCGCAATAATAACTTATTTTCATATTTCTTCCGAGAAACCTCATTTTAAATAAATCTAGCTTGGCTTTTATTGCGCTCTCCACATTATAAAAAAAAATAAATGCTCTTCCAAAATAAGGATCATTAAATTGATCTTTGTTAGAAAGAGCTCTTTCCGGAATTGGAATAGTGGTTTTGTATATTTCTCCATATTTTAAACATTTTTCGTGAATTTCTTCATGAATAGAAGAGTAAGTACTAGGAATCAATAACTCCTCAACCGTGAGAATATTTGAAAGTAAAATACAACGGCATGGTTTTTGAGGAAGGAGCAAAGATATCACATTTTTACTTTGAATATTTTCGAACTTTTCTGTCTTGAGTAATAATTTATTACTTTCCCTAACTATGCAAGACAAATTTTTAAGATGATTGTTAACAGCATGGATGACTTTTGAATTACAATTTTTCATTCTTAGTATTTTAATTTCTGTCCCAAGTTTATTCACAACTTTATCGGTAATATCTGTGTTAAGATCCCCTTCGCATATTGCTATCTTATATTTATTACGGTAATCAATTAGTTCCAGTATTTCAATATTTTTAATACTGAGCATTTCTTTAATATCCTCTAAAACGAATTTCTTATTTATTCCAGTAATTAGAATTGTTTCCTTTTTTTTTAATACCAAAGGAATGTTATTAAAATATGGCGATATAATGGATGTACTTTGTGTGATTTGATTGATCAATGTAGAGTTATTTGACGGTTGATCTCCAATAATATTTTCGCTAACCTTAGGTTTTCCAATTCTCAGCAAATTTCCTTTGAAGCTAAGTAAATTATTAAGTCTTAACAAAGTATTTGCTTCTTCTATTGATCTGCATTCACAAAACGCGTATTTACCATCGGAATTTATCCATGCTGATACTACTGGATTTCCATTAGTATGAGATACACTATTTTTAATTATTGAACGATTAATATATTCTAATAATTCTGTGACTGTTATTCCCTGAGGTAAATTCCCAACGTAGACTTCCCTTAAAGGCTTTGAAGTAAATGAAGTGGAATTTAAATAAGCAGTCCCTGCGGGTACTATTTCTGTTAGTTCACATTGATTTATATCAGAAGGTATCTCAGAATAACTAGCGATATGTTTGTTGGAACATTGTTTTTTAAAAGAATTTTCTTGGTAATTTGTGGCATGATCTCTGGCCAAACTTCGTTCTATAGTTCCAAATTCAATAGTATTATTATTAAAATGAATTTGATCAATTTCATTCAAAAAAAATTTTTTATCTAAATCAGATATAATAAATTCTCGAGAATCCTTATCAAATTTTGATGAATTAGAATAAATCAATTCATTCTGATTTTTTAGTTTCATTATTCTGAATGCATTAGTAAACTAGGAGAAATTTGTTTAAACTAGCTTTGAATATATTAGTTATTTTCCATTTTTAAATTAAAATAGTATGAATAAAGCGGTATATTTTCAACAAATTAAATCGCTCAAGTCAAATTTTTAGCGAAAACTATAATGACTTCTATACAAAAGGAATATATAATTGGTTGTGTTGGTAAACCTTCTTCCGGGAAGTCTACATTTTTCTCATCTATTACTGACAATCCAGCAAAAATAGGTAACTACCCATTCACTACCATTGAGCCAAATGTTGGAATAACTCATTACATTGCAGAATGTCCATGCAAGAAATATAATGTAATATGCAAACCTAAGTATGGAAATTGCAATAATGGATACCGATATGTACCAATCAAGATGCTTGACATTGCTGGATTGATACCTGGTGCTCATCTTGGGAATGGACTTGGGAATAAGTTTCTCGATGATCTTAGGCATGCACATGTTTTGTTACATATAATTGATATTAGTGGAAATACAAATGAAAAAGGTGAGTATACAACTAATTATAATCCAATAAATGATCACGAGTGGCTTAGAATAGAAATTGAAATGTGGATTTTTAATAATATTAATTCAAATTGGTCCAGTGTTGTTAGGAAAAGCAAAACATCAGATATATCAATTTCCAAGCTCTTATTAAATCAGTTTTCTGGATATGGGTGTAACGAATTAATGATCAGCAAGCTTATATCTTCAATGAAGCTTAAAGATTCTGTTGATTTTTCAAACTGGGATAAAACTAATATATTGGATTTAGTAAGACAATTCATTAAAATTAGATTTCCGTTTGTGCTTGTGCTAAATAAGGCTGACATAATGAGTGAGAGTTCTGATTCAAACATTGTAAAGTTTTACGAAAAGTATGGAAGTGATCATGAAATTGTAGTAGCATCGTCTTTAGCTGAGTATTTCATTAAAAAGATGGTAAGACAAAACTATATTAAACTAGTATACGATAGTAATAATTACAATTATTCTTCATTTATCACAAGCGAAGATATTCATAATGAAGAATCTCACGGTCTTAAGTTAATAGATGACAAGTTAAAATCAAGGTTAGAAAATATTAAAGATATGGTACTATTCAGACATGGAGTCACAGGAGTACAAGATGCAGTTAACAAGGCTGTTGATTTATTAGGCCTGATACCAATATATCCCGTAAAGAACATAAAAACTTTTACGAACAATTTGCATGATGAAACAAATAATTCTGCGTTTCAAGATTGTATTCTTGTTCCTAACGGAACTATGGTTAAAACACTTTTAAAATCCTTACATATTGATTTAGAGAAAAACCTGGTAAATATAGAAACTGTGGGAGGGATTAAGATATCTGAAAATCATATTTTATCTAACCAAATGAATGTAATAAAAATTACCACAGTTAGCTATGATGAGAAGAAATAGTGAAAATTTAAATTTTAGCTAGATTCTTCAGCACTTTGAAAGCGAACAAACATTGAATACAAGTCCTTTATTCCAAAATGTTTTAATGTATCTAGCAGTTCAGAATTGGAACTACACATGGCTTTTGCTCCTGGTTTATTGCAATATTTTTCTTTATCTTCTTCATAAACTTGATCGAATATCCCACCTTGGTTAAGAACAAAATTATCTGAAAAAATACCTTCAGGAGTTCTTATTTCTATCTTTCTACTCTTATCAAAGGTACTAATATGATTTCCAAAATAATAATCAATTGAACTGCACAATGTGTATCCAGGAGGGCATACACATTTAGTTTTACTATTGCTTTCATTTAAGTTTTGTTTATTTATTTCTATTGGTTTACAGTTTGTATTTTTCAATATGGCAGTTTGAATTAGTTTAAATAGTAATTCAGGATTAATTATTTTAGAAAATATTTCGTTTTCTTTCTCTGAGTTAAAGTTTCCCACCGCTTGTGAATTCTCTATATTCAAGTTGGAATTATTTGAACTGCTAAAGTTTTTTGTTAATAAATCCCCTGTTTGGATAGAAGAGTTTTGTTCAGTTTCGTTTTTAATAGATGATAGTTTTGAAGGAAATAAATTTTCCAGAAACTTATTGGTTTCATCTTTATTTGACCCAATTATCTGTCTGTCATTTTTTGATAGCTTTTCATATAAAACTTCCTTATTCTCATCTGTAGGAATTGTTACCCAAATGATAATATCTTTCACTAATTCACTATCATCAAAATTATATTTAGACAAGATAAAACTAATATAACTTTGAATATGGTAATTTCCATCACCTCCAAACACATTAAGATTGAAATTAAGCTCGTAAATATACTCGCTATTTCTAATTATAATATCTCTCACATTATTAAATAAATTTTTCATTATATTTGAAACTGAATCGTCTTGAACACTGTACATTTGTAATTTAGTAAATGTTTTTTTTATATGGCTCTTTATATCCTCGCTATATAATAAATTGGTAAGCTCTTTAGATGTCTTATCTACTGATAATTTATATTTAGTTTGAGGACACTCCTTTATATCCAAACATTCTTCTTCCATAAATAGTGAGTGTTCCTTGCATTCGCCAGAAATAACTTTCCTTGTTTTGAATCTTGTACTCAATATTGTCGTGGAATCTAGATCATTTGTTGATGACTTGCATGGTGAACTACATCCTGACCAATCTGACCAACTAGAAACCATGCAATTACTCTCTACTTTACATAGTATATAAGTATTTTTACAATCTGAATCAAGTGGAGTTGTTGTGTATTTTTCCCAATTTTTAGTTTTGCAGTTGTATAATCTCTTTCCTTTTGCCATTATCATCAGATTTTTATCAGAAAATGCATCTGTTTTTTTATTACAAATTTCTTTTAGGTGCGATTCCCAAGATGTTTTGTCATTTTCAATTACTGTATTATCGCAATAACTAACGCCATTGGGGCATTCACATGCTCCTTCAATTAAATTGTACTTCATTTCTGATTTCTGAAGTTCACATTCTTTAACCTCATGAATGGCTTCTTTATCGTTTAAATTTTCAGAAGATATTAAAAATTTCTGTTTGGTGCTGTTATTTTCATTGTTTGTCATTGGCGATGTTGAAAACAAAGGTATTTTCTCGCAGATTCTCCTTTCCTCTAGCTTAGTTTGAGAATAAACACAATTTCCATTGGTTAGTTCTCTTGTTCTCTTTTGAATAAAATCTCCGTTTTCGTTATTGCAACTAGACCATCTAGACCATTCTGTAGTTTCGCAAGTTTTGCATTTATCACCTAATAAACGTAGACATTTTCTTTTTAATATTTTTTTGTTTTCACATTTAGAATCCTTTACTTTTCCTTTTTTATTTGATATTATTTCAACGGTCTGTTCCTCTGTTCCATGTTTATCACAAGTTGCTGTACAGTTTTTCCAAAGATTTTCCTTAGGAGATTGGTATTCACAACAACCTATTTTGGATGTACACCCCTGAGTTTGAACTTGCACCTTACATTTTCTGAGCATTTCACTAATTTCAAAGTCAGATAATTGAAAAGACTTATCTATTAAATTTGCATTGATTCTTCTTCCTCTTGTTTGAATCCCCCATCCACATTCATTTGTACATGCGCTCCAAGATGACCATTCATTATAGTAATTACAATTTATTGAAAGTATATCTGGGTTATCATGCAATAAAAAACTGTTATTCCAAAATTCAAAAGCAGCATTATTCCCAGTATCATCTATTATTTGAAGGCTATTATTAGAGTTTTTTAGGTAGCTTGTTTGATTTAATGTTTCAATTGTTTCTATAAATGAAAATATATCTTCATTCTCGTTGTTTAAGTCAATATTTTCGATAAATTGAGTCAGTATCATAGGGCTTCCCCTATAGCCGTATGGCCTTATTTCATTTCGGGATTCGCTCAAAATTATTACATCCAGTTCATCGTTAGTAAAGTTTCTTCTTGGGAAAAGTTTTTCTAACAATTTAATTTTCATGTTTGGCATTATTCCTGAGTTAGATTGTAATACGACTTTTGTAGAGTTAGATTCTACAGGTTTAATCCATGTTACAAATCCATATGAAGAATAATCTTCTAGGTTTACAACAAAATTGCCATCGTTATTAGTTTTTATCTCTTTCGCTATTTTTTTCTTCACTTCTATATTTGATGTATTAAATATTGTATATTCAACATTTGATTTGAGATTAGGTTCAAAGGTTAAATCATCATATATCATTGAAAAATCAACAGTCAAAACATTAAAACTATTATTAATTGCTTGCAAAGTGTCTAATCTTATTTGTTCATTGTTGCTTATATTAAAATTGTTGTAATTAACTTCTTTTCCTGTAATGTTTGTAAAGTTTTCATGGTTATTACCATATTGTGAATTTACGTGATTGTCAATGTGCTCTGAAATAACGTGTTCTTTTCCAATAGATTTTATTGGAAATTCACTTGAATTATTTGGGATTTCACCATTTAGAGAGTTGGTTTCCGAGTTGTTATTTGTTGATGATATACTACCATTTGAATCAATATACAACTGTCTGTTTTCATAGCTTGTGATATTTAAGCCATTGAATTTTAATTCCCGATCAGAAAATACTGATGAGTTTTCAGGTAAATTATAGCCATTATAATCAGAATATTTGGTAGTGGCATTAATATCATCATTAATTTGGCTATTTGATTTAATTAGTTTTCTATTTTCAACTTCGAACCTGCCATTTCCTTCTATTTGATTTAAATCCACTTTATTTCCGTTGACCAAATGAAATTCTACATGCTCTGGCCCCAAGCATAAAAATATTACCAAAAAGGAGCAAATAACAAACTTATTAAACACACCTGACATTATTATTCAAATAATGGCTAAATTTTACTGTTTAAGCTATGTTGCATGTGCATACAGTCCATTCACACAAATTGCGGGAACAATTCTATAGTTGACTGATATTTAGGAATGCAAATACAAAGCCCAGAACAAAAATTCGATTGCTGTTCAAATAAACTAAACTATTTATGTTTATAATGTAGCTAAATCTATTAGAGCGTGGATATACATACAATTTCATTATTTGATGATTAATTATTTTCAATCTATTTTAAGAAAGTTTGATTTATTACCTTCAGGCGGTCAATTTTAAGCTGTTTAATTTGATACTATCTTCAAATTTGATTATATTAAAAATGTTTTGGGAACTATTATTTTACACAATAGCTATAGTGATAGGAGTCTCTCTACTCCATTCCCTTAAGTTTATTGATATTGGAATTTACTTAGCTAATTATATAATTAGCATTATTTTATTTAGCATCCAAGGTACAAAGTCACAGAATATTTATTCACTCATAATTGGTCCTTCTGGATCGGGAAAGACCACACTATTCTATAAGGTAATTTTCTAATTATTCTAAGTTATCTTTAATTGCATCTAGGTAAAAAAAAATAAAACAACAAGAACAACAACTTCTATTGTTCCTGGAGTGACAAGAATAAAAGATAACAGATATTTGGTTGACATCCCTGGGAACAGAAGAATTATTAATGATTTTATTCTGAAATATCTCAATAACTCTGTTTCAATAATTTTTGTAATTGATAGTAACGACAAATCGTCTTTTAAAGATGCTGCGGAAATTTTGTTTTCAATTATTAGAGAAATTCACAATATTAAAATTTACTCGAACAATGATTCCGAAACAAAAAAACAGATATACAGAGTGCTAATATTATTCAATAAATCAGATCTAATTACTTCACGAAGCATTTCATATATTAAAGATGAATTAGAGCGTAGCATGTAAGTTTCTAATAAAATGATTTAAAACTTTGACAAATGCAGAGAGCGATTGTTTAACGTCCGATATTGCAACTCAGATCACGATTTATCCGATCTAATAGACAATGACATGCCATTTAGTTTTGAAAATTTACACAATATAAATTTTCAATTTATGAAACTCAGCATTAAGTATTCATATGATGAATTCAAATCTAAAATTGATTCATTTCTCCAATAAATTTTTTTTGCAAAATTTAAGTTTCCATTTATTTTTATATTTCCGATTTTTTTTTTTTTTTTTTTAGCAGCGCTAAATATTCTGAAGTCTTTTGCTTCACTAAATGGATTGGGAAACAGATAAATTATATATAAAGCTATCTGAAAGCTCAAACAAATATGGAATAGGGCCACACATTATAAAATCCTTCCATGAATATGGAATTACTCGATCAGAAGAAAATAATCCTACAAATTATTTAATTGAAGGATATTCTCAAGAGACTTTTTACAATAATTTGATTCCGCACTGCAATCTTTATCCCAAATTTGAATACGAATCCCACTTGGACAAAATAAGGAGGATAAAAACATCAAAAAACTTAGGAATTTCATTAAGTAACAAAAAGCCGTCGGTAATAATATTTTTTGTTTCAATTGATGTATATGACAAAATAACCAGTTTAAATAAGCTTGATATTAAAGATTATTTTGGGCACATTGTCATTGACTTGTTATTTTTTCAAGCTAAAAAGTTTGCTTCAATTGTGGGGACACGTTGTGTAGTTGTTTGGATAGGTATAAGAGATTGTTTGTCTCAGGAGTCATTATTTAGCAAGGAAATTATAGAATTACAATCTGATATTGGAGCTGAAGACAATAATAATAGGCAAAAACAAAAGTTTATTGACAGTTCATGCTTAGATAAATGCATAACCAATTTGTTGGTCGATTATTCAATTGATAGTTTTGAGGCGAAAAACGAATTTGAGGCAAGCCAATATTTGTTAAGTATTATTTCAGGTTTACATGAAGTCCAAAAAAGACCTATTTCCTCAAAGTACAAGCCAAAAAATACATCAGGAACAAATAGTAATCCATGGATTACTCAAATTATGCAGATACCTGGACTCTCTGATGACTCTGCAAGAGGAATAGAAAATGCTTTCAAAACCCCAAAAGAATTAATTAGGTTTATAACAGACAATATAGCTAGGCAGGGATTAATTTCAAGCAAGCCAAGTCTGTTCTTTGAGAGTTTATATGGACATTCCAGCACATTAGACATTGAAAATTCTTCTTGGTTTAGTGAGCTTGCCAATATTTCATATTTTTGCTCCAAGGGTTTCTGCATCCGTAAGATTGGTAAGGCAAGGGCCAGAAAGTTAGTTATTTTATATGGAAATTTATCATTTCCATCAAAAATGATTGGGGAACAAATTTATTAACTTAATATTATGAATGTTTTAATAATATATATTTTAAAATATTATATTAATGATTATTTTTCGGCAAAATAGATTTAATTTGACGAGTTCTTTTTTTTTCAAGACAGCAAAAGTATTTTTTTAAAATTTGTCGTACAAGCATTCATAGAATAACATTAGTCCATTATTTTACATATAAAACTGAGAGTTTTTCCAATGAATAATTAATAGAATTAATCCAATTAACTGTTGGATGCTTTTCATGTTTAGATTTTGTGTCAGAATCTAAATTTCACTAAATGAATAAAATATAATTTGCTCTAAAATGCCAGAATAATTATGGAAATTTGTGACTCCGATAATATCTGCCGGAAAAAATGAAACATAGGGTTTTAAAGTTTTAGGTTGACCCAAATGAAAGCCGTAGACCAAAACCTCAAAAACTGGTTATTTGGTATGACAGAAAAATTGTTTAAAAGGACCGAATAAAAAAATGAACTGACTATAATGAAGATAAGAATATCAATAGATAAATATATGATAGTAGCCTATTTAGTATGAATTCTTTGCTAATTTTGATACTAATCAAGATACTACTGTATTTATGTTAGAGTTTTATTTAATGTTTGTGTTCAGAATCACAACATTTATTAGAACAATCTGGCTCTCCCTTGGGCTCTTCATCGTCTTCATCATCAGGAACGTCATCTTCATCGAAATTCATATCCCCCATACCACTCATATCACCAAGTTGGCTCAAGTCAAATCCACCCATTCCACCCATTCCACCCATCATCCCATCCATTCCGCCGAACATGTCAAACTTACTGGACGGGTTTTCCTCTTCATCAGTATCTATCCATCTATTCCAGTCACATTTAAGCCAGTTCTTTGTTTTCGAGGAATCTTTTACAATAGAACTCCAACGTTCCTCTTCTTTTTTTGTTATCATAAAGTGGAGAGATCTAGTAACTTGATACCTACTTTCCTCCTTATTAATAGGCTTCAAAAAATCTAGTCTAAATTCATATTCATTATTTTCTACATTGGCATGGAACTTCAAGTATTGCTCTTCCAGCTCAACTTTGTAATCTTTGAGATCAGGCAGGTCAACTGTGACAAAAAGTGCCTTTTTAGTTTGTGCCCACAAAACTGTTGGAAATAGCATATTATAAAACGATGGTTTAACAGTACTTATTCTCCGAATAATAAGAAGTAACTTGACTGTTAGTGTTATTTTGACAAATAAATGAGACGGGGGTCACTTTCCATTAGTGCGGCAATATGGGGGGTTCTTAAATTGATCCAAATTCAGTTCAAGGGTAAGGAAATCAATAAAATTATGAAAAATTCTGTATAAATTAAATAAGCGATATAACAATGGAATTTTTCCCAATTATTATGAAATTATTATATTTACGAAAAATCTATTATTGGTACCATTGCCTTATTATATTACTTCTATTTGCACAAGTTTATTGTGCAAAAAACCGCCAAAATATGCCGCTCTGTGAGATTTATTGGGGAGAATCGTTTTAGGCATGTACCTAATAGGATCTAATTGATCGGAATAATTATAATATTATTTAGAAGAGCTGATAAGAACACAATTTTCATTCCATAAAGTACAAATGTTTAAATAGTAACTATATAATAGAGAAGTGTACCAGCTTTATGAGAAATCCTTGATATGAGCTAGTAGATTCAGAGTTGAGCAATCAATTTGATATATTTAGAGTAATTCGTGTTTTCATACCTTTATTTTACCTAATTCTTGCATATGGAAAGAGTTACTATATATATTAATACAATTTTTATCACTACTCAAAAGTTCATTTAAGCTAATTTCTACTTTAACAAAGTTAAAATCAAACGTTACAATATTAATATAGCTAAATAACGAATATGAATTCCTATACTGCATTTTGTATGATGGCACTTGTTAGTGGTTCGAATGGTATTATAAGTCTAATTATGGGCGGCTTATACTTTTTTAAAATTTTGCTTTTAGAGTTGCCATCAGAACACAATATTGCTGACTCTGTAGCATTACTATTAACAGGTACATGCTATATGGGGTTGTTCATCTACTGTATTATCCAGATTTTCAAAAAAAAAATTTGGGCAACAAATAACTTTTCTTCAGTTGAAATGAGACCTTTATTGAACAATTGAAATTATAAAAAAAATTTTACTCGGTTAAATTAGTATTTTATTGAAAGACTGAGTTTAAGAATGTGAGAAAATAATTTGGACAAGTATAAAAAGTACAAAAAGAAAAAAGAAAATTATATGTCTAGAATATTTATAAATTAGTGAATTAGGATAAGCGTTTATTCACATCGTTAATGATTGTAGAATAATTTTGTTTTTTTCGTTGATTTGAGTTCATATCGATTAGTTTTTCTTTCCGCCTTTGATGTAGAATTTTATCTGCAGTTAAATTTTAGTAACCGGCAAAATTTTGTGAAAAGTTAAAATAACCACCCAAAATAATGAAATAAATGTTTTCTAATAATCATTTTTTAATTAGATTGCTCTTTTTGTGAGTAATATGCGCACTTCATAAATATGCTTCCAAGAGAAACAAATTATTTTAATGATGAAAACAACTCTGCCTCCTTAATTAACAGTTCCAGAACTGAGCAAAAATTGAATATCAACGATAAAAATACAATAGATTCAAAAAATTTAGATAAAATAGAAGGCAAACAAAGATGTGAGTTAATGTTAAGTATTAATACTCGAAAAGAGCCTTCTATCGATCAATTATTCTCTGGCGACCAAGCCTATTCAAGAAACCAGTCTGAATTTGAAAGACCAGGTTTTATTTGTCTAAAGCCAGAACCTTCATCAATATCTTCCATTTCTAAAGAGATGAGGAGGCTATGCTCTATTTTGACTTTTTTATTTGATTCGAAAAATAGTGGCTGCTTAGAATTTACAGAGGAACAATTTAGGTGGCACTGGATCAATATTTTGAAATGCACCACTATAGAGGAGTTCAGCCCATACCAAGTCATTCTAGCCCCATTTGAAACCAACAATTTGAATTTAATAGCGATAGAAAAAGTTATTTGCGACCTCAATGCATTTTATAAATCAGAATTACATGAAAAGGAAAACAAGGCTTTAAGAAGTGTATCTAAAAGGGGATGTAAGAAAAAAAACAACGCAGTTACATCTGTAAAGTTTGATCAAGTATTAGCTAACATTAATGATAGCATAAATCTGGGAGAATTGAACAGAACAAGAGATGAGATTTATGAAAGCTCAAAAAGATCTTCATGCGATTCCTCTTCCAAGAAAAAATTGATTAAACCTAGTAGGAAATCTATATCTAAAGAAAATGCTGCAAGAATACTACGAATGTGTTTGGCTTCTGGGGCTTCAGATTCAAGCGAAACAAAGAACGGCATTAAGGAAAAAAATAGCAACGAACTTTCTAATAAAATCTCAGATATATGTGAATCAAATGATCTGGATAATGATAAAGAATTAGAAAGCGACAAGTTTCAGGTGAATGCTGGATGTGGAGCCAAATCAGGCATTGGCGAAAAGGATTGTATTATTAATAGCGAAGTAGATACTTCAGGGCATCTTCCACTAGATAATGGAACTTCTGAGCCCATTAATTTATCTGTTCAGAATTCTTAATTTGTAATTCAATTTGGAGGAATAGTTTAAGCGATATTGTTTCAAAAATTCTATAGAAATTATTTAGGCGTTTATATGTTAGAACATTTTGAGAGAACGCACTAAGACTTTTTATAGCTGCAAAAGGTAAAAATATTTCTTAGATTTCCTTCAAATGGGTAAATGCATTAAGCTTCCAGAATACGTATAAATATGTAATTAAAAACAAATTGAACCTTTTGGCCCAATATTTGTAACACCTAAGATCATGCCCATAGTTTAAGAAGGTTCTGCACTATACCAAGAGCAAAATGATAATTAACAAAAAATTAAAGTTGTCTATTCAAACAGTAAAGAATATAGGAATGCTATTTTAGATCTAAAACGCGAATTTTGAATGATAGTAAATAGTTTTGCGCGAAAAGTTGAACAATTTAGTCTGACAGTTCGTAAATAGGTTCATATTGTTATTTCAACGCGCTTTATTGCGTCTGCAACTTTTCGTTTAGCTCTACTTTTTTTAGGAGACAAATTTGATGGATCCATTATTTTTATTGTTGGTTGCGTTTGTGAACTATTTTCATTTTTAAGATTTCCTGAAATACCATCTACATAAGATTTATTCTTATTTTTTGTATTGCATTCAGGACTTTTTGTCGCAAAATCTGTTTTATTTTTTCTCGTATTCTTATTTGAATTGTTAGAACGCGTATTTGATGCTATCTTGACGCCAACATCTTCGAGCGTCAGTTGGTTTGCATCATCTTTGATTAGTTTCTCTTGTATATATAGTTGTTTTAGCTCTTTATGCCTTTGGTTAATAACCTTTCTTTCTGTCAAACACTCTCTTCTCGATTTTCTATTATTGAACCAAAAGTTTAAGGTTTTATTAATTAAGTCCATTTGGAGACTAGAGCTACAAATAGAAAAACGAATAATTTTGTCAATGTCTGTTAGGTTTGTCAAATCAAATGATTCACAGCTTTTTCCATTATTGTATTTATCGCAGATTTGTATCCATGCAAATTCTTTAATTTCTTTCCAGTCATTTTTAAGATATAGCCAACACATACGGCCTTCCCCAGAGCCCATCATTTGAGTAGAAATTCCATGAATTCTTTTTGCTTTAATATCAAGTGTCTCAACTAAGTCCTTTCTAAATGAAACATAACAGTACGTAGTCCTACTCGCATTGAACAGATCAACAAACCTTTTAATCATCCAAATGGGCATTGCAGCGTCAAAAGAGTAAATATGAGTAACTGGTTCAAAAGTTTCTAATATAGTCGCGTCGCCTTTAAAGAACCCAATACTGTTATTCTTATTTACTTTCGAATCTGTAAAGTCTGAAGAAATATTAGAATTTTCAATGTTAGAATTTTCATATGAGTTCTTTCTAGATTCCAAAATATGCAGATGGTTTGAGAGAGATAAAAAAAATGCCTTCTCATCAAGTTCAATACCAATACTTGAAAATAAACTATTCTGAAATGATGCAACAATATTTGGGACTCCCCTACCAGATCCTATATCTAATAGAATTGAAGTATTATCCATTCCATACTTAGCCATTTTTAAAAATATTTTTCTCAAGCCTTTTTCCCTAGTCTCTCCATACATTCCTTCATCCGAAGTTCCTAAGTCCATGTTTACACCCTTCCATAAAAACGAGGTACAACTACATTTAATTTTATTGCAACACTTATTAGAAATTGATTTTTTATCAGCATTAATAGTCACATTTTCAGCGCTTGGGCAAGACGAAGAGTGGTTTTCTCCATGTTTTGTTCTTGGTATCCTACCTACCATAATTACTTTGTAACTAATATTGATTAAATAAGTAACTTAGACCGCTTTAGACTGATTAAGTTGTTTGAAACATATATGAAATAGTTTAATAAAAACAAGCTTGGCCAATAATATTTAATAATTTATTATTTTCGTGGAGTAGATCACAATATTTGCACAATATCCAGTAAAAATAAACTTCCACATACAGATTTATTACCGCCAACAGCTGTAACTTAAAAGCAATGACATGCGCACGGTTGCTTGAATGGAATAAAATCAATGTAATAGCCTTTAGAGTACAAATTTTCTATAATAAATTTATTAATTTATTCTAAGAATCTAAAAATATAAATAACTTATTAAAGTTTATAAATATAAGTTTAGATTTACACTTTTTAGAGATTTGTAAGGAATAAAATATTGGAAAATTGAAACTAGTATGTCTTAAAATCTTGATTTCCTTCAAAAAGAAGTTATTTCTTTCATAAGAGAATGAATGACATTTAACTAATGCTGAAATATCAAAGACTCCTATTTTGAAATTGCGACAAAATATGGAGAAAAACTGGATCAATTTTAAAGCTTTAATTTATAATCGTGCAACAATGAGTTGCTTAGCCCTAAAATATTTGAACAATATTAAAAATAACAAGTGTACTGTTTTTTTCTAGAATCTTGTATAATTATTTTAAGCAATTTAGAGTTAAGGAATTTTTATGCTGTTTGTAACTTTATTTTTAAAAGATAGAAGAATATAGGTTAAAACTAGTAAAAACGAATCTAGTTAAACAAGTAATTCATATATAAAGTGGCATTTAACATGCTCCGGACAAATTTATCTCTTTTTGATTTGATATATTTCTCTTGAGCTGATTATCTAGAAAATAATAAATTTATTATTCTTGTTTCATGGGTGTTTACAAGTTAGCAAATTTAGCCTCCATCGTTGCTTTAAAACTGAATCATAAAAGACAGCAATTATCTATTCTTTAAATTATAACCAAAGTTTCTAAATCAAAGATTTCGACTGAATTAATAATTATTCAACTGAAAATTTATAGAACATTGACTCAATTCGATAATTTTTTGAAATTCAGTGATGAATCATCTCATAAAATTTTTAGGGAGATCGTTTGAAGACCATTTTCATATAAAAATAAGAAAATTTTAAATTATATAAAAAAAATAAATCGTTATTTTTTTAATATTTAATATTTTTCCAAAAAAATTATTGAAAAACATTTTTTTAAATATCGGAAAACAACATCTGGAATAGAGATAATGAATTTTCCTTATTAAAATTGAACAAAAAAGATGAATACCAAACAAATTTTAGATTTTTAAATAAGAAAATCAATTATTTAAATCCAATTGTGGAAGTATTTTTGAGAAAATACCATTATATTTTTTTGATTACTATTTAGTAAAATATTTATACCTCTCAAAATAATATTTAAAGTTTCGAATCTTCAATTTTACTAAATATTTTGCAGTTAAGGTAAATTTTTTAAGTATGGTTGCATTTAGAATTAACCATATAATCAAAGTACTCCCCTTTCAACCTCTTATATTCTCTCTCTTTCCACCTTAAGTAATCGAGTTTTCTATTTATTTCATCATGGCCATCAACTTTTGAAGGTTTATCTTTTTGGTTTTTAAGTTCACATTCGGTATCTATTCTAGTACAGCTCACATCCGAAAGTTCATCTTTTATGTTCAAACTGGATTTAATTGTTTCATTTATTGTCTGTGAGCGATTCTTTTCTATAATGATTGTCTTTCTCCTGAGTTTTGAAATATATTTTGGGCGATTCATAATTATCGCCTTTGCATTTAGTTGCGTTTATATACCATTTATAATAATAATTCACTTAGTAATTGATTTTGTACAAAAGGATGTAAGCAAATTACTTTAATTTTTTCACAACCACCCTCAGCAAAAATGGTAAATCATTTTCGCAATATCCGCGCAGTTGAAGAGTCGAAGTAAGAAAAGAATTACTAAATTCATAATTATCACAATTCGAATAAAACTTTTAAGAGAATAGGTTCAAAGAATTTAATTCAAATATTAAAGAAGCACGTTAATACTAATTTTTTTTTCTAATTAAATAAATAATCAAAAGTATGTTATACATAAGCTTTTAAGTATTTCAACATGATCAGATGAATATTCAACCTGTTAAAGATATGTTTGACGTTTGGAAGCTATATATTCAATTAACTCAAAAGTAAATTAGCTTTGGAAATGAAATCTGAATCAAATACTTGACCATTTGAGTCGTATTTGGAAATCGCATCAGTAATAAATTCAGTCAAAACAATTTCTTTAAATTGAGGTACATCGATTAGAATATCATCCAGAATACTTGGTTGGAGAGCCATTTGGATTCCTGATTTTGCTGACTCACCGTTCATATATTCTTTGTTTTTAAGTGAGTATAGGATTAGAGCTTTAAACAATGCACTTCTTTGCTTAACCTTGTACTCTGCTATACGTATAAATATACTTTTATAAACACCATCAAAGTACTCCTGAGGAATTTCTAAATCATTTATATGACCAAAAAACTCATCCAAATCATAACTTGCCACATAACTATCCATTAGTCCTCCAATACTGTCTTTTATATGCTCTGGTATATAGTATTCATTTTCTTCATCTAAAAGCTCATCATCGATTTTTTGCCCGTAGCCATTCTTATCAATGTTAGCGTCATGAGTTGATTGGCTAGAAGTCTTGTTCTTTTCTGAAGTTTTTGCAGAATTATTGCTACCTATGGGCCCTCCTTTTGAAGAGCTCGATGTAGCGTGCTTCTGCCATGGATTAGAAGATGCGCCCGCGGACTTGACGTTATTATCTGTTGTAGCATTTTTGTCAGATGTTTTGAATGAACTACCATTTTGTGACTTATATTGTGACGAATTACTTACTTTTGCTGAACTACCTCCTGACTCTCCACGTTCCGCATTAATCTTCGATTTGAGATCGTCAAGCATCATAGGACCCTCCTTAGCATTTTTGCTTTTCCAGTTATTTTTTCTGCTATCTATTACATCATTAATTAAAAATCGGATTCGAATTGGCACTTCTTTATTAGTTGAAAACTCTTCAAATTGAAGGAATAAAGTATTAAAATCTTCATAATGCTTCCATCTTTCACTATCTAAAAACGGCCCTACATGGTGTAGAAATACGCATAAAGCCTCTAAATGATGTGGTAAGTGGAATTGTAGAAGTTCTTCCATACACATCAAAACAACGGTTGATGCAATGACCTTTTTGCGGACTAAGCTAGCCATAAATATCATATTACCTTTCATCTTATTTTTATACTTTAATTGCCATTCAAAAGAGTCTTCTTCATTGTCTTGAATGTGTTCAGGCAAAACCATTTCTGATAAGTTCTCCACAAACAGCTCCTGGCAAAGATCTACCAAAATACGCCTGGTCTCTATGGTTGTTACATCTTTTAAGTGATCGCGTAGCTTATCACAGAGCTCAACGTACATAGGTATGAAATGATGCTGTGTTGTTGCTTTGTCAAATACAAGTTTTAACAGCCCAATCATCTCTTCTTCATTGTTTATACCCACTGATAGTATTTGTTCATATAGTTTGTCAAATTTCTCAATGGTCAATTTATTCAAAATTGCCCTATACTGACGAAGTTGAGTCTCAAATTGATTTCCTTTTGCCTTTTGTTCTTTTTGTTTTACAACCCAACTTTCCGCAGAACTTTCCAATCTGAACATTTTTCTTTCATCCCTTGTCCAATCAAGTGTTGAATTCTGGGCTCCTCCATTTGCATTATCATTAACACGCTTACTTCCCTGGGAGTTTTGAGTATTCCCATGGCTTTGAAATCTATCTCTGCGATTATTCGGGCCGTAATTTCCAGTTTCACGATGATAATGCTTATTTCCGGTAGAGTGACTCAAGTTTCCTGACCATCCTCTGCCACGATGCCCACCATCTCTATCTAACTCCTTTGAGCCAAAATTTCGTTTAAAAAGTTCTGGGGGAGAAAAACTCGTGTCTAAGTTCTTAAATTCACTAGAAATTGTCCTTAATGCAAGCAAAGTATATATTGAAAAGTTTTTATATTCAAAAAGTGAGTTTTTCTTAGTGGCAGTTTTTTCCTCTTTGGGACAGTCGAAAGCTACAATTTCCTTATCTTTATTTAAGTTAGCTTTGCTTTCAATAAAGCTTGAGTTATTATCAGAATTGAGAGTTTCACTTTCAATATGTTCACATATACTACTTTCTGGTTTTTTCACCTTTTGTTTTTCATCTAAATCACTTTTTTTAGACGCTTCTCTTTTTGAACTTTTCGAGTTTTCTAGTGAGTTAAATTTCTCTCTTGATTTCTTAGAGTCTTTTGCCTTATTAGAGTCCAAATTATCTTTTGAGGAGCCTCCAGTTTGGTTAGTTGAATTCTTAGGAGAATTAGATTTAAGAGTATCATGTTTTTCAACATTTATTTCTGTGTGCGGTTTGTTTTCGCTAGAAAATGTTGATTCAGCATTTGCTGTACAATACTCACCAGTTTTTTTGTTGTGCGGAATTGATGTGCTGTTTTTGAGTCTCTGCGCCCAGCTTACTGGTCCTGTATCAGTTTCTTTTCTACCAAGGACGTTTAAATTAGTTTTAGTTGTAATATTTTGATTGGAATGGCGACTCTTTTCATCAAATATTTCATTTTTTGTATCGTGGCGTTCTGAATTATCAAGATCCTTTGCTTCTTTATTAGAAATTTGTATCTCGTTAGTTTTTGTAAAAGCCACGTTTTTAATAATCTCGGAATTTTGTTTTTCTATGAAATTTATTGTAGATTGATTATTTATTGCATTTGAAACGACATTATTAACATTAATATTATTACCACTATCATTATCATTATCATTATCATTATCGTTATCATCATTATCATTATTATTACTATTATTATTATTATTATTATTATTATTATTATTATTATTATTATTATTATTATTATTATTAGTGCTAACACGTGCTAATAACTTATCCTTAAATGTAAAGTGAGTTGATTGATTTGATAAATCACTCGATGACAGTTTGTTAGAAGCCGGACTAGAAAAACCTTGGTCCGCCTTCTGGGGTGATAGATCCATATCAGAATCTAAGCCTTTTTTGTGAGACTTTAAAGATATATCTTGCGAGTTATCAGCCTTATTTGTCATCTTAGTTACATTCTGTGGCGGAGAGCTAGCCTCCATCTTAGGCTTTGCAGACTCAGCAGAGTTGTGCTTAATTTGTTCAGATTTTAAATTTAACAAGTCATCATTTCGTTGAGAATCTGCTTGATCCAAATTTTGAGTATAAGTATCGGCGCAGACCGGCTTCACAAATTTTTGATGTTCTAAATGATTTATAAAAGGCTCATTTGTAGGATTTACCCAACCTCTGGGAATAAATTCTTGAGCGTTTGGATTGAGATAGGTCGAAGATTTTGATAACTCTCCATTGTTTTGTTTTTTAAGACTTTTGTTATAATATGTACCACCCACTCGGTACCCATTATATTCAATTACGTGACTATAGTTAGGCATCATTCCATGGTAATAAATACCTGAATTTGGAATGACATTAGAACCAGTAATTCCGAATGTAGGCTTAAACTCCTGAGCATCTGCTCTCAATTGACTTTTAAATTTGGAAGGATTATTTCCTGAATTCCCTTGCGTAGGGACAGTACTGTTATTGCCTGTGCTGTCGCTTAAAGTCATTTTTGAAAGTTCCTGTGAAGTCCTTTAGAAGTGAATATGAAGGTGACACTTCACTTGTTTCAAAATAAGAAGCAAGCCTTCTATGAGTGGACCTTTGGAACCTGACTCTCACCACAGATCAGCCTCTCCAAATATTAAATCTTTAAAAAAAATGATGATTAAATGTGTTTCTTATAAAAATGGTTTTACGAGCTTCCATACGCGGCGATGATAGAAAACCGATATTTTATTACCTCCTTACAAGTCAGCAAGTAACATAATCGAGCCACTTATACCTTGCCCCTCTTGCTTTATAATATCGTGTCTACTGTGGCGCGCAGGGCACCGTCTGAGACATCTAAATTCTAAATATTAATTAGTCAAAACATGTTTTCTAAATTAAAAAAAAGTCTTAGCGCAAAATGACGAGTAGTTTATTTTTATATGAAAAGATTAAAATTTGAATTGTTGTAAATGATGTATATAATCACAAGTATATCTGATTTTTACTATTTTTAGCAAGGTATTCATAATTAAGCGCAGAGAGTATATTGTTACTTAAAGCTAAATTGACCTATTTTTCCATATTTTGTTCTAGCTTATTTTGCATGCAAAGCGGCAATGAATAAAATTTGTGGGGCCTTGTCGGTAGTTTGCCTAAATTGGAATTAGATTCCAATTTAGAAAACAATTTATTGAGGGATATCAATTTATCTGTTAATGCCAAAATAACATATGGGGATACAAGGATTACTACCTAATGTTGACAACATAAGTATCAAGAGCAAAATCGACTTCTTTAAAGGAAAAAGAGTAGCAATTGATACATATGGTTGGCTTCATAGATCGGCTGCTAATTGCGCAGAAAGTATTGTATTAGGCAAACCTACTCGAGTTCATATTAATTATTGTATCGAAAAAATCAGGACTCTTCAAGGGAAAGGACTTATTCCGGTTTGTGTGTTCGATGGTGCCACTCTTCCTATGAAGAGAGTTACTGAAGAAGAAAGAAGTAAAAGGAGAAGCGATGCAAAGAGAGAAATTATCAGATTAAAAAGCGAAAAAAAGTCTTATAGTTCATATAATATGAGAAGTTTGTGCCAAAAAGCTCTTGATATCACCCCAAATATAGCTCACCAGGTTTTGGAAGTATTAAGAGATGAATACAAAATAGAATGCATTGTTGCTCCGTATGAAGCTGACGCACAACTTTCATATCTTTCAAGAATAAAGTATATTGATGCGGTGATAACTGAAGATAGCGATATGCTAGTGTTTGGAAGCATATGTACAATTTACAAATACGACGATAAGACAGGTAACTGTAGAGTGATATATTGGAAAGATTTGTATAAAAGTGGTGTGATTTCACAATTAATGTTCTCATACGAAACTTTTGTACTAGGGTGCATATTGACTGGTTGTGACTATGTAAAGTCACCACAGGGGGTGGGGATAAAAACTGCGATGAAGCTTGTGCAAGAATGTAATGCAGATTTAGAAAGGATAATATTACAACTTAAGGATTTAGGCAAGGATATACCACAAAGTTATGCAATTGATGTTCAGAATGCAATGATTACATTCTTCCACCAAACAGTTTATGACCCTATTGAAGGAAATATGGTCCCACTTTCAAATAGTGACAGGCCTAAAAGCGAAATTGAGACTAACGTTACCTTAGATAATGTACCAATATTTATTGAGTTTAATAACCAAATGAAGCAAGGCAATTTGATTGAATGTAACGAGATGAAAAATTTTATTGGGCCGATTATTCAAGGCAAGGTAGCAAAGGATATTTGCTTAGGTTTTATTCATCCAGAAACTCACCTTGCATTTGATGATCCAATAAATAGTCATTCTGAGTTCCAATTGAATCTTGGCCATGATTGTAACAATAGAGATAACCAAATAAAGCCATCTAGAGACTCTAGAGCTTCATTAGAAAAAGAAAATTTAGATGATAATACAGGGAAAAGTGAATGCGATATTGAAGAGTTAATTAAACAATCAATCAGATCTCCAGTCAATCGGAAAAAATCGAATATTAGTTTATTCTCACACAAAGAGAGCCATGTTGGCCTTAAGAAAAAGAGGAGAGCTATTTGGCTAGGTTCAGAAGTGGAAAATAATGCAATTAAAGAAATTAAATTACTTGATAACTTAGCATATAAAGCATAATGGTATTTAAATAAAATCAGAATTTGTTGAGACTTTAACGACAAAATAAATTTCTACGTTACTTTCTATATAAATTCTATCCCCTCGTATTTGTAGTCTCCAGGCACTTCTAAATCTTCCATTAAAATTTTTCCATTTATTGTGAATATAGTTAAGAAAGACTTTTGAGTGTCCGAAATTGATTCTTCAACGCTTTTTGTTGCAACTATTATCTGGTCAAACGACCCAGGAAGAAATTTTAAAGAAGAAAAACCTCTTTCAGGTATTATCAATCCTACGTCAATAATTTCAAGAATTTCAAAATCATCTGTCATAATTATCATTTTATTGGAACCTCTCTTTTCGTCTTTCTCCTCATCATACTCATCGAAGCTAACTCTTCTTGGTAAAAATATCCACTTTCTCATTAAATGACTCCAAATCACTGCTTCATGAATACAATAACCTGGATATTGCGCCCCCAGTGAATTCCTAATTTTTTCATAAACAAAACTCCAATTAAATCGTGAAACATGTCCTCTTTTATCAATTGTGGCTACCCACATATTATCCCTTTTTTCTATTATGCCGTTTGATACGAACTCTTTTCCAAAACTGCCAACCCACAATATTCCATCTCTTACAGCAAACCACTCAATCTTCATTCCCTTAGCTGTTCTTCCATTACCTTCAGATAATATATATCTTGGTGCTACTCCTTTCCCATCATCAGTTATTTCAAAAATTATTCCTGTACGGTCGTCGCCCGCAAGCATCATTCCATTATATGAAATTAACTCACTTAATTCCATCCCTCTCCCATATTCATTATATCCGCTTTTAAGTTCCAGAATTTCTCCCCAGTCCACTCGATAGTTGCCCCTTTTGTCCTGTATTATTGACCCTTTTTGAAATAAACTTTTGTAATTCTTTTCCCCATTCCCTGGCTTTGAGTTCATATCTAAATCAGCAACCAATCTAAAGTTACATGGCATTTCGTCAGTGCAAACCCTCCTTTCCTGTGCACCCCCTGCACCAAGATTTAATAATGTTGACTGGGAAAGTACGAAAGGAATAATGAATGTAAGTGTTATTAGATAATTAATTGTGCTTGATTCTTTCATACTAACTAAAATTTACAAATTATATATAAATTATTTATTTATATAATAATTTAGCGCCTCTAAATGATTATTTACATGTATTGTGACCGATTTTTTTAATTAAAATGTAATAATATAAATAATAAGCTTACTATTATTATTGTTTGTCTAAAAGTTTCAAATAAATTATTCGATTACGAGGTTATTGAGATGATTAAGATTTATCACCTATTAATAGTTATATATTAGAATAAAGAAATATGTAAATAAAAAATTGCCGACCCAAATAATTATGAATTCAGAAGAAAAAGACCAAATTAGCCATCGAGTAATCAATTTGTAAGTAAAATTAGAAGAAATGATGTTTCACTTATACGAATTTAACTTCTGGAAATTTACTGTATTATTTATTATAAATTATTTTAAAACTGAAATTAAAATATTAAATACTAATAGAACTTATTTCTAGAAAATAAAGTTGAACTGGATAAGAAAACAGATTAGTTAACAAAAATTGAACATAATCGTAATATTTAATGCAATTTTTACAAAATTTAAAAGAATCTTATATAATAAACCAAATTCAGGTAGTTATTTTTACCATAAAAAAAATTATTGAATGAAAGTTCATTTTTCCAAATATAAAATTACTGTGGTCAGTTTTGAACATTGGACTAAATTATCGTTCTATCAATATCAAGCAGAAGCTAGAAAGTCATTTGTTAGAACTTAATACTTGACATACTTTTAATCCCGCGAATATTTTAATTATTGTATTTCAAGTTATAAACGTAATTATCTATATTTAAGAGTATTGATTACACAATTTGAGATAATTATTATTTTATTTTAGGAAGTTAAAATTTCATAACTTAAATTCTTTTATGTTTTTTTTTTAAATAAGGAAAAAAGCAAACCCCAATCTAGAAGAGTAAAGAACAGTAAATCAACGTGTATTGAAGCAACTGGAAAATAATTGGATTCTATTTATTTTAATTAAACTATTATTATATTAGTAAATATGATCATGAATAACATTTATATGAATTAGTGTATTGAAATAGGATTTATTCATTAGTATTAACATAAAAGGCGTTTAATTATAAATGCATGGGGTCGGAAGTGAATTCTCACTTACATAGAATCTTGCTAACTTCGATATAATTAAAACTTGAGCATCAAATCTTTATGTTCTAACTTGCGGAAATAAAGCTTAAATTTATAGTATTAAATGGCTAGAAAATTGGAGTTAAATTCAATTAGATCGTTATTTGGCAATTTGTTATAAAATATTCTATTGAGATCGAGCATTTAATGTTCTTAAAATAATTTTTAAATACTATAAAGATAATTTTATAGTTTTTAAAAGGAGTTATAAGCAATTTTGATGTATTAAATTGATTTACAGCTTTTGATGAGTAATCAACAGATTAAATAAAAATATCCATTTTACAACAAATTTATGTTTTTGCTGCCGGAAGAGCAATTACATTACTTATTATTCTAATTAAGAAAATGAATCTAGCTTGATTTAATCTTCTGTTCAAACCAATGCATAAAATAGATAATTTTGCAAACGTAATACAAAATTCATAAAGCATAGTTTATATTAGTTAAAATGATAATTGTTCAAGATATTCTAAGTTTAAAAGTATGAGCAAACGAATATTTATTCCCTTTAGCTTTGAGGATCTACTACTCCGATTCAGTGTCGTAGTAGTTAAAAAATAAATCTTTTGAATTCTTTTCTTTCACCTTAACAGCGGCATTGAGCCTCTTTGAACCATCTGAGTTTACAACGCAGCTACCTAATTTTTTTTGAAATTTAGGGTTTTCTTCATATGAATCAATACAATTCCTTACACTATTTGTAATTAGCTGTCTTTCTCTATCTGATATAATTTCATTGCATTTATTATCTGTTGGAGTGATGAATTGGTCTTCAGGTATAATTTCGTTTTCATCAAGAATATGCTTTAAAGCATTCAATTCAGTTGCTTCTCTGTTCATTAGTCTCTTATTTAGGTTCTTCAGTATTTCAAGCTCCTCCATAGATCTGGATTCTAATACGGAATTAATGACTTTACTTTCGAAGTCGTCTTCAGATTTTTTTTTTACAACTTCTTTATTGTTCATATTAAAATTTTGTTTAGCTCCTGACTCAAGTATATAGTCTCCTGATTTTGGATCTGTTTTAAAGACTATTTCATTTCCGCACTGAGTACATCGCCCGTAAAATCTCCAAATAGGTATTCCAAGATACGACTCACTTTGTACCTTCTCTACCTTTGAATTAAACTTCGTCCCGACATAGTGATAAACCTCACAGCCATTACATCTAATAGTAAAAGGGTATAGCATTCTGATATTTAATAGTTTCTTTTTTCTGTACCCTCCACCTCTACTGTTTGGTTTTGATTTTTTTAAAAGTTTCTTACTTTCTTCCAACTTTTTTGGATCAAAATCTGGTGGGAAATATCGATTCAAGACTTTTCTTTCAGACATTTTTTACCATATTAAGAACTTTCTACGATATTTTGTCTAAATAAATCACAATTAATGTTCAAATCCTCATTTTCAAATCATTAATAGGAATTTAGAATCGGAAAGAAAAATTATTTAAGCGCTACCGTAAATTTGAACAATTATTTATTCAATTAAAAGCCAATGAAGCAAAAATCAGAGAATAAAGGAAAAGGTAGTTCGAATGAATCTCAAGGTACGCATCAAAGTAGTAATTATCTAAATAAAGATTCTTCAATTCCCACTAATTTCTGCCAGGAGTCCCCTCACAAAAAACTCAGCAACGAAATGGTTTCTTTAAGAGAGAAGGTTCAGGAAGAGTTGGTAGATATTGAAAGAAAAATATATGAACTTGAGACATTTTACTGGAACCAAACTACTGATATTGGAAATATGTTAAGAGGTTGGGACGGCTATGCAACGTATAATAGCAATACGGGAAGTATAGGAGGAAGAAAATCTAGTATTGGAGGTAACCGAGGCTCTTGTAGATCAAATCCAAATGTATTCTCTGAAAAAGATCGCTGGTTCTCCTTATCTTCAGTTACATCTCCTGTAGATATAGAGGCGCTAGGCACTACTCCAAATACAGGAGCACACTCAGGAGAAATGTTTTCTGCAGCTGGCTCAAATGTGGGTTCAAGTATTTCATACCACTCTGAATCGCAGTGCCAGGGAAGTGAATTGGACAACTCGGTTAACTGCTCACGTAAACAGCGCCGATAAACAATTAATTAGAACCTTACCAACTATAACTCTAATTAATCTGATACTATTTCTGTAGATAAGTTCTCTAACTGCAAATATTTTTTAATTTATATTTTTATTCAATTTAAGTAAAAATTTTATTGTAGTTTTCGAGATCTTCAATTGACGTCTATTGTATTATTTACCCCCATTTTGACAGGCATGCCCACACAAGGCCTTCCAAAGCGCAAAAATCGAGAGTTAAGGCGAGGATGTCATTAAATTGAATATAGTGTGGAGTTCAAATACTTAACAATTTTTAACATAAATATTTAACATTTATAGATTGAAATTATAATAAATTCAATTTTCTTGTTCCTCTATATTGTATAAGACGAACTGTTGTGATTGATGACTGAGAATTCTACTCGTGAAAAAACAGTAGTGAGTAAACCTGGTTGGGGAGCTGTGAGATGGGCGGATCTGAGTATTAGCGATGCTTCAAATAGCTGGATATATACTCAAAGCGATACAAAAAATGAATCTAAATCTATTGGGTTAACTTCTCTTCTTCAAAAAAATATAAAACTTAATGATAGCTCAAGCGAATATCAATGCAGAAAAACTATTAAAGAAAATAAGGAAAAAATGCCAAATAGAGGGTTTTTAACAATTAATGGTGCTGAAACAAATATTGAACCTAAATTAGAAATATCGAATTTACCTCAGTATTTAGGTAAAGTGAGCAATGAAAACTTCGAAGCAATCGAAAAGGGTCAAAACATTGAAAGCCAAGAATTTCGATTTGGAGAGGGAACATTCACAGGTGGCTTAACTGATATAAGCAAAAGTGATCAGGCAGTTAAATGCCTCATACAAGATGCCAATTTAAATATGCCGAAAGTGTTCGGGGATTTGCCACAAATACTAAATAATCATTCTAGCACTAATAAAAAAAGAAGTAAAGATCATACTGAGAACTCAGAATATAGCGAAAATATTAATTTCAACTATGAACTTCAGGTTGATGAAGATAAAATATGCAAGAAGATCAAACACTCAAAAACGAGTACTTCTGCAACCGAAGGTCCCAAGCTTGGCAAAGAAACGAATCAGAATGCCGTATATGAGAGGTGCGCACAAAAAAAAACAACTAACCAATTGAGTACTCCTAGAAGGATAAGTAATAGTACAAGTAAATCTCCGAAGGGAGGAACTCCGAAAACACCACAAATTAGCAGTAGTGGTCGTAATAACGATTTATCAATCGATGGTACCGCGAGCTCCAATATTGATTGGAATAAACGGATTTCTAGTAGATTATTTCAAATTGCCATTGGAAAGGGTACAAGAGCATATCAGAATTTTTTGAAACTTAAGCCTAGAAAAGAGGATAGAGAACCTAACGATCCTCAAACTCCAAACGCTCATACAAGGTGCCCACAGAAACAATTTACTGATCAACTAAATCAGTGGAGAAAGTCTCTTCATCAATATGATGACTTTGACTCCAATATTCTGGAGTTGTGAATTGGTTAGATACACTAATACTTTAATATCTGAGTATTTGAGCTAGATAATTGTGAGCAGCAAGTTCAGTAATTAAATTTCGCAAAAAATACTTCAAAAAATCATTGAATATTGCTAGGACACGTTATAATTAATATATTTGAATTTTTTTTTCATAGAATAGTAAACGCACTTATATTAACCCGCCAACATTGTGTAAATGTTAGTATCGTGAAATATAAAGGAAATAAATTCAAAAAAAAATTTCGATGAATTCAAGGAGTATTTAATGTAAGCCTTATATCTATGCAAAAAGTCAAAAATGAAGCAAGACAGGTCTATATCTTAGGTTGGCTGATCCACTTAAGAATTCTTAATCGAATTGTTGACAACATTTTCATTAAATCTCACATTTTATCCCTGTACCTATATTATAATCAAGAATATGATACACAAAAAAGTATTAGAGGAATATATCAGTGGTTTAGAAAGTATTTCAAAACATATTATTTACCAAATGAATATTGGATTTACAAACTCCATAATTTTGAAGCGAAGACTAACAATGCGTTTTCGAAATCAAATTGGATGGGTGCATACTATTCTTTATTTTTAAATGAAGGTAAAGATTTTGCCCCATGCTTAAATGGAGTAATGTATAATACAATTGGAAGAGTCGAGAATAATTTTCTTGAAAAATTTCAGGAAATATACAGACAATTCGCACCTCTGATAGATCAACGTAGTTTCTTTCTTGGTAAAATTCTCGGAAGAATGATCAGTTCTATTTTATCTGGAAAATGTAGTGCTGAGGCCAGTAACATTCTTTTTGCTGCCCTGGTCCGATCGCTAGGTCATCATTGCCGCCTAACGTTATTTATTCCTCCTATTATTAACTTTAAAAAAAGTTGTGAATTGCAATGCAACGATAGGAGAGCTGAGCTTTGGGTTGAGGTCTTCGAACCAAAGTTCAACAAGTGGATTTCAGTCGATATTCATCGTGGGGGGTGGAACTTCACAGGATGTTCTACAGTTCCGTTTGTAACTTATCCAGAAAAAAATATTTCTTCAATTGAACACAATAGCGATAAGGGATTGTTTTCAAAACTATTCTTAAGTGAATTTAATGATGACTCTGATGACTCAGACAAAAGCTTAAGTCTTAAAAAAATAACACCCATATCAGTTATTCCCTTAAAAAAAACTGAAACTAGACAAAGATCAGTCAAATATGAAACGAGTAATATTGCTGAGCAAGATGAACAAAGAGAGTCCTTAGCATTTGAATTTTCAAATAAAAAGAAAACAGAATCATTAACACTCACTCAATTACAGTGCAAAATCGATATCTCAAGGACAAATATTAAACATAAGATTAATGAGAGCATTGGATGGTGGATTATATCTGTTAATGAGTATGGGTATTTAAGAGAAACCACTGGAAGATATGTATCAGACTGGTCTCAAGTGTTTCAAGCTCAACAGAAGAATTCATTTAAACAAAAGGTTGAGTCAATAATATCAACAATAAATTCCACTTCCAATCAGTATAGCTCTAGGCTGCTTAAATTGGAATTATTAGATGATTTCGAATTGGAAAAAATTATACACGAAAATGATGTAATTCCTATTTCAAAAACATCTTTCAAAAACCATCCAAAATACGCCATTATTTCATGTCTTAATTCTTTAGAAATCATTCATCCAAAGGAGCCTATTGTTGGATATTTTCAGGGCGAGCCAATTTATCTTAGAGAAAATGTCCAAACGTTAAAGACTAGGACTCAGTGGGATCAAGAACAACGCGAAATTAAGATTGGTCAGCAACCAATAAAAATTATCTTCAAAAAGAAAAATGATGACGTTGACTTAAAGGGCAAAGTGAAGCTAGAATACTATGCAGAATTTCAGACGCAGATTAAACCTTTGGCGGAGTTGAACCACCTTGATCAAATTCCAAAAGATCATTTTAAGTCAATAAATATTTCTATTAAAGGAAATATACCTAATTCATGTGTTCATATAAAAGATTCTTGTGAGGGTCTTAATAACGATAAAGTTATGTTTACTTCCAGGTATTACTCTACGTGGAAAACTGAAAATATTGTTGATATAATTAAAAGAAGTAACATCGACTACGCAAGAGCGTTTATTGGTCACGACTTTAAAAATGGGTCAAAACCTAATTACGATGGAGTAATTATTAAAAAAAAGGATGTTACTCTGTTGCAATCACTAAAAAAACGATTTGAATTAATGAATATAAATAAAATGGCTAATTTCATCTGGAATGACGTTCTGCAAAGTGCTAAAGATTTTTTGAATAGCCTCTCTCGGAATAATTTGTCAAAAAATACATTAAATAAAGACTACGATCCTGGTTTAGAGCCCAATTGTCAAAAGCTAATTAATGTGAGTTACAAATTCTGCAAAATAAAAAACTTATCAGAAAGATTATTAGAAGAAAGTTACAAAGCAATTAACAAAAAAAAGAGAAAACAAATCGATACATAAATAAATTTAGCATAGCTATCAACTGATAACGATGCCTTCTATGTGCCATTTATAAGGTTTGATTAGTTTAACCATTGCGCATTTTCCCAATAGATTGTTATCCATATTAACTAATACTTTATTATAGTTTTTTGTGTGTCCAACTGTATGATTGCTTCTTTCAGAGTGTTCAATAAACCACACCTTGACAACTTTATCATCTGGCAAATTTTCAAATATATATTCGTTGTGATTAAAAGACTGAAAAGTATTTGTAATCTCGGAGCTTCTGCTTTTTGAAACTCCATTTGGTACAGGTTTCATTTTTGCAGCGGGAGTTCCTGGTCTTGGATAGAATTTTGAAATATTTATTACCGGAAACTTGTATTTATTAATTAATTCGACAGATTGAAAGTGGTCTTGGTCGCTTTCTCCGGGGAATCCACAGATAATGTCAGTAGCAATAGTTGCTAGTGGAATTTCTTTTAGTATTGAATCAACTAGTAAACTAAATTCCTCTATAACATAGTCCCTTTTCATCAAGTCCAGAATCCTGTTACTACCACTTTGAACAGGAATATGCAAAAATTCAAATACATTGGGGTGCTTCATAATATCAATTATTTCATCAATTTGATCTAAAATGTATGGTGGGTTTGTCATCCCTATCCTAATCATTATGTCCTGTGGTAGAATTTTCAATATTTCTCTCAATAACTCGGATAAATTTGTGCCAATATCTTTTCCGTATGCCCCAATGTCTTCCGAAGTCAGCCAAAATTGCTTTACACCCTCGTTTAGACTTTGATTGATTCTTTGAATGATAGTTTCAACAGGATAGCTGCCCAAATCGCCCCTGGAGTGCTTAGTTTTGCAATAGGTACAATTTCCCAAGCAACCAACAGAAATAGTAATTATTTCAACGAAAGGATTGCGACGAATCTTTGGTAGTGATAATGGAGGCAAACTAATTTCAAGAGAATCTATTAATTGACCTGATTTTCCTTCCATTTTATCTGGAATCAGTAAAACAATGTTCCCCTGTAAAGTTAATTCTACAACCTCAACTATTCGATGAATATTTCTGACGCCGATGATAGAAACATCTTTTAAGAAGTTCAAGTTTATATCTGCTTGCGGAACGCATCCTGTTACAACCACAAATTTTCTTTTCGATTTTGCTAACTCTATTAAATTTTGGCACGAATCTTGGCTTGGCCCTTTGACTGTACAACTGTTAATTACTATTAAATTACATTCGTCTAATTCCTCCACTAAAGTGTATCCATATTCAGAAAGAAGCCCCATCATACTTTCAGAGTCGCTTCGATTGTGATTACAACCAAAATTTTTTACCATTATTTTTGCAACTCCGGGAACAAAACCCTCTTCTGGCTGAATATTAAGGTTATTTACTGCCCTAATAATCAGTCCTGAAGAGCTTACTGCTTCGCATTCATTTGATCCAACTTCATTTGATTTATCTTTGTTAAAATTGTAATAATCTTCAAATGAATGCTCTTTTTTATCTTTTTTGTTTTTAGAGTAAATTTCTTTGATCATGGAGCAAACCTTTCCTTTTTTAAATAATTTCCATCCAAAGTAAATACCAACTCCAGCAGCACCTATTAATGTGCAGAACTTGACTATTCTAATTTTTTGGTAGACCATATTTTAATTACTAAATTACAATCAATTGAAAAAATAACCAAACTAATTATCCGTTTTTACCCTTTCATTAATTATTGATGCAAATTCTGAATCAACAAATAAAAAATTTAGTCAAAATGACCAAATACCGCATATTCAAATTTATACCGGTAATAATCGAATATATATTAAAAAATATCAAATTTCTAAATATCTAATTTTAAATATTTTATTACCTTTTTCTAATTTCAACCTGCTTTTAGAAGTGGAGTTTTTGTGTCTAAAGAATTGTTTGTTGGTGATATAACAGGTGGCAAATGAAGTGCCATATCTAGTACTACTGCATCTTCACTTTCTTTTATCAGCGTCCCTAATCGCTCAATTGTATCTAACTCTTCCTGCAGTTCATCGTCAAATCCAAAAATTAGTTTTGCTTGATACCAAAGTGATGCTGTAACCTTCTTCATCCTCATTGGGCACTCTGTGTTCTTAGTTGCTATTGCATAAGAATTCATAATAATTGTAGTGAACATATTTAACAGAATTGTGACAAAGAGGATCTCAAATAGTAACAACATAGCTGCTGCACCATATGCGCTCTTTTCAAAATAAGCATTTATCCCGACTTCTGTCTCGGAGAATGGGCTTCCAAACGCAAATAAGAACAATGAATAAAATGATATTGAAATTGTCGAAAATTGAATATAAATAGCTCCGTACATAGCATGCATTATTATTGAGAATGCAAATAATAAAACAAGGAATATTGCGGTAAAATACATGAAAGGTACGAACGCAAAGATAAATGTCATGAGTAGAAAGCTTGTATTGCTGGAGAATAACGAAATTTCTAGTAACCTTATAAATAATAACAAAACTGCAATAGCATGTAGTTTAGTCTTTATCCACAAACTGAAAAGTACTTGTCCATAATACTCTGCACCAGTTAAATGAAGAGTTTCAGACCAAAATAAATGTGGATCAACACATTTCTTATAGGCAGTTTCAATACAAAGTTCAGAGCCAAAATGAATGGCTAGACTAGAAAATAAGAATCCTAAAGTAATTAGTATTCCTATTGTATTTTCCAACAATATTTGAAACCAACTTAAAGTATTAATTCGATTTCCAAATGGATCTATAAAGTGGCCAATAATATCTCTGAATCTACCACTCTTTGAAATTAATCTATATACATTGTAAGGAAACATAAGCACACTCGATATTGCACCAGGAAATAAAAGCCACGAAAATAATAATAACGTTACAACAGGTAATAATGTTGAAATAGGATAGTGCCTTTGATATGCCAAACCCGTTGTAATTTCTATTTCTGGAATATAATGATTTAAATATGGAGAGCTGCGAGTAAAGTGAAGTTTTGTTTTCCACCAAAGTGGATACTTTTCTCTTTGAACTGCAGATACCTCAAAAACAACTGTAACCCATTCGGGGTCGCATTTAAGTAGTAAATCCCAATGATGGTTCATATCAATTACTAATTTGTTATTGTTTGGTTTCGAATCTAGTTCGCTAATAACTTTTCCAATTACATTAGTTCGCTTATATCTCTCATTTATTTCGCTGGATTGCACAACTTTTTTACTATTAAAGATATCGGAATTTTTAATATCAGAATCGTTCTCTAATTCTTCTTTATAAAGTTTCTTACCTATTAAATTTAACTTTTCATGAATTGAAGGTATCGGACCTAAATTGTGATCTGCAGAATCAGAGAATAGTGGAAGTAATAGCTTTGAATCATGATACATGTGAAAAATTGGCTTTGACTGTTGATCTAATGGCACTTTATTAGTTTCATAATATTTTCTGATTGCAGGTGGGAATTCGCCTAATGGTGTATTATCTCCAACTTCAACATATTTTTCAAGAGAAGAATAATCACAAGGTAACTCAGGATGAGTAGGATTTGGATGAGTTTTATTCCAATCAATTCTGATTATATCGCAATTGAAAAATTCGGTCATCCCATCCTCAATTAAAGACTTAGATTTACAGGATGCTTGAAGTAAATTTAATACATCTGAAACTGTAGATCCTGATATAATGGATTCCAATTCAGGAGTTCCAAATTGATCTTGAATTCTATTTAGCTGCTCAGATGTTGACGCAAATAGCTTTGATCTTATCTGATTAGATATTGGTGCGCTTTTATTATAACTATGTTCCATTAAAAAACAAGATACATAAAGTACTGTAAAAATAAATATTAAAAAAATGTGCTTTAATCTAATTCTTTTCAATTCATCTTCACTAAACTCTCCATTTTTCGGATCTTCCAGAGTTAGCATTCTCCTTATAGAGCCGTACATTTTCGATTAAATAATCTTAATTAAATTTGTCAGCTTGTGGCAGAGTAGCTAATGCATTTTCTATTGTTAAGTATAAATAATAAAAATCTAAAGCTAAAAACTAAAATTATTAACTATGCACTCAATAAAACAATTTGCACTCATGTTTGAAATAACTATTTATTTTGCTTGATGAAACTTTGCCCATTGCAAGGTGCAAGATGCATTTTCGATACACAAAATCGCGTTTAGAGTGTGAATAATATTTGCGTGTGCATACATACCGCCAGTCATTGCCGCCATGCCATTATATGATTGTAAAAATAAATAGATTTAAAGGATTATTCATTAATATTAATACAAAATTAATAAAAATAATATTGAAATACACAAATTCACTTTTGAAACAATAATTGTTATTGTTGCTATCCATTATAGTAGTAGCCTATAATTGAACTAACCATTATTTGAATACATGCTTTTACTTGTTATTATAACTCAGATATGGTTTCCTAAACCTATAGCATATTTGTCAGTATCGAATATTGGCTTAATATTTCACTATTTTTTTAATATTCAAATTGCAGCTTTTCCATTGTTAGTGTTGACAATAGACAGGTGCTTTGCCGTACAATGCTAGCACTCCCCACGTAAAAAAAAAAATAAACATATAAAAATACGTATATTTTGTGTCGTGTCGTGTAAAGGATAAAGAATACTACATGTGAGCATAAACAGATTATTTTCATATGGATAAAAATACTATAAGAAATTATTAATTACAAGCAAAATAATTATTTAATTGTTCTTATTTAAGAAATATTAAAGATTTAGAGTTTCTTCAACGCTGTTTTAATTTTTGAAAATTAATCTAAGAATTAGAGTTATTTCAATTTTTTGATAATGTGGCTATCAACACGAGTTGAGAATGTAGATACAGGAATAGCAACTAAGCAAGGTCCAAGCATTCCAATTGAAGGCATGTTTAATACTCTGCTCCGTATGGGATTGCTATTCGAGCTAATGTGTTATCTTGGGCTTACAATGATAAGTTACAACTATACAAACCAGCTCAGCTTCAATTACCACTCACTAGGAGAAATTTTGGTCCAAGGAAATGCTCCGAAATATATTTCATTTTGCTTCTTCTTGGGAATTATGGGTTCTCTTCATTTAATGTCATTCCAGCTATTGCTTGCAGATGACACATGTTTTGCAAGAGGATATGTGACCGGATCAAAGATAATAAAAATTGCGACTCTCTTAGACTTCATTGGAAAGACTATCGGTTTTGTATTTACAATGCAACTTGGTGGTAGCACTGATTTAGAGTCCGCATTCAACATGGCAGTTGCCCAAGGAGGTGTTGAGATTAATTTCTTAACTTTCGGACAAATATTGTGTGGTATTGCATTTGTGTCGTACGGTCTTGGATTTTTGCTGTTAGAGCTATTCCAAGATGAGGGCGTAGGAAACTCATATGGCTATATCAACTTCCTTGCATTTTCAGCATCTGGTGCTTCTTTATTGTTGCATGCAACCACTTTTAAATGCACTGGAGCGACTCTATTTGCCTTAACATCTTTTTCTACTGCATTATTATGGGCTCTTCTCTTTGAACCATCGATAAATGAATTCTCTCCTGCATTTGGTGAGACTGAATTAACAAATGATGTTGAGACACAAGTTGAAAAGTTCACCCGTACAAATCAATATTATAATGTTGATGAAAACTACGGAAGCTATTCGCAGCAGCCTTCCTCAGGATACATGAATTAAAATAGGGTAATGATTTTAAATTAACACTAGTTAATATAAAATATTTAATGAAAGTCTAATAGCTTTTAGTGTTACTAATATTTCCTAGTTATTGAATCGACTAATAGTTTTTATCAGTTCCCCCCTCAATTTTAGTTACATCCTCCCGAATGACGATGAGGTATCAAAATAAACTGCCTTCTGAATAGCCATTCTAAAAGCCATGAATGCCTGCCCAAAAATGAAAATGCTTCCTGCGTCATCGACTGATGCATTCTTTAGCCCAGCTTGAGTAACTAATCTGAAAATTTTAATTGGCTCAAATGGAAGTTTACATATTGGTAGATCTCCGAAAAATGTATTTTTCAAAGGGATTAGTGCAGCAAACAAAATACCTACTAATATGCCTGACTTCATCTTAATCATTGAAATTTTATAAGTTAGGTTCGTAATGCTTTGCTCTAGAGATTCAATTTTAGGATTTTTCTTAATTTTATTTGAATAACTTGAAGATAAAGTTGTATTTTCTGTGATTATCCCTGTCTTATCCTTTAGTTTTAATTTGTCTAGCTTTGCTCGTGACTTAATTAAATTGTCCTGCATTTTTATGAAGTCGTTTTTTCTAAAAAATAGAAAATAAGACAAAAGCTCAGCAGCAATTGAGGCTAAAAGAGCAGAAAAGATTACAATCAATACCTTGTATTTGTTAAATTCAATATATGGGTTCAATTCGGCTTCAGACATATTCAGAAGTTAAATTTTCAAAATTATATTATTAACTGATAGCGCCCGAAATGTTTTTATAGCCCATTAAAATATTAAATAAAAATGCTATTGAAATGTGCTGCCTCAAAAATGGAGCACTCATCTAAAATTCAATAAGTAATTTTCATAAAATATTGTTTAACTTACCTAAAACCTTGGAAAGTGGTATTTTACTATCTTCAAAAAATAAATAGAATGTACGGTCGAGAGACTTTCTACATACAACCCATCCTTCATTACTAGATTTAAAAACAAAGCTATCTATGCTTTCATCGCTAGTATTTATCACTTTTGTTGCTTTTAATACGCAATCTCCCTCTATTGAAGACATTAATGTCTTCGTTGTCCCAAGTAATCTATTTGATCTTCTTATCGCATAGTTCGATTTGTTAATATAAAAGAAACGAAACGAATCCATTGAATTCATAATACTCATGAATTGCTCAAATACATTTTCATAGAGCTCAGAAATACCACCATTACAATTAATTATTTGGTTTTTCATATCAAGAAAAAATTGAAAATTTTTGTTTAATTCAGAATGAGTATTTTTATCAAAATTATCTGTGGTATTCAAATCCAATTCTGGGTTGAATAAAATTACCACCATGATCTCATTATAAGTAAATACTAATAATTTATAACCCTTATCTGGATTGCAAGGAAGAAAAACCTTGGGAGAAAAGATCAAATTCCCCTTGCTATTCTGATCATTAGTTGAAGTGGGGCCAAAAATAAATCCATCGCCTGAAAACTTATTGCTTCTTCCAAAAGCTGAAAACCCACCTTTTTTTTCTAAAGACGATGACGTAGGGAATCTTCCATAAGGTTCATTACAAAGTTTATCATTCATAGCAATTCCATTATGCATTACTAAATAATTGTAAAGTATTTTGCTTGACAAAGAGTCGAGAGTTGAATAAAGCATATGAGCATCAAATAATATTGAAACATGTGAAACTTCATTGTAATCACGTATTATATTTTCTACCAAGTTTATTATTGAAATTTGAACTTGTCTCTCAACTGGAGCAAAATAAAATCCGTTCATGCTCGTAGTAATGGACAAAGTATTGAGATCAATTGTTTCAATAAACGCAGGTACAAAATCTTCTAGAATATATAACAAATACTTCTTTTCTATATTAACAACTTCCCCATGTAGCAACGTAAATGTTTCAATAAATTTGTCCAATATAGACAAAAGTGGTTCTCTATTATTCTCTTCTTGAGTTTGATTTATGTTTTTGAGGCTATTTCTAGACTTAGAGGATAAATCATAAGAAAAGTCATTTGAATATTGATTATTTCTTTTGTCATATATATCGTCTTCAGTAAACTCGACATCAACAGTCTCCCCTGCTTGTACTTTGATGTAATATGGCAGTTGCATAATAAAACAAACAACTATTTCCGAATCTTTTATTTTTTTAAAAACGATTTCGTACTGACGTGTTTTTACATAATTTATTAGCTCTTTGCGTCCTATTAAAAGGGAAGACATAGAAATCAATCCTTCTACTAGACTCATTTGCTGGCGTTTGATTATTATCGAGTCACTAGACGGATAATAGTAAATTAATTTTTCATCATCCCTAATATTTTGTGTAGAGTATTCATCATAGTATTCGCTTTTAACACTTGAATCAAAAATAATCACTGAACTAATTTTTTTATCCTTAATCTCAATCTTAGTTTTACTTTGCAAAACTGTTGCAGAAACTATTTCAGGGCCATGCATGATAATATAAAAATAATTATGATATTGAATCAATTAAGTTTGAAGATATTGAAATCCAATCAGGTGTTTAAGTCATAAAATTTAGATTTTAGCAAAGCTATATCTCCAATAAAATATAATTAACTTGCTGTTGTCTTCCACACAATCGCTATGGAACTGATTTCAATATAAAAGTGAGAAAGATAACAAAGATTATCAAATATATAATTATATTCTCACTAGTTGTTAAATTTCAATATTAATATTAAATAATACATACTTATAAATGTTTAACCCGCTTTTAATCTTACAAGGCAATAAAGACTGGAATTAATTTTCGAATAAATATCGGGTCCAATAGTAAAATGACAATATAATCAATAAATCGGCTATATCCATACATATGGTGTCTTTTATTCTAAGAAATGAACCTCCGAATTACTAACTATCAGAATAAAGCTAAAGATATAGGTAGCTTGCCTAGATTGGAAAGCAATCTATTACCCCCAGATAGTACATATTTAAGTAAAAGAATACTTGAGCTAGGAACAGGACTTATTCCATTAATTAACAATTCTGAAAAATGTAGCTGTGAAAAAACATGCGCCGATTTTTGTTTTAATCGTCTGAACCATCAGGAATGTAATAAAAGTATATGCGGACTTTCTGACCATTTACATGATGTGTACTGTAATAACAGACCATTTCTCAGATTTAAAAATCAAAAAAACAAGAAATATGTTGTTGAATGTTTTAGATTGCCAATTAAAAAAGAAAGTGGACATATAAGTTCAGATAATTTAAAAGATAGTAATTCTCATCATTCAACAAGACTTATATTATCAGACAATGTGTCAAAAGGTGAATTAATAATTGAATGTATAGGAGAAATTTTAACAGATTCTGACGTGAGAGACAGGTACCAAAAATATTTCAAGCTCAAAAATCAAGGTGATGAAAATGTTATGAGTTATAGTTTTGAGAAGACTTCTTTAGTGCCTGGTAAACTTTTTTGCCTAGTTGAAAACTTCATTTATTTGGATATGACTCAAACAGGTAATGAAGCAAAGCATATTAGACACTCATGTAATCCAAACTCACAAGCGGAAGTTTGGATTTCAAGGCCTAATTCTCATATACAAAAGGCTAGAATAAGAAACCAATACACAATATCATGGCTGAAAATGGGTATATTTGCACTGAATGATATTAAAAAAGGTACAGAGATAACAATTGATTATGAAAATTTAATGTCTCGATGCACTCCAGATCTAGCTAGGAAAAATGAAAATCCTATTCGTTTTTTAGGTTTACTTGAGTGCAACTGTGATTTTGAGAATTGCAGAAAAGTTATTGGTAGTAGAAAAATCCATGAAGCAATAGAATTCAGCGAATTTTTAATTCCAGCAACTAACAAAAAAAGAAAAAAGGATCTGAATGTTGTCACAAGAGGGTCAACAGATCAAGATTCTTTCTCATATAACAAAAATTCATTAGAGTCTTTTCTTCTTTTGAGGGAAAAAATTATCGAGGATCAAAAGACTTGGAAGGAACAACATATTAGGAACAGATCAAATAAAGCTATAAAAAGAGCATTGAATATTTTTGAAGTTGACAAAAGACTGATAAATGAGGTTCAAAACTCGTTATTTAACAATAATTACTTAAACGAACAATTTACAGATTATTCGACTAAGCTGCCACTTTGGCATTTATTTTCATCCTTGTGTTGGCAAGGTTATCATAACCAACAAGAATGTTGCAATAGGCATATAATGCACAACAATTGGTGGGTTAAATTCAAAGAAATTAGCGAGAATAAAAATAAGTTTTTCAATATGAATTTTGTAAAGCTTGAACGACCTAGAAGAAGATGTTCAAATAATTTTGGAACTTCAATCGAAAGAAATAAAAAACATGTTCGTTCATATTCTTTAAATCAATTTAGACAAAAGGGTATATTTCTCCATATAATGTCCCATCCATGGCTACTTGCAATTAACAATTTGACAAATATTGACATTGAACTTGGAAAAGGTTGGAAGATTTTCCTTTCCAGATCTGTAGATTTAGGTAGATGGACAATCATTCAAAAACTATCGTTTTTTTTCAATAAATTTAGAGTTGTTGATGAAGACTTGTCATGGCCTATTATTGACCAAGGCCTTGGAGATGATGAAAAATGCAGTGTTTGTTCTTGCCATGGAACATTATTATCATGTGATATATGTTCAAAAAGCATTCACAAATCATGTCTAAAGAAATGCAATCAATTTATCGCCTCTTCTTCATTTTGTCTCCCTAACTGGTTCTCAAGCAGTAAAATTAGCAAAGAGTCTTATTTTAAAGAATTATTAGACTACTATTGCCGAACTGAAGATTCTGTTTTAATGAATGAAATTAGTCCGTTGAAAAGGAATAAAACAAAAATCACAGTTATTTATAACCCAAAAAATTCAATCGATACTTTTAATGACTTAAAAAATGAAAGCATCCAATCAAATCTTTTTATATGCCATAAATGTAGTAATTCAGTGCACACCAACTTTTGGCTTAGGCTAAAAGGCAAAGAAAAACGTATCATTTCTAGAAATGCTATGAAGGTTAGGTTTAGTAGGGCATATCAGGCCAATTTCTATTTTTCAAATAAAAGATCCTTTCAAGATAATATTGAGAAAGGGCAAAAAACTAATAAAAAACAATTAAGCATCAAGAGCTCACAGAAATATAATCTCTTAAGATCCACAAGATTGATGATTAGTCATTTATTCATTTGGAGACAAAGAAATAGTATGTTTAGAGTGTCTAAGGATTTGAAAATTTTTAGTGAATTATCTAGAAATTTTGAACCAAAAAAGACTATGGATGCAAGATGGGATTCATTAAACCATTTTCCTAATTTCTCCCACATTAACTATAAAATGGCTAATAATGATCAATCGAACACAAATTTTCCTCTGAAAGATTGGAATTTATCAAGCAAACTATCAATTTCGGTGCAGGACAGTTGTCAAATCATTAATTCTATCTCAATTGAGGAATTTATAAATTCATTAAAAGATTAGCGGAGCAAATACTTTTGATACCATAACTTGTTAATAATTTAGACAAATTAGAACCCAAATATGGGTCTTAACTAAGCTATTAATTTCTAGCTGATATTCTATTCACATAGTAGTGTAACAGGTTTTTAATGTTGTTTACTTTGCATAGAATTTTTTAATTAATTTTTAACTTCATTATTATTTAAATTGTTTAACTCTATATTTAACATATTTTCTTTTGCGCCAATAATTTTAATAGTGGAAAAAATATTAATTTTTACTGAATGTTTGTCATAAGGTACATATGAATAAAAAAGTAAGGTAAATTTGAGTGATAAATTCCCTTGTAACAACATGAAAATCCGTTGGCCAAAAGGTTTTGGGCACTTATCTAGTAAGCATAGCTCATGCGAAATAGACTTTAAAGAACAACAACTTAAGTTAAGTAACTTACTCGAGAATTTTAATTTGAATTTGGAAAGTATTAGTGAATCAGATTATAAACTGTTTTTTAGATTTTTGAAAGCAAGACAATTCAATGTTGAGAAATCAACCGAAATGCTAAATAAGTATTTTGAATGGAGAGGAAAAAAAAAAGTAGCAGAGTTAATTAATACCACTCAAATACCAATAAAAATAGACTTATATCAAAGAGCGTATCATGGTATTGATAGGTTGGGAAGACCAATATATATTGATTGTATTGGGAGCAGTAATATTAAACAAATGCTAGAAATCCATCCTGAAAAAAATTTCTTTAATCAGTGGATATATGAATACGAGTTCCTCGTAAATGTAATTTCAATATCGTGTCAAATATATAATGCATTGAAGGAGCATCTCCCCAAAGATTCAGATATCACAAATATTAACAAGGACGAGATTATGAATTTGCTAAGTTTGGGAGAAATTCAATTCCAGAATTTTTCTACTTTAAACATAATTGATATGAGTGGCTTTAATATGGGCAAATTTGATGGAAATTGCAGGAAAGTTATCAAAGAGCTTGTAAGCATTAGCCAGAATTATTATCCTGAACTTCTCGGAAAAATGATCGTAATAAATGCTCCAAGTATATTTGGAATTATTTGGAACTTTCTTAAACCTTTAATTGATGAAAGAACTGCAAAAAAAATATCAGTCTATACCCACAGTGACGACTGGAAGTCAGTGCTATTTGATTTAGTTGATCCTGATCAATTGCCTAAGTTTTTAGGTGGATCTCCTAATTATGAAGGTGAATGGTTCAATGCAAATATAGGGCCATGGTCTAATCAAATTATCCTCGAGTGCATTGCAGAAAAATACCCAAATATTCCAAAACCTCTCATTTTCTCGCATACAATATCAAAAAATAATGAAAATATTCCAGAAAACTAACAATTTAGAGTTGATTGCTTTATTTTGAACTATTATCTACAAAAAATAATCTAATAAGGTATTTTTTATGGTTTTTATTTAACTCTCCACATTAATTTACTGATACAATTCTTTTGATGCGCTAACTAATGCATCGGAAAATTCGTCATGCCAGCTTGATAGTGGACAGCTAGCAGTCCATGTTTCTCTGAAATTTGTTAATTTCCCAAATGAGTCACCCATGACAATGTGCGAAACTCCCAAAAGTGTTAATAATATATGACCATGTAATCTGTTAGTTATTACAAAGTTGGCTCTAGACAAAAATGCCATTCCATCTAATGTTCTTGAAATCGACTTTTCAATATAATCTGAACTAATTAAATTATTGTAGTTTGCATCACTATCTAACCAATCGTCAATTAATATTGTCAAGTAGTCGATCCATTCTTTATTTTTTATCAAAATGTTGCCTTTGCTTAAATGTTTACCTTTTCCAGAATTATTCTCAATTTCAATACTATCTTTTATCACTTTTTTTACACTCTCTATTTTAATTTTGCTCATCTTTACCAATGTATTGTTGAACATTAAATCTGGAGCTTCGTTGTCTACCCTTGCGTGCACCAGTATATCGAGAGAAGGAATGCCCCTTCTCTTTCTTTGGTCCCCAATTAAAAATGCCATGTCAGGCAACAACTCAAGTTTGATGTGTTTTACGTCATTGAACATTTCAGTCATAATTTTCAACGAGTGTCCGTCTCTAGCTGCAAGGAATATTTCTCCTTTGTGATTAACAAAATTTTTTTTGGTAGCAACTTTATTTATTTCATTTTTGAAAAATACTGTCTGAGGAAACATAATAATTTTGTAATCAATAAAATCATTAAGTACAATATGTCTTAATTCGTGATGATGAGAATATAAATCACCAAAGTTCCCTCCACCATGGAAAATAATAGCTCTCTCCTCGGTTTTATAGCTAAATGAATTAAGAATCTCATTCACATTATATTCATTCAATAAATGAACTACCTTAATAATTTTTATCTTCAAGTATTCCAATAATATTAATGCACCCGTAAAAATTGCAGAATCTCCTCTGTTTGGATGATCTGGGAAACCAACAAACAATACCTCTTTAATTCCGGTGAAAACTTGTTTATAGTAACTTTTTAATTTGTTAGAATATTCCTCTATTAAATTTTTGCATGGATGTTCTATTTCTAACGAGTTATATTTAAATTGTAATGGAATATTTGTGTTATTTAAATGTTCGTCAAATTTGAATACATTTGTAACTTGCATATTTGATAATTGACTATATTCTGGATAAGACATTTCTATTGTACTTTTTTGTACAGGTTTCACCTTTGATACATTTAAATTATTTAAAGATTCAACTTTGTTTTTATTTGAGTTGTATATATATATATGCTCAGATTTAGAATTACTTTTATAAACAGCATTTTTCCCGAGTATTTTTGAACTATTAGAACTCAATGGGCCAAAATAAACAGGATCCCAGTATTTTGATGATATTGAAAGATCAAATTCAGAGATACACATATTTGTAGAGCTGTGGTTACATGAATAAGTTGGAGGCCTCATTGAGCCATTCAACAAATAATCAAAAAATTCCATTCTACTAGTATCGTGCATCATGTGAAATGTAATGGGTCTAAATCCCCTTTTATCAAAACCATTACGATAAGAGATTTCAGGGTTATGAAAGTGGAACCCTGGGATGTGTTTTATTGATTTTTGTCCTACTAGTTCTGTAATCAATAGTGACAAAGATACATCTTCGAATGTCTTAAATTTTGAGCCACCATCGTTGCAGATATCTAAATATCTTTGTCCATTTTTTATAAATAAGTTTGCTAAAGAGTTGCTCATCAAATACCCTGCACCACCTCTGATCCCTTTTATAACTTCACCATGATATTTCCAATGCAAAGTATTCGACCTACCAGTAACAGAATTAGCCAATGAATCTTCTAATGTTAAATAGATTTGCCCACCGATTAATATATTATCATTCGAATTAAACGAGCTCAATTCATCAATTAAGTTTGATAAAATCACAAAAGTGTCGTCATCAAGTTTCATATACCACTTTTTTTTTGGCCAATTTTTGACCATCCACTTGTAAGATGCAAGAGTTTTACAACAAAGATTTAGATAATTTTCTTCGCAATTGGGTATCATTGTTGGTATATCAGTATGTTCTTCAGATGAAATTAACACATAATTGCTAGAAAATTGCTGTTCACCACCAGTTCTACATAAATGTCTCAACCAACTATTTTTTAAATCTTTCACTCTGGTATTGAAATATTTGGGAGCTGTCAAAATTGCGAATCCAATGTCACAAAGCGAAATGTCATGATCTTTATATTCGGTTCTTATTATAGTTTGATTTTTATAGCCTACCTGAATTTTGTCATTATTTTGTTTGATTCCAAATTCTCTACTTGATAATTGAAGAAATACTCCAGAAAATATTTTATTGTCATTTGGAATATACGTACTCGAATTAGTTATTATCAATGAAAGTTCAAGAAAAAAGAAAAGTGACTTAAGACGCAAAATTTTCATATTATTAAATTAATAATTTAATAATTAATGAGAATATATTTCTTCAGTAATACAACGACAATGCAATTCAGTTGAGAAAATATTTCATGTGGTGCAAATGCATTTATGTGGATTAAAATCGCCACATCGAAGAAAAAAATATAAATTAAATGAACTTGCAATTTTTTTTTAAAAAAATGATTTACTAATTTTAAACAGATGACAGTTTGCATTATTTATATAAATTGCGATAATAATTTTACATAATTATGATTTTTTAGATTCATCAAGTTTGATGCTTAAATCATTTACCAATTTAAACATAGCCTCCAATTGTTGTTGGAGAAGTCTATTTCGTTGTTTTTCTTCTTCCAGTTCTTGACCGATTTGTTTGTTTTTTTCGTAAACAATAAAATATTCATCCTCCAATAGTTGCTTATCGTGCAAAGCTTGTTTAATTTCTTCTTGTAGAGGATTTAACATTGAAAGCTGCGTTGTAACATTTGGCTTTGATAAAATCGTGTGGTTTAAATAAGGCAATGTATTTTGATTAAAACTCATTTCTCCGCTATCAGAATGTTTGCATTCAATTATTAACTCATTGGCATTACATATTGAAAGCTTAAAACTTTTATTTGAATCAATTAATTTCTTTGTATCGTGGGAATTTGATACTTTACTATTTTCAATTTGATCTAGAACAAATTGGTACTGAGAAATTTGAACATCATAATTTTCGATAGTTTCTTGATGAAGCTTATTTGCATCTTTTAGTTTGTTTTCCAATACTTCTTTTTCAGTCCTATCTTTGAATGATTTTTTTTTTAAGTCATCTATTATTGTTTCAAATCTTTGTAGTTCATTCGAGTGCCTTCTTCTTAATTCACTAAGCTGATGTTCTAATGCACTTATTCTATTAATATAAGGCTTGTAATTACTGCTTTCTTTTTCCTTTGAATTAGATAACTTTAATCTAAGTTCTGAAATTTCATTCTGATAAGTTTTTAGAGATTCAATCTTATTTGCTTCACCTATAGCCAGCGCATTTTCTAATTCGGCTATTTTCTCTTGTAGAGATCTAATAGTATTTGTTTGTTCCTTATTAACATCTTCATTTAGTTTTAAGTTAAGATTGAGATGCTCCAACTCATCAATTTTCAATTTATATTCTGCCTTTGAAGTTTCAAGTTCAGTTATGTAGTTATTCAAAGATTTCTTTTCAATTTCCAATTTAGAAAGTCTAGAATTAATCGAATTTATGATTTTTGTTTTCATATTAACCTTTTCTTTAAGTTCAACAGATTCATTTTTTACTTGTTCCAATTGATTTTCAAGGGATTTATTTTGTTCTTTAAGTTTGGAAATTTCTTGGAAAAAAGTAAGTGGATTAAGTTGAGGGTTATTATCATTTTTCGAGTTTTCTTCAAATTTACTTATTTGATGATTTTTTACGTCCAAATTCACTTCTTGAGATGTTTCTTGAGGCTCAATACTTGATGAATTGGGGCTATATATCTTAGATCGATTTTTAAAATGATTATCGTGTCTTTGGTTTTTAGTGTTTTCAAAATATTCACAATCAGTATTAGAAATTTGAGTACAATTTTCGGGTATTGTTGATTGATTATTTGACAAGACGATTTTCTTATCATGATCATTTTTTCTCTCATTAATTGAAAACATTAACCCATCTTCTGAATTTTGATAGCTAGATTTATCAAGATCTAGTAAGTTACATTCATTATCTGATTTATCGCAGTCTTGAATAAGTTTTTTATCTTTTATCGGTTCACCAATTAATTCATTTGAACTCGAGCCATTAGATTCAATATCTAAATCTCCAGATGTAAAACATATTTTGTCGGAATTAGAACTTTTATTAGGGTTACAAATTGGTATTATTTGAGGATTTTCTATTTCACTTGGAAGCTCGTATTCTGTTTGGTGTATCTCTCTAAATGTATTTTCCGGTTTGTAAACAGATTTAATAGAAGATTTATTATCATCATAAAACTTATCAATATTATCAATAGAGTCAAATTCTCCAGAAAAATAGTCGTATTCGCTTTTTTCCTGGAATAATTTACGTTGATTTGATTTTTCCAAGGTTAAATTGCTCTGAATTGTAATGTTATTGGTCATACCCTTTAAGCCAGTCGCTAAATCTTCAACAAACATGCTCGCACTTACTTTGATATTGTTGGCCCTTTCAGAAACATTGTTTTTTTCAGCCCAATTAACAATACTAGTGGAAATTGAAGATCCCGAGTTAAATACATATGAAGCATCTCTTGAATTGCTTTTGACTGCTTCTTCAATAGAGTTCCCGACTACATCCTTAATAACTGATACTTTATCAAACGCATTTTTTATAATTGATTGCATGTGTAAAAGTTCATTGCATTAAAATATTATCGCATCAAAACAAATTTAATTTTTTATTTCGGCGCTTTGTTTAATAAATATTACCAAAATTATTAATAAAATATAAAATTCTTATTATTTTATGATAGCTATATATAACAAACTATATTTACTACTCATTGGTCTTAGAATATACCTCGGAATTTCGAATACGTTTTTTTAGTATTTAAACATAATCATATCTGACCAACAAGTGGCGAAACGCTAGAAAATCTGTTTTACAGACATTGTTAAAGAAAGAAAATTAAAGAGAAAATGTTATATATTTTTTTTAAATAAAATTTCTGGCAAAGTAATTTTTAAATAGTTATATATAACCAATTAATTAATGTTATCGTAGCAATTGCACTATGATAGGCGCTAAAATAGACATTTTGCATGCATTAGACAAATTCATAACAGCAAGAAAAAAGTAGAAAACAATATGAAGGTATCATTATAATTCTTTTATAATATTGGAATAATGCAAAGATCTTCTTCATTAATAAGGCCATTGAAATCTGGTTCGTTCATTAAGGAAAGAATTGACCATAAAAAAACGGATGATTTACCAACATTTAGTCCTATAAATATTAAAGCATCTCCCCCTGCAAAATCCAGTTCAAAATCACAAACTTCGAATTCTAAAAAATATTTCATTATTTTTATTATATTTGCACTATTTATTTTTGGTAAGTATTATAATTAAAGCTACTATTTAATGATTTATTTTGGTTAATTCATAAATTAGTGATAATCTTTCTATTAAAAAAAAATTAACCAGAACCAATCATTAATTGTAGATAAATTTAATAATATATTCACACAACTTACTTTCAGGTATCATTTTACATCGTATTTTCCTAACAATAAGTTTTTCAAATTCAAAATCAAACAAAAAAAATATAATTAAGACAGGTTCAGGTGAGTTCTTCTAAATTATTCTTTAGTAATTTCTCATTAATTGCTTTGTATCCCAACTAATAGATTCTAATGCTAATATAGATAATCCTGATCATGTAGATCCCTATGCAAATCTGATTATTAATCAATCAAAGGATGAAAAACAACAAGGTAAAAATATCAGAAAGCAAGTACCAAATAAACAAGTTGGTACACCTGTTTCTAAAAACGTAGTAAAAAAGTCCAACTTAAGGAGAAAGATGACTGAAGAAGAACTTCAAAGCGAGTATGAATATGAACTCGCAACCAATCCTGTTCTCGAAAACCTCGATGAAGAAGGAATTAAACAAGCTATTCAAGAGGGGAGGATCGAGGAAGCAGTTCAGGAGGCGGAAGAAATAGAAGAAATCCTTGAAGAGCTAGAGGAAATAAGAAGAGAAAAACAGCAAAAAGCTTTCAGAGGTCGAAAAAATTAACATTAAATCATATTAAACTGCCAAATGCACCATTTAGACCTACCTCCCACCATTTAGTTCTCACTATATAACTTATTTATCTGCTATTATGTATCTTTAATCACTTGAAATAATTTGGTCAAGGCAATTTCAAACTAAAAAAAAATTCTGAATCTAAACATATTGAAATTTAAAGGTAAAATTAAACGCTGGGACTAAGAGTTAAGAACGATATAATGTAAAAGGCAAATGGACTAAAAATGAGAATAAACGATGTAATTTCTCCATGTACATAAATTTTGAGTATTACTCATTTTATCAAAAAATTAAATTAATCCTTACATTAATTCCAATTACAAATTAATTACTTCTCATGCTAAATGCAGATCTTAACTCTAAAAAAGAGCATTTCTGTGTTCAATTGTTAGATTAATTATAACATTAAGCTTTTAATATAATTATAGGTAACATTAAATAATATAAGCCTAGACAGGTTTCCATAAAATCTTGAAAATTGGTCAGTTAGTTCATTCAGAGAAACCACCGATATTTTCATTCTGACCAACAACTCCAGACCCTGAGTTTTGATCTCCATCTATCCTATGTTTGGCTGTACCATGGTTAGTTTCAGCAGTCTCCATCCAACGAGCATCGGGATGATGGATTGAAGGAACGGTGCTGGTTCTATTTGTTCCACCCATTATACTCCCCCATAAAGCTCCCGCATTACTATTAGATGCGGAGCTCGCCTCATTTGGCTGTTGTTCAATAGTATTTGGCACAGAAATGCTGTCTTCTCTTATGGCATGACCTGTATGTGATAATGAAAGGCCAGAATGTTGGCTTGCTGTCGTTGTTCTAGAATTTGATGCACCACCAGTATGACTTTGAGGTCTATTTGCGTGAACTGCTGCTGTATAATTTGCTACCGCCCCTCCAGTTACATGGGTACCTGCTGTACTAGTTGCAATTGTATACTGATCAACTATATCATTAAATCCAAGTTGTTGGCATGCCTGTAAAAGTTGCTCTTTTCTTTGAATAAGGGTCTTCTCCATAACCTCGTACTCAGAGTTCGAAAGAACTTGCAATTTGTTATAACTACAGAACCAAGGAATAGTGTCAAGAGTCTCGTCATCAATATTAGGCGCCAATTTAACACTCATATCAACTGTACCAAATGAGGAAAGTACCGCATCGCGCTCAACTAGAACCTCTGGTACAGACGCAGAGCACATAAATGCATTACGACCCATTTTCTTAAGGATTCCAATTCCTTCCAAGACATTGGTAATATCATAAAGTCTTCTTCTTTGTACATCCATATGAGCCTCTGCTGCAGCCAAATCAATAATTCTGCTTTCACCTTGCTCATAAAGATACTGAATAAATCGCTTAGTCATTAATACGAGACCATTCTCAAACCTGACAGAATGTCGTGCATCTTCAGTACTAAATTCATTATATTGCGATCCGTTATGATGCGCAGCCGGTGTGCCTAGCATGCTAACACCACCACTATGTTCTAGAGTCTCAATTCCATCGTTGCCAAGAGACGGAATATGAGGTAGTAATGCTCCAGAAGCAGGCATCCCCGTTCCATCCATGGTATGATGACGGCCAGGACTTCCTCCTCTTCTTTTGTTGGCATCTGTAGAATCCCTCCTCCCTCTCATTCCACCCAATGGAGTGGTTGAAGTTCTTTTCCTTGCTCTACCCCTGGAGTTAGTTACCGGCCCTGCATTAGAAATATTCATAGTGTTTGATGCAGCGAAAGCCGCTGCCGCTGCAAGAAGCTCTGATTTGTTATCAGCGCTCATATTATTTCCACCACCATAGATCATTTGTAGATGTTCCGCAGAATGATTAGATCCGCTATTAGAGTGGCTCAGATTTTGGTTATTTTGTATATTTCCAGAGTTATGGCCCGGAACTATGGGTGGTAACAGGTTTTGCAATTGGGAAACGAATTGATTTATATTTCCCTGAGTACCATTCGAATTCCCTGTAGAAGAAACTAGGCTATTAAGAAGCGTTATATTCTGGTCATTATTGGAACCTGAACCCATTAGTAAGGGCAGAAGGTAGGGAATAGAGCTAGCCATATTATTATTATTATTATTATTATTATTATTATTATTGTTATTACTATTATTAGTTGTATCTATCAAATTATTGGGATCATGTGAGTTTGACGCATTAGAGGCGCCCCCTTTAATTCCATTAGAATTGGATGAAACTGCGCCGTTTATTAGACCAAGAAGCTCATTAATCGTTACCGGGTCCGCTATTTGTGGAGGAGGATTTACTGAGGAGCAATTTACATCACCGCCAGAATTTGGAACAAGATAGCTTAACAAAGAAAGAACGTCCTGAGTATTTGAACTTGCGTTATTATTACATCCACCGGTACCATCATGAATTATTTCAGAACCTATTCCAGATACAATGTCTCCACTATTCCCGGAATTAGTAGATGTTGATGAAGTTCCCATCATTTGGAGATTGTAAGGAACCTCGTTAGTCATTCTACTAAACAAGCTTTATATCGACCTTATTCTGAATTTATCTTTAAAAACTTCTTACGTGGAAAACTACAATATAATAAAAAATATATAAGAGCGGAAGCGGGATACAAAATATAGCGCTTTATTATCCTCGTACTAAATATACTAATAATATATTTTTATTATTGTATATGGAAAGTATTCAATTAATTCATTCATAAATATAAATATAAATATTTTATATATTAACATGTATTTCAAGTATTACCTTTATATCGTATTAACAATATCTAATATATAATCTGCTCCCCATTAGATATATAGCTTACCCTATATATCCTCCCGCGTTAAATGGATATACTTATTTTCATATATTATTAATACAATAGGTTATTTAAATTTTAGACGGTACTTGATGCGCTGCCCAACATGTCTATGGCGCCTTGGAGGTGTGGTTAAAAAATCTAGTTACTTTCTAGTTAAATACTGTGGGTTGTTTTTGTAGGTGTGGCTTGTATTATAAAGAGAAGTATGCTCAAAAGTAAACTAATTTTTAGCATTAATTATCGGCTATAGTTTAGCCCCTAATGAATCGATAAGGATAAACATGACTTATCATAACCTCCTGTGGTCTCGATATTCATTCTTGCTTCTGCCTTCAAGGTACATACTTGAACTCGCGCCTCTTGATGTGCTATATTTACTTGAGTGCTCGCGTAAACTCCTTGGAGGTGAATTCCTTTTTCTATATTGGTTCTCAGAATAATTAGATGGTAGATATGCGTTGTTTTGTGGCGAGTGCGGAGATAGGTGCTGCGAGAGACTAGAGCGGCTTCCGTTTGGATAGTCTCTATTATATCGTGAGCTGCTCGAGTACCTATAGTCATAGTACGTTGGCTCTCTGTCTCTACTACGTGAGTAGCTGTCATCCCATGAGTATTCATATCTCCTTCTTTCGTATTCATCTCTTTCAAACTCTCTTACACGCTCTCTTTCACGCTCCCTTTCACGCTCCCTTTCACGCTCTCTTTCACGTTCCCTTTCACGTTCCCTTTCGCACTCTTTTTCACGTTCCCTTTCGCGCTCTCTTTCCTTTCTGTCGTGAGTATTCGATGCACACCTTTTGTCATGCTCTTTAGAGTGCTTTCTTTCACTAGAATTTCTCAACTTCCACCTGGACCCATTTAAATTGTCGTCTGATTCTCTGCTTCTAGATCTCTTAAATTTTCTTTCATCAACGGCTGAAGATGAATCAACGTTATTGATAGAATTTGTATCACTATTTTGCTGTACCTTTATTTCTTCATTTTTTGAAGCATTCTTTGCTTTGATGTCCTCCTCAATATTCTTTTTTATGTTTCCTACATTGTATGCCTTCCCAATTACTGCGTTTAATGCACCGCCTGCTTCTGAGGATGAAGGGGCTTTAAGTCTACCCTGAAGTTTATCACGCAATTTCCTTGCATTTAAAGAATGAAATTGTTTTTTTTGAGTGAAGATGGACATGTCCAATTTATCGGGAATTACTTCATCTGGGTTATTAGAATTTAACCATGGATGCTCTAATGCCTGACGCGCAGTTAATCTGCTTTCCGGTGAATATTGCAGTAATTGTAATAATAAATCTAATCCTTGTTGGCCAACCTTCTCTTCAATACGTGAAGTAAATTGTCTAAATTTAGATCCCGTTCCTGAACCCAAAATTTGTAATAGTGGGTTATTATCGTGATCATTCCATAAAGGAAGCTTCTTAAGTTCAAACAGCATATCTGAGGGAGGAGAGCCAAGAGTATCGCCAATTGATTTCAATACTCCAGCTTCCGTTTCACTGCAAAATAGCGGTTGCTGCAAAACTAGTTCGCCAAGTATACATCCAACTGACCACATATCAACGGGAGTATCGTAAAATTGTGCGCCCAATAAAAGTTCGGGTGGTCTATACCAAAGTGTGACAACTCTATTAGTGAGCATCCTATTACGAGTATTGAAAACCCTTGCAAGACCAAAATCCGCTAGTTTCACAACCCCATCTCCTGAAATTAATAAATTTGCACATTTAATATCTCTGTGAATTGTATTATTAAGGTGGCAATACTCTAAACTCGATAGAAGCTGTCGAATGATTACCTTAATATCTATTACCTTAATTACTCTACCTTCTAACTTAAGACCTTCTATATAGCCAGAAAGATCATATGGTAAGTACTCAAAAACCATCCAAATAGATCCCCTGTTTGGTGCATTTGACTGTAAGTGAGAAGACACAGCATTAATTGGATTTCCATGAATATTATGTTCGTTCAAATCGTTATGAGGCCTCGAAAAAACGACTCCATACAACTCGACAATGTTTTCATGCTTCAAGTTCGTTAGTAAAACTATCTCCCTAATTGCTGTCTTTGAAAATCCGTCTCTACTCTCCTTTGAAATGAGCTTTTTTAAAGCAACATGCCTTTTCTTCTTTAAGTCTTCAGCGAGCCAAACGTCTCCAAATGCACCTTGGCCTATGCGCATAATCTTCACATAAGAACTTAAATAGTTTCCGAGTACCATAATGTACTCAATGGAAGAAACAACAATTTAATGCGAGAATGTGCTTCTTATACAAAATAGTACTGAATTAAATCAAAATTGTCCTTAACGAAATACAAATATATTATGACTTAAATCATTTTAATAAGAAAATAGTTATTAATTCCCTACAATACATTGGCGGTATATTATATTTGAGAATATACCAAAGAACTAGATTAAAAATTGTTAGCAGGAGCTTTATCTTCTTCTTTTTGATAACCTCCAAGAGTTTGGATCTTCATATTTGTTATATAGTGGTTGAATCTTTTCCTTTTTTTTCCTTTTTGACAGCTGATCCTGGTCTGCAAATTGAAATAGATTAGGAGCAAAATCAACAAGCCAATGAGGCTTAATAGTGCAGCAGTCTCTAATGTATTCTTTTGAAGTAAATACAAGCTCGTGGTAGAGTATCCATTCAGGAGATTTGTTAAATAGTGTGCTAGATGGATGCAAGTAAACATGTTGATTGTCAACCAAATTTCTGTAACCTTCTTGAGAATCTTTTTTACAAGAGTTACTAAAAAACCCAGCGCAAATTGCCTTCCTTATTTTGTCGTGATCATTTTCTGCTGAGATGATATCTAGCTTATACTTGTCAAATATATTAATTAACTGCTTACGAACGTCTTGCGCTCCTTTAAGTGCTCGCGATTGTAGAAAATTTTCATAACACCAAGGAACTGAGTATCTTTGCTTTTTCCAGGAGTTATACACATTTAAATATGTCAAATGATCCCCTTGCGGATGGTAAAATTTTGACTTCTTTCTGTCTGCCTGAGCTTGTTTATCCTTGGGCCTATAAAAAACATTCTGTACAGAAAGCATAGAAGTAATTGTTATTATTTCGTCGGAGCAACCCAAATCAACAGAAGAAAGAACCATTTTACTCAGCTTTGGTTCCATAGGTAGCTCTGCCATTTTTCTACCTAATCTAGTTAAAAAGCCTTCTTCATCAAGTGCCCCAAGCTCAAACAAAGTTTCTAAAGCAATTAAAAGTGTCGTAGTGGGAGGTGGATCCATAAAGTCAAAATTAAGTAAATCGTTCACCCCTAGTGCCTTTAGAAGTAATACTGTATTGGCAAGATTAGTACGTTGTATCTCAGGAACTGTTGTTGGAAGCATTTCTGTATTGAAAGCAGCTTCAGTGTATAACCGATAGCATTTTCCTGGTCCAGTTCTTCCAGCTCTACCAGATCTCTGTTTTGCGCTAGCTTGGGAAATTGGAGTGACTGTGAGACTGTCCATTCCTGTTTTTGAATTAAAAACCATCATTTTTGAAAACCCTGGGTCAACTACAAAAAAAATCCCATCAATGGTAAGGGACGCCTCCGCAATGTTTGTTGCAATCACGCATTTCCTACATCCAGGAGGAGCATCTTCAAAAATTAGAGATTGAATTTCGCTAGGCTGGGATGAGTAAACAGGTAATATAATCAATGGCGGAGGCTTCATATTTTCCAGCCTTTTCATCCTTTCATGTAGAGTTTGGCAAGCATTATCGATCTCCTCTTGACCAGTTAGAAACACCAGAATATCTCCAGGAGGCTCGCGCAAATGAATCTGAAGTACAGTAACCAATGTAGCCTCAACATAATCGTCCACAGGCTCTTTTGAGTACAATATTTCAACTGGAAAAGTTCTTCCAGGAATAGTAAAAATATTACAATTCATAAAATACGCGGAAAATTTATCTGCTTCAAGAGTAGCCGATGTTACAATTAACCTGAACTTGGGGCGTTTAATGCACGTTTCCTAAAGATAGTTAATATACATGAAAATATCAGCATTTAATAGTCAAGCGTTGTATCATTGGTATCTGTCCAATAGTATATTCTCAATAACTATTAGTCATCAGTCAATGATTGGATAAACCTAAATTCAGTATGTGTTTCAATGCATCAACAATTGAATGATAACTCAATCATCAAGCTAGTATTTAATATTAAAAAAAGCAGTAAAATTGAAACAGCGAATCTTGTAACTATTAAATGCAAATAAATTATTAACTTACCTTTAACAGTCCAAACAACACGTCTGTTGTGATTGTTCTCTCATGAGCCTCATCAAGCATAATAACGCTGTATTGTGATAAACAGTTATCCGATAAAGCTTCTCTAAGAAGCATTCCATCTGTCATATATTTAATTTTTGTCTCTGGTGTTGTGATATCTTCAAATCGAATTGCAAATCCAACAGTAGAGCCCAATGTACATCCCATTTCCTGCGCAACGCGTCTAGCTATTGAAGTTGCAGCAACTCTTCTTGGTTGAGTGCAACCAATTATTCCACCATCTTTGCAAAATCCTTCTTCATATAGATATTGGGTAATCTGAGTAGTTTTACCACTACCTGTTTCTCCTATAACAACTATTACCTGGTTATTTCTTATTGCATCGACTAGTGAGTCTCTCATTGGATAAATGGGTAAATTTTTTCTTTGTTCTGATATAGAGGCAGTAACATTCTTTTTGCCAAAGCTCAGACTCTTTCCTAAATACTGGCGTTTCCATTCCGGTGTGGTTTGAGAATTCATCCCAATTCCTCGCAGCGCGCTTGCAATCGTTCTCTCCCCAGCCTCTGGATTGGGGTCTTCCCAAGGCCGGTTCATATCTCTTGGAATACTATCTATTAAGGTCTTTTCCTGAAAATCTCGAATCTCTCTTCGTTCTCTTGCAATGTTAGATGCCAACTCAGCTGCCTTATTCAAACTCCCTTCTGGATTTACTACGACTTGTATTGAAGAGTCAAAATTGAACTTTTTAATTGATTGCCCTCTGAGAAACAATGGCTCATAATTTCTAAGCTCAATCTCAGTGGATATTTCTACATTTTGAAAATCGATAGTATCTCCGGTTGTATCGCAAATGTCATAAGGAATTTCATCCCTTGAAATAACTCCTGAATTAAGAAGCTGCATAATTTCCCACTTTTCGTAGTCATTAGATACCCTTTCTTGCTTATTACCTGAGTATTGGGATTTTACATTGCAACTATCTACCAGTTTAATTCCTGAAATTGCACCGAATCCTTTTTTTAAATTGGTATCCTTCATTCCAAATCCTGTGGAAATTGTCTCGCTTTGGCCCTTGTTTTTTCTGTTAATATCTACATAGTGAGGATCCTCCTTCCTAATAAGTTCCAGAGCATGTTTGCTTAATGGTGCTTTCTCATTTGGAATGGCAAAATTTAAATTGTCGTTATTCGAGTCCGATTTTTGAAGCTTTAAAGAATCACTATTTACTTTATTCAATTTAGATTCAGTATCATTTATTATTGAATAAATATCGCCCAAAACTTCGTGAGATATTTTATCACCACTAATACTTGTTACTTTCCCATTAAACTCTTTGAGTGATTTACTTTCTTTGCCAATATAGCATAAATATTCAGCAAGATCTCTATCATTAGTATTCCATTCTTCAAATATCCTTGCTTGAACCTTATTGAGTATTCTGAGATGCTTTAATTCCTCCATAAATACTCTTAAATGTTCTCAAGAATTCAATTATCATTAGAGCGCGCATGATAATTTATCTCGTACATTTCTCCTAAAGTCATATTCATTTTATTCTCTGTATCATTTGAAATAATGTTTTTGTTTATAGAATCTTCGACGTATTTACTAATGCTCACATTTAATTTATCTAATACAATCGTGCATTCTTCTGACACACATTTTAATTCTTTAACGCAATTATCGTTTTTAGACCTTAACTCCTCGATTTTGTTTAAGTATCTCTCTGCATCTTCACCATTTAGTGGTCTTAGTTGGCGCATTTTGGAGATCAAGTCATTTGCGCACTCAAAACCCGTTGAGATGTAGTTTGCTCTGTAGAGTATATCATGTTTTACAGCATTCAAATCCTCGCCTTCCTCTAACTGCAAGCTAGATGTTACCTTAGGCGCAAGATCCGGCAGTAAATACAAAGCATCCTGAATGTAAATCATGAAAAGAAAGCATAGTTAATAAGATATAGCATAATAGTAGATCTAAAACTCACAGTCAAACAATGCAAAATATTGTTTAAAGTAGTTTGGAGTTGAGTAATTTTATCATCACTACTTGGGGATGGTATGGGTGCCCTATTTAAGAAAAACATAATCCAAGCAATTAATATGCTTCAAAATTTAGTTAAGTTACTTCTGACTAGTCATAAATACAGGATAAATTTCTCATTTTTCCTCGTACAAAAAAATATTATACAAATACATAGGCGCCACCAATAAACCGCGTCAATATACCATTTATGTCGTCTCTTTAAGAGACAAATTAATATTAAATATATATATAAATGTATATTTGTTTAAATTGGCTTAACGTAGCTCTAGCTAGCGGTAGACTAATTATTGGTAATTGCTAATTTAATCAGAGTTTGTCGACATTGATTTAACTCGTTTAATCGATTTTTTTTTGTCTTTTGAGAGTAATTATAACTGAAAAATGGGTTCAGGTAAGTGAATATTGAGACTACCATTGATTTGTATCTGAAATACTTTAACTTTCATTCAATAGGAAAACCAAAGGGTATTAATACGGCACGTGAGCTTCGCACACGTCGTAGAACTCAAAAATGGGCAGATAAGCAGTACAAGAGAGCAAACTTAGGTACAAGATACAAGTCTAATCCATTTGGAGGTGCTTCTCATGCTAAGGGAATCGTTGTTGAACGTTTTGGTATAGAAGCAAAGCAACCAAACTCCGCTGTTCGTAAATGTGTTCGTGTACAACTTATCAAGAATGGTAAGAAAATTACAGCATTCGTTCCACGTGATGGTTGCTTGAACTACATTGACGAGAATGATGAAGTGCTTGTCGCTGGTTTCGGTCGTAAGGGTCACTCTGTTGGTGATATTCCAGGAGTACGTTTCAAGGCTGTGAAGGTCTCAGGAGTATCACTACTTGCATTATTCAAGGAAAAGAAGGAGAAACCCAGATCTTAAATCTATATGGACGAGTTACATCTATTATAGTAAAGGAATAAAGTTGGCATTAGGTCTGTTAGGTTTACTAAAATAACTTTCTCTTAATCGCTAAAATGAAGTGTTAGATATCTATTTGCGTTCTAGTACCTATCTATGGTCATGGCTTACTAACTTTTCGCCACGCTAAGCTTAATTAATTCGTGATAAAATCTAGATAAGTGGTATACTATCCAATAGCCCTGTTGTTGTAATCAACCGTAGGCCATTCTTTCATCTCATCATCGAAATCCTGATGCTGTTCGTGTTTAATGTTGTTGCCATCTTTATAGTCATCTGGAGTCTTGTTTGGATTATATAAGAGAGGGAGCTTCTCGGGTATGTCGTATGCTGATATTTGAGATCCGATTGGAAACACATAATCCCTGAAGTTTTCACTTATTTTCCTATAAATTTCTTCACAATCTTGTCTTGAGTTTAGATTTTCCATATTTGAAGTTCTAACTGCTAAGGAAAAATCAGGTCCATAGTACCCATAGAAATTTGACGAATTAGGAAGCTGTTCATCAATATATGTGTCAACTATTAAACTTGTTTCATACGTCCAGCATTTTGGAACATTTCTGAGTGTGTAACCACCACCTCCTAAAATAAGCAATGGAACGTTGAATTTCTTTAAAAAAGAAACGGCATGCCCATGTCCCTTAAGTGATAGGTTAAAACAACCTAGTCTATCTCCTGATAGTGAGTCAGCTCCGCACTGTAAAACAATTGCCCCCGGTCTATAATTTTCCATTACCAGCGTCATAACTTTAGTAAACAAGTCAATAAAAGTTGCGTCATCAACCCCGTCTTTCAAAGGAACATTTACGGAATATCCAAGACCTTCCTCCACTCCTACATCATTTAGTGCTCCAGTTCCTGGAAAGTAGTCACCATATTTGTGAAATGAAACGCACATACATCTGGGAGAAGTATAAAAAGCTTCTTCAACGCCATCTCCATGATGGATATCAATATCAACATAACAAACTCTATGTTGATATTTCAAAAACTCTAAAGCGCCCAATACGCAATCATTAACATAACAAAAACCACTAGCTTCGTGTTTTTTTCCATGGTGGAGCCCTCCTGCCCAGTTTATTGCATACTGATATCCCAACTCATTAACAGATTGAGCCCCTCCAAGTGATCCCCCGGCAGACAACTGACAAAATTCCCACAGGCCATCAAATACAGGGCAGTCTTCACCTACGTTGAATCTAGCTAAGTGATCAGAATAGTCATGCATATTATCAGTATTAACGCTACGTAAAAAGTCTACATAGTCATTCGAATGAAACCTTGTCAAAGACTCGACTGTCCCAGGGGTCGGTACCATAACATCAACTTTTTCTAATAACCCGTATTGAGAAACAAGGTCATGGGTCATTCTAACTCTATGCGGCTTCATTGGATGGCCCAAGCCATAGTGGAAATTTCCAACTTCCTCGTCATAGAAATATGCTATTTTCTTCTTGGCTCCCATTGATAATTTATATAATAGATATCTTTAATATATCTTTATATAAATAAATACAAATATTTATATATGCATATATAGATCAATATATATATATATCGGCTTGTTAATGATACTCTCGAAAACTCAATATTTATAGTCTTATTTTTTTTTACGATTTAATTCAGAGAAATAATTTTTTGCCTTGAATTATGTTTTCGGTGTACACACACCTTTTATGTAGCAATAGAATGTTACTAACTCTCTAGTTCGTATAATCAAGATGTAATTAAATGACCCAAACCAAATCTACCAATTAGAATTAAATAATTAATGGCCATACATACCCTTTGGTATTGTGCAAAATATAATTTTGTTACTTTGTTTTAGTATTATCACCGAAGAAAAAACTGTTTATTTTTCCCGCCTATTAATATATCTTAAAAGAGGTTAATATTTAAATGATTTTTTGTAAGATACAAGACATTATTTGATCACAAGAAATTCTTATTACAGAACAATGAAAAAAATTAAAATGCTAAAATACTCTGTCGATCGTGCTTAACAACTGAATAATCGTTAGGTATTATATTTCACTTTTGTATGCACAAGTTTTCTTCATTTGAACAACTCCCCCTCATTTCCCTCTTGCAAGATCTGATTTTGTATTTTCAAAAATACCTCATTTTATTACTAGAAAAATTTTCATTTATTTTAAAACTTTAGTTCTTGTATTGTGTAAATGTTTTAATTAAGATCATCCGAGATGAGATTCAAGGCTACTCTATTGCAAAGAAAGTCTAGTATACTCTTGGAGTGTATACAAGGATTTGTAAAGATGATGAAGGGATTACCGAATAAACAAAACAGCAGATTCTATATCAAGTTCGAAAAAAATTCACTAATTTTGCTGCTAACAAGCTACTGCAATTGGGATGAACAAATTGCGGATGTGTCTTGTAGATTAAAATATGAAGATGTTTTCTTCTCAGAACCAGTATTAGAGAGTAAAAATGAGAATATTATTGGAATTAGTTTGAACCCCGAGGCTTTGATTCTTCCCTTGAGATCTTCAATATTAGCAAAAGAAACCACATTGAGACTGAGCAAAAGAGACTCACAAAATGTGTTATCTTTCTCAATGATAATTGAAACAAAAAAAATGAGTACATTTCAACTAACGCATGATTGCAAAGTTGATGTTTTGAAATCGAAAATAACAAATGAATTAATTCCTTTAGGTGAGGATGGGAAAAGATTTGGTAGTGAAATTCCCAATACTCACTTTTCTTTACCTCCGCCAAAATCCCTATTGAGACTATTTGAAAAAATGAAGCTAGTTGATTCTAAATATGTGGAAATTGAAATAGTTCAAGATTACAATAATGAAGCACAAAACAATCATGATGAAGGATCTAAATCCCAAACCTGTCATTTTATTTGTACTTCTGATAAATCATTAAACTCTACAGTTTCAATAAAGACATTTTTTAATAATTGCATTGTTTTCCACACTGAAAATTATGATGAGTCCAGGATGATTATTTCTCAAGAACAAAATCGCCGAACTGATGAAAAAGAATTATTTAGAGTTTTTGCAACTTTTGATATTAATCACTTAATGTCTGTACTACAGTTTTCTACTACTATTTCAGACTCTTACTGTGTTGCTACAATAACGCAGAACAAATTTCTATCAATGTTGATATTTTTTCCTAATATTGAATCACAAATATCTATATTCTTGGCATCAGTAAACACTAAAACTACTGAATAAATATCTTATATAGAAACTAGAGACATTAATTAATGCTTATCCCTCAAATATGATTTGGGTCTAATCCTATTGTAACATTAGAATTAAAAAATATTAAAAATGTTGTCTTGGAAACAAAACTTTTATCATTCTGAAATCGTTGTAGTTCTACATCACTCAAAATAAGCGGATTTAGATCACAGTTGATTATTCTATAGCTGCAAAAGATAGCTTTTATATTGCTTTAGAACTGGTTAAGTCTTTTTACATTTAGATCCGGTTGAAAGACTTTTTGCAGAAGACTTACAGATGCTCGTTTTTTTGTTTGAATCTTTCTTAATTAACTTTGAAGATGTTCTTTCATTTTTTGAGGCAATCTTCAAGTTTGTTTTAGTGGTTAATTTTGCAACAGGTGATTTTTTTGGTTTAACACTTTTTGAGGTAGGCTTTGAAGTTGTATTTTTTTCAATTTTTTTTATAACTCTGACTGCAGAGGGGATTGAGCTCACTTTTGATTTAGAAAGAGCCGTAGTTTTCTTTGCTGGCGTGTTCTTAATTTGTGTATTTTTTGTTTCTTTCTTTGTAACTGACTGTTTTACACTATCTTTTGCCTTTGTTATTTTTTTTATTGTATTCTTATTTTTTATAGGTTTCTCGGAGTTTATATTCTTTATTATTTCTTTTTTTATTACTCTTTTCATGCCAGAACCAATAATCTTTGATTTGCCTTCAACCTTTTTTGCTGTTTTTTTTGTATTCAAACAACTCTTTACGTCCGAACTCATTTTGTCAGTTTTCTTATTACCCATTTTTGTTGAACACTTAGACTTGCAAACCATCTTGATAGTATTATGTTGGACTCTTGTAAAAATTGATAAAATTGTTTATTATTATACAAATTACTTATGTTACAACTTTGACTGTGATTTATGATTATATTAAATACGTAAAGTTCTTTTTGTATTCTTGTAGACTGTAAAATTTGTCGCTTTTTTACAAAAAAAAAAAAAAAAAGATCTTGTAAAATATTTGCAAATATTTTTTGAAATTTGTTTTTATCACAAAAATATCGGAAATATTAAAATAATACTCATACTAATCTTGATTACTAATAATTTTGTGGCAAGTCACCACACACACACACACACACCCAGTTCCCCACTTAGAAAAAAAAAAGATTAAAGATCTGATGAATAATTGTTATTAATTTTAAAAAAAAAAAACAATTAAAACAAAAACATGGAGTAATCAAGTTAAACTTATTGATTGAAATTTAGGTGTAGATTCTACTTTTAATTATAAATTAATTAGCATAACAAATTAACTTTTTGTTAATTAGTCTTTCTAATTATTGAAAATATTTATATCTTATATATTATTCATGTTTTATTGAATAAATTGTTTATCATTTAATTCGGCTTGATATTTAGTAATGCTTGAGACAGATTTTTGCAAAAATTCATTGTAATTTCTTTATTATAAACCAAATTTTTATCAATATTCAATTCATTTTCAATAAACCTGAACTCCTCTTTGTATATTAATTCATCGAATTTTATGCAATAGCTCATATTTCCAGATAATTCAATTTCAACATAAATATCCTTGTTTTCTGTTTTAATTAATATTGAATGCTTGCTAATTTCATTAACTGTATTAAAACTAAAACTATCAAAATTAATTTCAATTGCTTGAGTGTCAATTGATTCAATTTCCGAATAAAATAATATAAAACTAATGAATAATTGAGGCCCAATTGATGCCAGATATAGTAAAAAATTAAAAAATATGAAATTTTGAATCCTGCATTCAATCATTTTGAATAGATCACCAGGGTCTAAATTCATTTCATTTAATTTTATAGGGATTACAGAAACGTTATTGACAAAGTATTGCAGCCAATAATAAGGTTTTCCAGAAATTTCTTCTTGTAAAACCTCCAAAGTCTCTTCATCAATTAATGGAATATTTTCGCCAGTATCTTTATCAAATAAAATATCCGAAAAAATATGGCATTTTAACTGTTTATTTGTATTCATAAATACAGAAAGCAAAACAACCTCACGAGATGATAGAGTATTCATTGTGGAAAACTCTAATTTAATTGGAAAAATATTGATCAGAAAATCTTGGAAATTTGTTGAAACTGTATCAAATTCTATTTTAGACAATGGTCTATTAATACCAATAACAACCTGGCCATATTCATCAACATTTACATGAACAACTTGATCATGATCATTATTACTGTTGATTCTATCCTTAAAAGAATTGAAATATATATAAATTGGTCTTAAATTTTTATGTAATTCTAGCAATGTGTTTGGACAAAAACCTTCATTTTCTTCGCAATTCGAATCATCTAAATAGCTAGTAATTAATTCTAGGCTTTTTTTAAATGGTTCTATATATTTGTTTAACTCTTCTTGTTCTAGATCCATAGACTTGGATTCAGCAACCAATTCAAGATGTTCTTGCTTGATAGACTCAAGTTCAGCTATTTTTTTTTGTCTTTCTTCAAAGTCAAATTCTAAAATCTTAATAAATGTTTCAAAAGATTCATTGCTAGATACTACTGAATAATTTAAATCCTCGTTTTCATCAACATTATTGTGATAGTACATCTCAAATGCTGGATGTGTGTTATTTTCAAAATTTTTTGAGATTATATTGATGAAGTCTTCTCTTGCTCTACATTCATCAATACAAATGTTGTTTTCATAAAACTCTCTTACGAGATCTTGATTTATGTTATTATCAATTTCTTCCAATGAAGTAGATAATTTACGCCAACTTTTTCTAAATGTTAAAAGTTCCTGAAAAATATCATATCTACAATCGTTCTCTAAAGGATCGTAATCTCTGATATAATTCTTTAGAGATTTCAGACACTCTATTACTGGCCTCGCTAGTTTTCCTCCAATCCCATTATATTCAGACATTTATTTTTCAATTTACTATGAAATAATTAAAGTGACCATTTTTTCTTACCGCTAAAAAATTAAATAAAAGTTAATAAATAACTTGCATGTTATTATTGTTACTTTTGTCTGTATTTAGACAATTATTAACACCAGAACCCTAAGTAAAGATTTAATAAATAATATTAATGTATTTTGCTGGTATTGTATTTATTTTCGATCAATATTTCCATTGAAAATTGTCATTTACTACAAAATGTTGTTTTCATGACATTTTAATTGAGAATTCGGATTATAATATTGATATCACTAGCTGTAATTGATCACTTATTTAATTAGGAATATAAATCAATAAAAATGATTTAATGAAAAAGTTCTCTGGCGCAAGTTTAAACTCGAAAAAGAGTGTGTGGTATGTTTAGTCAATTGGTGATAGGTTAGTTTACCTCATAATTTCAGCTGGAACATATTTTGAACTAGATCGAAAATCAAAATAACATAATTTAAAAATGTTAATATGAAATAATGGACCTTGGAAAGTATTTTTCAGGTTTCTTTACACACTCTTTGACCAGATCTGTAAATGAAAACCAAGGTTCATTTGAAGATAGGGAATCACATTTTTTGTTGGTCTTGAAGAGAAATAGTGACGGTGATAAAATATACAAAGGATTAAAAGAAACTAATGAATTTAATATTTATGAACTTACTGACTTAAATAGCCCTAGAAACCTTATTTATCTAGTTATTTCTTTAAGATTTACTAACGAGAAAATTTCTATTAAAGCTGAAGAGTTACAACCGAACAGAAATGATAACCTATTTTGGGGTGATTGGCCACCTTCTTATTCTTGGGTTTTTTTTCTTGGAAACATTTTATTTTATGAAATAAGTCAATTCGAATTTTGGGAGAATGTTGTTATTAATCTAATTGCCCTACATAATGGGGAATCATTATTTGAACTTTACGAAAAGTCTACACGCGTGTTCAGCATTAGTGGAAGTTCCCAAAGTAAGAAGAAAGATCAATTAGAATCTCCTTTAGAAAGAATTCACGAAAACGAACAGTACAGTTCTATTCCAAGGTTATTCAATATTTTATGCGAATGGTGCGACTACTTTGGTCCAAACATAATGACCATTTTTTGGCTATTGTTGGTATTTTTTATTATTTCAATATTAATTTTCTGTATTAATATTATTGCATTATTTGGTCATTTTATATCAATTTATTGGTTAAATTACAAAAATCCAGTTTTTAACTTTACTTTTTATTCAAAGAAAATTACTCCATATCTTATATTAATGATTCCTATAATCACTAGTATTGGTTTGATTTTCTTGAAAAGTATACTGGATGATTTTCCTTTGCCAAAACATAATCAGGAATATTTAATTTACTTTTCTAATAACACGTGGAGAAATCCAATCAAGAAGAAACCGAAAGAATATTTGAATCTCTTTTATCATATGGCTATTCCAATTTTGATTATTTCAATTTACGTGCCATTTAGTAACAAAATTGAAATACTAAAAAATGAATTTTTCAAATTTATGGTACATTTCATTTTTTCATTAATTATTTTTCAAATTGTTAATAATATAAATATGAATATAGATGTATCTCGTGAAACAAAAGAATCCTTCTGGTCTTTTAAGTTACCACTTATAATAAAAAATATTATTTTTTTTATTTATTGGAAAATAATTAAACAAATATCAATTTACTTCAGTACTCATTCCATTGATTATTTTCCTTTTGCAATTGCATTAACTATTTTAGCAAAAAATTTATTTTCAGTAATAAATTCAATACCTTATTCCAAAAATTGTATAGGTTTTAAATTGGGACCCAAAGAAGAAATGAAGAGACTTCCTCTAGGTGATTATGTCACATATAACAACGATCTAGCTATTGGACAATCATCTTCAGTTTCGAATAATTTCTGGAATAACTTATTTTTTATAAAAAATAAATATACTTTATATGAAGATATGTGGCACTATAATTTGATAAATATGATATTGCTATCAATTTGTACAGAATATCCGATTATTACATCTTTTATATTAATGTTAAATAGTGGTCTTACAATAATTTTACTCTTTTCAAAAATCTTAACTGATTCAACAAGACCATGGCTATTAATTATTACTCTATCTCACCAACTTTGGAAGTTTATTATTGATTCCAGTATACTGTTTTCAATTTCTTGTTTCTCTTCAACACCAACTAGTTCAAATTTCAAAACCTCCCTCTTTATTGTTACATTTATATTAAATTATGTAAATATAAATACAAGCAAATCAGGAAAAATGATTTATTTAAGCGAAAACTTAGTTTTTTATATATTTAAACTGGTTCCTCTATTTAAATACACTAGGCAAGCAATTGAAAAAAATAAAATGTCTTTAAACAAGGCAATAAACAAAGTTTTAAGAATGAGAAATCCTCAAATAATAAACAATAATGACGATGGAAATTTAAATCTAATATTTAACAAACAAAAAGAAAATGGATATTCAAATATAAGAACAATTGAAATCACATCTCCACTAAAAGAATTATTGGAAAAGTTCCAAGGTTATTGGGTTCTATTGAGATCAAATTCTGACTCACTTCAAGAAATCAATGCAGCATTGGGTGTCTCATGGTTTATTAGAAGAGCAGTCGATAAACTCAATCCAATTGTGCATTATGATGTTGATACAGTAAGAGGAATAGTTTCAATATCAACCACATTAATAATGGGATTAAACAATAGAACAACATTAATAATAAACAGAACAAAAAATCTGGGGAAGAATAATCTTGAGGAAATAGAAAACCATAGGATTGAAAAATTTAAGATGGAGGAAGAGGATGATAATTTATCATTATCTCATGATGAAGGCGGATTGTATAGACAGTATTCAAATAAAAGAAAAAAATCACTTGAAAAGTATATGGTTTTTGAACAACCAAATACAACTTTAGAATGGAGTGAAGATAGAACAAATATTATTTTAGAAACGAGACAAAATAGAGAGGGTTTCAAAATGATTGAAACAAGAAGCATCGTTCCTTCTTATAAACTCCCATTTAAAGTAAAAGGGAATGATGGAAAAATTATTGAAAATAGACGACAAGATATCTTATGTTATAAAATTATTCTTAAGGGTGGGAAAAGAAATTTCAATAACAAAAATAATTTACTTGTTTGCTGTAGATACTTTATAAAGACCGAAATGATTAAATCAAAGGATTCTGATTCCAATTCTAAAGAAAGTAGTGGATCAAAGATAAAATCTGACCAATCAAAAAGTTTGATTTCAGTTAATTCATTGAATGAAATTCAATCTAAAGAGAGTGTTAAGCCAATATTTATTGGGGAATTAAATGAGTTTCCGCTTACAGTACAACAATTAATAGAAGATGAAGATAGTATATTTAAGATTGTTACCGATAAAAGAGCAGAACTTCTTGAATATACTAGAAAGTTAGTATCTGAAATTGATAATGGAACTCAGAAGTGGTCACTTGAAAGAAATTCAAATGGCATGAGAGTATATAAAAAAGAAGTTGATGGGCAACCATTTATGAGTTGTGGAATCACTTCAATATCACTGAATTGCAATATAGAACCTTTTAAAATTTCTTCAGATAATAATGAAATTGAAAATACAAACAAAATATGTTCAATTAAAGATATTGTAGATTATATTTGGGATTCAAACAACAAGATGTATTATGATCCCATGGTTGAGAAATCTGACCCGATGCATTATTTCAGAAATGATGAAAATATTTGTATATTCTACCAGGCATTTAAAGGACAGTGGGGTGTCTCAGGAAGAGATTTTGTTGTAATATGTTACAGATACAAGCCAGATGCAAATGAATCAACTAATTCAGATGAATCACAATATGAATATATTCTTACACAATCTATTGAGTGGCCCATAATAAACTCATCATACGTGAGAGCTAAAAATTACTTCGCAACATACGTTTTTCGTCCAGAGGGCGAAAATAGAGTGCAAGCCATATATTTCAACCAAGTTGATTTACATACTGATATATCTGCATGGATAATAAAAAGAGTAATTTTAGATCAAATGAATTCTTTAACTATGCTTAGGGATATATTACAAAAAAAATAAAACTTAGGTTCGCTAATAGGTTCTCAAAAAATAAAAATAACGGGGTAATTGTTAATTTATGAAAATTTTGATTTTTTTGACAAGTTTTCTTTTATCTCTTCGAAATTAAAAATAAATTTAACGTATTTTTAATATTTTAAGAATTTATCATTTTTTTTTTTTTCGCGAAATATTAACTTGCATGCGCAAGCTCGTTAACGATAAATAGATTAAAGATAAATTATTAATAATAAATACCAAATTTATTATAACAATAGAAAAATAGAAATAGAGAATTGAAAGCGGAGTAAATATAGAAGTAATAAGTATTTAGTAAAACCTTATGCATTATAACTAATAATAAAGATAATACTTTTTTTTTGTTCAATTTTTAATAGTATTATTTGTTGTGGAAGATAAACAATCCTGTATATAAATCAAATTTTAATAAAAAAGACATTTAAAAAAAATAATGGCTCAATTTTATAAAACAAAAAAGTGCCCTTGGTTTGCAGTTGGACGATGCAGAATGGATAAGGAATGTAATTGGGCACATTCTATTGATGAATTGAGACCAAGCGTGGATTTAACACGAACTAAACTTTGTGAAATACAATTAAAAGAAGGCATATGTAGAAACCCACAATGTAGATATGCACATTCGAGGAAAGAACTTCGAGCAACGTCAGATCTTTTCAAGACCTCACTTTGCGTTTATTGGATTAAAGGGAGCTGCGTAGTTGGTGATTCGTGCAGATATGCACATGGGATAGAAGAACTCAGGTCTAAACCACAAAAGGGAGAATTCATTCCATTAGATGTTGAAACGCTTCCAGTACCAATTCAGAAGATAACAAACCAAAGACAAGATTTATCAATGAATTTTGATGGAAAAAATATATTTAATGATAGCAGATTATACCATCCATATAACGCAGTTTCAACAACATCAAGCTTAGGCTCCATAAACAAATTTGGTTCAGATAGTATTGATAAGTCATTTGAAGGAATGCCTTCTCTGGTTTCAAGTTTATTCAACACTGAAAGTAGCAAAGTTGGTCAGCATTTAAGCGAAAGAAATTTATGTTCGGAAGAGACTTTCCATCTATCAAATCAATTTACCCCGTTAAGTCTTCTTGATATCCCACTTGTATGGAGAGACAAGTCTTTTGGACATAAAAATAATCATATTAACAATTTACATGAATCATTATGTAATATTGGATCAGAATATCAACACTTTAACCAGTTTGATAACCAAACTCGTATAAATAATATGATTTTTCATCGCAGTCAAATTAATAATAAAAGACACCATAATAATGAGTTTGATGGAAGAATTGAATCCGTACAGATGATTAAAAGATCATATCCTGAAAGTATTGAAGAAATGTACTCTTATACACCTTCAACTGCATCTAGTATCAGAGATAAAATGAATCTTCACAACTTGGAAGTATCGTAAAAAAGTAAGAAATATAGTGATAAAAGTTTAGCTTAACAAAATATAATGTCTTTACAAGAAATACGTTCAGAAGTCGTATTGATGTTATACGTTCAAACATGATTTTATATGCTTATGAATAGACTGCTATAAAATACTATCTCATCTGTGCTGAAATATTTTCCAGGCCATTTTGAAATGCCTTTGTCTTATAGTAGTTATATAACTCAACATATTCTTCATAGCTTATTTTTGTCAAATCCATAGGGAAAAGAATAAATAGAGGGTGCGACATAAACCTAAAATTGGGCAAAACTCTTCTCTTCCCATCAAAAGACCCATTATTTATTGACCTCATAAAGTATAAAAGGTTATTAAAAAATTGATTAAGTCGATCTTGGATAATATATTGGATTATTTTTTTATTCTTTTGGTGAATTCCAAACCATATATTCTGCAATTTTAATATTCAATAAATTTATTTACCGCCATACAATATTTACATGATTTTTGGTTATTTGGAAACAATGTAATTTAGAATAAGAATAATTATGAAAATTCAAGAAATAACACAATTTGTTCGATAATTATTTAATTCAAGACAAATTTGATAATAAGTAATTAAATTTTTATTCTTGACTGCAATTTTATATGGCATTAAAAACTAATATTTCGATCGCAATTTCTGATTTTATATGGAATACATATTATGATTTAATAAGTAGTATATTTTATGGTAAAAAATACCGTCCAAAGTCACCAAGACCAAAATTTACAGTGAATAAAGTTCTTAAGTTAGTCCTCTGGTTATTGGGTTGGCTTTCAGTTACTTTTATTATACCACTTTGCGGGATTATCTTGGCTTATAGTATCTCGCCAAGTAGAGTCGATATTGTTCCTGCAGTTTTCGAAAAAAACTATTTGGTAATATCTCAACCTCTTTTAAGAACAAATAGTCAATCATCAGTTGTAAATTTCACAACATCAATATCATTTCTATTCGATATCAAATATGTTAATCGATTATTTGTAGATAAAATTATGATAGAAGGCGTAGAAATTGCGTATATTGGAAGGATTCCTGTTGATTCAAACAATAAAAGCAGTTGTAATTCAGACAATCTTGACTATCTTTTCCCCGATTTTACAAAATTTAAATACAAGAAAATACCAGATGAAATGATTGACTTCACTTGTACAAAAGATTATAGGAATTGTACTGTGAGTATTAATATCCAATCATTTTTCATCGACTCATATGACGAATATTCATATAATCATGATTCAGGGTTTGGATATTCAAACTTCGTAATTAGAACTTCTTTTACAAGTTCTCAATTTATTTCAACTCTTGTTTCGGGGCGATTAGGTTATAGATATAATCCTCTATCAATACCAATTAAAAAATGAATTTAAAAATTAGTTACTTTTTTAGTAATGACAAGTTAATTTAGAATAAGTAATAGAATTTTTTTAATATAATCTACGTTTAACTCAATTTTTTTTCATATCTAAAGAGCCATACCTACTTCTTTTTCAAAATAATCTCTTTCAGTTTCAAGATAAGTTTCACTACTACCTTGCGGCAACACAAATCTTTCAGGCTTGCTTATTGCAATATTAATATATTTACCTTTACAGTACCATCCTAATGCAACCTCTTCAAATTCCTCATCATTTTCTTCCTCCAAATTTGTGAATCCTGTTGAATTCATATCACTACAACCAATCAAAGTTTCTGAATCATCACTAAGTAGATTTAATAGTTCTCTGTGGGTTTCTGAAAGTTGTTTCATAAAGCTCTCCGGCTTTTGTTTCCAGAATCGAAAATCTTCCGGATCATGAATATAAATGAGTTTTGTGCGACGTATTTTGTTTTCATAAAATTTGCTTATTCTGCAAGCTGCTGTCATTTCGCAAGCTTGATCACCTGCAGATATAACATCAAACATGGAAGGAAAGTCATCATTACATTCTAAGTTATTCCCCCAGCAATCTAATAATACCTTTTGAAATTCATGTAATTTTGCATTTGTATAAAATTCTCGATATTCCTCCTCACTGAAAGGAGATGGAGGAGGGCCTTTTTTTCTAATATACTCTTCTGTTGAATTAATTTCAACATTATATTTCTTTAAAATATCACCTAGCTTTGGAAGGCAGTATTTTAGATAAAATAATTCTACAGTTCTCAGTCCGGCATTTGTAATTATTACAATTTTATATGCCATTCCAGTACTCCATAGATCGGAAAAGAACTGATCAAGTAAATCAAATAATCCTACTTGAACTAATTCATTTCTAATTTGTTCAGTTAGCTCATAAAGGCTGCTTTCATTTTCTCCATAGTCTATACTATCTCCTTCATTGCCCATTTCGCATTGAATGTTTCTCCATGTTTGCATTATCCAATTTGTAGGAATCAATGTATTATCTAAATCAAGCATTATTATCCTAGCTGAAACCTGGCTATTGTCCACATTTGAATCGTGATCTAAACTATTATCACTTAAATTCTTTGGTTTTTGAGACCCCTTTACATCAAATAGATTACTGGCATTATTAAGATTTTCCATATCTTCATTATTAGTAGCTTTTTCAGATTGTTCATCACTTTTTTTAAATTGCTTTGCTTTGTTATCCTCTGGCCTATGGTGATCACTATTTTCCGGGAAAATCTTCTTCCCAATTGAATATTTGGAGTCACAAAGTTCGCTAACAGCAGTGTCATTTCTTTTAAATTGATTGCCATCCAAATCAGGAAATTTATCTAGCTTAACATCTTGGAAGGTATTTTCACTAATTTCCATTTTATTTATAAATATAACACTCTAGGTTTTCAATTCCTTATAAAGTTAAAATACGATAAATGTTAGCAAAATACCTCCTATTTATTTCCACCTCAGTTTATTATTAGAAAATTATTAATTTCTAAAAAAAATATAACTTCCTCCTGTTCTTGAATCCCAAATTTTATACATGAACCAAAGGATGCATGAGGACAAATGTGGGGACAAATACCCGCCATAAATTTATTGCTAATTAAATGTTGCAGAAAAAAAGGTCATGGATAGCTATTTACCTGGTAAACGAATATAACTATATTGAATCTAAAATTTGAAAATAATGAAATACAAGTAATATTGTATTCAATAAAAGCCCGTAGTTAAGCCCATACAGCATTTGGTTCAAGAAATACAAAAATATTCAGCTATTTTAATTACTATTAAACTATAACGAGTTTTAAAATTAAAAGTTACGAATTAAAACGCTCATTGTTTGACGTGGTTTCGCACAATGATGTTTCCTGGAGGTCTGGACACTCTAATCCACTGTCATTATTTTTGGTAATTATAGACCTATATCTTTTCTTGTAACTTTGTCCATCATTTGGATTAAAAATACAGTTTGACCAATTAGACCACATGGATGTGGCGCAATCTATCGAGCAAGCTTTTTCAGAGATGATGGTCTCAGAATTCCCAGAAACCCAACCTTCAAGTTTAAACATACACCCTATATGGTTATAAACATTAATGCAAACAGGAGTCCCATCTTCAATTGAAACCATTTCTATTTTGGGAAAAGTGCTTCTTTCACCAATTGTTTGATCCCATATACCATAAGACCAATACACACAGCTCTTATTATTAATACACTCATCCCTGCATTTTTTAATATCTATATTTTGAATTAATTTGGAACCACCTCCCGGAATTTCATAGGCACTACAGCCCCATCCCAAAGCAACGATCCCATAATCTGGACAATTCGCTGGGCAACGTAGTTTATCAAGCTTACAGGACCTCAATTCACTCTTATTCGGACAAATTTCACCCGGGAACATCGGTGAAAAAATAACATTTCGCATACGCTCAGAATAACCTCCGCATGGCCTCGAACGAGTGCATCTTGACCATCCTGACCATTCCCCCACCACACATGTTGTAGAGCAGTATCCGGCCATTGATGTAGGTATTGTTCCTGATACATATGAATCGTCTCTTGCCGAACAGCGAGATGACTTAGACTTTAAGCTACACGAAAAATCCGTTGCCCTCCATGACCAATACTTGCACTTCCTATATTTAAATGAAGCAGAATGTTTTGTACATTCATTTGCACAGCTTATCCATGATTCAGTCTTAAATGATTTCAATTTATTTAGACCAAGACACAGGAACCCATGTGAAACTGATCCATAATTTGGACAATTTGCCATTTCGGGTTTTTCTTGCGCTTTGCAGTTTATATTATGAATGAAAAAAATAATAAATAATACCAATGTATTCCTTATGTACCTAATTGGAAATATAACCATTTTCCCATCGAAAAGCCGTGTAATATTTGCCTTGAAAAAATTTGAGAATTGATTGGTCAATTAACAACTGAAAGGCGGGAACGCTCCGTTATTTAATTATGATCTTGATATATTGTTTTATTAATTTTTAATTAAAACATCGAATTTTGAAGCTAAAAGCTTATCGTTCAGCAAGTTGCTTGAATTATATATCTCAGAAAATTCGACTTCTTCATAGTTTTGAATTCTGTTAGGCGAATGCATCAATTCTCTATCCCGAATATTTTGATTATAAATTGAAGTAAGATTGATATTACATAGAGGGCAATTTGACTTTATTTTTACCCACTCATCAATGCAATTAAAATGGTAAATGTGTTTACAAGGAAGTTTTCTCACTAGGTCTTCATCACAAATATTATTTAAACATATTACACAGGAATAGTTGTTTTTTGACTTATGCGTTGAACCAGAGGATAAATATCCAGAGAACGAGCTGCTCTTATTATAAATATTGTACTCTCTTCTATAATGTTTATTTGAAAGCGAACTATACTTTTTTACCGGGGCAATTTTTGAGAGTTCTTCATTGCTGATTGTTTGCGAAACTATTGAATTTCTATCGGAGATACGAATTGAAAAGCTATTTCTATGACGAACATCTCGATTCCCTTCAAATTCGCACGGTATTCTTCTACAAAAAATCAGTGCAAAATTACAGAAAATGATCGTTGCTAAAAGGCATACGGAGAATGCGATTAACATTGCAAATCTGTTCTTTTATTTTTAATAATTCTAGTATGTATTTTTACAATTAAAATTTAAAAAATTCAACTTTTCTCATTATTCAGCAATGTACAGGAAATAGAGGTGACGTTTGGGATAGAGAAATTATTATTTTTATATTAGAATGCAACAATTTTAAATATTTACAAGGCAAACAATTTCAAAATAAATTAATTATTTTAGTTGTCAAAATATGTTTTACCGCCTTGTGCTAGCATAAAAATTAGGAAAAATTTGTGCGTAAGTGTAAATTGATACTAGCGTGACCACATTATGGATAAAAAATAACTAATTAATCGAAATGCATACGGTTCTGTAAGCAATTATAATAATTGTCTTTTTTCATCTTCCTGCTTATTAATTATGAGAGGCATTCGATGCAAAAAGAAAAGAGGAAGAAATACCGACGTTAATGAAATCCATTGCGCTTTTAACAAAGAGAAAAAAAACTATAAAAAGTGTAGGCCAATAAAAAATGTATCATATTCAAATATTTTTTTGAAAAAAATGTTTGAGAATAAAACCAAATTTGAAATGGAAGATTGGATCCAGCTTTTTCTGGAATCAATAGTTATTAAAGATTTTATGAATGCGATCCCACATTTTAGAATTTTTGAAAGAATGCTGAGTATCACTTCAAGGCATATTACTGGTTCTAAACTGAAAAGATTTTTTGCAGAGTTTATTATTAGAATGGAAGATTTTGATGTTTCCGTAATACCGTTGTTTTTCGAATGGTGTTATATATTGTATAGGCAAAAGTTAAATTTTTCAAAAAATCAAATAAGGGAAGATATAAGATACGAAGTATTGAGAGATGCTCTACTTGGAATAGTATCTGGAAGGGCACGGAACTATATTATTATGTTAATCTGTTGCGATTTGGAAATTAGCACCAAATATTTGTTTCCAAATAGCCAAATATCTAATTGGAAAGAAGAGTTAGAAGAATGTTTTGAAGAAAATTATTCTTCGAGAGATTTAAAGAGTGATTTCTGGAGCTTTGCATTGCAAATTTTTAAGTCATTGGCCGATGAAAATTCATTTCGCGAATCTCTATTTGAATTAAAATTATGGGATGAAAGAACCTGTTTGTGTAAAATTGACGATTGGATAGTTGAAAATTCAAGCAGAAGTACCCATATAGACTGGATTAGAGACAACTCTAGCTTTCTTTCAAATAACAAGCTTCTGCTTATTCTGTTCAGCTCATTTATTAATTTTTTTCCATTTACAATTGAGTTTTTTCCTTTAACCGTCGAGTTAATTCTAAATACAAAAATTGAAAATTGCAATTCGAAAACTCAATCCAATTCCAACTTCGAAAATGAGCACACATATTGTTCTTGTAAACATAAAAAGATCTCATTTGAATCCTGTAGTGAAATATATAATTTAATTATATATTTCATTTCATCATTAATTTTTATTTACTATGGCATTGATTTTGAACTTTTAGATGAGTTCAATTTGATTTATGAAGAATCATTTAATATACTTTATTACTTGACTAGTGGTGGCAAGGATAATAACTCCTCATTTTACAAGTACGAGTTTTCAGATCATTTATTACAAATAAAGTATCTTATTAAACATTTTAGAAGACATCCAAGTTTAATAATTGATATGAACGAAATTAGTAGCCAAATAATTGAAAATAATGACGCTTTTGTAGTCTTAGTATTTAACTCAATATTAAACATATACAAATTCAGAAATACACAGAGAAGCTTACCTAGCTTTCAATGCAATAGTAAAAATGAAATATTTGAAGAGATTTTGATAACACTTTTATTTCTGGCCATATTACATCCAAAAACAAGTGATATTACGATTCTTTATCTATTTGATAGTATTTATGAAGAACTATATTCGTTTGGATTTTTGTTGATTGGAAGCTGTATGACTCTTTTATATAAAAAGGATATCTTCCCAGAAGGAATATCAAAAAGAGTTCAGTTAAATATCTCAAATTTTAGAAACATTCATTTGATAAATTCCCAAAACTTTCCTTATATTCAATTCATGAATTGTACTTATCATTTAATTTCAAGGAATATCGAAAATTTTAAGATCATCAACATGATCTTTCAGCTATTGGAAGGCAACTATCTTCAGTATATTCGTAATATGCCACAAATTATCGATTCAAAACAAAATAATGAAGACAAAAATTTATCTATCAATATTTCATTAGCCTTAACGTCAATTTACATGAAGTTACTAGAGTTTTTTCATTTAAATCCTTCTCTTTGTAAATTATTCTTTGAAATGAAGCAATACATACAAAAAAGTGGTTCAATAAATCGTCATTTTCTAGATGAAAATGATTGGACCAATCTAGCTAAACGCAATCCAAAAGTTTCATTATTGGGGATTTTTAACCAATTATCAGAAAATCAAGAGTTTTATAATTCTAAGAATTTAATTTGCGAGCCAAAAGATAAATTAATTGAGAGCTTACAAAATAATACTTTAAATGATCTAGGTATTTTCAAAATGAATTATTCAACAATGATACACTTAATTGCAATTCTATACATTCCAATTATTAAACGAGTAAATATGTCATTATATAAATTCAAATATTCCATTCATCCATCTAATTACCTTATAGGAGAAGATGCCTGCTTCAATAACAGCGAATGTGAATTCAATGATAAAATATTTGAGATTGAACAACAAGAAGTAAGTATACCAAAACAATTTTGTATAGAGTTTTTGGAAGAAGTTATTAACTATTGTAAAAATCTTGGTGTTGAGAGTCCTTTTGATATTGATAGATTTTTATTAAAAAATGCACTTGACAATTCAAACATCAATACAAACGATCAAAGCATTTCGAGTTTAATTCATACATGCGAAAACGATAATAAAAAAAAGTGTTTTGTGTGTTGTATTGATTCATACGCTGAATATTTAGGAATTATTAATGTATTTCAGCCAATTGGAGAAGAAATATATCAAAGTTATTATATATCAAAAACATGGGTTTATCATGCATTAATTGTTTCTATTGTTACTATTATTAATAGCAACATAAATATTGATGAAATGAATAGAGCTGATTGCTCAGAAATTAAAACTTTAATTCGAATTTCAAACAAAATAGAGTATTCATTTTACAATAATATAACTTTTGAGTTATTGGAAAAGTTAATAAGTATACTAATTAATGAAATTAAAGATGATGTTGCTATTATGAAGGAGTCAGGAGATCCCCAGAGAATTATTTTTAGAAGTTTACTAATATATTTGTTAATAATTGTACTGAATAATGAATTAGGGCAAACTATATTATCAAATATTGATTTTCAATACTTGCTTGTGAGACTTTGCCACTTATTTTCTTTCAGAATTGAATGCCTAGCTACAAATGTTTACAACAATATTGAAACTGATGGGACAAATGAATTAATTAACGCATTTGATGGGTTTAGTACTCCAAATATTAGAAGAACTCCAAACTCAAGTAATAGTGATATTAACGATCAAAATATAACGCCCATTTCTGTGTCATCTAAAAAATCATGTAATACTATCACACCAATTCATAAAAAAAGAATAACTCCAATAATTATTTCAAGAAATAGTTCTTCTAATAAAAGGTCGATTTCTATATTAGATGAACAAACTAATAATGGTGCAAGCAAAGCAACTTACTTAGCTTTGAAGGAAGATACAAAATCATACTCGTGTATTTTTCACCTTAAAATTATACTTAATGCTATCAATGTAATTCGGGAATTTATTCCCCAAGATTTAAACATTATTAATAATGATTCTGTTGGAGGAAAAACTATTGGGTTTCAGAATTCGAATACAGAATTTGTTCTAAATATAATGGAGAACAGTTTGTTTTTTTTGTTACCATCAAATACAATTTCTAAAAGATCAATATTTAATTTCAATAACATAAGTGGAACTAATAATGAAATTAATTATCATGGGCTGAGCACAATTCATGAAGGTTCTGAAAGTAGTGAGGCAGAAGAAATTGAGAATTTGAGCGAAATAGATAAACATGGTTCTAAACTTAGAAATTCAAAGTGCAAAATCTTTGTTCAAACAAATATTCCGTATTTACTAAATGATGACGATTTCTCAAAAGATTGGTACATGGAAATAATAATTTACTTAATTAAGTTTATTGCCAACAATACTCAGTCGGTTAAAGACATTTCAAGTGTTATTACTGATATCGCTTCAAGAATAGCACTTTGGAATCGTAAAGAAAACAAGGTGCTTATTTTTAATGTCTGTGTTGAAGTTTTAAAATTTTCCCATGATTATTTTTATGACGAAATTCCAGAAATTTCTCTTTGTATCCTCAGGAATTCTGGTTTTCAATTATTACAATCCATTAAATTTGTTTTTGTTGCAATTCTTGATCAAAATTCACTCCTAATCAATAATACTTTAAGCGATTTACCTTCAATAAATGCAATTGCTGAACTTGAGTCTCTTAACAAAGCAATATTTGTTTTTAATAGATTAGTTGGAATTTTTGAAATGTGTTTTCAAGTTATTTTTTTCAATGGAAATAATTTAACTGACAAAGATAACCTTTGGATTAGAAATGCTATCAATTTGATTGAAATGGGTATTGAAACTCTTAGTACAGAACTATCGAAGATGGAAAGAATTAAATTACCTCCAAAAATGGATGATGACGAAGAATTTTTTGATGAAGATGAAAATATTAACGGTTCAGGAAATTTAGAATTAAAATGCACATCATCAAATGAAGTATGGAGCATGACAATTTTAGATTGTAATGATATGTTAAGAGAATGCGATTACATACATAATATAATAAGTTCTAATTGGGTTGACCCCAATAGCTTAGATCAGTCAGGGTCTAATAGAAGAAATAATCATTGTAATATTAAGGAAATAGATGATGACCTTGACAATTTTATTACGTTCGAACAATGTGACGAAGGAATTCTTCAAGAGAATGATTCATATTCTGATATTAAACTAACTCCACATTGGAACACATTTATTAAATCGCTATTTCTATAGAAAATAATGCTACTTATAAGATTATCTGAAAATATTTTATTCTTTTTTTTTCCTAAACGCGCTTAATAGTGGGGATTGCCTATACGAAAATAATTCAAGTTTACCCTTCAAACCGTAGTCGAAAAAAATACCATAGCTGCTTATTTTGACATATGTATCCCTGTATAATAAACAGAGAACGATTTTTATCATTACACGGTTCTATTTATTGTTGATCCCTTCCGAACATGTATTTTTTAGTAAAGTTGTTGGCACAAATTATTACGAGAACATTTTTTAAAAATGTTACAGTTTTGGGTAAAGAGAGGATACCTTTATATGGCCCAGTTTTGTTTGTTGGGAATCATATGAACCAATTTGTGGATGCGGCAATGCTTATTGCGATTTTTCCACGTCAAATACGGTTCTTAATAGCAGAAGCATCGTTTAAAAGGCCAATAATTGGTAGATTAGCTCAATCTGCAGGTTGCATTCCTGTTCAAAGGCCACAAGACTTAAGATATAGAGGAATAGGTGGTCTAATTTGGAGTAGCTCAAGCGATGTAAGAATTAGAGGTATTAAGACAAGATTTAAAATAGACGTAAAATTCCAGGATACGTTAATAATAGACGATCTGGGGGTGTCTAGAAAAGTTTTAGAAGTTGTTTCAGATGATGAAATCATCATCGATAAGGGAATAGGTACAGAGTATTCTGCGACATATACAGATGGCTTTCCTTTCTTTATAATGCCAAAAATTGACCAGAGCACGGTATATGAAGAGGTTAGTGATGCAATGAGAAATGGACATTCAATTGGTATTTTCCCAGAAGGGGGATCCCATGATAGAACAACTCTTCTTCCACTTAAACCAGGCGTTGCAGTCATGGCTCTTTCTTCGGTATTAGAGGGGGCTGAGGATCTGCTAATTGTCCCTGTAGGATTGAATTACTATGAACCACATAAAACACTCTCAAGCGCAGTTGTAGAAATTGGCCAACCTATTCCTGTTACATTGGAACTAGCTCAAAAATATGAGGAATCTCCGTCAGACGCAGTAAAAGAATTATTATCTATGGTTGAAAAAGGAATGAACTCTGTATTACTTTCTGCAAGGGACTATACAACTTTAACATGCATTCGGCTTTGTGTACAATTATATCCACCAGACAGAACAGCTCTTTCTCAAGATAATTACTATTTACTCCACCAATTATTTTCACAGTTTTTTTGGGCACTCCATGATGATCCAGAACTTGAACATTTAAGAAAAGATTTATGCGAATACGAGGATACTATTAATCACTATGGAGTTCCAGATAGAGAAGTTTGGCAGCTTAAACAACCAGTTTACGAATGTATTAAATTAATCATCACCAAATTTCTTCTTTTAATTTTGGTAAGTATAGTTGGAGGATCTTTCTTTCCTTTGTGGGCACCAATTAGGTATATTCCTGCATTTATGGCAGAAAGACACAGAAAGAAAGCGTTGGCAAATTCAAAGGTTAAGATCAGGGGGACAGACGTTTTAGCATCTTATAGAATTCTTGTAATTATTGCGTTGCTACCAATGCTCACAGTTTTTTATGGTATATTCTTTTCATTAGCATTTATGCATGGACAGAACTTGAATTCTAAAATTGCAACAGTTATTGGTGTCTTTATAATATTGCCTCCAATATTTTATATTTCGAGAGTTTCTTTTGAAATGATAATGCCATTAACGAGAAATATTCGCACTTTGTTCTATGTTGTAGTTTCTAATATTAACTATTTGAGAGGTACCGAAAGAACACTGTTACATATGAGAATTAAATTACAGCAAAAAATAAGAGATCTAGTATACACAAAAGGACCCCAAGTCTCTCCTAATTTTATTCAAAGTTTTACTACTGTTGTTCCAGATGCTGTAATTCAGGCTGATAATAAAAGAATAAACTATTCTCTTGGAGAGTATGTTCCTGTTGTAACACGCGCAAAGTATGATGCAAGAGAAGAGATCTTATAATTGAAAGAAGATTATTTTTTGTTTTTTTAACCTAATAAGGCCTATTCAAATTCATTTCATTATTTAATTTGTTAATATCATTAGTTTCTATAAGTTTTTTTATAATGACATTTAATATATCTTTGAATTGTGCAAGTGAAGTTTTTAAATTCTCCATACTCAGCTTGAAAAGTATTTTGTGAGAAATTTCAAGTAAAAATCTATTACTATATTGGTGTAGAGGCAGTTCAATGTTAACTTTTTTATATTTTGAATGAGAAATTAAACTTGGAATTGACTTCCTCCAAGTATCAAAATTTACTTGTGAGTCCAATTCAAATAAGAAAATTTCAGGAAATTCATATAAAGAGAAGGAAATAATATCTTTTTCATTAAATAAGCTTGTATCAATGCTCGAAAATAGTTGTTGTTTAATTAAATAGTAAAATTTTGACATGAAAATTATTCCTTCATTATTAATAAAAAGTTCATTCCAAGCTCTTAATTTTGGATTATCTTCTAAATCAAGTAAATATAAGTAACATAGGTCTATCCAATTATTCAATAAGTTTTTTTCTGAATTAGTAATATAGTAATGTTTTGGATCTTTATTCGAACAATAGTTAAATGGAAAAGAAGTAGAATCAGGAATCAGTATGAATGAAAGTAAACTAGTTATTACCACAATACGTTTTATAGACGTACTTCCTGACTCAATAAAGTCTTTATATAAGAAGTTTAAAATTTCTGTCTCAGCTGATTTATCTTTCAACGAATATAAATAATAAAAATTTGCCAAAGATATTATTTCATAATTGATTTCGTCAATTTCAAGACTTAGATAAAATTCATGAATAATGTTGATAGAAAGTTTATTTTCAAGTACAAGTCCATCAAGAAGGAGTGGATGAATGTTTTTAAATAGATTTGAAATGATGTTTTTCTGATTATTAGAATTTAAAAAATCATAGATTGTATTGATTAACAGCTTAAAAGAGTTTAGAATTGGTTTATTATAAAATTTGTGTAATTTATAAGATATTTCTCCCAATGAATTGATCAAAACTTCTATTTTAACATAAATTCGAGGTTTTTTTGAAACAACTACAGAATTAAAGACTGAATTCAAATTAACAAAAAACGAGGTAATTTGCATTTCATAACTGTCTAAATTTTCCAATGTCTCAAAAATATTAATAATAAACTCATACAAAAGAGAAAAATTTGAATCACTTGTAAATAAAACAACTCCAACAATTCTTGTGAAAGAAAGCATAACTAAGTCATTGAAATTAAAATTCTTGAAAATATTAATAAGCAAATAACCAAATTCGATAACTTTTCGTGAAAAACTGTTATTTGAATTTAAATAGGAGATAAGAAATTTTGTAACCAAAACAATAAACCATTCTAGTATTAGCTGGTTTTCATCATTTTGCCCATTTTTTAATAAAATCAATTCGCATAATGGAATGATTACTTGAAAAAGAATAACTTCAAGTGAGTTTGATATATCAAAATTTGTTAAAAGTTCACAAATTTTCATACTTTCAAAAAGTTCAATTATAACACCAACCATTATTAATTCTTGTAAAATATTAATTTCCTTCAAATTTAATCTTATTTTATTAAGTTCAGTCTCTTCTATTAGATTCTTCAATCTAAATGTATAGCTATCAAACTTTAAAATTGATACAAAAAAAAGTGAATTTTTGTTTAACATTTTAATATCAAAATATCTTTCCTTATTGTGAAAATTGAATTCGTTTTCTAAAGAATTAGACAAATTAATTACTTCTATTGATAATAATAGTGTGCAAATACTCATTTTTATTGGGTCATTAGAACAAGATTGTAAAAGTAAATCAATATTTGAGTATTTGTCGTGCCCTTTTATATTTTTATTTTCAGTTTTAATGCTGGAAAGTTGATTTTTATAAATTGTTCCGCATACATCATTTAATATATCAAAGTTATTTACAGATTCATTATATAAGAAAGATACCCAAGGTACCCAGTAACATCCTTTCGATAGTTTAATGCAAGAAATTATAAATGCCTGATTGTCATTGGTGCTATTTTCGTAAAATATCGCTGAAATAAGATATTTTACGATATTCATATTCACAATAGCATATTCTTCAATCATTAAGGCTTGCTCATTCTTTAATAATGGCTTACTATTTGTGGCAATAATTTTTTTCAAGTAATAGTTTATATAAGAAAAACAAAATGCTTTAATTAATCCAAATTGAAAATTAATATCTTGTGTGGTTCCACTGTTATTATTATCATTTAAAATGAAATAGCAATTAATAAAATCAATTATTTCATAAACTGTGATCATTTTATACTGAAATAGTTTAACTAAAGATGCCGTTTTGAAAACCAAATTCTTAATGTCTCTTGGGTCATTATTTTCAGAAAGATTATAAAGATAAAGTACATGATCCAGTAACTCATCTTTTCCAGAAAAAGTATCAAATGCCAAATCAAAGAATGAGAAAACGCCAAATGCATAACTGTTGATTAGGTTAGCATTTGAAACTATGCAGATTTGATCTAAAAGCTGCTTTTCAGTTCCAATGCATGTAAAAATTTTGAAATTGTAATTCTCATTAACTAATTCAAAGTAATTCTTTAATGTATCAAAATGATTTACATTATGCTGGTGTAAGTGCTTTAATAAACACGAAATAAAATCAATACTATTAATTTCTTTATTAACATAGTATTGTTTTTGAAAAGCTAGAATTATTACGCTTTTTTCCAAACTTATTGATTTCTTGGTTGTAAAGTATTGTAATAGGGAATTCTTATTTGAAAAATATTTATTTATTATTATATCAGAATTCACAAATGCGATAAATAATTTGTTTGGTAATATTTCAATATTTACGATTTCTGAAATATAACTTTTATAAAGTTGAGCTAGTATATCATATCTTAGAATCACAAGAGATGATAAAAATAATATTAAGATAGCTTGATTTTCAATAAAAAGTTCATCAAATAATTGTTTTTCACCTTCTCTTATAAGCTTGCATTTTCTCATTAAATCTGTATAATCATCAAATATTGAATTTGAATTGTTTGTTGAAGGAAGATAAGATAAAAAAAATAGGAATAAGAATAAAGTCTCTTCTTCAATGTTGCCAGTATTACTTTTATTTTTTGATCTCGGAATTAACTCAATAAAAATGAATTCCAATTGATTGAAGTATTCTTTTAATATCTTGATAAATTGGAAAACCATCTGCCATTGAAATGTTGTACAACAAATCAACTTAATATTACGAATAAACTTAAAAAAATCTTTTAGTATTGCAATTCTAAATTCAACAATGTTAATTTTATCAATATTCCTCATTACCTCAATTCTTACTTGTTTTGAATCAAATAAAAAAAGTCCAAGAATTTCTTGTATATAATAGTTGTGAGTTGTTTTAGCTTTAATCGATTTCAATTTGTTCAAAATCAATTCACCAGACTCTTTATTTTTTGGGTTACCTTTTATGTTTTCAAGAAAAGTATCTTTAATATCTAAATCATCCATCTCACTGCATTTAATATTAATAATATACATTCCAAATTGCTGGTTATTTGTCTGTTTTTTTAAATAAAAATTCTCATTTATTAATTCAAAGTTTAAAATAGTTTTTAAAGGGTTTGAAATGCTTAAAAGAAAGAATTGTAATGTATTAAAGTCTATTCCATTACAATTCCGTATAATATCAATGAATTGCTGTAACAAATCTAGTAAATTAAGAAAGTTACCTATTTTATTCGAAAAAATTGATTCAATACACCATGATAGAAAACTGTTTAAAGTAATATCCATATTTACATGCTGATAAAAAAAATCGAGTATTATTCTTGAAAATATACTAAGACAATAAACTGATTCAAGCCCTGCTCTATCCTTGATAATCTTTGTTATCATTGACAAAATATAAAACAAATTATTAGGGACTTTTTTCTGATAAGATTCTTCTTCTGATGGCCATTTTTGATCAATATAAAGTCCAAAAAATCTTAGAAAGCTAGAAATTACTTCAATTGGATATGTAAAATTATTTACTCCAAAATTTTGATTATCTTTAACTTTTAATTGACTGATATTATTCGGTAGATCAAAATCAATAATTAAAATATTAGAGTGTAATGCAAGAAGTATTCCAATACACTTATCGTAGTCAATGATTCCGAATTTGCAAAGCTCAATCAAACAATGAAGAGAATAAGAAACAACCATTTTGTTCTTTGAATTTAATCCTTTTTGTATTTTTTCAATAATAACTTCATCAACTATATCTGGCTTATACCTTATAACACAAAAGAGAATCTTAATTCCATTTTGAAATTTATCCAAATAGTTACTATTATTTGATAGTTCACTATCTATTTGATTAATTAAGAGATTCTCCAATTTGGAATAAGGTAATTCACCTTTCAGAAATAAGTGATATATTTTCTCTAAAATCCTTGTATTAGGTTGACTTTCAGAGGACATTATCTTATTATATACTATTGGGATAATGGTTTTTGTTATTACAGAAGGAAATCACCGAATAGGTGATAAGTGTAAGCACTTGCAATGGTTTTCTTCAAATTGTTTTAAAAATAAATTCCTTATTAAGGAGGGAAAGAATCATACTTCCTAACTTGGTACCGACTTTTGAATATAAAAATTGTTTGAATAATTTCAATGATCTCTTCGCAAAGTTTTGGGTTTTTGCTTTCAATATACTTTGTAACCATTTCTAAAAGTATACTTATAATTGAAAAGCAATATATATCATCATAAATATAATTGTTAAGTAATTTATTTTTTAATAGATAGCGTATTTTATGATAATTCAACGCTGAATATAATCCATTGTAGATAATACTGATTAATTCAATCTTGATATTTTCAAAATGATTGGTTAATTCTTTTTGATCAAACTTCTGATTACCTTCAACTAATAATGCGTTAATCTCATGATAAATATTTTCTCCTGAGAAATTGTTAATTGAAGAATAAATGAACTCTATATTTTTCAGTTTGTCTATCCCATTAAATTTAAATTTCTCCTTTAAAATATTCTTTGAACAAGTACAAAAGTAATCATCTTCAACTAAATTCCCTTTAACATGATAAACTAATGCTGATATTAATGTAAGAACATTAATTTTACTGAAGTTATTCAAGAATAATTCGATAACTTCCATAAGAATTTCAAACTCTGAAATATCTTTAGATTTATACAATAATATTGTAAGAGTAACAAACATAAGATCTCTAATGTTATCAAGTTTCCTAGAAATAATCCCTTTGATTCCTCCATATTCAAGAGTTAATTTTAATAATTTAATCATTTGGATTGGGTCGCTCAAGTTATTAGATAGTTCCTCTTGACTCGAATTCTCCACTAGAGATGTTAGAATAATCAAAGATAAAATAGTAAAGTTGATTTCTTTTTGAATATTAATAATTGGAATTGTAGCCATCAAAATATTAATTATTGAGAATTCGCATCTAGTATTAACCATCATTAAATAAAGAATATTGATAACTTTGATATTAAAGTCATGATTGTGACTAAAGTTCTGTAAATTGAATGTTATTTTTAAATTAAGATAATTAAAAATCTTCGCCAAAGTATTTAAATCAATAACAGGAAGAATAATCAAAAGGAATTTATATAATAGATTGTATTCTTTGATGTTAAAACAAATCTCTATCATATTATTTATACATTCTTTATTATAAAATAAAAAGTTGACTGTTTCATTAATGACCTGTGAATCATTATTATGTTTTTTTACTATCTTCTCCAAGAGCGGTCTAATTACATTTGCTGGAATCGAATATTCAGAGTTTTCAGCCCCACCTCCACTAACAACTATAGATGATAACCTCCTAATAATATCGAGCTCATTATAACAAGAATCTAAAAGAACTGTCATTGATTGAAAACGAATAATATTTGGAAGATTTACAATTTGTGGGATATCTGAGACTAATTGATCTAAATTTTGGATCCTGGAATCTACTGATGAGTATGCTATTATGCTCATTAGCACTTCCACCAAAATTTGTTTAACATTTTCTATTGGCTTAGTTTTTAATTCTTTCAAGAGTATACCAATATTTGTGATGGCTGTTTGCTTAAGTATCAACTCATCTTCTCCAAGCTTTATTATTAAATCTATTACCTTTCTTTTAATTGCTTTCAATTGAGATTTGCTATCCATCAGAAAATTTTTTTTTATCTTTGAAATAATCACAAGCACTCCAAGCGCCTTTTTTATTCTCTAAATAAATTTATATTTAGATTTATTTTAGGCATGCTAAAATAAATTGAATATAATTAGCTTTCATAGTCAAATACAATTAAGAACTAAGCTAGGTCAAATCATAGCTGTTAATTTGGTTAAAATGAGTGAAAAAGAGCATGCTTCATTGAGGTAATGTTGAACACTTGTTAATGTGTGCTTTATAAATTCAAACTTAGGGTAAAGAAACTTGGAAAAAGATCCAAAAAAAAAATTCCCAAACAAGAGAAGTTAATGAAGAGAAGACAGGGGATTAAACTAGAAACTCCTAATGATTTGGATTCTAATACTTGGGATGAACTATGTACTTCACTATATCCATCTTGGTGTAGTCAAAACCGTGGAATCATATTAGCAAAAAAAAATTACGAAGCTCAGGAATGGAATGTGAAAACATCTCTACACCCAAATATAGAAAAGTTTTTTTTTGAAGAAATTCAAGAATTTTTTGATAAAAGCTCTGAAGAAAAGAAAGGGCTAAGTATCGATTTGTGGGGTAAGCAGTTTAATATTAAAAACGAAGAAGTTGATTCAAATTCATCTGATGTTATATGGCTAATAGATAGCTTAAATACTTTTGGATTAGCAATAACGTTATTTGAAGACATAAGTGTGGTGTTCTTTTATGAAGTTAAAAATAAAGGCGATATAAACGAAGAGAAGATTTTGAGTTTCATTAAATTAATAGCAAAAATGATATAACCTATAGATAAAATAAATAAAAAAATGGTTTAGTTAAATCTTAATTCTAAATGTTATGAATCTTTCTTTTTAAATTTTTACGGCTACTTGGAACTTTCCCACCTGAAGAAATTCCCTTTACAAGAAATCGCTTATTACAAATATAAGGCTTTGAAGTACTAAAAGAGTAATTCTGAGGAAGCATCATTTCTGTAAGTTGTAAAGCATTTACTTTTGATAAAGTACTTGAAGGTATCCAGCAAGGGGCAGTTATAACAACATTTTTGAGTTGATAGTTAATGTGATGTACTATTCCAAACCCAATGCAAGGCAATAAAATTCTTGTTTCTAAAATATTAAACTTTTGATCTTCCTCAGAAAGATCTGGAATAAAATTATGCTTTTCATCATTAAAAATACACAAAGCTACAATTGAATTGGTTAATCTAGCCGGTATGTGTAATTTCAATTCTTCACTCGCTAAGGTTGTGCTTGGGCAAGGGATTATGCATACGGTGCTGAATGGGAAATGTACTGTTTTACAGAAATATTGGGGAATGTGTTTTTTTGATAAATAATACCCCATATATTCATTAAAAAAAATGAGGGGATTAACATTTTTCTTTATTTCCCTTATCTCTATATTTGAATATAAATTACTTAATGTATTTACAAATATTCTTGTTTTTAGTTGGTTGTCAATTGAAAATTCCTCGTTTTTAATATTTTTCACTAAATTCAAGTCAAAAACTGGGAAAGAATAGAAGCTCGTCATAGAAGAAAAATTATCTTCAGAATTATTAGTATTAGGTTCAAATTCTCTTGTAAACCCAATATAAACATTATTTGAAATATCAATGGAAAACGCAGTAATAATCGAAGAGATTTCTAATCCTACGCCTGTAATCCATCCAGGCATGTTTAGAATAAGTATTATATTATCCTCTTCAATACTTTTGATGTATTCAAAACATTGCTTTAATCCTTTTATATACCTTAAAGGATGAGTAATAGGGCTATTTCCTCCTATGTAAAACATTACTTCAGGTGAAATATTAATGTTTTTTGAGTTTCCAATGCAAATATCCTCTATATCCCATTTTACTAATTTGACACAGCTCATTGGAGACACTAAGGGCTGACCCAAATCGCAGTCTAAAATATAAATATTATTATTCAGGTAACTTTTATTATTTAAAAATTCTTTTGCAATTTTAAGGCAAAATGTCGTTTTACCACTATTTTTTGGTCCAATTAATAATACACTAGTTATCTTGCTCCGGCATTTACTACTTTCCTGAAGTATCCGATTTAAAAATTCTCTCCAATCTAAAGGGTAATCAAAATCTTTGTCCATATTTTATAAATCAACCTCATAATATCCTGGTTTTAGACCCTTGTTGAACTAATGTTACATAAAAACTTGTTTTTGTTCACTTATAAACTATTTAATGTTTGGCGGTAAGTCATATTTGACTTTTTTCATTAATTATTGAACATAAGAATAATACTTTTTTAATGATATTTTCAAAGCATTTATTTTTATTTATTTTAAATAATTTGTATTATTGCATGTAAAAGTAGTTGATAGTTGAATCATGCAAAAAGTTGTACGCTTAATGCATGTTTGTTATTTGATTTTTTTTTTTTATTTTTTTAAAAAATTGAATATGATATTTTATTCTTTATTTATTATATATTACTTAGTCAGCAGTATACTAGCTATTGAATTGAATGACATTAATTCACAGTAAGTTATTTTAATCATGTCTAGTATTGAAACAAACTTAAACAAGTTCTGCAGTGTTAAATTTGGAACAAGGCAGTGAAATATTGGTGGATAAAATAAAATGCAGTAATAATTTTGAGACTATACTAAACAGAAATGTTTTAATTAGTACAATTGGGAGATTTAAGTGTGTTTACCCTATTAAAATCTTAAGTAATTCAAATAAAACTTTATATTCTTGGGATTCAAATAGTGATAATAAATGCAATTATATTTACATTAAAATAATGAAACAATCCAACTGCGAGAAAGAAAAAAACTTAATTGAGAGCATATCACTTAATTATTCTTGTAAAATTTTAGCTTTCATTAATTTGAATGGCTGTATATTAGTGAAAAAAGAAACTTTACCAATTAATGAGAAAACAATAATAATTCAGCAAATGAATAAATATAGGCTAATGCTGAAAAGTGTTACACTCAAGACAAAAATAATTATTGGAATAATACTTCATATCGTATTATTCATTATTGCATTGGTATTTACAAGAAATAGGAAGTATCATAAAATGACTTTAAAAATATATACAAATACGAAAACAGAAAGTTTGGAAATAAATTCAGCATCTGAACTCACAACAAAGGTAACGTTAAATACCTCAAATTCAATATAGTTTAATTTTCTCTTTAACAATATAGGAACTATTGAGTATTTCAAAATTAAGTGGTCATTCAAATCTTATTATGCTGATGGAGTAAAGTTTGACATTTAGTGGTTGGCGCCTAAGGTTTTATATTATTAAAATTCAAGTTCATATATTAATAAACTAGGTTTAAAGAGAGAGGCTGAATGATGGAAACAGATAATGGAAGAATCCTCTGTCGTTCTGAGGAGATTTGGGAGAAGCAACCTTCAACTAACGAAGGCATGCTAGATGGATTTATACACATCCACGAAATAGATATCGACAATAGCACATATTTTATCGAAACGTTAAAAAAAAGGCTTTGCATGAAAAAGGATGAACTTTTTGAATACGGAGTAGATGCGGGGTGTGGAATTGGTCGTGTAACACCGAATTTAATGAAACACTGTAAGAAGATGGATTTGAATGAACCGATACTTAAACATTTAACTGTTGCAAAAAAAAATAACCCAGATTGTATTGAGCTAATTCATTCAAAACTCCAAGATTTTAATCCAGCCAATGGAAGATATGATTTTATTTGGATCCAATGGGCACTACAGTACTTATCTGATGATGAGTTTGTAGATCTCCTTATAAGAATTAGAAATTCATTTGATAATTGCAATGAGACTAGTGCAAACAGAACTAAACGAGTTGTATGCATTAAGGACAATGCAGATTCTTATGAAGATGAGGTAGATCCAATTGATGGAAGTATTATTAGGACAGAAGAAAGCTTTCTAGAAATTTTTAAAAGAGCAAATTATAAATGTATATTAAAGATGGAACAAACATTTCTGCCAAGTTCATTTAAGCCAATAATTTCATTTGCGATTGTACCTTGTGAATAGACTAAATAAAAAAACGAATATAATTTAGAACGAAAATTAATTAATCTATATTTATTAATCATTTTTTACTATTTTTTCCTATATATTTCAAAGAAACGCTGTTCAATCAAATGCAAATCAGGATGACAAATTACTAATGAATGTAATGGATTTCCAAAATCAGTGTCAGAAAGCTCACTTAATGTACCTGACACAATTTTTTGGTCGCTTGAGCCAATTCTAGCAACCCCTATTGCTAATGAATTAGGTGATATAACATTTTGTTTAAGTTTGTCCTCTAGAATAAATAATTGGGAAATTGCTTGATTAACTGTCATGAACCTAGGAGGCTCAAAAATTGGTCTATTCCTCATCATATTTTCAATGGTCTGCTCTTTAACTTTTATATCAAGTAGGCATAGGGTATGTAGTCCTCTCTCAATGTTAGCTTTGATTTTATCATAAAAGCTTGAAGGCTGCCAACTTCCATCGAAAAATGGAATCGAAACTGTTTCTCCAAAACGGTAAACTTGTAATCCAGTACACCCGATAGCAGATATAATGCTTGCATTATGTCTAACTTCAACCTTGACATCTTTTTCATGAGCTCTTAAAACCAAATCAGAATGAGTGGTTGCACAAAAAGGGTCCCCTACTACTAGTAGCACTATGGATTTGTCTTTAGCCTCTTCAATAATTTCATCGCAATTTTCCTCTACCATTTTACGGTCTGCTTCTATAAGAGGTTTCCCATCTGTATATTTCATCAAATCTGCTCTCTGAGATAAAATAGAAGTATAAGATTCTAAATATATCTTATCAGCTACCTTCATAAGTTCTATACCACCCAAAGTCATGTCCCTCTCATCATTTAGCCCTGTTCCAATTAGATACAAAACCATGGTAGTAAATTTTTATTATAACCCGGATTATTTTTTTTTCCAATTCGAATTAATCAATTTTGACTCAAACTAGGCGCCAAAAGAATATTGAAATTAAAATTAGGCTAGCGTTTTTTCTTTTTATTTTTCAAGAGATTTTCCTGTATCTCTTGAAACTTGCTTTCATCAACTTCTTCAAAGCTATCGTCACTAAACTTGCTAATAATACTTGCAAAGCCTCCCATCCTTTTTTTAGAACTGCTTTGGATCGCTTGAACGAGATCTTCCATATTACTTGAATGCTTAGACTTCTCTCGCTTCATTTTTGCCTTCCATTTCTTTCCCTGGGCATGCAACTCCTTAATTGATCCTTTAAACTCTTTTTTTTGAGGAAGTCTGCCATCTTTTATTGCATCTTCAATCATACTCACATAATAGTTGATATCTTCTGGCTCGGAAAAGGGAATATATTCAAGCAGCAGTTTGCAATTTCCATTAAATCTTAGGTAGAAATTTGACAAATCTTCCCATTCATCATCAGACCCACGGTATCGTTCTTTATATTCTTGAATATCTTTCTCAGATATTTTTTTGGTAAACTGTTTAAAATAATTAATAATGTCATCAAACTTTTTCCCTTCCTCACCCTCAATTATGCCAGTCTCATCATATAGCTTGCGAGATTCTTCATTTCTCAATATTTCATATGCTTTTTGTAATTCTTGGAACCTTTCCTTGCTTTTTTCGTCATTCTGATTTTTATCTGGATGTAAAGCAAGTGCCCTAAGCCTATACTCTTTCTTTATTTCTGCAGCACCAGCATTTGGAGATACGCCAATTATTTCATAAAGACGAATATCTTTCACCATAAAGAATTTTCAATAAAATATTCACTCAAAATTGCTTTAAAGTTCAAAGATTAATATTAACTTGAGGCGCCAACTTGTTTTTTCCCACACTATTGAAAAAATAATTAGAAAAAAAAATTAATACTTATATTTATTATAACTAATTATTTATAGACTATATATTTTAATGTCTGAGTATGCAGACAATACATGTATTCTAATTCACTATATTTATTACTTTAAAATGAGCTTTTCAACAACACTATTAAATAGAATAGCGTAGTTTTTTTTTATTAGCTTCAACAATTTTAAAAATAGCATGTTCCACATCCACAAATGTTTTGTATTTAGGAATATAAACTATTAATAATAGTGGATCGATTATAATTCTTTTTTCTGGATTTCTTTCCTCTATTAGTGGGATTTCAACAATTCTGATTCTTCCTGCGTAAGCTGTCGGTGGGAATATTGAAAACCTGTTGGTAAATGATGCAAAAAAGAATCCTAAATCAGTACATGTAAGTGAATTTAATGCAATGTGGAACCATTTTACCAAATTGCGCTTGTGTGGTAATAAGAGGTCTTCATTTTCTACATAAAAAAATGACATCAATAGGTTTTTAACTGGTAACTCATTTTTTACATTTATATTCATATAACCTTGAGTAAAATGTGAAAGATTTGATAAGTAAAATGATCTCAAGAATCTTCTAGGAATTATATCATATACACCTTTAGAAAAATTTTCAATTTCTACATTAAACTTTTGAAATCCTATAAAATTAGCAATAAGTTTTCTCAAAAATCTCAAATTGCTAAAATTATTAACCTCGGGTAAGCCAAGATCTTTATATATTAAATCTTTCCCACCATTAATTTGTTCAAATTTCCTTTGATCAACATAATAATAAATTGGTTGGCCATTGAAAACTTTCTTTTTTGCATTTTTGAAGTCCATAATTAATTCTGAAAAATCCTTTGAATCTAATGTATTGAAGGATAAACTTATCATATTATCGAATTTTTTTATCCTTTCGTCCACGTATTCTCTAATATTTGTTTCATTATTTAATTCACCTGATTTTAAATATCTTAAGATAAAATTATTAAAATGGAAATTAAGTGGTTCCCCTTTTAACATACAATAACCATAAATTCTTCCAATCCCTCTCACTATCACATCTGGACTCAACATATATCTATCACTAATGAATGGATAAAAATGTTCTTCACCATTAATCAAGAACTTTAAATACTTTTTATGTAATAAATATTCTTCTTTAAAGTTGCTTGTATTAGTTGATAACCCTGTGAATTCACAATACCTTACAGTTTTACCTTCTATATGTCTCTTTTCTCTATATAGAGAACCATTTTCAACCCTGAAGTAATAACACTCAAAAAATGGATTCTCACCATGATCTGCATCGCGCATTATTTCCCTGTTAAAAGCTTGACAGAAAAATCTTCTTCTAATATTCTTCATTTCTTCTGAATTTATATCTCCTTTATAAAAAAATAAACTATCTTTGTGGATATTTCTAAGGAAATCAAAGTTATTTATAAAAAAATCAGTACCTGATCTTATTTTAGATGGACTATTATCTATGAAATATTGTATTCCTTCAAATGCAACCAAGTTCTTATTTATAAACAAAATATTTGAATTAATATTTTCTCTTATATCAAAAATTATTTCTTTATTCATATTGAGCTTCTTTACTGCATTCCTAAAAACGAAAGAATTATTAATTATTGAAGAAGCGTATTCTAATTGTTTGCTATCATCATTTTGAATAATGTATTTAATTGTTGCTTCTAAAATTGTACTCGATATTTCAATTTTCTTATCACCGCTTATCAACTTCTGCTTGCTTTCTAATATATTCATAATTCTGTTTAGTGCAATTCCTTTACTTGAAAGCTCTTTATAAAGAATTCTATTTTCTATATCTAAATTTGCTATAGGCCCTAATACTTTATTACCATCTGAATAAATTGGGACTACAAAAAACATATTTGAAAACTTATAATTTTTATATGAGGTTAGCCAATTTGCTATATCTGGAGGCATGAATTTTAATACTGAAATTGAAGAGACCTCTTGTGATATTTCATAAGGATGGTCATTCATATGAATTTGAAAAACTCCTAATCTTTTAGTTTCCAACAAGAAATTAAACATAATCAATGCCTTAGCTAATTTGTCTTTATGCTTTCTTTGAACATCTGTCTCATACACACTTCCATTTAAAAATTGGGTTAAATTATCTTCTTCTTTTTTCTCTTGATTTGAATTTACACCGTTGTCTTTCATTTTATTTGTTTTGTTAATCCCTAACCTTTTATATATTGAAACACCATTGTTTTCATTGTTTGGATCGGGTAAATAAGTATCGAAATAGTTAAACATATAGTCAATATATTCATTCAAAACCTTTTCATACACTCTTTGAATATCTAAAGATGGTTTACCTTGTAAAACTTTTGATATATATGGCTTTGAGATCAATAATATGTTTTCTGAGGTAAAATGGGTGCAATAATAAGATGAAACCTTGTTATTTAATGAATACAATAAATATATGTTATCTAAAAATTCGGAATTCCCAAAACTCGAAAAAGTATGTTTACAAACCTCTTCTAGTTCTTTATCTCCAATCACTGGAAATATTCTTTCCTTGTTAATCTTAACACATTCAAGTAATAAGTCCTTATCACTCAAATAATCCATTTTTGTTACCATCTTAACAGAGTTATATATTAAACCTAAATTAGAAAATTCGTGTTTAACTTTAGATTTCGAATTCAATTCATTCAAGGCATGCTCGAGCCCAATAAATAACAATGTAACCCTTGGAGGCAATTTATATTGATTTATTAGTTTGTGAGCAATCTCTCCCGTTTGCATATATTCTGGAAGATAAAGAAAATTTTGAGAAATTAGCCTCGAATTGTTATCAAAGAATGAAAAATTGGCCTGATCTTTAACAATTGCTACAAACTTTTTTAAAATGGATGGTCCACATTCTCTTTTCTTTTCAATAATTCTAAGACCTACCTCTTGGTCATACATTTCGTCTTTAGGAAATAAATTTTCAAAGAATTCTGTGCATGCTTTTTCTGGATCCAAACCAATTTTTGAAATTTCTGAATCTTTTGATTTATAATTTTCTTCTGAAAAATTATTTTCTAAAATCTTACAGCTATCATAAAAGCTTAATTCACTAACAACACTCATATTTTTTAATAAATCATCCTTAATCAATGGAACTATTATATATGTATAAAATAAATTAGAAAAAACTGATTGATTAGGAAATACCTCTTTAAAACAAACTCTTGGCCATATATTCATTTTACTGCATAAAGTCTTCTCGAACTCGATTGGAAACTGATAATCAAAATTTTTTAAGAACTTTTTTAAAATACTTCCACATTCTTCAATTCCAAATTTTATTATTTTACTTGCTGTATCACATAAAAAATCTTTTCTCCAATAAAAATCAAAATCAGAAAACTCATTTTTTATTTCAGAAATAATAATATCTGAAACTCTCTTGATTTCATATATGTGCAAGGGATTTGAATTACTATTACTGCAGGAATGCATTAAATTTACACTTTCGCAAATCTCTAAAGTTATTGACTCCACTTGTTGACTTTTTAGATAACGAAACCTTTCTTTCATAAGTTGATTAAATCCAAAAGTTTCTGTAAATAAGTCTTTACATTTTTCTGAGAATCTGGGATTATCATAAAAAATACTTAAAGTCTTTGAGTATGAACAAATTGCTTCTTTTACTACATCAGAATTTTGATAAATACCAAATACTGGGAAATGTGATATGATCATTGAAGCAAACACGTCATCCAGATAATTATCTGTCCCACAGTTCAACATTAGCCTCTGAGAGCTACATACATGGATAGGAATATGTGGCAAATTTGGATATTCGGAACTAACAAACTCGAGACAATTTCTAGCTTGTTTAGCACTCTCCGTCAACTCTTCAGAATAAATAATATCATTTCTTATCAAATCTTCAGCTATTTTGCAAGCTTTGTCTTTGCTAAGATAGCCATCAGTCCAGTCAAGAAAAGTTTTATTGAAATTATTTTTAGGATTGCCAATAAATGACATTCTTTGTAATAAATTTAAAGTTCTTTCATTGTATTCATTGGATTTACAATACTTTTGGAAGAAATTTACTGGATTTGACTCAGCAGTAATTTGAAAAAGAGTGGGATCTCCAACCTTTGTCTCATCTCGATTAATGGATGATAAATATGTAACATTGTCATTAACTAATGACTCTCCATGTAAATGGTAATTATGGAGTAAAACGGATGCAATTTCTGAAACTAAAAGAGCTTGGTTCTTACTTATTGGAAGAGAAATGCTCGATAAATAAATATATATAAAGCTTGCATTATTAATGATAAAGTTTTTATCAAGTAAATTAGTGGTTAATGTAACTCCATTCTGTTCCAATGCTTGCAAATTTTCATTGTGTAAATAAGATCTAAAATTTAACTTTATATTTGGGTTGTTCATAACAATCTTAAGTCCATGCTCAATTGCCTCTTCTATCAATTCACTTTCATCTTTTGAGCTTTTAACCACACAATATTCTGGATCTTCTGCTTTGTTCAAAAAATTAAAACAATTAGAGTAGTCACAGCAATGAGAATTCTTTTTACTTTTAGTTTTAATTGTATTATAAAAGAGTGACGAAACTTTATCACAAGAATCGTTGATGTCTGATTGGATAAAGTTTTTAAATTGAAGGTCTAATCTCTCATTTAGAATTGAATCTCTGAAGTTACTTGCAATAGTTTCTGGGAACTCCAAAAGTGACTCGTCTTTAAACATTAATAATTTACTTATTTCTTTGAGATTTGCGTCAGAATTATCGTCCTTTACAAGCTTTTTGAAGAATAATTTTGTTTGTTTCTTTTGGTTTAACAAAAAATCTGTATATTTATTTGAATCTGTTGATATTGGAAAGATTTGGATTTCTCCATCTCTAAGCCTTCTTTCTAACAAAGTTCTACAAAAAGATTTAAGTTCTGAAGGTTTCTTAAAATGATCCAAAATAAAAGAAGAGATGCTTTCTTCATCAATAACAAATTCTTTCCAATCTTCAATCTTAGCTCCTTTTGGGATCCTGTGTGCATTAATAATTTTCTTTAGTGCCACTACATCAGAAAAAAATAAATCCATATTGCCATTAGGAGTTCTGTGTTTACCATAATATTTTAAATTAATCCGAGATAAAAAATTTTTGTTTATAGCTTTTTTCTTAAGCTTTTTCATATATTCTATGTTCTTCTTCTCAAAATAACTAATAATTGCAGGAATAATAAACTGATCTGAAATTTTACAGAAACTTTCTGGATTAAATCCTGGGTTATACAACCTAATAAGAGAAGGAAAAGTTTCTTCTTGTAAAATAGATTGAAGTTTTCCATCCCATATAGTTCCAATTACTCCTTTATAATAGTTTCTTTCTCCAACAAATGAGCTCGATAATGCAGTAGCAATATTACCAGAAAAACTATTTATTGTATTAGAAACATGATATGGAAAATAGTAAGGGGAGTCTATATTGCATTTTATTTGTGACTTAATTATTCTCAGACAAGCAGCATCTAAGTAACCAACAATATGGATTGAGTCTAATTCATTATATTGTTCTAATTCAATTTGTCCTTCTTTTAAAAGGCTTAAAATTCCTTTTCTACAATATTCCATCCCCTCAATATTATCTTCAAATCTCCACTGTTCACTTTTATTAGATTTGGAATTCTTGCCTTTTTTACCATTCTTTTTAATTACGAACTTTGAAAACAACTTAATGTCAAATGGAACAATTAATGAAAGAGAAGAAGCTAGTCTACAAATTTTTTTGAATTTGATTTGAGGAAAAAGAGTATGTATTTCTTTTGCTATACTTACTGCCATTCGATCTGTTATTTGAACCTTTTGTGGGTTATATTTGTAATTAAAATCAGAACCACTATCCTTTAGTGCAAGATCTCCATTTGGACAAGTAATAATGTATGGAAATTCATTCTCAAATTCATTAATAAAACTGCTAAAGATTTCAGAGTTAATATCAAGATCTTTATTTCCAGTTGCCCATCTTGGGATTTCCTCAAGATATTCTAATTTTCCATATTTAATCTTCCTATTTGTATTATGTCTTTCATTTTGTACAAAATAGACGTTATCAGAGATAAAATAATCAGTAGAATGGGTTAACCAATTTTTAAGAATAATCCATAAATCTCTCGCAGTTACAACTGAAATGAATAATTTTAATACGTAGTGGAAAAAGAAGTAAACTATAATGACGCCATCGATATCTTTTGAATTTTTGTTTAGAATTGGGATTCCCTTAAATTCTAAAAACTTGAATAGTTCATGATCTTCGAACCCACCACTCTTTTCTTTTCTGTGGTTATAAATTGGAGGTATTAGAACATCCCAAGAAGGTTCTTGTATTTCAATTAATCTTTCTAATACAACAAAAAAGTTTCTTTCTTCTGGAAAAGCATCGTCAGGTTCTTGAGTTAATATTGCTTCTGTGTACGAATCACTGTATTTAGGTATGTGTCCACCACCTCCATATGAATATACAAGCCCCCAAATTTCCCATGCTTCTTTTGGGAGGATAATACGTCCAGTACAATAGTAAATCATTCTATAAACGAATGAAACTGAAGAAATCAAATCCTGGTAATCAAAGGAGGGAGGATATAACTTCATAAGAACAGGAATATAGTATTCAATATTTGAATAAACTAAAGGTGTGGTGTTTTTTTTCATTTCATCTGTAACAAGCATTTTACCTCCAGTGAAGTCAGTTGCAAACTTTCCTCCTTTGTATGTTCGAGTAGCAAGAGAAAGAATGATCAACAAATCGTCTTTGGTTGGGTAACTTCTGAGCAATGTTTGTTTGCCTGGATTCATTGGTCTAGAGCTGATAATTTTATTATATTCAGGAAAATATTTCGGAACTTGTGACTGATCAATCAGATTTAGATCTTTCAAAACTGTAGTCCAAATGTTAAATGATTCGGCCTCAAGAATAAATACATTGAATTTCATTCTAGCAATTAACCATATATACTGTGCTGACTTCAATGGGTTGGTTAAACTTATCTCCATATTCGATTCTTTCATTTTCTTTTCTATTTCTCCATTCTCTTCAATCTCAAAACAGATTTTTTTTCGAGATGGGAGAAAGTCAACGGCTAGATAACCACCTAAATATCCAAACCTAATCATTGAATCCTCAGAAATATTGCAAGAAGTTTGGTATATCTGCTCATAAACTTCTCCCATTGAAACTTGCTTATTGATCTGAATGATAGGTATTGCATTTAAGACCAGAAATAAATGGAAGAGAAAAGCAACCACCAATAGGAGCTGTTTGTATGTAATTAGCATCCATTTATTATTTCTCACGACTTTCTTCGGCATGATTGCTTTTTGAATAGGATATCTGAGTTTCCTTTTACAGTTTCAGTTGTGAGTATTTTGGCTTCTTAAATATTTTCACTATTTTGATAGAAACCAAATTGTTTGATTAGAAGACAATGTTCATTTTTATTTTTATTTTAAATTTGATATAACGATTCTTTACAGACTCCAAGATATTTTTTTTTCCCCATTGTTTTATTGGCTAATTGCACCATGTAATGATAGATCTTAGGCGGCAAATTCCTTAAGCATGGAAAGATCAGTTTTTTCAAAACAAAAAAAAGTAATTCTATTAAAACGCACAAAATCATTAAAGCAAGCAAGAAATAAAGCCAAATATAGTAATAGGTTGTGTTTGGTTAATATTAGAAAGGTAAGAATTGCTACTTGATCAGGTTTGAGCTCTAATAAATTATTAAAGCCAATATTTAATATTTAGAATAGATGAGGAATTAAGTATTATGAGCAAGTATATTATTTTCTTAATCCAAGCACTTGGAATTCTTCTATCAGGTTTTGAGTGTGTAAGTTTATCTAATAAATTATCCAATTCGGAATTATATATTGAGAATGGGGTAAATTAAATAAACTATTGAATTTCACTTTTTTTTGACCAGATGGGCTCAGGCTCGGAAGTTGGATTTATCGCTCCAACTGCTGAACAAAACTACAATAATTTAATGGAAATAGCGAAGGGAGCCAAGTCTGTTAAAGTTCTTGAAATACACAAAAATGAAGTTTTATCTCCAGTAAAAGAACCTAATATTAAAAACTATCAAAACGTAGTTCATGGGATATCTGAAGAAAAAGGGGCAAAGATAATAAGCCCAGAGATAATTGAGAAGCAGGAGACTAACGAGCTAAAAGAAAAAGAATCAGAAAAATTAAAAGAAAAGAAACCAGATGAATTGAAAGAAAAGAAATCTGAAAAAGATATTCTTATAAAACCAGAGGGAAGCATTCCAGAAAAAAAAGAAGGAAAGTTCCTATTTAAGCCTTTTGCAGAGGTTGCAAGGGCTGTAGGAATACCTGCGCATTCATCATATAAGGAGAAATCTGAATTGCATATTTCGTTCAATGGAGTATTAGATTCTACAACGTTGTTGGAATTGTACTACTTTGACTACGATAGATTTGTAATAAGCAGACCAATTTTAGATGGAAAAGAGGATGCATGGATATCAAAATCTCTTCTTTCGTTGCTTTACAAATCAGAGCAAGAAGAACCTTTGTCATTTCTAATGTTGAGCTATGGAATTACATCAACCCACTGGCAAAACTTTATACCAGAAGAAGATCTGGATGCACCAGAAACGGTAGTTGAGGAGGCAATACAAGAGCATGACCCCAGCCGTGGAGATATTATTTTCGATAAATAATTGTCAAATGCAAAATTCGAATTTCGAGCAAACTTTTCGATGCTAAAGTGTAGAGCTCACAATATTTAATAGAAAATGGCGTACTCTAGAATTATATTAGCCTCTTAACTTAGAAATTATTCCCATAATCGAAATTTTTATCAATCTTAATTATTGTAGTTACATGTAATTAAAGACTAAATGAAAAAATAGATTAGGCGGCATCATTGCCCCTCAACAGAGTAATGTATTTAATAAATAAATCATGCTTTTTAAACTTTGCGTCTTAGAATATATAACATAAATTTTTCAATATTAATAAATTCAAATTATTAAATAATAGCTAATATTTGACAAGACGAGGCGTAGGTGAATAATTGTTAATTAATTTAGTTAATACAAATTACAAAGGTTAAGATAGATTATGTTGCAATGTCGTGGCAACTTTAATGATAATTTGAAATGAATAGTGTGCACCTAATACTTTTGGAATTTACTTTTCAAAAATTTATTCTCAATAGATACTTCAATTGAAGGGGTATCTCGGAAGGCTTTACTTGTAAAGCTTTGGGAAATCTCACTATATGAATAGTACAGTATAATATAGGGCTGCTTTATATCTTCATGATTCATTTCAAGTAATATATCGGCAATTGAGTAGGTTTGCATCAATGTTGATAATATGAGAAATGAATCAGTGAATGGAATAGAATTGGATTCGAAACAGAAAGCTTCAAATACAAAAAATAGATTAGAAATTAATGGAAACAAAATACTGGAAGAGAACACTACAGACAATTCAGGGGAGAAACAGGAAGCATCAAAGCCGAATTTGCAAATTGGGATGAGGGAAGAGATCCCAGAAACTGAATCTAAAAAGGAGAATGAGAGTAATGACATTGGTTTTGTGGATGAAATGATTGCTAAGGCTCTTTCAACTAGAAAGAAGAAACAAAACTCAGACTCTGGAATTAAATTGCGTAAAGTTGAAAATTCCTTGAAAATTGATGAAAATGCTTCAACTCGTAGCCAGATCTTCACTGAAAGACCGTTTTTTCAGAGATTAACAGACTCCATCTATAGGAGATTAATTATTGGGTCATCTAACCAAATAAAGCTTGTGGGCCTTATTTCGGCTGCAAGACTTTTAGTGCATCTCTATGAAAGTAATACTCTTGAAATTCCACAAAATGAAGAGGTTCAGTACCGTATTCCACTCCTAAATTGCCATGTAGGTGATTGGCAACCTGTAGATTCTGATAGAGTAGTTTTTTCTAAATCGAGTATATCTAAAGATCTACTGGGTTGCTCTAAAGCTCCCCATGCTCCACCACTAGTAAATAGAACACGAAACATTTATATAGTCACTCCTTTAAACTATGACGGGAACAAGGTCGGAGGCGGATATAGAGGGGGAGGGAGTGACCCTCTTTCGCGACTGGTCATGAAGTGGCGGAATTTGAGTGTTTCCGATATCCAGGATTTTACCTATATTACCGAAAACGGTTTTGACCTTAAGTACAATGGCTTCTATATCTTATATGCCAAATCAAATAAGCCTGACTCACAATGGAAACAATTCTACTCCGCTAGAATGAGAACCAATGCATTCAATAGCCGCCATCAAATTCTGATAAATTCCACCCACTTGTCTAAGCTCATTAAACTCCACACAGTGCATCTACAAAAAGATGGATCTGACCTACCAATAGGAATGGCCCTCTTTGAAGACCATACTGAGTCCCTCGCAACAGAAGACATCAGAAAAGACTATTCTTTTAATTCAGTTGCTGAGATGAATATTGCAGCAAGCCCCCCTAATGAACGTAAGCATCCTAAGGGGATTGATAAACACCTAAAAACTAGCCAAAACATGAAGGATGATGTTGGCCATTTATTAGAATCAAGCAAAGATATGGAGCTTAAGAATCTTGCTCAAACCTATCCTGGCCTGGTTTCTTTTGGGAACCAAATTTTGAAACAAGTTAACAAAGATACACAGATTACAACAGGCTCAGAGAATGGAAAAACAGTTGGAAATATCGCAAGCCCAGCGACAATTAATGGAAGTAGTGTAATAAACCCAGGGCAAGCATTTGACCAAAATTCCATTTTTTCTCAGAATCATGTCCCTTGCTCGAATATTAACTCAAACTTCGCTAAAGATTCTCTCGAGCTTTCACTACTACTTAACTTTAGATCCCTTAGTACCAAACTCCAAACTGAAATTTTACATGCAATATCTTGCATTAAGTTCCTTAATCAAGATATGTTTTCAGCTGCTCTAAGATCTGCATTAGACGCCGCATGCATTAATAATGGAAGTTTATCAGAAAATGGATTGGTATCTTCTAAAGGGCTAGGGCTTATGCAACCTATTTCCAATGTCCAAAATACATTTGATAAAACAAAAAATGATCTTCCTTTATTTATTCGACTCCTTCAGGATGGTAGTTCAGAAGCTGTTCTAAGTTCAGGCTGTGGTAATGTCCATCCGGAATCTTTCATGCCCTCTAATGAGGCTAGTAAGTCCAACCTCACCGGATATGCCGGAATAGATAGTGCGAATTTTGGATTCGCTTCAAATATAGGGAATGCCTTATTTCCAATGTTCTGGTCGTCTTTCTTAGCTTCTCAACAGTTTAATAATACCCACAGTTTTATATCAGATAAGAATACAAATAAAATTGACTCATTCAACTTAAACAATTCAGTTGCTTCTGAAACAAACACTAATAACGTGGATAATCAAAATGATGTCCAGACCTCAGCAATTAGTACTCCAGTATGCAAGCCAAAAGAAAAGTAATTTTGGGTTACTCTGTTGCGATAGTAAATCTACACAGGAATCATTTTTCTAAATAAATTATATTAATTATTACATTTATAAATGCTACTTATCTACAAATACAGTTCTATATTGGGTATTTGAAATCTTTATACTATATTAAGCTCGAGTAAATGTTAGAATTGAATTCGTATGTTGTGCTCGCATTCGGGGTTCCCCCATTATATTCGATGCGGCTTGCATCATCGAAGTTCGTGTCTTTACCTTGTAAAAGTGTATCATCTATATATAATTCAGGATTACTTATTGCATTGTTGGCTTCAATGTTGGGGATTTGTGTTGGAACGCTGTATTCATTTCCGGAAGACTGTACTTTTGGAGCTTCCGAGTTAAACTGTTCCTGGTGTCTCTGTTCATCCAAATAACCGTTACCATGTATCTGGTTCTCAATTGATTTCCCGTTTTTAAAATGCGTGGAAAATTGCGCATTTACGCAAGAGGCGGGATTGTGTGTGCTTTGAACCGAAAAAATATTAGAGTATAGGTTCGAAGATTGTACTTGGTCATTGTAGTCATGATTTGCGTTGTTATTCTGCATAGCATTTAGACTTCCTTGTAGTTTATTTACAACAGCTTCTGATCTTAAATTAGAGAACTCATTTGAGTCAGGGAAGTCTGCCTGATTGAAGTGAAATGCAGAAATAAAATTGTAAAGTGACTCAGTTATTTCTGAAGAAATATGGGAGAGTGTATTGATCGAATTTTCTAGTCTTAAGATTTCTTTTGTTAAAAAACTCCCTCCTATATCGACTACTCCCACTCTTTCGCCCTTTAGAGACTTATTATGTTTGCCTTTTGCCATTACTTTGACAATCCTTCCCAAGTCATGATCCAAATTTTCGATTATTGCATCTTTGTTCTGAAACTTGCATCCTCGATAACACCCCGAACGATTCAAATTTGTGAGAGTTGAATAAAGCTTGCATAAAGTCAGTATTAAGAACAAAATGGTGAGAGTAGGAGTTCCGGGAGGAGATACATCCCAAAACCCAATTGTTTTAATTAAAATATTTTTTGAACCTAAGAATTCAAATGCATTCGAAACTAATTCGTCTCCGCCAATTAAACCTCTATTAACGATCACTGTTAGGCCAATTAGAAAGTGATAATATGTAGAACTGAAATCATTTGAGATAAACCTATAAATTTATTACATTAATTTAATATAATCGGAACAAAAAATGTGCCTTACAATTGCTTACCTCGTAAAGTCCCAATACCGCCTTGAAAATATCTCAAAATCAGAAGCATTTCTATTTTTATATAGGCCAGCTCCAAATATAAGGAGAAGTGGGATGATACAGATTAAAAAGCGATCTTTGATCCGCATCACTTGGATCAAAGAAATAAACGTATCAGGATAGTTACCTTTCGGCAATTAATGGTAAACTGGCATATAATTCCACATTTACGAGGAAACTCAATATTTGAGATTTTTTAGGCGGGCTAACAGCTACAATTTGGACATGAAAAGCCCCCTCAAAAAAAAATGCCTCACACTTATAACTCGACATTTGTGTAGACTCAGACAGCCCGCCTAACATTTTATCATTAATTTGTTAAGATCTTGGAGGAGGATAAAATAACAGTTAAAATTGCAATAATAGATAAAAATCAAAGAATTGAAATAAGAAGAAAGAGTATGGCACAAATTGAAGTGTGATTGGGCTATTCATCTTTACAAAACTGTGAGTTAGTCAACGCTCCTAATGAATCAGGGATTTTAGGGTATTAAGAAGATATAAAAAGAATACTTCAAGGATTTAGGGGAGAATTAAAGATTCTCAATAGAATTTTGCCCTAGATATACAAGGGAACTGATAGTTTATGGGATTCCAGAGAATGCAACATTTTTACAACGGCTATTTACCAAGTATCAATTGTGGAACAAGCAGCTCATCAAGTTCAGCATCATCATTCGCTGCATCAAATAGAATAGCTAATACAGGTAGCTCTCCAAACATATCCCTCAGTAACGATCTCAATCCGTATTTACAGCAGACCTTGAATAAACTTCCGGTAGCTTTGAACCCAAATCTTCCGTATTTACAACATTCGATGATAGCTTTCGCAAACCGAATTCCTTATCAAACCACACCCGAAGTTCAAACTAACAATCCAAATTTAACAGAACTGCTTGAATCTATAGGCTCTGATTTTAGGTTAGATCAGAATAAATCTAATGAGGAAGAGCTTATCAGTTCTGGATATAATGGTGGTTTGTCAGAAGAACTGAACCCGACAGATTTTACGGAATTATCCAGTTCAGGCTCATCCACCGTTTCTTCTTCCTCTATGACTGACGCATTCCCTACTTCTCAGTCTAGTTCATCGTTAATTCAAACTATTGATGAGGAACATCTAACTGGTATCATTAAAACGACTATATCCGATAGTTCCGTACAGAAACCTCTCCAAACCAAAAGAGAAAGGGCTGTAAGGACTAGTAAGAACAAACTTAGTGGTAGCAGTTCTCATGGTGGAGTAGGGGCGAGTAGCAGTAGTAATAGTGGAGGAATTAGCGCACAGGATCTTGACAAGGCAATTAGCCTTACAAACAAAGGCTTTCGTAGCCTATCTCTCAAAGGAATATACTATGACCGGAGGAATCATGGTTGGCAGGTACGTATTCGCAAAAGACAAACCGAAATTTCAAGGTATTTCTCCGCAAAAAGATATGGAGTTGAAAAGTCGTATGAAATGGCTCTTAGGTTCTATCAAGTTAACATTATTGGAAACTTTGGGAATGATTCAAAATCAGCCAGGAATTCTGAGAACTCTCGTAGATTAGATGGAAAATCCGATAATCAGGTATCTCCAATCCTTTCAAAGGACGGCCAGAATGAGTTGTTTGAACGACAAATTTCTGGACAAAAGAGCCTTGAAAGCCAGATTACCGATAGTGCTTCTGTAAATGGAACCAATATTTTTAAGAATATTAGTTCGAATAGTAGGATATGCAACAATTATATCGATGGATCATTCAAACCACTTAACACTGACTCCGTTCCTTTAAATGGAAATTTAAATAATCTATTATCGTTTCCCTCTCAGGGAGACTTAGATGTCAACAGTCAATTACTCTCTCATTACATAACTAACAATATCCTTAATAACATTCTTGTGAATCAAATTATTGCGAATAATTTATTCGCAAGTACCATGATGAATGTTAGGAACGCAGTTAATTTACAGGGAACAACGGGACTTCCAATCCATTGTTTCTCTAAGGTAGCTACTCCTCAACCACCAGCTCAACAATATGGAACGAATTTTACGACTTGTGTAAATTCTCCAAATATTGTTCCTTCCACTCCAATTATTAATCCGAGTATGGGAATTGTTTCTTATAACAATGACTCCCAGCTGATGCTCAAAGATATCATAAGCAATGCCCTATCTGACTCTGAGGGCCTGTGGAAGGGAATTTACTATGATAATCGCAACAAAGGCTGGAAATTATGCCTCGACGGATATGCAGAGAAATTTTTTGGTTCGATGGAATTTGGTGAGATTGAATCACTAACATTAGTTCTCGCATGCAAACTGAACGTATTTAAATTCAATTGTGACGTGTCCCAAATACGTCCAACAATCTCAAACAGCATAGCTGTTCTTCAAAAGGTTATGGCAATAAACAATGAAGCTTATCATGAATCGCCATTAAGCGATGGCAAATCTTTTATCGAGGATGAGGGTAAAAAGACAGCAAAAAATCTTCTTGATTCAACGCTGCGTGAAAAGATGGACAGTTTTAGTTTAACTGAACTGACTGAATTTATTTCAGTTTCCCAGCAAATCAAGCAGATCATCAATAATGGTGTTCTAAGGTCTGGCTATCAAACTTTATCTAGCATTAACTATAATGAAGGGATCCCTTTCGTACAGCCAATGACTGCAGATAACTTAAAACATAGCCTTAATTTTAGACAGCCGAGCTTGAATAACTTTTTTGACAGTTCAGCCTTTTTGCAAAGCGTTAACAATAATCAATCTCTACTTTATGGTCAATTTCTATTGAACAATCAAAACCAGTTTGGAATGTTGTAATTGCAAAATGAATAAAATAAAGACAAACATTTTTCTAAAAAATATTTTTTTGTGAAGAGCAATTGGTTTTGTTTGGATTTATCCTCGTTGATATTTTTTCAAACCAATTCTTCTTTGGTAACTTTTTTCTTAGAATTTGTGATTTGATTAATTTGTTCCACATTGTCAAGAATATGGGCATTTGAAAGTTTCTTTCCTTAAATTTTTCGCTGAAGTATTTGGAATTCTACATTTTTTTATTGCTCTTATCATTAATCATAGGCTTTAGATTATTAATTTTCTGTTTGTCTATTGACTATTTTATCTCTTTTGTTGGATTTGAATTAGATTTGGCAAATAACACACAATCGTTACCCGCCAATATTTGCTGGTATACCCACAAAGTTGTCTTAGATATCTATCATTATAAATTAATGAATTGTTATTCTAAACGGTAAATATATTCTAGGTATGAGATTTAAGGTATTCAAATTTTTCATTTTGGGTTTATTATTTAGTGTACTTTCTAGTTTATCACTTACAAATGTTACTGCACATAAGATTAATAATGTAATTTCCAAGAAAAGTTTAATATCTGGCGAAGATTTCTATGATTATGAGAAGATAGCTGTCTCACTAACAGAACGTGTGTCCAATGGAACAGAAAAATCTGGTCACGAGCCTTTACCTATCGAAAACTCAACTTTCAACTTCATTGTAATCATGGCAAACGAGAAAATTGAAGAATTGGTAGGTGATTTATTGGGTAACAAAGAAAAGATGCTATTTTTTTGTAAGAATGAAGTTATTGATTATATCATAAAAAGTAAAGTCAATGATATAGCATTTTTAAAAGATAATTGTATTGAATTAAAATCTGGAAGCTACGAATTCCAGCAGCAGCCATCCAGCAGAAGACTGATGCAAAGAAGTGAAGTAAAATCTGAATCAGAGTTCTTATTTGATGTTGATCAGGGAGATGCAAATAAAGCCTCAGAAAACTGTGAGATTCCTCTTCAAAAACCTGATGGGACAGATTTAGAAGTATTAGAAAAATTAGTGGATAACACTGAAGAAAAAAAATCATCTTGCTGTGGAAAAAAGAAAAGTAAATTTAAGGAATTAGAAGCTGAAATCCAGAATAACTTTGAAGAATTATTTGAAAATAATAATTCTTCAAAATTGGACGGATTTAATATCACAGAAATTGTTCAATCTAAAGATGACAATATCAGCTTCAAAATTGAAATAAATGATAAAGCTTCAATTTTTGATGAAATATTGGAAGCCTTAAAAAATGAAAGTGAGTCTATTATAAGCTATGATTCTATAGAGGAACGAAATCTTTCTAATTCTGAGCTCAAGGAAGCATTAAGAGAAACAGAAAAGGAAATTAACAACAAAAAGGTGGAGATGCGTGGTCTTAAGGAAGTAAGTGATTCAGAAATAACCAGTTCTCGTTCAAGATCAAAGTCCCTTAGGTCAACTCGAAGTGAAAATCAAATTAACTTAAAAATTAAAAATGAAATTTCTGGAATTTCCTTGTACAATATTTCAGAAACTTTAACATATAGGTTCATTCAAACAGAAAATAAAGAATTGAAGAGTTATTTTACTCCCACAAAAACAAAGCTTTTATACTTGGCAATTTATGAATATTTGGTTGTTTATTCAACTTTGGAGGATAATCTCGAGAAAGTTGTTGAAATAATCAATGGTAAAAATGGAATTTCCAAATTACATTCATTTTTTGGAAATTACATTAACTTTGCTTCAATGAAATACGTTTTTGAACAATATTTTGCCAAATTTGATTACATTCAAGAAAGGAGACTCTACTATAAATCAGACTTTACCAGATTTATGTTAAATTTAATTATTAATAAATCAGATCCAAAACTGACTAGTCCAATTTTCAATTTAAAATTGGAAATTGTAACTATGATCATCTTCTATTCAGAAGATGATTTACAAGTGCAAAAAATTGTCATTCAGAAGGAAATTAATGATACTAATAAACAAATGTTTTACAGAGATAATGTTTTCTTCAATTTCTTGCTTGTAAAGCATTTTTCATTCGGAGAAAACGACAAAATATTAAAGACTAATGAAGTTATTGTCAGAAATAGAAATAATAATCCTTTGGACAGACCAAAGCAATGTTTTATCCAGGTAAAACGACTTTTACTTGGAGAAAACAATTTCCATAAATTTCAGAATAATGAAGAAATTCTAAAAGTTGTCTGTTTGCAGACATATGGTCTGCTTGGTTTATACTCTACTTTTGATAGACTCTAGATGTTAGATATCTGTTATCAAAATAAATTGAGTATTATTATTCATATCTCTGTTCATTCCGTTTTTTACTGATCCTCAGTGCCAATTTAATTTTTTTTTTATTATAGGAAAAAGTGACTGAAAGGGGATTCGAACCCCTGAAAACAGCAACCTGAATGCTGCGCCTTAGTCCACTCGGCCATCCAGCCATCTAGGTAACGGGCGCAATATATTAAGAATATTAAAAATCAAAGAAGTATTAGGGGAAAAGAGAAGGAATACCGACATTTCTATTTTAGATATAATTAGAACGAAATAATAATTGAATATAATTATCTAATTTTCATATAAAAATACGCTAATTCCAAAATATTCTGCGCATGATATTTTCATCAAAGGTTTAATTAAATGTAATGAAATATTATTTCGATAAATAGCGGTACTTTTTTGAGAAATAAGAGATTGTGTACATGCTTGATGAAAATTGTAAACTTTTTGTGAGAATGAATAGTTTAGAGCTCTAAGCGCATTTTCATGATCAATAAAAATTTCTTCAGGAAGATTTTGTTTTTTGATTAAATAATTTACTGTTCTAACCAAAGTAAATCCAGTAAGCCATGCATAATCTTGACTACTTAAGATATTATGAATAGGTTGTTCAAAAATCATTGAGCAAACTTTTTGAGCAAACTTATAGGAATTATCATTGAAACTTTTAACTGACTTGGTAATTGATAGAGTTGTGATAAATCTAGTACATAGCTCATAAAGACTTGGTTCACTTATTGTCTCACTAATATTTGTAGGTAGTAATCCATTTTCTGAATTATATTTTGATTCACCATCATTATCGAATGAGTCTCTTAGTTTTATAAATCTACTGCTGGCATGATAACTTGATAAGTCAAATTGACTTTTTTTTTTGTTTGTTTCTGAATTTTTAGAAAATTTGATTTTTTTGTTTGAATGACGTTTAATTAAAGGTACAAATTTATCAATAAAATTTATTCTGGCTGTAGAAATTTCTTCTGAATTTTTAGAATTTAAGAATTCCCTTAAAGCAATTAAAATTGAAAGAATATCGATGTGTTTTTCCCTGTAAAACCCTATTTGATCATTCCTTTGATTTCCAGTATTCATTAAAGGATCAGTATTTAATCGGCCTATAGACAAAGTAAAATCAATAATTTTCTGTGAGACGTGTTCAATTAGCCTTTTTCTTGCACCAAAATTATCAACTAAGCTTTCTGAAATTGACCAAATTAAATTAGAATCCTTTTCTAGAGGTAATTTAACTCCATAAGAAAATAAGTAACTGTCTAGCTCCAAAATTTCGTCATCTTCCAAATGTCTGGCTAGTAAACAAACATATTGATATTCAAAACATTTTCTTAATGATGCTAAGTCCAATTTTGAATCTTTGTAATTTTTTCTTTTATCTATAATTGTATTTTTATGCATTTGTTTAATACGTATATTATTCATATGTGACTTTACTTCTTCATCATTAATTTTAAATGTCTCACGAGTATTCCTAATAGAATCGTGAGACTTGTTTGCAGAATATTGATTAAAATCATTATTAATTATATAATCTCCAATTCTAGGTGATTTATTTGATTCAACACTAAGAATGGGAGAAATTATATCGATTTCTACTTTAAATTGATTATCATTGTAAATTTGATTAAATACTTCGTTTTGTTTAACACTTTTGAGGGAATTAAAGTCAAACAATGAATCATTTTTATCATTCAGTAATAAAGAACTTTCATTACTGACTTTTACTTGATTCAAAACCTCTGATTGGTTGAATGATATATTTTCATTAGATTCATAAGAATTTGTACAAAACTCTTGTTGATTAGTAACAGGTGTAATAGTTTTTTCACTTTTACTTAAAATGTCCTTTTCATTTTGATTTATTATGGAAAGATCACATATCTCTTGTTCAAATAGTAAATTTGGATAAATAACAAATCTAGTATCTGTAGAACTTGTTGTTTCATAATTTTGGCTTAAATTAATAATTTTGGTAATGGAGATTTCATAAGGAGAATTAAAGCATCCATTTAGAAATAGCTCAAAATTTGCCAATAAATGCAACATTTTCACAAATTTCTGTAGTTTGCTTTCAAATTCACGCGATTCTGTTTGATTCTTAGAGTATAAATAAACAATTTTAGTGAGTTCAATTTCAATAGCAAGTTTATGTAAAATGATTATTTTATCCAAAATACCATTTTGACTCTCGTGTCTTGAATATAGTAAATTTTTTAATTGATTGATCAACTCCTCCTTATTATCTATATCAGATTTTTCAAGGAATTGGATACTTTTATTAAAAGATTGTTTGTTCAAATAATTTAATAGATTCTGTTGGTAAATATTATCTTGTTTTGATATAAAGTCTTTTTTAACAATTTCAATATTAATTTCCTGAAATTTATTATTCAAATTATCTAATAAATTTAAGTGGGAATCTAAAGAGTCTTTTATCTCAATAGACAAAGCTTCTGCAATATTCTTAATCTTTGTCTTATATTTTTGAAGAGTATATTTCAAATTTTCTTTTTGAGACATTGATTTTAGTAAATCATTGACATCTCCATTAATGTCTTTTAATTTACTAAAAATAAAGTCATATTCTAAAATTTGAAGGTTTTCAGAACTTAGATCTCCAAGGAATTGATCTATTGCTAACTTATGAGTAGTATTTGCTCTTAAACCTAAACATGGCCCAAAAAATAGGTAGAATAGCCATATAATGGAGAATGGTATAAATCTCATCTGAATTTATTCCCTTTCTGTTGATTTTGTACAGGGAATCTACTATTTAAGTAATTTAAGGTTATGAGAGTAATGTTTATCCAGACTTACTTGACGAATTGGTCATGTCATTTTTTACAAACAGGTGGCGGGAAAAATGGGAGACAGGTTTAATGGCAATTTTTATTATTATTGATTCAATAATTTAATGAATTTAGAATTATTTTTGGAGGTTAATGTTAAGTTTTATTTTGAGTGGTAGTTTGAAAATAAATAAAGTTTTCAAACCTTAACAATTATATGGGTTTCTTATCTTCCTTTCTTTTTTTTTTTTAAATAATATAAATTACTATGTCTTATCTCTAAAATTTTATTTTATTAATATAACACAAATTATTCACAATTATTGTTATATATGCACAAACAGCTTAAGTTTATTCGATTATTTGTGTTAGAAACTGTAAGATGCAAGATTACGACGTGTGAAGAGTTCGTATCTCCAAGAAACGAGATTGTTAAGTTAAATTAGGTTCCTTCAAAATTTCAGAGTGATTGATGCAATAATAAGAGATTAACACAAGGAAAGGCGTAAATGATTTGTTTGTTAATATTTTTTTTTTTTTAAATATAAATATATATATTTATTTATTATTTGTTAAGTTTTATAGTACTTAGTTAATTAAGAAACACAATTATCCCAAAACAAAAAAGATCAATAGAGCCAATGACATAGCAAAGCTATCTATTTAAAGAATTGAATATTATTTCTAAGATATTCTAGCATTTGAATAGTTGGTAAATTTTTTTATTTAATTTGAAATCATTGCATTTTCTCTATTTCTAGATCTTTATGAGCTTGCGCGCCATAACGGTCTGGTAAAATTTTTTGAAAAAGGATTAAAAAGGTAAAAACGTTGGGAGTACGATAAATTTCTATAGACAATTTTGAACAATGTCAATACAAACTTATTTAGAATATGGAAATTAAAATATTTTGGTTACTTCTGTTTTGTGTGAAATTTGCGAGGGAAGTAATACTTACAACAGGTAATGAAAATATATATAGTGGTTTGGAAAAAGAACTAGGAGATGAACAAGATCTTGATCAAGCAAAGTTAATTGACAGTATACGTAAGATTGGTTCTGATGCACAACATACGGAACCATTTCAGCCACTTTTAGATGCTTCTGAAGAAAAACAAGATGAAAAAGATTCAATTATAGATGCAGCTAAAGTTACATCTGCTAGAAAAAGTGAGAGTTTACCAACTTCAGCTGAAAAAATAGATTTGATAGGAGCTGGTATTTCAGACTCCAGGAAAGATACGGGAGCCAAAGCTTCAGCTCCAGATTTCAAATTTGGGGAACCTGGACCTTCAATTAGAGAAGAGGAACTTGAAATGTACGTACATCCTTCAGAAGAGCTCATATTTTCAATTCCTATTCCTACAATGAAACCAGAACATCAGTTTAATACAATTAGGCGACTTTCTGGATCAAAGTATAGAGGATTGCCAAAAGCTCATCAAAATGAGAGAGGAAATGTTAATTGGTGTAAAATTATTGCCACAAGAGAACCTGAAATTATGACAAAAGTTAATAATATATATAGAATGATACAATCGGACTTAGTTAGTGTACTTGGAGGAATTGGATTAGATGGATCTTCTAGTAATCAGGGATATTCTGGAAGTAGAGCAGGTAGTGGATGGACCCAACAACATATTTGCGAGGGGATTTATTTATTAAATACTTATCGTGGAGAAGGGGATTGTGAGAGGATTTTTGTTGATCTAATGGCAAGATTCCATGGCCAATGGAGTCTTTTTTATAAGATGTTTAGACAAAAATTTCGTCAAATTTGTAAGGAAGCGGGATATAGTACTGGACGCTGGGATGTTTACAATGACAGAGCCTATTCTCAATATTCTGTATTAAGGTCAGCAAAAAAGCCTATCAAAACTGAGCCAACTAAAGAAAGAAGGGAGTTTGTTAGATTACTTAGAACCAGAAGTGGCATATGTAGCTTATTACCACAAAATCTTAGGGAAAAAGCTATTCAATTAAAAACTTCTGTTGACAATATTCCTCAAATCAAACATATTACACAGAGGATTAGTTTATCAGACTATTGTGATATAATACTCGGGAAACAATCAATTATAGAATGTGCAGAAGCTCTTATAACATTTTTCAAGCTTAAAGCAGAAACTTATTATGACAGTACTGAAAGGTATCGTCCAATAAGGAGTTTGTTAATAAAGGCTTGCGATGATGCTCTCTTTCACGAAAAGGATTCAAATACAAGGCCAGAAAAAGTTAGCCAGTACGATCGAATGGAGAATAAGGAATAATAAATAATACGTTAAGTCTGCTACTACATGAAGTTAATAATATATATTTTTTTTATTATTTATTAAATTATTCCTCAAACAGAGAATTATGACTTATTTCATAAGGAAGAAATATTATTTAAACACTGGAGAACTAACTTCCAGTATAATTTAAGAATATATATATATATATTTTTTTTTTCATTTCGAGCAGTATCTAGCTATTTGTAGATATATTGTGATTTTTATATCCATTAGTTCAGTTTATTAACATCTAGTCCAAAATACTGATTTCAGCTTCGCTTACTATACTAGAACTCAAGCCATCTAAATCTATTACGCCTCCAGTTTTGACAGAACCAATTTCGTTATGTTTTCTTTCTACTTTCTTTTCTGGGTGTTTTTTAAAGTTTTCGTTTGCATTCCTGTGAGTCTGTAATATGACATGATAATCAGTAGATCCTGGGATTGATGAAGATACATCCACTTCTTTCTTCTTTGCATCTGCTTTCATCAATCTTTCTTTTTCTAACCTTTCTTTTTCTAATCTTTCCTTTTCAAGTATTTCTTTTTCGATTTTTTCCTTTTCTAATCTTTCTTTTTCTATTCTTTCTCTTTCTAATTTTTCTTTTTCTAATTGTTCTTTTTCTAATTTTTCTTTTTCTAATTTTTCCTTTTCAGTATTCTTTTCATCTTCTTCATTATTTCCTAATTCTTGAATCACTTTTTTATATTCAGTTTCGTCATTGACTCCATCATCTTCTTCCTCAAACTCGAAATCAAAAAAGTTCTTACCTTTCTTGGCTTCAGGCGGTGGTTGAATTGCTTTGTTGATGATATTCAAGTCAGAGTTAGATGAGGGAGTGCTTTCATCAAGAGTGTCTGAGCTATCTAAAGGAATTTTAATCTTTTCTTCTTTCTTAGTACTTTGGATATTTCTAGTATCTTTATTATTACCAAACTCTTCTTCCTCTTCAGACTCAGATTTTCCGTCATCGTCTCCTATAATATTTGATTCTTCTGCAGAATTCATTATTTGAGGAAGTTTAAACTGTTTACCATCATAATCAGCCTGTTCTGGAGAAATCTGAGCAAGACCTCTAAGCTTTGGAATACTTTTTCCCATATCTGATTGATCAAGAAGAGATGTATGAGATTTATCAACTAGACTATTGTTAACATCAGCAGTGCCTGTAGCAGCATCACATGATATTCTTAGGAACTCTTCTCCAGTTTCCAATGGACCAGTTTTGCATAATACAATTATTCCAGAACATCTTGCCCTAGATTTTATTGCAACTCTTCCAACTGATCTAGCTGGCCTGGAAAGATGACCAAGTTCCTGACCCTCCTTTATATACATCCCCTCTTTAACATAATATCTTGCAGTAAAACTGAGATCATTTCCTATAGCTACATACCATTTAAATCTATCAGTATTAATTGGCTTATAGTCTCTAGCATCACAAATAATACCTAAGAATCTTTCTCCTTTCATTACAGTAATTTGCATATTTGGGTAATAACTTATTATACCAAAGCAAGGGGATACTAATTCCTCTGCTAATAAAAGTCCTGGCTCGTAAATCCAAATAACTCCAATAGAAGCATTACGAGCGATCTTTTTCCCGAGCTCAATCCCTTTCTGTGGAGTGAATTTCATTAGATCTTTCTTTGCTTTAAACCATCTCTTGTTACCTTGTTTAAAGTTCTTTGGCTTGTTGTTTTTGATATCAAGCTCAACATCTTTTCTTAAAGTTGGAGCATTTTGTAAATTTGAACTAGCACTTTCAATTATTGCTGAAATCATATCCCCACACATACAATATGAGAAGAAGATAAATAACAATAACAACACATTGCAAAGAATTTTCGACATGATTAGAGTATTATTGTTTATGTTGATACTATATAACTTTTAAATATGGTTATTCTCACTTTTGGCTTGGACCAGTGCTAAATACAAACATGGGTACCTTTCTTAAAAACTATTTTTTTTTCGAGTATTAGAGACAAATCTTATAAAAGATATTACAAGCGAGCGAATTTAATATCACAGTTATATTAGCATGGTTTTTCGTCTTTTCTACAACCCCTCATCGCTCAACTTTAAATTAAAAAAAAAAAAAAACTAATAAAAAAAAAAAAATTAGAGAATTTTCACTTTAAATGTGAATTAATGATGTGATTTCTTATGAATATAACATAGTAATTAAATTCTTAAGTTTTTAGTTTTGTGTAGCTTTGATTATCAATTTCTTTTTTTTTTGTTCATTGTGTAGATATTACACACACCCAAATTACATGTACGTGCTCACACGTCTAAATTCGATAATAATATATTTAATAAGAAAAAAATAAGTGAGTGGCCTTGAGTTAGGGAATAATAGCAGGGAAGAAAGTTAGAATATAGATTTAAGAAAATTCATACAAATGCCTTGAAATTTGAGTATTTTTCTTCATATAATTAAGACCACAATTAGCTCAGAATTTAAGAGCATAAATTAATTTCAATTTTTTGGCAAAATTTCAATGATGAATGCTCCCAAAAAGTCAATAAAAGAATGCTGTGAAATTTTGAATCTTAAGATATCCAATTTAAATAATGATGGGGAAATTAAGAAGGCTTATCATAAATTAGCGATAAAATGGCACCCAGATAAAAACATGGGAAATGATAGACAGATGTGTGAGGCGAAATTTAAAGATATAGTTGAAGCTTATGATATATTAACAGATCCTCTAAAACGTAGCCAAGCAGAGTATGAGTCGAGAAAAAAGGATATTTTTTCAAGAGGAGTTGTCAGTGGAGCAAGAACAACTAAATTCGATGGGTCATTATTTGGAGGTGGGGCCAAGTTTGCAAGACAAGGAACTAATCCGGGATTGATACATATATCTCATAAAGAGAAACAAAGTTCCCAAGGCTCAGTTTTAGGCTCAAGAAAGTCAAAAGAAAGTGAATTAAGAAAAAAAGAGGATTATGTTCAACTATCTGAGAGGCTAATAAATGGACTAAATTCTATCTACGAAGTGGTTTCTAATGCCGTTAACGGAAGTGAAGTAAGTGTCAGCGCTGCAGCCTCAAAGTTTCTTGACTTGAAAAACACAATCCTAAAAAATAAAGTTAATATAAAAATGTCCAGCTCCTTTGATGAATTGAGTGGTATGCAACATAATGAAGATACCACCCCTAAACCCGTTTTTGAAAAAAAACAGGTGCTTACCGGTTTAAACAAGACAACTTCACTTGATGATGACTTTGCTTCTACAAGTACACCTTCTGATAGTACAAATAGTGATCCTGAAAAAACTCCTTACCTTCTTTCAAAAAATCAAAAAACACCTGATTACAGAATGAATATGTTAAACGCTCCAGATTATAGAACTCCTAATTATATTCAACAACAAACTCTTTGTAGCGGATCGGATGGGCCACATATGTTCGGAACTTCAATAAAAAATAATTCAGATAGATTTAAACCAGTTTCAGACCATTTTAGAGAGGATATGTTTGAAAAAGTCTCTGTAAGACATGCGCACAAGAAAATAATAGAAAAGGTTAAGATTAATCCAGAAGGCAGCCATAATACAAAAAAACCATCAGAATGCAGGTTGACCAGAGGCAAATTCATAAACTAATTTTTAAATGTTTAAGTTTAATTCTTGAATTTTAATGTAATGCATTTAAGATTATATAACATAATTACAAAATTTTTTAATTGACAACTCGGATAAATTAACTCGATTTTTTTTTTATATGGATTTATGTGCTGAGAAAGATGTCCCCATTTAGATTATAACATAAAAACTCTTTAGTGTATATTTATCATTTTCATCTATTTAATTCTATACGTTAAGTTAGTTGCATTTTTCCATATAATTTGTTCATATGCTAGCCAAGATAAAAAGAATGCGTTCGAAAGTAACGATAAATTTCCACACAAAATTAGGCGGGAATATCCACTCGGTTTTTAAATAAAAGAATTACTACCCAATAACCCCTCACAATGAGGATATTAATGCCCAGTTTTAAAATTATTAGAATCACCAAAAACTATTAATATTGTTATTATTTCAGGTTAAAGATCAAGAATGTCAAATGCATTGAGAGTAGTTTGGGAAAGACTCAAGAAGTTTTCTACACCAACAGCCTCACCCCATGATAAAGGCAAATACGTATTATTTGGAGTATTGAACATAATTATTTTTGGTTTGGGGATGATTATTATTGGAATACTAAATAATGACGCTTCAGACATTATCACTGGGGTTCTCCAATTATTATTGCCATTTGTTGGATGGATCTGGGCCATTGTTTGGGGTATTGCAATAATTTGTAGAAACATCTAGTGATTACTTCTCTAAGAATTTAAAAAGGAAGAAAAGAACACTAGTCTAACCTGCAAATAAGCGATCAGTTAATAATGTAATGTTGAGTGTTTATTCATTGAATTCTCGACTTGGTTAGAATTGTTCAACTTACCTATACACAATTCCTATTCTACTTTAACTAATTTATTCTGGGGACATCTTTCTCTTCTACTTTGTTCTTGAAACTACTTTCTATGTTTATTCATGTTTTGCGCGTGTGTTTTTAAATCGTGTTTGTGTGCTTTTTCTATGTTGATTTGTTCTATGGAATATCGGACATGAGATTCGGAACAGTTGACGGTAAAATTTCATAGGATGTCTGCATTATAATATCTCATTCTCATTCTTCCTCTGTTTAAAGTTGATTGTGAAAGTAATTGATCTAACAACGATAAATATGAATGATTTCAAGAAACAATAATGATTGTTAATAGTTATAAGAAAGTCCGAATATTGATCTGCAGTAATGTCTTAATGCATTTCTCGATATTTGATCTTTTTTTTTAAGTTCGAATTTGAGATTATCGAATGATCTTGGAAGGCAGGCGGAAGCAAGGAAAATGTGAATAATTTTACCAGAAAAAAAAGAAAAAAATTTCCTTTTGGAAAATATAATTTAAAATAGAAACAAGTATTGTTGCTAACAAAAGTGAATACAACACTTATGATTTTATTTAAGCACACATTTAATTTCTAAAATTTCTGCTTATTCAAATTTCGAAAAATAAATTTTTCTTCTAAAAAAAATAATAAAAGCGTTAGATTCAGATTTTTGTAATAGTGAATAAGTATCAATTTGCTGTAAACATGAATTATTAATTTTTAGGAAATTCTTATTTGAAGTTTTTCTTCAAAGATTAAAATTATTTCAAATTTTTATTACTTTTTTCACGAAGAATACGAAGATAACAAACTTACTATTTGTTGTATATATTTCACTTCTAGAGTAATAGTTAGAGTAGATATTATTCAGAACAACGTCTAAAGTAAAAATGCATATCGTAATCAGTTACCCAAAATATTAAAAAAAACGAAAAGTCGCAATTTAGTGCTTAGGAGCTTAGACCTTTTTTTTCCCATTCAGAACAAATCCACTGCACTCAGAAATTAAAATTCAAATCAAAAAAACCTTGTATTAGAGGGATAGTAATAAATGCATTCGCCTCGTCAAAATGCTGGCACGAATTACTCGGTATTCGGAAAAAAAAAATCACCTTTAGTGCTATTGGAATAGAAAATCTAATTAACCACATTTCAAAAAAAAAATAAGAACGATGATAACTTTGGAGTTAATATCTCATTTTCGTAGGCTTGAGTGCTCAACAACAATTATACATTAGAATAAAAATAAAAGAACATGTAAAAGAACCAATATTTGTGCATTATACGATTGAGATATAATTTTATGTCTTAAATAAATTAAACTTTCGCGCAAAAAAATTGAAAAAAAAATTTTGTATTACGTTCTATAAAATAAAAAAGTGGTTTTTCGAATTCAATACAAAGAATAGGACTCAATATAAAGTCAACCTTGAAATTAAATTAATATAAATTTTTAAGAGTAGACTCGTACGTATGAAATGCTTATCGTCTTCACATGCATGCAAAAATACGTGGACTGGGTGTATCCACATAAAAAAGCAATTAACCACATTTTACCCACACATCTGTAGCGTCGTCAAGTAAAAATTGATAACAAATTTTTATACATTCGGCTCGACCCTTCTATAGGTGATAATTAGTCAGTCTTTAATAAGTAGGCAACTAAGGACAAAGGAAGATGAGATTGTCGCTCATTATCGTATTACTCTCCGTTATAGTCTCCGCTGTATTCTCAGCCCCAGCCGTTCCACTCAGAGGAACTTTAAAGGATGTTCCTGTTGAGGGCTCATCATCGTCATCGTCATCATCATCATCATCATCATCATCATCATCATCAACATCAACCGTCGCACCAGCAAATAAGGCAAGAACTGGAGAAGACGCAGAAGGCAGTCAAGATTCTAGTGGTACTGAAGCTTCTGGTAGCCAGGGTTCTGAAGAGGAAGGTAGTGAAGACGATGGCCAAACTAGTGCTGCTTCCCAACCCACTACTCCAGCTCAAAGTGAAGGCGCAACTACCGAAACCATAGAAGCTACTCCAAAAGAAGAATGCGGCACTTCATTTGTAATGTGGTTCGGAGAAGGTACCCCAGCTGCGACATTGAAGTGTGGTGCCTACACTATCGTCTATGCACCTATAAAAGACCAAACAGATCCCGCACCAAGATATATCTCTGGTGAAGTTACATCTGTAACCTTTGAAAAGAGTGATAATACAGTTAAAATCAAGGTTAACGGTCAGGATTTCAGCACTCTCTCTGCTAATTCAAGTAGTCCAACTGAAAATGGCGGATCTGCGGGTCAGGCTTCATCAAGATCAAGAAGATCACTCTCAGAGGAAACCAGTGAAGCTGCTGCAACCGTCGATTTGTTTGCCTTTACCCTTGATGGTGGTAAAAGAATTGAAGTGGCTGTACCAAACGTCGAAGATGCATCTAAAAGAGACAAGTACAGTTTGGTTGCAGACGATAAACCTTTCTATACCGGCGCAAACAGCGGCACTACCAATGGTGTCTACAGGTTGAATGAGAACGGAGACTTGGTTGATAAGGACAACACAGTTCTTTTGAAGGATGCTGGTTCCTCTGCTTTTGGACTCAGATACATCGTTCCTTCCGTTTTTGCAATCTTTGCAGCCTTATTCGTGTTGTAAATTTTTTTCAATTAAATTTTAAAAGTTTAAGAGTTTTAAGAGTAATTGCAATGGAAATCTTTCGTGCGAATTCGCATTAAGGGTTTTGTTTATTACATTGAATCAGGACGCCAGTTTTTACAATGCTGAAGAATAATTAATTTTTAATTTCCAGAATTTTCCCACGGGTTCCGCAGGTTTTTTTCGTATGAATGAGTTGATTATCGTAAACTTATAAGCAAAATAGAGTAAGCAATTTGGCGAGACAATTCGAAGGATTACTTAGAAGATTATTTGGCTACTTAGTTTGCCTTGCGTGATGAAGATTTTAATGTTTGAGCTAGATCGAGTGAGGATTAATAACAGAAAAGACTAATTTTTTATTTAAGCGAGCTTGAAATTTTTTCTAAGTTTCATTTTTTTGTCGGGTTGTGAATTTTTCTCATGTACCAATGGCGTACAATGGAAAGGCGTGAGGTGGTGTGTCCGAAAAGAAGTCTCCGCGGTTGACAGGAATGAGTCCCATAGTGCCCAGCTTGAAGAGGATGAAGGCGATTCCAAGGAGTGAGTATAGGCAATATACCACTTTTTGGATGTTGAACGGCTTTCTTGCTGCGCGCTCGATTTCAAGAAAGTTCTTGTTTGCTTGGATTAATATCTTTACTGCATTAACGAGAGCATAGCTAACGACAAGTATGCTGAAAATTCCGGCGTTATTACCGCTCATATATAGCATGAAAAACGTCATACCCATGGTTTTAAGTGGCAGATGAGCAATGCTCCATGCCTTCTTATCAAAATTGCAAGCTTCGGAGGCATTTTGGTTTGTTTGTATTTCTGCGTTTTCAATCGCACATACTGTTGGGCCTTGGTGTTTTATTCTGGGGTTTAGCGTCGAGTTACTTGCGCAGTGACTGTTAGTATTGCTACTACTTGAGTTGCGGTCTTGCTTTGTACGATCGCAAGGACTTGATCCTATAAGTACTCGTTTATCAGGACTTTTATTAATTTTTTTTTCGATAGTTTTTGGATTTATTACCCATGCGTCGTACCTGCTCCCAAGATTCGATCTTGTGTCGCTTTCGAGTGTCTCTTCTTGCTCATTTTTCCTCATTCTTTGGTTTGCAGTCATTTTTGAGACTTGGGAATGCTTCTTCTTGTCGGGTTAAATTATTTTGAGCGGGAATCTTGGGGGGTGAGTGGTTACATTAATCTGTCGCAAATAGTTTTCTAAATGATATAATTTGTATAAGTTTTGACTCAAAATTACCTAATTAGAATATTCAAGATCATTAAAAAATAATTGAGTCTCTATATGCATTTACCATTCCTCTGTAAGCGTTGGATCTATCGATTCATTATTTTTAATTTACATTTTATTCCTAATTAGTCACATTATAACGTTATTTTAGCGCGGGAAATTTAATATGCTTTTTTTTTAATATTTAAGAAACAAACAAGAGGGATGTTTGTTTGAAATAGAGTAATATAGGTGAACAAACTTGGTGCACAAATTATAGATAAAGCTGTATGATGAGAATGATTAAGTGGTAATTTAATACGAGAATTTTATAAATAAATTGTTTGTAATTTTAGATTGGTACTTAATAAACAATATTTGTAGTGTGTGGGTATAGTGGGGTGTGGGGGGAATATTGTGAAAAGGCAAAAAGCTCTAATAGAGAAACGAAAAAAGGTTGAAAGGACTTGAGAGAATAAAATCAATATTTCATTTTTCCTATTTCTCATATTTAAATTGAATACATTTCTTTCCAAATCATAGTTAAAGAATTTTGGTTTGTTGGCCATTGGATTATATTAATATTTTTCAAAAGTTTATCTTTCATTTTTTAATTTCAAAGCTACCATTAGTAAATAAGTTAATAATTAGTCAACACATGTGACTTGAGTAATAAACGTGATAAATCCAACTTATAAATACATTCTCATATTAAAATTATATATAAATATAATATTAATAATAATATTATTTTTATAAGAATTTTGTAGGAAAATAAATTTCCTTAATACAAGTGAGGGAATAAAGAGGAATTTGAAGAGGTATTAATTCTATATAATTATTCTTTGTGTCATATACCAATTTAAACTAGCCAAAATTTTGAATAATTGGATACTTTTTATGAAATTCAGATAAGTTGAGTGAATTGAATTTTTTGAAATATTCATCCACACTATAAACAAACATTTGTGGGGTTTATAATAATTAAGTTTGCATGCAAAAGGAGATTATTAACAAAAAATTTGAAATTTCAATGGAAAGATATGTCCAGGCCAAAAAGTTTAAGATATGAAAGGGCAATTGAGACGGGAGTTGAAATATTAAGGCGTACACTAAATAAGAGAGAAAATGAGATAAGAGCTTCATTATTGGAACTTAAGGAGAATGAGTTAAATTTGAAGAAGAGAGAGTCAAATTTAGCAGAGTCTTTGAGGGTGTTGGAACAAGAAAAAAAAAACAATGAGTATTTAAGAGTAGTGAATGCAAAGACTGAGAAGATATTTAATTCTGCTATGGAGAGCTTAAAGCTTAAAGAAAAAAAAATGACTGAAAGTTTAGACTCAATAATAAGTGAGTTTGAATTAGAGTCATCAGACCCTGATCAAAATATGGATATTTTTAGCAAATTAGAATTACTTAGAAACTATTTGCTAAAGGTCAAAAAAAATGAATCAGACTTTTTAGAGTATTCAAAGAAGATTCAAGCTGAAAAATTTGGCAAGTCAACTGGAAGATGTAATTGCGGATATCCTATATTTATTATAAATGGAGAAGTTATCGCAGGAAGTTCAGGATTTGGTTGTAACTTTGATGGAGACCCAGAAATTATTGAGTTAGAGTTTAAATCAATGGAACTTGATTGGGAAAGAAGGGCTTTAGAGCATACTAAAGAGGCTTTAAGACAAGAAAAATTGAGACAGGAAGAGATTCTACAAAGTAGAGAAGAGAAAATCAAATATAAGAACGAAGAATTGGATACTAGACTACGTGAAATAAAGAGAATGGAACATATTTTAAATATGAGAATTTTAGAAGAGGAGAAAAACACATCTTTTGGTCGTAACGCAAATTCGAACCCAAGTTCTGTGTCATCTAAAAGAAAGGCAAGGAATGGATCTCAGGCAGGTAGAAACAGTTGCCCAGTACGTGGGTCGAGAGAGAATTTAAGCTATTTAGGGAAGCAACGTGAATCTAGTAGTTTTGGTTTAAGTTCGGATAAGATTAAAAAGAAACAGAAAGAAGAGGAATACGGCCTTACTCCGATCAATAGTAGTTCAACTTCTGTTAATAAAACAAACCATATCATTATAGAGAATAAAGACTTTAGCAATGTTTACAAGCCAGACTCAGTTTCATACTCCATGAAGGAGGCTTTACCAACAGAGCCAGAAAAAGAAAAGAATTTGGAGACTCCTCCTTCAGAAGAATATGAGCTTTATTCTCTAAGCCAGAGCGATGGAGAGATACTCTTTACATCACCAAGCTATAGAATAAGCCCAAACAATACTATCAGAAGAAAATTTATTGTTGGAATTACAGAAACAGCTGAATCAAGTTCAAAGAAAGAAGCAGATCCTCCAAATAGTAGTGTAATAGTTACAAGCAATACCAATCTTTCACAGAAGACAACTCTCACAAATAATTTTTCCGATCTAAATACTGGAAATGTTTCTTCTCAAGAAATTACTCCAAATTATTTGCGTGGTAAAACTTTTAGTGATAGTTCAGAGAGGTTGATACCTCCCAGAATGTCTCCTTTACTAAGAAGCCAAAGGCAAAGACTTAAGCAGATTCTTCAGGAGGAGGAGAACGAAAATAATGAGAACTATTCAGAAAATTTACTTGGGGCTGAACATAAAAATTCGAATTCAACAGATGTAGACTATGGAATATTTGAAGTAAGTAGTTCACACAAATTTCTTTGTTCAACGCCCAAGTAATGGTTACTCAATTTTCATCTTATATAAATATATTTAATTGTTTCCAAAGTGTAGTATTATCAACTTTTATGAATTCAAATTCCGAAAACGGTAGTGATAATGATTCTCAGAACTTCAATAAAAAAAATATTAGAATTAAATCGGATTCGAGGTAAATTAATATCGAATGTCATTTTTAACATTTAATTACGTGTTTTGGCGGGAACCATCGTCTCGTAATTTTAGCTTCAATTTGCTACTTGGAGCTAAATTAGAAGTTTTTGTTGCAATTACTTTTCACAGTGACTTCATTCCCTTTCTTTTCGTCTTTTTTCTTAAGAAAAGCCTACCGAGAATCCTTAGTATAAGTGTCTAGATAAGAAACAGAGGCATTTAAGGGGTTTGCAATATAAGGAAATTAAAACCTAGTTTAATGGCAGGCATAAATAAATAAAAGTAATATCTCCCTCTTAGTGAACAGAATTGAAGTTCTATTCATTAAGTAATAGTACTTAATAAAAAGGGAGATAAGATGATTCATTAGAATAGATCACACAGATTAAGATCAAATATGCAGTAAAAGGACTGCTGAATCAATCTTATGTGAGAACGGAACTTAAAAATCATATTCTTGTGCTGAATAATATTAATATATTAAATATAGTCATATTTATCAAGTGTTTGGCATTGAAAAATTATATTTAACTCTGTTTAAATCAATATGAGCTTCAATTTTCTCTTTTTTTATATAGACGAGTTGGTAACCAAATAGTTTCAGGTTGGATTATATGCATACATATATATACATATAGTATAAAAAAAATGCTGTTCATGATTTGAGCTGTTTGTCTTGATAATTCTTAATTGCATGTTTAATAGCATCTTCAGCTAACAAAGAGCAATGCAATTTAATTGGAGGTAAGTTTAAGTGATCTGCAATTGTTTTGTTGTTGATCTTCAAAGCTTCTTCCGTAGTTTTACCAATGATTAATTCAGTAGCATAAGATGTACTGGCAATAGCAGAACCACATCCAAAGGTTTTAAACTTTGCATCTTTAATAATTCCATCCCTAATATCTACTTGTAATTTGACGACATCTCCACATGAAGCCTTGCCAACAACTGCCGTTCCGACGTTTTTGTCATCACTGGGGAGACTCCCCACATTTCTTGGATTTCTAAAATGATCATGTACAGTATCACTATAGAAAAGTCTTTGACAAATCGGAACACATTTCTTTATTAGTATTCTTTTATCGATAAGCTGTCTTAATTGCAACATAGTTAAAATTTACACTATTAGAGCCACCTCTTAGCATTGCAATATACAATACAAATAAAGGAGTGAATATGGTTCGTAATATTCACAATTCTCTTTTTTTTTTCTCTCTCTCTCTCTCACAATAATAGAGAGGAAATTTCAATGTTTTTTTAAAAGCCGAGCATAAAATTCGATTAACTTTGCATCAAATATTTCCTTATTGAACTATGCATATATTTATTAAGTAGATATTTCATAAATGTAATACACATAAATATACATATAAAGATGTATATTAAGTATTATTATATTATTAACATTTGCTAATATAAATATAAATATATATATTTATGAACCCTTTTTCTCTTTTAGAGTCTTAAAGGATTATTTTTTAATAAGTTTACGCCAAAGTTAAACAAGTTTAGAAAAGTCGACGGTAATTTCGAGGATAAAAATTGCACGCATAAATTAACAAAATATGTTTAGTATATTTTTTTTTCTAAATTTGACTTGACTTGAATAAATTAATTCTCTGCAATTTTTAATAGATTTTTATTCAATATATCATTAATACGATATATAAATTATTAACTCCAGCCAAAAGACAAGACACTCCAGATATAGAAAAAAAAATGATTGTATATTGATTAAAGAAAAGACATGAAGATAAGTATTTATAATAGTAACTAGTGAAAAAAATCAAGCAACTAAAAATATTAAAATATAAAGTTAAATGTAAATAAAATATTAAATAATTAGAAAAAAAACTGTTAGGCGGGCAAGTATTAAATAATCAGTACTTAACTAAAAATAAAGAAAATCTTGTTAAATAGGTCAAGAGAAAATAATATGTAAAAGAAAAAAAATCAGAATTGTGTGAGACTATTAAATAAACAGATTTACAAATCTAATAATGGTAGAAAGGGTTATATTTGATTGATTAGTTTACATGTTTATTTTAATGAGTTAATTTAATTATTATTTGGTAATAAGAATTATTATAGTTGATAGATAGTAATTATGGAGCAGAATTCTCAGCCAGATTCTGAGAAAAAGAAAGAAGGCATGTCCGTGGCACCTGCTTATCATAGAATGAATTTTCTTCTTCAAGTTAGCCAACAATATGCATTAGTTTCAAATGAGCTTTCTAGGTATTGCTATAGTCTAGCAAGAGAAATTTCTAGGAAAAAACTAGCTAGAATTGATCCAGATTCTAGGAGATTGTGGTGTAAAAGATGTAATACCCACTTTATTCCGGGCATTACTTGCGAATTCATCCTTGAAGATCAAATTATTTCCGGTGGCAATAACAATAATAATAAAAAGTTCGTTAAAACCAATATCTTTAACAGGTGCAACTATTGTAATTGGAAAAAGAGACATACTTATAAAGTTTTTGATGAATTTGAAGATGAAGAGAAAAACATGATAATCGATTAATTGAATGATTTACTACAACTTTTTTTAAAAGAAAAATATACAAACTTTATTCATGCTCCATATTGGTTCATAAATTTGAAATTAATTGCGCTAACTTTATTAGGAATAATTTAATAAGAGAATTGTTGCATATTGCCAATATTATTTTTGAAATTTTCCATTACAAATTTATCCCTTTATTGCTAATAAATTTAATATTCATTAACAACATAGCATTTAAATAAATTTATTCATATTTTTAAATATAAATGTATAAATACTTTAATTTTTAAGTTAAAATTCATATTCTACCTATATTTACCCATTAATTTATTTATTCTTCATAATTTAATTCATTGAAAGTCAACTATTACGTGTTAATCTAGCAATTTACCGCCTTGCCCACATGTAATTTATTAAAAATTATTATAGAGGAAAAAAACATGGTGAATTTACGGTGCATACACAAAAAATAGTTGTCCATTTATTATTGATTATAAAGATTCAAAAGAGAGATAGAGTTCTGATATACATGCATTTTTAAAAATTTATTTAAACAATTTTCTTATTGCACCCTAGTTATTGTAGATGATTAGGGTATCAGCAATAATAAGAAATTAGTTAACCTTTGTAAGTCTGATAAGTCTTCTATTTATCTGTAATTTATCTATAAGCTAGCCGGAAATAAAAGGCTAATGTTTAATACCTACCAAATTTTTGCTTACAGTTTTTTTTTAAATAAATTTTGACTTTAAAGAATAAGGTGTGGGGGGGGGCTAGCAAAAATGACGTATATTATTTAGTAAAAATAGATAGAAATGAAAAAAAATGAAATGGCAATTTAATATTCATTTCAAAGAGTAAATTCTGAAAAAACTATTGTTATATTTTAAAAGCTTAGGGAAATTGTAAAGTTAAAGGGAGATTTCAAATAAGGTGTCAAATAGATCAGTAGGGTGGCGGCTATAAATTACGATCTAAAAATTAAGTAAGTTGAAAATAAGTTTTTTACTTGAAAATAGTGCAGGAGAAACGATAGTATTATTTTGGATTGTGGATTAAAAGTATATGAAAGTAATTGATTCTTAAATAGTAATATTAAAAGTTTTATATAAGAACCGATTTATCAATATAAAGGAAACAAAAGGTTATATTTTAAAATTATATTATATTATTTAGGCAGCAGATACCAGAAAATTCGTAATTAAGAAAAATGGAGCTTTTAAGATTACACAGATTTAAAAAGATTTCTGTTATATTCTTGTTTATTATAGTAATTTTACTGTTTTTAAACTTTGAATTACTTTATGCATCAGATGCAAAAGAGAGTGAAAGCAATCTAACAGAAGTTAAAAATACACAAGATAGTGAGGACTCAAGCAAAAAGCCAGAAAGCTTAGATGATGGTGCTTCTTCAGAAGCTATAGGGCTTTTACATAGTAGCGATTTTGATTCTTTTATTCAAGAAAAAGAATTGAATAATAAGGATGATCCTGAAAAATCTTCAGAAAAACATTCCACAATTAAACTTATGGAGGAAGCACCACCAGCATTAGATTTAGAAGAAATTCCAAGATTAGATAACGATATCAATACTAATGAAAAGAAGGAGGAACAAAAGTCAGAATCTGAGAATAAAGATTCAGATTTACATTTAAAAACTATTTCCACTCCAATTAATCAGGAACAGGTCTCAACTTCAACCTCTAGTTCAGGTTCAAGTTCAAATTCTAGTTCTGATTCATCTGCAGCAGTATCATCTTCAGCATCAACTTTGGAATCTGCTCCAGATTCATTCTCAAGTTCAGTTCAAACCTCGACATTTAATCATGCTTCCTCTTCAAACCAAGCAGATGAAGAAATTAAGTTAGATCACGAGGAAAGCGAACTTAAAACTTTAAGCCAAGATTCTCAAGAGTCATACTCTTCAACATCTCAAAGAGGTCTCAGAGGCTATAAAGAGGAAATCCATCCTGAACTCTCTTCTGTAGGACCAGATTCAGATTCTGGATCAAAACCTCCTGCAGGTTCAGCCTCAGCATCAAACTTAGCCTCAACATCAAATTCAGGTTCGGGATTATTGTTACCAGGAACTTCTGAAGCTTCATCGGATGAAGTTGAACTTCAATTACTACTAAAATCTTCCACATATAATCTTCCAACAGTGGATTCTGCATCCGAGGAAGAAAAAAACACCACTGATACAGAAGCTAAAACTAATACAAATTCAGAATCTAGTTATAGCTCACAAACAAATGATGAGACTGAATTGAAACCTCAGAATTCTTCTCAGAGTGAGGAAGAGGATGGTGAAAGCAAGAAACTCAAATCTGAAATGCAAGCAGAAGAGTCAGAGTTCTCTTCAGATTTCGAAAATAATGTTGAGTTCCCAGATGATAATAGTAAGGCCTCCTCTTCTAGTGCTAAATCAGGTTCAACCACAAGTTCTACTGGTAGCAATACAAAAGATGAAGAGATTGCAATCACTTTTGAGAAACCAGAAATCCAAGAAGTTTCCACTCAAGTAGAGAATTTGACAAAACCTCAGGAAACTAATACTTCGTATAAGTATGTTTCTGTTGCAACACAGACAGATCCCATTAAAACAAGTAGAAGAAGTGGTTCAAGTAAAAGAAGAGCTAGAAAAATAATGACAAAGAAAGGTCTATCGCTGTTAATTAAAGAGTTTAATACTTCAAAAACAAAAAAGAAGATAACTTTCTTGAAAAAACTTTTTAGTCGGATAAGTAATGACGATGTTAACCTGATTTCCACTCTTATTAGTAGAGAAATTGCAAACAGAGAAAAGAATCATGTACTAAGAAGGGCTCTGTCAAGTAATATCCCAGAAAAACCACTTTTGGGGAGAGAATGGATTCAGAGAGAGAAGTCAAAGAAGCAAACAAGTTAATCAATAGATATAACTAAACTAAGTTAGTAGATATTAGCAATCTTAACTTCTGATATAAAGAAATCGTAATATTAAAATGTAGTAGTTTTTCTTATACAGAGTCTGAAATAATAAGATAAATCCTTTAGACTACTTATATTCCTCTATTAATAAGTCAAAAAATATATTCTAATTCTGAATTTTCTGTCAATTAATAATGAAAAAGATAAGAGAGAATTTCAATCAAACTAAGATTTTTTAAAACTTATAAATCTCTCAAAATAAATTATCCCCAACATTTGTTGTTTCTTTTTAATTTGCATCGGGTTTTGACTTTGAATGCGATTTAACTTCAAAATGAGGAGGCTCACAAGATGTACCATCCAATAAGCTACTCATTAAAGTCTCAATTTCCTTAAGAAGTGCTTGATGGGCTGATTGATTTGAAAAATCTGAAAACCATATCTCAACTCTAATATTACCCTTATTACCTCCAAGTTTATCAACCAATCTAATTCCATTAACTATAGAAGAGTTCTCCAAACTTCCTCCTATCACAGCCAAAACCAAATTATTCCACATTGTATCTAATTCTCCAGGAACAACTGATGATTGCCAAGCTCTAAAGTGAATATGACCACCAGTTGCATTCATTGGATCTTCCCACATTGGTTGGATACCTTCTTTAAATAAAATCACTGCGTCTACTACACTCTTTGAACCATCTGATGATTCTCTAATCATTCTTTTTCCCTTTAATAACTCAGAAGGCTGAGGAATATTATGCCATAGCCACCAAAACTGTTGAACAGATGAAAACCTGGCAACTGGCTTTGTTGCATTTGAGTAGTCTAAATCTTTTCTTGTCTCCACATTTAATTGTTCCCATACAATCCATTCATGAGATAATGGTAATGGCCTAGATATTAAATCCTCTGGTAAATCAACTTCACTACAGGCCGTTGGAAGTGTCAAGTTTGGCTCTATGGACTCATTAAAGGACAAATACTTTGAAACTACTTCTTTCTCAGTCATCTGATATATTAATTTCTATTAATATTTGACGGTACCTTAAATATTTATCCAATATATTCTCCTTACCTTTTATTTTTTTTCCCTTAAATTTTTTAATCCCCACGTCCAATTAACTATTACTAGAGAACCGCCGTTTCCCCCGCTGGCGAGAGCTCTGATTTTTTTTTTTTAAATTAAATAATTTAAGTTGGAATTTGGCGCGCAAAATGATAAATTTAGGTAAAAAAAAAAGAAGAGGGAAAATTTGAGGCAATAATAATTTAAGATTCAAAAGCAAAATAAAGGGGGGCAACTGTAAAAGAAAAATCTTAGAGCACGGTAAAAAGAGAGTTTAATGGATTCAGAGTGAGAATTCTCTAAATTGTGGTATTTATTTGAAAATACTTGGTATTTTTTCTATACTTTCAAATTATAAACCAATATTATTCAAGACTGCACACTTATTCAAAAAAAAAAATAAATTTACTTAAAGCTAAAAATAGCCCACTTTTCATTGAGAAGTTAAAATTTCTAGTAATAAATAAATAATTTTGGTGAAGTATCGAAATATGAAAAGTCATAAAAACTAATTAATATATATATTTATATATATGTATATATAATAGTAATAATATATTACATATATTATTATATACAGACTTAACTCAAGAAAAGTTCAAATAATATATTTGTACATAAAAAAATTCATAATTCAAAGTATTGTCTGAGAAAACGCATTACATGCTTATTAATAAAAGTTAAAGTAATAGAAGAAATCAGTTTTTTTTTTGGCAATATAGGGCATTGCAAGTACATACTTTAATTTTGTGTGTGCGCATAATCGTATTGAAGAAATTACTTAACTAGTCAGACTTTGAAATAGGGAGATTATATTTTGTTATAGAGGGACAAGAATCAGTGCAATCAGATTGATCATTTTTCTTGGTTATTAAGGAATTCTTTCTAGGCTTTTCACAGTAGGTATTTTATTAGACTTGAAATATTTGTACTTTCAAAATAAATAATATTAATCAAGTTTATAAGGAATTTCAGAAAATGAAATTAATTTCAGGTATTTAACTGTTCCCAGATTTGGAGAGATTTACCTAGCTTTAATCAATGAATTGGTTGGTTGATTGGGGTGTATCTTGTTCCCAGGGTGGATGCAAGGAAAACCAAGACGGCTGGTTTGTATCAATACCAGCTCAGAAGAAGTCCAATAATAAGAAAGAAAATCAAAGTAAGAGACAGAATGGCAATTTAAAAGATGAAAGGTTGGAGAAGCTTGGGTTTTCACAAGGAGTGTGGAATTTTGACCCAATTCAACCAAATTTAGCAAATGCTGGCACCTTTTGCCCTCAAGGAATGCCATACTCCAAAAAAGATGTACATTGTTTAGATGAAATAATAAACGAGGCATTTCCTCCAGTTTTTCCTTTGTTTACATTACCACCATTACCACCAAAAAGAAATGGCCCTGGATGGAATTCTCACTCGACAGGTAATAAGTTAGAGGATTCAAATAACTCTTGTTTCTTTGGTCTTCTAGATGGGCATGGACATTATGGAAAGACTGCCTCTCATGTGGCAGGTTATTGTATATCTAAAATTTTAAGTAAGGAAGTTCCAGATATTCCAAGAAATATTGCTATCGCCGATTATGTTGAACAAATTCTTTTTGTCTTGAACAGAGGGTTTACTTATGCTCATGATAGCGTTATTAATGCAAATATTTCAAGCAAAAAAGATTTTGGTACTACTTGTGTTGTAGTTGGAATTGTTGATCAATATCTAGTAACAGCTAATTGCGGTGATTCATCTGCAATTTGTATAATTCCAAATCTGGATAGAAATGGTGGATTCCAACAAAAACCAGGGGAGAATCCTGGACTCACTAACTCTGGTCATTATAATTTCGGAAATATTGGAAATAATCGGGATTTTAGTACAATTTATAGTGACAATATTGGTAGCAAAAATATGAGCTCCACTAGTAGTAGTAGTAGTTATGATGAAAGTCACAATAGTGTTAATGACCGACATATTGAAGGAGGAGATAATGGGAATTCAAAAGTTTTACTTCCAGATCTTCCAGTTCCTTTATCTTATAACAAGTCATCTGGTCAAACTACCTCTAACTTCCATGGAATATATTATCTTTCAAATCCCCATTGTCTGAATAGAAAGAGTGAGAGGCAGAGAATAGACCAAAGCGGAGTAGGGAAAGTTGTATTGGGGGACTACGGTATGCTTAGACTGATTCCTTCTTATCTTTCATACTCGCAGGCTAGGGACTTGGGATTAAGTATTTCAATGAGTAGATCTCTTGGTCATATGCATCTTTCTAGATGCGCTTTATTACCAACACCAGATTACCGAATTTTAAACTTAGGAGGTATTCCTCCAAGGAAGGAGTGTATTAACTCCATTCGGAGACAAACTGTTGATAGCCAAAGGGCCAAGATAGAGGATGAGAATATGGCATGTTTTTCCGAAGCGCTAATTGAACAGAGCGTTATTGCTATTGGTTGGGGAAACAGACCGAGCATTTATAAAAGTAATAATCATGTTGAAAATATTGAGTTAGACTGGGGCACTGATGATGAAAGCTTTTCAAACCATTTAGCTATCAATGGAGGGTGCGATGGTAAACCGTGGAAAGATTCTTATATTGTGATTATGTCTGATGGAGTCAGTGATATATTAGATGGTTTTACTATTGCTGACATTATTGTTGATTCTCAAGATAAGAGTATGCAAGAAATCGCTAGTTTGCTTACAACTGAAGCTGAGAGAAAACGAAGAATGAGTAATATTCGGGCTGATAACTGCACTGTAATTGTTGTACACTTGAGAAATAAGTTTTATGACCAAACTGCAAATGATTGCAATGGCATTTTGGAATCGCCTACCAAACCTCTTGTTGATATAAACTTGAATAATAATATTTGCATTGAGAAAATTACTCTCAAAAGTCATAATGATAAAGCAAATACAAATACTGGTAGTACCATCAACACTTGCACAAATTCTGACACTTCAAATTTCAGTAATCATACTAATAGTATACTGAGCAGTCCTACAAAATTGAATAATTGGAAATCATCTGAAACCCCCATTCGAAGCTTTAAGCCCAATCCAATGTGCTTTCATAGAACGGTAACTCCTATCCAAAGGAGAAGGAAGATTACCACTCCTTCACCTGCAAGAGCAAAAACTTGTAAAATGAGAGAGATACCAAATATTTTCCTTAAAAATCAAAATTAAGTTCTATTTAATTTTCTAAATTCATTCTTTTTTTTTGTTTTCATTAACTTAATGTTTTCATTGTATTGATTATTGTCCACATGAAAGCTAATTAGTTGGATTAGGTGCATGCATTTGCAAATTTGCAAGCTTTCTTTGTGCCGCTCAATGACATGAGAATTTAAAATGTGAGGAAACATTTAAAAATAATAACAATAATAAAATTAGCTAATTAATTATTTACTTGAACTATATTTTCATGTTTAATAAAATCTAATCTATTGTTTACATGGTTATCATGCACTGACTGTAATTTATTTAATTCACTAGCATTTTCTGCCTCCAATTTTACTATTGCATTCAATGCTGCTACGTCTCTCACAATCTGTTCTTTTATAGTATTAACCAAATAACCTAAAGCATGTATCTGAATAATCATTTTTTTGTCTTTTCTTAGCATCCTTCTCAAAAACTTTAATTTATAATCTAACTTATACAAACCCTCCATAATACTTGTATGAATTGAATCCTGTTGTTCTCCATCTCCATTATCTTTTTTTTCTTCCTCTTTCTGGCTTTCAGTATTTTCTTGGTCTTCCACTGAATCTTCTTTATTGTCAATAATCCCATTTTCAATGTCAGAGTTCTCTCCAAACTTTTCAATTCCATCTTTTTTCTCTCCATTTTCCTTTTTGTCTTCTTCTTTCTTCTCGCCATCTTCATTCTTATCTCCTTCTTTTTTCTCTCCCTCTTCTTTATTATCTCCTTCTTCTTTTTTTTCTCCCTCTTCTTTTTTTTCTCCCTCTTCTTTATTATCTCCATCTTCTTTTTTATCCCCCTCTTCTTTCTTCTCACCCTCTTCTTTCTTCTCACCCTCTTCGTTCTTATCTCCTTCTTTCTTCTCACCATCTTCATTCTTATCTCCTTCTTTTTTCTCTCCCTCTTCTTTATTATCTCCTTCTTCCTTTTTATCACCATCTTCCTTCTTTTCCCCTTCATCCAAATTTTCACTATTTTCCGAATTAGAGTCTTGATCAGGTGTCACTATATGATCTCCTTTTTCAGAAATCTCACCATTATCTGCATCTTTAGCAATTGAGTTACCTTTATTATCAGTATTATCCTTACCAAAACAATAATTTGAAGAAATTACAATTGCTAATATGAGCACAATTAGGCTCCATCTTAGTTTACAATAATTCATTTCTTCTTAAATTTGATATAATTAAATCAGGCACCCCTTTAAAATATAATAATGTGTAAAAGAAATATATGCTCAATTTAAAATATAAATAACTTTTATAATCTCGACATCCAAGTTTAAATTTGAATTATTAAACCTGCTAGAATTCACTAATTTAAAATAGAATAATCAGACCAGATCTTTTTTTATTATTATACTTGCCTTCTCAATATTTGCTATTAATTCTTTTGTTGTTAAAAAAAAAAACAAAAGAAAGAAGTGTGTGCTAAATTTTTTTTCCTTATATTATACCTTAGTTTTTTTTTTCTTCGTGTGCACTTTTTTATATACACACATTAATTAAAAATAGTAACAAAATTAATTTTAGGGTGGCTATAACAATAATAATAATAATAATAATAATAATAGTAATATTTTCTAGAAAGCCTTTAATTAACACAGCTATTTATTTATATGATTTTACAATAATTTACTTTATTATAGATCAATAAAATTCCTTCAGTAGATAATTATTTATACTCCTTTACCTTGAGTATTTAAACTTCTTATTTCCAAAGTTTCCATAATTCCTAGAAGAATTATAATCCCCTCCACTGCTATTTCTGTCATTTTGACCCTTATAGCCATAACTTCTAAAGCTTCTATGTTCTCTTTGTCTATATGTTTGCCCAAACCCAGAATTTCCATAATTACTATTACCTTGCTTTGAGCCATGATTATAAATACTATTGTTACCACCAAAGAAGCTTTTCGATTCTGGCTTTTCTTGTCCTCTTACTTTCCCCAATCCACCACCAAGTCTTTTTGGTAACCAGTTCTCAACTGTTCTACCTCTCTCAACATCAACTAATACCTTCCATCCATCAATACTCTTCTTGTTAAATGACTTATATGCTTCTTTCAGAGAATCTTCATTATCAAATTCCACAAATGCATATCCTCTTGATTCGCCTTGGAAATCTTTAACAATTCGTAAATTTAATATTTTGCCATAAACTTCTAACTCTCTCTTTAAAGTTCTCTCTGTAGTATCATAATTTAACCTTGCGATAAACAATGTATTGTATGGATCAAAAGTCTTATTATCTACATTCTCTTCCATTGGATTATATGATTCAATTTTTTTTCGCATATCTTTCATATAATTCTGAATCCTTTGCAATTTCTCCGTTTCTCTACGCATTTTTTTACTTATATATGGTTCTGGTGGCGTATTAACCTTATCAAATAAATCTGGATTCTCATTTATTAGGTCAGCCAGTCCTTGGTAAGGCTTATGCGGTCTTCTATTCGGATATGGAACATATGGCAATGGTGGCCTTGCTTGAAAAAACTTTAGCAAGTCATTAGACATACCAACTGCCGACATGTTTTCTTAGTCTTTTGTAAATAATATCTTGGCTATAGAAAATAAGGGTAACTAGCTAGGATCACTAGCTTACTAATTTGTTATAACTCTAATTTATAATATATATATATATATATTTAATAATGTATATCTTTACCTATTCGCCTTGTATTCAATTCTTTACGCCATGAACAATTCAATAAGAGAAAATATAGAGGCAAGACCAAAGAAAATAAATATCGTACCTGTAGAAATATTAAAAAAACCTCAGATACGTTATTCTTCCCCTCTTTTATCTATCCCCTCTCTTTTTTCTCGATTATTTGCTCGGAAGATTTTATTTCTTAGCTTTAAATCATTATCACACGAGTAACCCGCCAAAAAAAAATTATCTCATTTCTTTTTAGGTTAAATCCTCAATTTAAGAGTTATTAGAAAGAGGAAAATAAAGAGTGTTTTTTTTGTGTGTGGGAGTTACCATACTAATTTATTGAATTAAGTTATACATTGTATTATTTAAGAATCAGTAATTTTTGTCAAAATGCATAAAGTTTTAGATGATGATGATTGGTTATCATCTGAATTACAAATATTATTCGATGATACATATAAATCCAATAAAAGAGAAAAAATTAATAAATCTTTGTATGATTTTGAAAACCGTCTTTCCAGGAAACGTGCCAACAATTATATTTCTCCAAAAATTGCTTTGAATAGTAGTCAAGAATCTAATACTTGGGTTGCATTTGAGAATATTTCAAAAGGAGAGCTTATATTAGCGGAAAAACCACTATGTTGGATCACAACCAAAATTGGAAATCATTTCAAAGATTATTCATTAGTACTTTGGAAAAAGTTGATTAAAAAATGTAAAAATGATAATAAATTATTGAGAAATTTGAAATTGTTTTTCCCACGTACACAAGCTGATATTAAAAAAATTAGACAAGAATCTGAGAACTACAAAATACCTATAAAAAAAATCAGTCGTTTCTATGAAGCTAACCCAGATTTGGCAAATAAAATAAGATTCAATGAAGCACTTAGAATATATTTAGTTGTAAAATACAATCAAATGTCAGTTAGCACCATGCCTGAACTTTGGAAAAATCCATTTTACTGGACTGAAATTTTCTCAATCAATTCTTTATACTTCAAATCTTCATTTTTAGATCATTCATGTAGTCCAAATGTTGCTAGATTCTATATTGGAACGGTTGCTGTATTTAGAGCTTTAAGACCAATCAAAAGAAAAGAGACCTTATCTATATGTTATATAGAAAGTGAATACATTCAAGATCCACTTTGGGTGAGAAGTAGTGAGCTCAATTTCTTTTGTAGATGCGAATTATGTCAGAAAGAAGGAAGATTCTCACCTGATGAAAGCACATCCAGAATATTCGAAATTAACAAAATCTCAAGAAAACTTAATAAAAGATGCTCATTGATATCTAAAAAATATATATATATGCTTCAGGGTTTATCTTTAGAAGAAAGAATCTCTGTTATTGAAGATATTCTAGTAGAAAGTTTTCTACCAAATGAACAAGTTAACTTATCAAAGGCTCAAAAACTTGTTGGGTTAGATGCTTCAAAGTTAATTGGGTTCTTGGTATATGATTATATATCTTATAAGAATCTTGATAAAGCTCAATATTGGTTAGATATTATGTATAGAATGATTCATATCAAAGATGAACATAATATTCCCGTTTTAATTATAATTGGACTAATATCAAAAGATCCAGAAATTCAAGAAAAATATTTTAGAAAAGCTGCTAGAATCTCAGAAACCGTTTTTGGATCAAGTATAAAATTCTTTATGAAAAGATATTGGTTGGATATCAAACTCTTTGGCAAAATGCTATATGAAAATAAAAGAGAAAGAACTAGTTTTCTACGTCATATTTCATCATTGATTAGATCTATATTTTCAAGGAAATAACTATCTTCATGAAAATTCATCAAATGGTAGCTTTTAAACCAAGGATGCTCTATTACTTGTTTAAAATCGCCGTTTGAGCCTAATCTGATAGATTCATCTTTATTTAAAAGTTTCATGATTAAATCTTCTGTTTCTTCCCGATTTTTTCTACCTTGAATAAAATCACCCATGAAAATTACAGGCTCGGGAAAACTAAGAGATTTAGGAGATTCATTAATTCTTTTAAGAAGGTATTTATTTTCTTCTGGATGATATCCATAAGGTGGTATACTAAAATTTATTTATTTTGCAAGTTAAATTTGTATTCAAGTTTGATTCGTTCAAAATGAAACTTTAATGAAAAAAATTGTTTGTTAAAACTTACCCAAATACCATTTCGTAAATTAATACCCCAAATGACCACCAGTCATATTCTATACTGTAATTTGGTTTTTGCATGCAAATCATTTCTGGCGCCATAGTATGAAATGATCCACAAAATTCTGACAACCTTTGTTTTTTAGTGTCGACAAAACATGACAAGCTCATATCAATCAGTTTAATTTTTTCTGTTTCAGATTCGATAATGATATTGCTACATTTAATATCTCTATGTATTATTCCTTCTTTATGTAAAGAACCGATGACTTTTGCTACCTAATATAATCATAAAGTTAATTATTTATTAGTGGAATATTTATTAGTTGCTTCTTTTTTATTATACACTCATCCCTCTCTGCCTTCTTCCCCCACCATTTTTTTTAACTATTACTATTACAAATATAAATAATTGAACATACCTGAATGAAGATTTTTCTCAAGAAATCGACAGATAAACTTGTATTATTTATATACTTGTCTAGAGTTTTACCCCGAATATAATTTAAAGCAATACAAATGTACGTTATTTTAGTTTCTTTTTCTTCTAAAACCAATGAATCATATCTAATTAGATAAAAATAAAAGGTTTTAGAAAATAGATTTGATTTTTATAATTAAAAAAAAAAAGAAACAATTAGTTTTTTAAGATATAAAAAGTATTTGAATAGATTTGATTATTTTTCATTCGTTAAAAAGAAAAAAAAACTTACATCAATGGTAAAGCTAATTTCTCATCTTCTTTCATTGTTTGGCAATCTCTAATATATTCCAAAACATTTCTTTCATTCCAAATATGATTATGGTTAACAACCATATCTTTTCTATACATCTTGAGAAGAATTAAATTGATTTTCTCACCAGATTTGGTCAATCCTTCTGCAATACAAACTTTGGATACTTTTTTGGAAGATATTTCCGATTTGATTAGAATTTCTTCAAAGATACCCGAAGACTTTACTTCCATTGATTTCTTTCATAAATCAGATACACACACATAAACACATCTAAACTTTAAAAGTATGCGCCTATACTATCCTTTGAACTTGATTAATATATTAGTATTTTTACCAATTTAATCTTTAATTTTCCTCTGTATGTAAAACCAGTTCAAAGTTACATTTCGTGATTTCCCCTCATTTCCTTTTAATACAAATTTTTCTCCAGAATTTACATAGGCAAATATTATTATTGCAAGTGGCGGGAAATTGTGAGACGCCAATTTGTGTATTAAAGGTTATAAATAGAATTAATAAGCAAATTATTAGTAGTGTATATAAAGATATTTAAATTAAGCAGGTCAATACAATATTAAGGTAAAATAGGTCAAGCAAACTCAATGAAATAATTATCTAAGTAAACTAGGGCAAAAATGTAATAATAATTTTATTCATTTTAATACGAAATAAATTTCCAAGAGTAAATTTGAAACAAGTATAATACTTATATAATTGTTGAGAATTTAGAGATGGGTTTAAATACAGCAGAAGGAATGGCAGATTGGATCCCACCAACAAGATGTTTTTCTAATGCAGAATCAGGTGATACGAGTTCTGCATCAAAGAGATGTTCTTATTCGACAGGATTAATGCTTAATAATAGTATGACAGGAGGGAGGACAGAATTTATACCAGTGAATGGTAGAAGAGTGAACTGGTATGCATGTGGTCCTACAGTATATGACTCAGCTCATTTAGGCCATGCTAGAAATTATGTAACTTTTGACATAATTAGGAGAGTATTAGAGGATTACTTTGGGTATGATGTTTATTTGGTTATGAACATTACAGATATTGATGATAAAATCATTAAGAGATCTAATGAGCAAAAAAGAGAAAACTTTTTAGATTTGGCTAGAGAATTTGAACTTGAATTCTTTGATGATATGAAGGCTTTAAATGTTAAGATGCCGGATGTTGTTACAAGGGTATCTGAATTTATTCCTGAAATTATTGATTTTATCTCTACAATTATTTCTAGAGGTTTTGCTTATGAATCAGAAGGAAGTGTTTACTTTGATGTAGAATCATTCAGAGCTGATGAAAAGCATGTATATGGAAGAATGGAGCCAAAGAGTGTTGCTGATGTTAATAGAGTATTAGAAGGTGAAGGTGAACTTGGAGAACATCTTAAGGATAAGAAGAGTCCTTTGGATTTTGCTCTTTGGAAGAAAGCAAAGCCTGAGGAGCCTTGTTGGGATAGTCCTTGGGGAAAAGGTAGACCAGGATGGCATATTGAATGTTCTGTCATGGCTTCAAATACTCTTGGATTCCCAATTGACATTCACAGTGGAGGTATTGACTTGAGATTCCCTCATCATGATAATGAGCTTGCTCAAAGTGAGGCTCATTATGATCAAGCCCAGTGGGTTAACTACTTCCTTCATTCTGGTCATCTTCATATTCACGGATCCAAGATGTCTAAAAGTCTTAAAAACTTTACTACTATTCAGGAAATCCTTAAGGAAAACTCACCCAGACACATTAGGATGCTTTTCCTTCTCCATAAATGGGATGCACCTATGAATTACTCACCAGAAACTTCTTTACAAGAAGCTATTGCTGTTGACAAAACCTTTGTCAACTTTTTTGCTAATGTTAAAGCACGCCTTAGGACGTCCTACTTGAAAAACTCACAGAAACATGATATCGAAGAAGAGAAACTCAGGCTTGCAATTGAATCTTCCAGTGAAAAGGTAAGTTTACAATATAATCTACTCTTATTGTATTTTTTCCCCCCATCTTGATTTGGTAATATGCAAGATTCCACTCCTTGAAGCTTTTCTATTCATAGCTTTTTTAGGCACTAAGAGCTTGCTATACTAATTAGAGTACAAATGTTGTGCATGCATGCATGCATTGACACGTGTACTCTTTCATGTTGGTATATTTATAATGTATTTTTTTTCATTGTAGAAATACATCTTAAAATACCGTCACGAACATTCTCATTAAATCTAAAATGTTCAATCTCTTTTTTTCTTTTTTGAACAGTTTATGATTTAATTTATTGGGGAGATATATACATTAGAGTGGAGAATAGGAAGTTTGGAGTAAAGAGTAACGAAGAACTCAGTAACTTTTTTTTCCTACTTCTAAATGAACTTTTTGTCGAACATTAAAATTAATTTAATTTTTTTTTTCTTTTTAGATTGATGAATTCTTTAAAGACAATATAAATACTCCAGAAGTTATTCAAGCACTTCAGTCTCTTGTTACTGTTGCAAATAGTTACATGAACTTAAAATCAGATGATCAGATTGTTGGAAATATCTTAAGACGTTGTGCCACATATGTTTACAAGATTTTATCGATACTTGGTTTATGTGGTGAAGATAATGAAAAGCTTAATTACAAAGACACTTGCGATTCTGCTTATGATAACTCCAAAGTAGAAGAACTCACTAATGAATTCATGGAGATTATTGGAGGATTTAGAAGTTGTGCCAAGGAGGAATCTAAGAAACTTATGGGATTATGCAGAAAAGAAAAGAAGGCAATTTCAAACAATGATTTTGGTAATGTAGGAAGCCTTATCGATGAAGTGAATAAGTCATCAATATCTCTACTTTCTAAATGTGACCAAGTAAGAGATGTACAACTCTCCAAATTGAAAATTACTTTGGAGGACAGACCAGATGGATCGTTTATTTGGAAGTCTGTTTCTTAAACATTTGACATATTATTTTATATCCCTCTTAATTCCTATTTTTTGTCTTATTCTATCTTATTTTTACCTTATTGTGTTACTGTTAGTCAAATTTATCCTCAGGTGCATATTTACATATATTTTCATCTTTTTAATGTATATTAAGGTGGGTCGTGTATCGACTTTCAAGTAGTAGTTAGATTATAATGCAATTAAAGAATATTGATTCATTCTTGGATTCCGGGATTAATTACTTAAAAATTATTATTATATTGTATTATTACTACTTTCTATCTTTCTTTATTTCTTTCTGAGAGAAAGATACACAGGAAAATGATGTATTTGCTTAATAAGTTGTCTTCTGAATAACATAATATTAAAGGAAAATAACAAATGAATTTTCTTAAAGAGTCGATATAGTAATTAAAATAAAACTGAAAGCCAAAATAAAAATCTTAAAAAACTTGGTAAATTACCATTTCAGTTGCTTTAATAATTAGATCAAAAAATAGTTTGATTGAAAAGTATATTATTGAGTACCAATGATCCATCCACTCCATATAATAACGCTCTTTTCTCTCTCTTTTTCTCTCTCTCTTTCTCTCTTTCTCTCTCTTTTCTTTTTTACTGTGAAGTATTTGTATCATCCAATACATCAAAATCATTGTTCTCCTCAATCTCCTCGGATTGCTGTTGGCTTAATGGTTTGAAAGGTTCTCCAGGTTGATGACCACCATCCTCAACCGGCTCATTTGGATCAATATCCTCATCATCTAGCAATGCAACAGCAAGTTGTGGAACTTCAGTAGGATCAACATCTGTTGGTACTTTCACTGCAGATTTTGAATTTGGATCAATGACTGGAATAGGATGTTCAGGTGTATAAAAGTTATTTTGACAAAATTCACAAAACTTATCAAATTCAGTATTTTCTTTTTGCCAATATTCATTTGGATCAAAAACATCCTCACAAGATCCACCCCATTCCTTATCCAAATACTTATCTTCAATGTATGACTTTAATGCATTAAAGCTTTCTGAACCATCAGATTCTGGATCAATTAAAACAAACTTTTCTGCAGTATTACCTGGAATACATGGACTAATTAATCCCCATACAGCCTTGAAGAACCAACCAGGTTGTATGATGAATGCTCTATGTAATCTCTCTGGATAATGGTCAACCATTGCCTTAGCAAATTTGAGAGATAAAGAAACTGGTGGTTGTTGAGTGCTTTTATAACCAGTAAAATCAACAATCAAGTTAATTTTGTTATCACTAGTACTTACTTGATCTATATACAAGCATGCTCTCTCCATTGAATATAAAAGAGAATTTAATACAAGAGAAACATCAATATTAGAGTCGCTGTATTTAGCTCTCATAAATATACATGGACGACCTTCCTTATCAAGACCATATCTAATCAATCCTTCAACATTATTTCCAGAACTAATATTTCTTGGACTAATAAATTGAGGTGCATACTTACGTCTAAAGTGGATAGTTTTTGCTAATGCTTCAAATGATTTAATAACTTTGAGGTTATATCCTCTTAAATAACGTAATAAGCATGCATCAGTACACCAATCCAATTCATATGGGCTTAAAGGAGCTTTAAGAAGAAGACGGGTCTTAATAATTTTTCCTGGTTTGTTTGGTGATGAAACAGAAGAGATAACACATGATTCTTTATTCTTAAAAGCTGAAGAAGCAAAGTGTTTAATTTTATCAAATACAGCCTCTGAAGTTGACTGTTTTTTTACTAGACCATTTGCTGCCTTTTGTTTCTCTAAGTTTTGCTTGTTTTCTGCTGCCTTATTCTGAACCTCTAACAATTGTCTTAAACTTGATAAGGCTTTTTCTTCTTTTTCAGTTTTAGCTCCTGGACCTTGTGGAGTTTTTTTCCACTCTGAAAGTATTGGACTAATCTTGTAATTTACCATGTTTCAGCTCCTTGTTCAATTTAGCTTTCCCACAATCACAGAACTCCTTTCTCGCTTTCTTAAAGTTTTTTTTTAAAAAAAGAAAAAAAAAGAACCCGAATCTTTTTTCTTTCTATCTAAAAATTTCAGAAATTCTGCCCCTCTTTTCACACTTTTTTTTATATCACTTTTATTTTTAAAGTACAGCACTTACAAGATCTATTCACATGGCGGGAAAATTTATCAAATTTTCCATGAGGACAAAACTTTTGCATGCAAATAATAATTTGTATAATATTTTCAAAATTAATTCTGAAAAAATAATGGTAATAATAAATTATATTTATTTTTGAATCATTTTTATTTAACTATTTTGATTTTCAATTTTTTAAAAATGTATTGGCTTTTGAAAATATCTCATTTGTAATATTAACTAATCAATTTTCATTACTGTTAAAGAGCCCATTTTTTTTTTTTTGCGGTGTTTAATTTATAAATTTGTGGTTTCAATTATCTTTACGAATCGGTTGATAAAAGATTTCATATAATGGCGGGAACTTTGAAATGAATTTGCATGCATATAGAAAATAATAGGATTTTTGAGAAATAGCAATAGAAAAGCAAAAATGAAATATAGAGATAATATATAGAGTTATTACTATGATTATTTTAATATCTAAATATAAAATTTAAAATACTAGTGCAAAGTCTTGCAAAGGTATTACCTGAATTTTTTTTTTTCTAACTTATTGAACGAATATAAGAAAATAGTTCAACCTGGATTAGTTATTTTTACTTAATAATTTTCTTCGAGATTCCAACCTTTCTGCTTTCTCCGAAGCGATTTTGTTAGAATATTCAATTCTTTGTAAAAGTCTCTTATGCTTCTTTTTGAGTAGAGTCTTTTGTTGTTCTCTTTGTTCCTCTTCTTTACGTTTCTTCGCGAGCTTTCTAGCAATATTTACTTTATCTTTTGTATTAGTTAATTCAGATTCTGTTGTAAAATTGGATGAATCTTTATGCTCGTTATCAATTGAATCAATTTCATTTGAGGTTGATAATGATTGTTCTCTCTCAATAGAATCAAAGTAGGCATCTTCTCTAGCTTGTTGAACTTCAATATCAGAATCATGTTCTGAAAGTTCATCAATTTCTGTTGATTCATCTTCAGATAAGCAAGATTGAGATTTATGACTATTGGATTCCTTAATTTCATCAAGAACTTGTCTCTGAGTTGGAATATAACCTTGGGTACTATCATCCACAAATGGAGATAGATGTGGAGGTAACTTTTCACCAGGGCCATAAGGACGTGTAGGTAATCTAATTGATTCATTCATAGAGTCAAATACCCATTGAGGTTGAATAAACTCACAATTTGGGTGTTTATCTATGAAACTTTTAAGGAAATTAATGGGTCTATCAATAACATAGTGTGTAATTCCCTCATCATCCTGTTTAATACTTGAAAATTGGTTTTCCCATCCAACTTTACCACCAAAGCTTTTAATTACAAAAGCTAAAGGAAGAAGTGGAACTTCTCTAGAAATAAAGAAAGTGAGTCCTTCAAAAATACGTTTTTTTTCCACTTTTTGTTCAACATTCGAAGGAATGTTAGAATTCAATTTGGAAAGATTATATGCATGAAGTGAAAGGAATCTTCCTCCATTATCAAAAATTGGAGTATTAATTGTTGGAGGGTAAGTTAAATTATTAAGTTGGTATAACTTAAAATTAACAAACTTTAATAATGAATGGTAAAACTCCAAGAATGTTGACAAAACTTTAAAATCTACTTCATCTGGAATACTTTGTGCAAATTGATGTGGAACAAGCCATGTGATTGTCTCGCCAAGAATTTTTGCTTGGAAATAGAAACCTTTTATAGAAATAAAAGATTTTGTTAAGAATCCAAGTTCTGATACTAAGTACATAAATTCATCTATCAAATAAGTTGACTTTTTGATCATATTAGAACGAATACTATAATTATCATCAGCTCCTAATGATGCAAATAATGAACAAGTTGAAAGAGCGTCATCCAGATCTCTTAAGGCATCAACAAAACATGGATATCTTTCTTTAACAATATGTTGCAAAGTAATTATTGGTTTATTTTCTCTAATTGAACGAGCTTTAGTTTTGTCATTACGTCCCATTGCTTTTCTGTATTTTCTCAAATGAATTTTTAATTCTCTTATTCTGGATAATATTGGATCATGTTTTAAATGTATAATATCCTTTAAATGATAATAAGTCTTATCCAATCCACTCAACTTTTTTTTTGGTTCTCTTGGATAAACTCCCTTCAAAATACATAGTCTTCTAAAATCTGCTAAAGATACTTGAAGACGCTTTATAGCTTGTGCCCTTGTAATAAACATTGCACTATCTCCTCTAGTTCCTTTTTTAATTTTTTGTCCACCCATGTTTTATTTCTGTTTCTTTTATAATACTACTATATTCAAACCTTCTGTTATTATTCTTATAATTTTACCTCTGTCTCACTTCTTAACTTTAATTATATCTTTTTCGAATTAACACTTTTTTTTTCCAGCTCCAAATGTTAATATTGACTAGTAAATTCTCAATTTTTCCCCTAATTTTCCAAATCAATCGTTAATAAAAATCAACTTGATTATTAATTTATCACTTTGTAATATATTACTTTAGACAAGACTTGACTTTATTTTTATTATTTTTTTTTTTTTTACCTCCATTTATTAATAGTTACCTATAAAATAAATTAATTGGAGTTTTGGCGGGCTTTTTCTTGACCATTAATATTAAAATTAATATTAGTTGAAATTTGAGATGAAAAATTTTGAGATTTACAGTGTTTGATGGAATACTTGTAACTATTGAATTTTATAAAAATTGAATTGGAACCTTGAATCAATTTTTTATATGTGCAAAATCATTCTATTTGGTATTATTTCTTTATTTTAAATATGGTTGTTATTAGGAAAGAATATTTGACTAAGAATAGGCCTAATAAGCTTAATATTAATGAATTATCAGGAAAAGTTATTAAGAATGGTTCTGGAATACAGAAGCAAACATCAAATTCCCAGAATTCTAGTCATAATAAAGGAGGAGGTTCCAGTTTTGTGAATGTTATTTTGGATAAAAAGAAAGGTCAACATCTTCTTAAGAATACTGGTATTTTAGATAAAATTATATTAGCAGCAGATATTAAGCCAACTGATACTGTATTAGAAATTGGTCCAGGTACTGGAAATTTAACAATGAGATTATTACCATTAGCTAGAAAAGTTGTAGCATTTGATATAGATCCTAGAATGGTTGCTGAAGTAAAGAAGAGATCAGTTAATTCAGGATTTAATAATTTAGAGGTTAGAGAAGGGGATGCTTTGAGAAGTTCATTTGGTGATTTTGATGTTTGTACTGCAAATCTTCCATATCAAATTTCTTCTCCATTTGTTTTTAAATTACTTTCATTACAAAATAAATATAGATGTGCAGTATTAATGTTTCAAGAAGAATTTGCTTTAAGACTTTTAGCAGAACCTGGAGAAAAGCATTACTGTAGGTTATCTGTAAATACTAAATTATTTAGTAAAGTAACCAGAGTTTGTAAAGTTGCTCCAGGAAGTTTTAATCCTCCACCAAAAGTTAATTCAATGGTTGTTAAATTTGAGCCAAAAAAGATTCCAGTTTCAGTTAATTTTAGAGAATGGGATGGACTTATGAGAATATGTTTTTCTCGTAAGAAGAAGACAATAAGAGCTAATTTTAATAATAGTAGTGTTTTAAATATTCTTGAAAACAATTATAAAGTTTGGTCTTCAATTAATCAAAAAGATCCTTGTGGAAATATGCCTTTCAAAACATTTATATTTAAGATACTTGAAGATTCTGGTCTTTCTTCAAAAAGAGGATTTAATGTTGATATTAACGAATATTTTAGACTTCTTTTTGAATTTAATAAAAATGGAGTTCATTTTGTTAATATCATTCAAGGAAATACTTCAAATGATAATTCTGATCATTTTGAATTTCTCTTTTCAAATGCTGAATCTGATTTGGATGAAAATATGGAAGGAAATAACAACTCTTCTGATGATGAATTTAATATGACTGATTAAATTAGTCTATATTAACTTAATTTATATGAAAATCTAATTATTTTTACTTAATATTATTACTATTTAGTTGATATAAATTTTCTATTTGATTATTATTTACTTAATTTGTATATGTTTCTAATTTCAACTCATTCTATATGATTTCTCTAATTTTTTATCTCTTTCTGTTATATATCTGACTTTTGTATATGTGGTTTCTGTATATCTGGCTTTCTCATTTCTGGCTTTCCTATTTCTGATTCCTTCATCTCTTTTTTCTCCGCCCCTAAGGTTAGAATTCAAGTACGATAGTACATATAAATCAGAAATTGAATAATAAGTAGATGAATATGGTAATAAAACTCTAATAATACCATTGTTATTCTATTGTATGATACTATTGCATCTATGAGAACTCAAAGCTAAATAATGTAAGGGTTTATGATAAAATATAGTTATCAGTGGCTATTAAGTAAAATTTTGGGGAGAGAAAATGGTATCTTAAAGGTATCTTATGATTGATTATTGTGTATTTGAGGGTATCCAAAAAAAAAGTAGAATTGAGGAATTTTTTAATACAAAAGAAAGAGAGAAGTTTTGCATTGCATATTGTTTGTCTCTCTCCTCCTAGATCACTAAAGCATTCTGAGTGAAAATTGTTCTCGTCTCTACTTACTTCCATAACTTCTTCAAACTCATATTCCAATCACTATCTTTTTTCATTACCCTGGAAACTGCCATATCGAAGTCCTCTTGAGTAACATGTTTCCTTCTCTCTCTTAAAGCAAACATTCCAGCTTCAGTACAAACTGCTTTAGATTCAGCACCAGATGCTCCTTGCATCTGTTGAGCTACCTTTCTTAAGTCAATTCCTCTAACTAAGTTCATCTTTCTACTATGAATCTTGAGAATTTCTAATCTAGCATCTTCATTTGGATTTGGGAACTCTATCTTTCTATCAATACGACCAGGTCTAAGAAGAGCATCATCTAATATGTCAATTCTATTGGTTGCCATAATAATCTTAATGTTTTGTGTTGACTCAAAACCATCCAATTGGTTTAAAAGTTCAAGCATTGTCCTCTGTACTTCACTGTCACCACTTTCCCCTTCTGTTCTTTGTGATCCTATTGAGTCAATTTCATCCATAAAAATTAAAGATGGAGCATGTTCTCTAGCCATAACAAATAACTCTCTAACCATTCTACTTCCTTCTCCAATATATTTTTGAACAAGCTCAGAACCAGATACTCTAATAAAAGTACAATCTGTATGATGAGCAACAGCTCTTGCTAATAAAGTCTTACCAGTACCTGGTGGACCATATAATAGAACTCCTTTCGGTTGAGCAATTCCCAAACTTTCAAATATCTCAGGATGTTTTATTGGAAGTTCTATTACCTCCTTAATTTCTTTAATCTGTTCATCAAGTCCACCAACCATATCATATGTACTATCTGGAACTTTTTCAACCTTCATTAAAGATACCAAAGGATCTACTTTGTTAGGAAATATACGGTGAAGCTTAAATGAATCGCTCAATAATGCAACTCTAAAATAATAAAAAAGTTCAAATATTTTAAGGTTATTTTGTAATTCATTTTTACTTACCTAGTATTTGTAGTACATTTTGAAATATCAATATTCTTAGAAACATCAACCAGAAACTTTCCTTCTGGATTTAACTTTACCAATACTTTATTTCTTCCCATTACCTTTATAACTTCTCCAACATAACTATTAGATTCCAATAGATATTGTAATTCATCCTTGAGTTCTTTAACTAAAATCATTAACATTATTAAGTTAAGTATATTCACATAATTGAAATAAGTTTTAAAGAAAATCAACTTACCTTTGGAATTTAGTTCATTTCTCTGTGCATGTAATCTACGTATATCCAATTTTTTTGAATCAATCAAAATTTTTAAATGCTCAATCCTTTTTGAGTAATAGGATGATGCAGGATTTATTGAATCCAACATCTTCTCCTTTCTTTATTTTAAATAATCCAAACAAGTTATAAATTAGTATTTGTTAAATTATTTATAAATACAGAATTACTTCTATTTATTACAATATATTTACTCAAAAATAATTCCTCTTTACTAATATTGACTCTTTTTCTTATTTTATCAATTTACTTTGTAAGATCCTTCCAATTTATAGTTTTGGGGATATTTCTTTTCAAAATTAATAAAAAAGAAGAAAAAAAAAATATATGTATATATATATATCTCCTTAGTAGCAGTAATATCACAATCTTTGTCCTTTGATTTATTCTTCACTAATAAATCTCCTCAATATTAAATATTCTCTTTTTTCTCTTCTTTGTTTCTTCTGATATTTGTTATTTTCCCACAAATTTTATTTTTCCCCTTTATCTTATTTTCTGCTTATTTTCACTATTTATATTTATTATTTATTAATTACTTTTAACTTACCCTCTAAATCAATAACAAAAAAAAAGGCGGGCACATGCCAATCATTAATTTTACATTTTGAAGTGAAATAAATATATTACTGAGAATCCCAATTTTAAAAGGAGGAAAGCAAAAGGGAAAAGAAAAAAGAGGAAAGAAGAAGATAACAATTAAAAAAGGATCGAAACCCCAAGAAATAATTGCATAAATAAAAGATGAGTGAAGATCAAGAATCAACCGAATTGCAAAACCAGCTTTTTGAGACCAAAAATAAGATGAAACAGGAAGTCGACCGCTTTCATAAATCTGAACAAATTCTTACTGAAGATAAGAATTCACTATTAAATGCAAACGATACTTATAAGCAGTATGGTGATAAACTCGCAAGTAATTTTCAGAAATTCAAAACTATCAAAAAGAAATCTGAGCAAGAAACCCTCTTTTTATGGTACTCATTTTATTTCCTTATAATTGTTTCCCTATACATTATTTTTCGTAGACTAGGTATCATCTACATTTTAATCCAAAAACCCATTATCCTTATATTTAAGGCCATCAAATATATTATCAAATTCTTTATTATCAACAATTATGATGGTTCTGCAAAGTCTGAATTATAACTTATTATATTTTAATTTTTTAATCTTTACATGAATTATTTTTGTGACAATTTTGGCGCCATGCCTCACAATTTTTATGGCAAAATTCATTTTATTTTTTCTTCTAATTCTGCCGCCTTTTACTACCCCACCCCCCTTAAGGTCTGGGATTGAATTTAAGTAGTATAGTTTGACTTTTCTTTTTTTTCTTTCTTTCTCTCTTTTCATAATGACTGGAATGGAATGTGTCTAATATATTAATTAGCCTTGTTAGTTTTTAGAAAACTTTTGAAAAGAAATCTCGAGTTGGCATATTTTGAAATAAAGTACAAAATTTAAGCCTTTTTTTTCCTTCGAATCATATATCTTGGCTAATTTCCCTCCTCTATCTCTAAAACTAATTCAACAAGTTTAAAGAAATTTTCTAACTAAATAATATTAATAACTCCAAACAAGGTGATAATTTTTTTTCCCCCAACTGTTTGTATTTAAATAATATTTTCAAGAATAAAAAGCTAATCTTTGATTAAATGATAAACAAATAACTGGAATTAAATAACAAGGTTAAAATGAGTATAATAAATGAACTGGAAAACTTTGATATTTACATATTGGATAGCCTCTTAAACAACTTGAATAGACTTGAAATTGCTCAAGATGAAATTGGAGAATCAATTAATGCTAAATATTTTGCAATAGGGTACTATAAGAAAAACAGAATTTCTAATAGAAATATAGTGATAATATCAGATGTTGTTAAACTCAACTGTTTGGATTGGGACAAATCTATTACTGAATTTATTGAAGATATAATAATTAGTTTACCTGAAGGATTTACAATTTTAGGTTCAATACAAAGCAAATCAGATTGTTCAGAATGGATTAATATAATTAAAGTGGATTATAAAAAACATAATAATAAATATGGAAAGTTTTGGAATCCAAATGACTTTCCAAATTTAGTGATTGTTCCAGATTTTAATATTCTTTCAGTTATATCATCATTAAAGATTTTTCTAATAAATCAAAATGCAAATTATTTGATTCCTGATTCAAGAATAAAGATGATTAAGGATCTTTCAGAAATTGGACAATTTTACTCTTGTGAAATTCATATTTCTTTGCCAATTTTATCTACAAATTCCCACGAAAGTAACCAAATTGATTCAAATATTTCATCTATTGAAGAAATTATTGAATCAAATTTGGTTGTACAAACCCCAAATTCTCTCAATAATAATTATCATCAATTTTTAAATATCTATAATTACAATAAAAATTACAAATTCATCAACAAAGATTTGAATTCTTTCCCAATACAAATTCCAGTCTTTTTTTCTCAAAATATTCAACATATTGAATCAAATTCGAATGAAAATTCAAATTCTCATTTCTTTACATCCTATACAATTACTAATAATGATGAGAAATCTTTTCAGAAAATTAACTTACATCTCCAAGCCTGTATCTTTAAGCTCAAGGATAATGATGAGTTAATGTCTTTTCAAAATACGATTAAAAAATGTTTCATTAACCAATGTAATTACATTAAAGAAAGGGTAAATAATCCAACTCGTCTTTTTTATTATTCACAACTTTATTCTTCATCAACAACATTTTCAGATAACTATGAATTTGAATTTTATTTATTCAAAGTTTCCCATATTTCTTTCCCAATAACTCTTCTTAATACTGGAATTCTATTTGAAAATAACTCTGACAAAAAAGCTCTTAGAAAGCTTTGGTCAAATATACTCAATATTTATCCCTTAATACCATCCATTACTAAGAATCTTGCACTAATTCCAAAGCCTAAGAATGAACCAGAAAATATTAAATACTATCACGACAAGCTTGTCTCACCACATTTATTTCTGATTGAACAAATGAAATTAAAAAATTCAAAGATAAAAGACAAAAAAACTAATTTTGATCTAAATAAGAATAAAACAGACTCGGAAGAATTTATTAATAATGGTTTAGATTTAGATTTAGATCAAGATCTTGAATTAGATTTTGATGGAAATTTTGATTTGAATTTAGATCCAAATTACCCAAGAAAACAAAAATTAAAACTACCTATAATTTACCAATGTTATGGAGATTTTTACTATTATCATTATAATCATGATAATTTCAAAGATATTGGTTGGGGTTGTACTTATAGATCTCTTCAAATGGTATTTAGTTGGTACCTTATTAATAATTATACTAATAAACATATTTTGACAATACCAGAAATTCAAGATTTCTTAAGAAAAAATGATCCAACACATAGCAACCTTGAAATTGGATCAAAAATTTGGATTGGAACTGTTGAAGCTTCATATCTTTTAATGATGTATCTTGGAATTTCTTGTAAATTAAAATACTTTTATGATATTGAAGAATTTCTTAAAGATTATAATACAATTTCTGATCATTTTCAAAATGTCTCAACACCAATAATTCTTAGTATTGGAGATTATTCGTATTTATTAGTAGCAATTCAAATTTCAAAAGATCCTTCTTCTCCTTTTAACCCTAATAATGTCCAATATTTGTTGGTAGATCCCCATTATACTGGAAAAGATGATCCTGAATCTATTTATAAAAAAAATGGAGTTTCTTGGAAGAATGCAAGCTTTTTCAAATCTATATCTAAAGATAAATATGTCAATATTTTATTACCTCTTAATATTTCCGAAAAAGATTCTCAAATTATTTATTAATTAATACTATTTTTTCTTCTTTATCTCTCAATAAATACCTTTAATTCAGAATTTTTTTTGGTTTAAAGTAATTATGTGTTTTAAAAGGATTATATTCTGGTTTTTCTGTATCTCTTCTTAATTTTACCCTTAAAGAAGGAACAGTATAAGTGATTGATCTTGAATTCTCTCTTAGAGAATATTTTTTTGTTTGTATATCTTTTTCTGGATTTGCTTCAAATTGGTTCATCCTTTGTTTCTGATTCTCTTTAATCTTGTTATAATTTATCATAATTTCTCCAGTATTAATACTCTTAATTTCGTCCAATTCATATTGGTTTTCTGTTTCATCGATCGAATCTTCTTTTGTTTTAATTTCTATCCTATTTTCACAAACTTTAGATATTGCCTTTAATTCCACTAAATCTGTCTGAGTCCCAATATTCTTCATTTCTTTTTCAATCTTTGGAGATGATTTACTTACATTTTCCGATAATGGAGACTGTGCAATTGGTGATAGTGTTGGTTGAAATTTTACTCTTCTTATTTGGCTTAGCTGTGGAGGAGTTGAAAGCATTATATTTCCAGATGTCTCTTCATTTTGTTTTAAATACTCATTCCTTATTTTCGCTCTCAATCTTATGTTTTCATTTAGTAGACTCTGATTCTATTTATCCGAACAAATATATATATGTAGAAATATATATTTTGTTTAATTATTTTATTAAAAATAAATAATATTTATATTTGCATGCAACTTACTGTTTTTTTTTGTGATTGTATTACTTAATATAAATACAAAAAATTCATTTTCCACACAAAAAAAGTTTTGTTAATATTATTTTTTGTCCATCAAATTTGTTTTACATCTAAACTTACTCTTTTCATAAAATCTAATTATATCTTCGATATTTTCGTTCTTATTTGACCTAATTTCACTCATAATACTTTTTTTCTTTTATTATTCTCTCCTGCACACACATTTATCCATTTAATTTACTTGGTTTGAATGAATTTAGAGCTATTAATAAAAATAATTAACTAAATTAATAACAATTGATTGGAAAAATGATTTAAATCTCTTCTTAAAAAAGGAAAAAAGTTAGATCATTAATTAACCTCTTATTTGTTCCTAATAATTTATTATTATTAATGTCCACATGCAATTACGTGTCAAAAATAAAGACAAAATTCATAATTCAACATGCAATTTATGCAATAATATAAAATATAATTAAAAAAGAAAAAATGAAAATGGATAGCTTTTTAAATTAAAATTTTACAAACTTTTTTAACTAACATTGATTATTAAAATGAATATTTTTTAAGAAGAAAGATAGAAGAAAATGTTTAGGATTGTTATCTATTGATTATTCATTACAGATGTAAGGAAATACAAAATGGTACCAACTGACCAAGCTTGGGCAAAACAACTATCTTTGCAAAATGATCCGTTGTCATTAGTGAGCTCTGGCAAAGAACCCCATTGGTCCGAAATTATGTGATTTCTATGGTTCATCAGATATTTCATTGTTTCAGAAATAGCTAACTTGGTGGCTTTTTCAGTACTAATAGTTTTTTCGTATTTTTCCTTTAAGAGTTGATATTTTGCCATAAGAAAATGTCCCATAGGCCAAACCCATTCAGGACCTTGATGATAGTTAAATCCATGAGCTATTTTATAATCTTCAGAATCATTAGAATTATCATAATTAGGCCTATAATTATAATCTGATGGATCTAATGTCTTAATTCCAAGCATATTTGGAGAGAATAAATACTTCTCAACAGCTTCAATACTTTTAATAGCATGCTCATGATCAAATAGATCTTTTGAAACACCAATTGCTACAGCAAGATTACATCTGAGTTGATAGTCTGTCCATCCATGGGTTGATTTGAAAGTATCTTTATAAATTTCTCTTCTATTCACAATTTTACTGTCAACATAATATTCATTACTATCGCAAGAAGGAATATAGAAACAACGTTCAAAGTTTGTTTTAATAAGTTTTGACCAGTCTGAATAAGAAATGTAACCAGAACCTGGATGAGTCACTCCTTTATGAGGGAATCTATTTAAATTTTGAAGGGTAATTAGATGATTAATACATGAATATAAAAGAGCAATTATTTCAATGTCTGCTCCATCTCTTGGAGAAGATGGAATTCCTTTATTATTAGCTTTCACAGATGAACCCATCTTATCCATCCAGGTTCCACAGTTATGGATATTTCCACCAAAAATTAAACCATTAGAAGGGTCCCAATTTACTTCAATATTGAATCCCAAGTCCGTCATTTGCTCATCCAACTGAACTCCAGCATTTTCCTCTCTAAATTTAATACCTACAACGTGTTTTACCATAATATATTGTATAATATCGGAAAATTTAAGTATTCGAATATTTTTAAGGTCCTTTCTTTCACTTTGAGTATAATCAAATTTAATTTTTAGCCATTCAAAAGCTTCCTTGAACTTTGACAAATCTTCCTCAAGATTTAATGTGAATCTAAGTTCAATATCCTCATTTAGGATTTGATATCCATTTGGGATATTAACACAATAATCAAGAGCTGCATTCAAAAAGAACCATGTTGCATCTCTTGCATTATATCTCGGCCTATTTCCAGAGTCTATCAGATTTGGAATTAAACCATGCCTCATCAGCCTTGCAACTCCAAGAATCTCTTGTTTTGCTTCTAAATATCTTTTAGAAGAAATTAAAATACCATTAAATGCAATAAATGTATCTCTTCCCCAACTTCTCATGAATCCTGTTGAAAAGTGAGGGAGTCCTGCAGAAATAGATGGGATCTTGGAATTCCAAATTAAAGGAGATGATGGTACATAAGAATATACCTGATAAGTAGCTAGTTGAAGATGAATATATAAAGGATCTTGTTTTAATAGGAAGTCTGAGATATCTTTTGAACTTGTTTCAAGTAAAACTTTACTTTTGTCACTATTTAAAACGTAATATAAGATATTTCTGTAAATGGAAGAAAACATCATATCTATATAGGATATAATATACTCTATTGGTATATTTGCTATTTTGTTTATCAAAGAGTACTGTACCTCAATCCATTCGGCAAGTTCTGATAATGGACGAATATTCTCAGATTCTGAGTTTTCCAAATAGTTTGGATAAGATTTTTTATGTCCATTAAATCCAGTACCTTTATATTCCTTTAATCTTTGAATTACATAATTAATATACCAAGGTCCTTGTTTAAGATGTAAAACAAATGGATGATTAGTACCATTATCTTCCATTTTTCTTGCAGTATCAAAAGCATGTATACAGCTATAAATCCCACAATAGACAAAATCTCCAAGATTTGGAACATTGTATACTCCTCTACTTCCTGAGCTTCTGTCAAGTTCTTCGTTGTTACAGCTAAATAGAATATAATTAATAGCATCAGAAGGATGACAATGATCAGATTCCAGACAATTGGTAAGAATTTTTGGTAAGCTTTGTTGTGTATTTCTATAGAATTCCAATAATGCATTTTGAGTAACAGAAAATCCTTTATGTCTGATTGTATGAAGTATTACTAGTGATCCAGGAGGGAATCTGTTAAAGTTTATAATGGTAATATTCTTTACAGGATCGTAAGAGTAGGCTGAGATTTCTTCAAGTTTCTTGTATTTATGAAGCTCTGAATCTAATCCATGTATTCTATTTGTATCATTTTTATATACTGAAGTGTAGTTTGGAACAAACAAAGAACCGGCAAAGACTATATCTTTAATACAACCATCCAATACAATGGTTTCTGGGAGTTGATCAATCTTGTTTCTAGTAAAAGAAGAATGAGTAATGAAGTAGATATTTTCTTGGATCTTGGGATTATATCTCTGAACCATCAAAATATCTGAAGTGAGATAGTGTACATGAGATTCATTGAACCCAAACAAAGCCATTTGTTGGTGTAACTTATTAAGAATCTTTCTGGCACTCATAATGCCAGGAAGCTGATCACCATGCTTCCATTTTGATACCATAGCAATAGATCTTTGCCTCTTTAATAGTGTAATAATATTATTGGTATTTCCTTTATCATCTGAAGTATAGGGTAGATTTGGATCATGCATCCAATTCCCATCTACAATGTACTTATATTCATATTGTAGACGATGGTTAATTGGATAAATAATTTTGGATGAGTTATGACTCTTACTTTCTTGATCATGAATTTGAGTTTGTTCTGGCTTCATTCCAAACCTAATAAAGAGTTTTGCGATAAAGTTACCGTTTGGATGTTTCTCAAGTTGAATACCTTCTTTCCAGTCATCCCAATCTCCACGTATTTCAACAGTATTGGCAGGATGTCTCCATTCAACAGTAATTTCTGTGGAGATATTGGAATTATTACTTTTGATTTTTCCAAAGTTCCAGTTAATTGTAGAAGGCTCTGTGAGATAATTACTAGCAAGTTTCTGAAATGGACCAAAACTATTAGATCTTGATCTTAAGCTTAATTCTATTGATTCTTTGCCTTTAGGTTGACTTTTTTCATCTCCATTAACATTGACAATATAGTTTTGATAAAGTCGTCTTTCAGATACTACACTAATATTATGAGGTACAATCTCATCAAAACCTCTGGTAGAGCCAAGAGCACAATTAGTTGAAGCAACCAAAGCTGCTGTTGGTAAAGTGTCAATAGGAGTACGGATTTCGCAAGGAGTTTCATTATCATGAGTACAATCAAAGAAGATTGCTGGACATGAGAGTCTCTTGAGAGGTTTAGCTCCTTGCAGTATAGGAAGTGATATAAGAGTTTCTTGGTTACTCTTTTTATTTAGATTCTCGGAATTAACTGCTTGGAATAAACTTGGAACCGTGGATAAGCCTCCAATTGGAGCTGTACTATAGTTGCTTACGTAATTCCCTAAAGATCCTGGTGTTTCAGCTCTCATAGCTTCTCTAATTAAAGCATTAAGTCCAAGAGTTCTTTCAAATTCTAAATCTACTTCGTAGTCACCAGTGAAAAGTTCAGCATATACCCATATATTTGGTCTGGTCTCCCTACATACTCTGAGCATATGTTTAGCAACATGGAGAGGAGTAGAGTGGCAGTTATCAAGTCTAATTGCATGGAATATATTTGCAATACTCTTACAATAATCAGACATCCATTTCCATAGAAATGTAGATTCTGATTCACAGTTTCCATATTTGAGCTTAACACAATCAGACCAAACAATCAAATCTCTTTTAAGATAAACAAAAGATCCAGGAGCAGCAAAGTCTTCTTTAGCATTCCATCCCATTACCCAGCCGTTATTTGCGAGATAGTGAGTCCTTCCTTGAGAATCTTCAATTGGGGTAAAGTACCTTGGGGTTAATGATTCCCAGTGATTCAGTCCTATTGGCCCTTTGCTACATTCAACTCTTTCCCAAACTACCAGACCTCTAATTGAGTTACAAATATTATTTGAAATTTGTTCAGAAAACTCAAAGAGTCTATTCTGAACATTTTCCAATATATTTTCTGAAATATTTGAAAGATTCATCTTTTTAAGAATATATGATGGAATTGTGATTTTCTTGGATCTACTTGAACATGAAAAGAAGAGGGATAGATTATAGATTTTATTCTCAAAGGTATCATTTTCATTGATTCTCTTAATCATATCATTGTACTCTCTTTCTTGTTTAGGATCTAATATAGATTGAGAAGAATTACCCATTTTAGAATTTTGAATGATTTCATTAATATTTAGAGTGAAGAAATCTTTAATATTGAAAGGGTTAATAACCTCATTCTTTAAAGCTGAAATGACTGAATCAACATTTTGAATATTATTAATATTTTTGTTAATCCCATATGAATTTAAATATTTTCCGTGATATATATTTCTTGAGAATTCTTGCAATTTTTGATCAAGTTCAACAGCTGCTGTAAGATGAGGAGAGTTATCCAAATTATAACCGGATTCAGGATGCTCTTTTAACCAAGGAGAATTATCTGCAGTATGATTTAGAACTACATCACAAGCAGATAAGATCCCATAGTCTATTTCCAACTCATTAATAACTTGTTTAAGGAAATTATATTTTTCTTCAGGTGTATAAGTTTTTTTAGTCTCAGTATCATTTTGAATAGACTTTGTATCTTTATTAGTCAAATTTTGGCTTTGGTCTTTATCAAATTCATTATTAAAGAATAAAGAGGATATTTCATTTTGATTTGCTAGGGAATAACAGGATCCAGATTGGCCAAAAATCTGTAAAGGAGTAAAGTGAACCATATTATAATTAAGCTTTGAAGTAATTTCAAGGCGTCTCTTCCAGTTTTGAATATTACCTAAACATTGACTAAGAATTGTTTGCATACAAATTCCTGAGCTTGGGATAAAGTTATTGTTGATATATAGTTTTGGTTCTACAATGATTGTATTAGTTATTAAATTATCATTAAGCTTTTGGATGATTTCTTTTGATTCTTGAAAGCAATTTACAACAGAAATAGAAATTTGAACAGAGCCTGGTTCAGTTATTTTTAGGTCCCAATAGAAATTTCCTAAAGAATCTGTATCTTTTGGAGGAATAATCTTTCTATTTCCAAAGAAATCTTCTATGGTAATAACAAAGCTCTCACCTTGAATTGTACCATTATATAATCTTAAAGCTAAAGTATCCCCAGCTAAAATACGGATATTTCCATGACTTCCTACACAGGAAATTCGTCCCTTTTTGTCAAATTCTGTGTACCATTTTGAGTTTATAGGGTCAAAAGTTTCAAGATTTTGTTTTTGGTATTTACTCAAAGTATCAGAATGTAAAAGCACACAATCTTTTTCATTATCATTATTTGACTCCTTTATTTGTATAGAAATATCTGCTTGTTGATCTTCTACCTGTTCATTTTTAATCGTAAATTTCATATTTTCTGTATTCTTTTGAAAATTTGATTCCATGACTTCTATTTTTTCTATTTTTGTCTCTTTAGTCAAGTTTTCCTCCTTTTCCTGCTTTGATTTGTTTTGGTTTCTAAAATTTAACGAGAATAAAGCTGACATTTCTTTCACTCTTGTATTCACATATATACCGTTTAAATATTAATATTAATTTTAATTTTAATAGTGAGTTGTTATTATATTCCCTCCTAACCCTTTGATCCTTTTTTTTTCTCCTCTAAATGAGTTTGTATAGCAATAATCAAAGCTTTTGGAAGTTTTGATTGTGATTACTAAAGTTTGAGTGAAATTTACTTGCGATTTAGAGTTCAAGGAAATTTATAAGTTTGCGCACTTTTCTCGTAAATCTATATATTTCCAAATGTGGTTAATTCCATCAAAATCATTCAACTTTCACTCTCAGTATATTTTCGAGTCTTGAAATGTTAATATCTAAGAATTATATTATTTATATATATATTATAAATATATATATAAATACATATGAATGTAAATATAAATATATATATATTTATATTATTATATTCACTCTTGCAGGGGGGAAATTACGAGGGAGTGTAAAATAATTTTTGTATTATACTGCAAATATGCATGTTTAGGCGCCACCCGCCAAAGTTAATTTTTGATTAAAATGGGGGGAAGCAAAAAAGGGACAAAGAAAAGAGAAAAGAAGGGAGAGAAAAGGGGAGGAGAGATAGTGAAAGAAGTGGGGATGAGGGGAAAAAAGGGGAAAAGAGGAGAGAGGAGGGGAGAGGAGGGGAGAGGAGGGGAGAGGAGGGGGAAAGAAGGATAGTGAGAGGAAGGGAGAAGAGATAGGATTAAATGTTCATGCGGTAGATGAATAGATAGATACTTTTTAACAAATTGTACGTGGAAGAGCGTAATAGCCAATGTTTATAAGAGTACTTCATGTTTACAAAATTATGTGAATCATAGAGAGTAAATTCGGTCACTGTTAATTAGGAGATTATTTAATATATTGGGAAAGATGAGTTCTGTTAATGATAAGCCTTGCTAGATGTGTATAATTGAAATATAATCGGGATTTGAAGTGAATAAAAATTTCTCGGAATTGAAAGTTCTTCATAATTACTTATTCAAGCTGCATTCCAAATATCCTTTGTGAGAAAAGAAATTGCCCTAAATTCCCTCTATTCTTAGGTTTTATATTTTTTGATTTTTTCTGATTTTTATTAAAAAATGAAGAAAAATTACCTCACTGATATAACACACCTTTAACCGGTAGAATTGATCAGTATTAATTTTTTTCTTCTCTTCTGAAATATTATAACTACGATCTATGATCTTTCCAAACGTAGCGGGTTTGGTCTAGTGGCTATGACGCTCGCCTAACACGCGAGAGATCACGAGTTCGATCCTCGTAACCCGTATAAGAGAAATCGAGGCCGGATTGGGCGGTCTTTTTTAATAGTAATTAACTTGTCTTTAGGCGCGGGGCATTTTATTATTATTTTTAATAATTATATTAAATATATATTTATATAATTATTGTTTACACGTAATGCAGTTTCCTTGGCTGACATTTAATAAATTATTTGTCATTTTTTTAAATGTTTTTTTGAAGATGTAGAAAAGAGCAGATTTGGCGATATTATTTGAATATTGGATATTTATTATTTGTTGTTTGATTAGAGAAAGATGAGGAACAATAGAAATACTAGTTTGAGAATGTTGAGCATCTAGAGAAGTAATATATATATTTGCAGTTGAATAAAGGTAATGAAGAATTTTTTAGAATTTATAAGAGAAACAAATAGTCGACTTTTTTTTTTGAAATATATATATAATTATATTGGAGATATATGAGTTTATTTTCAGAAACAGGATTTGACAGAGAAGTCAGTTGATTAATAATCCTGAGACGAGCTAATGCCATTAAAATAATGTGTAATGAGCAATAGGCTTAATGAATGAATTATCAATAGTGGTGGTTGATTTAGAAGAAAATCATTAGTAGATGTAATGGAGGAATAAATAAAGGTAATAAAATGTAGGATTTGGAATGACAATAGATTTTTTGTGATGATGTTGCTTGAATTTCAAGCATTGGGCTCTTACCAATAAGATGATGATATTTCTTTATTACTGAACAATGATCTTTTCATTTTTATGTCCCACCATCTATTACCTTTATTTAATCAAACATAGTTTTTTATAAAGATTATAGTTTTTAATGCTTAATGGTAATGATATATATATACATTTTAAGGGGATTGTAATGCAAATTAAGCCACAAAGTCTACTTAATTAAAACTGGAGCCATTATTACGTATCTTTTTTTCTCCAGTAATATTTGATAACATAAAGTTTCAAATGATCTATTTTACTATATAATTTAAAAATAAAAGTATTATTAGATGTTATTTTTATAGTTATAAACTGAATTGAGGATTTATTATGATGAAAACAAGACCTAATAAGCCAGTTCTGCTTATGATACCCTTTTCCTTGGTTGTGATTAGAAATGGTCTTTCTTTTCTGAATTTATCTTTTAATTCAATAGAACGTTTTTGGCTATTTGCTTAACTAAAGATTATAAGGTAGATAAATAATTTCTTTTTTTTTTTTTCCCTTCCTTTTCCTTATTTCTACTCTAATTGCAAGTATTGCAATAGAATAAAGAACATGAAAATTGTGACTATTATATACCAAATTACATATGTGTGGGGAAGTGATAATTAATAATAAATAAAAATTTATAATACAAAAACTTGCCTCGTCTAAAGATAATATGTATTCTAGTGATAAAGATATAAATAAATTTTGATTGGAAAATCAGTAAGCAAAATAACCAGTTTTCACAAACTATTATTCATTAGTATTGAACATTGAAAGAAGGTTTGATAACATGTTAAATGAAGCATTTTTTTGCCTATTAAAATATATTTGGTCAATTTTGTCAATAATTCTTGAAAAACTGGAATCCCGCCTAATTAAAAGGGCATACTTATTTTTTATTATGTCAAAAAAATGCATGGCGGTTTTTTTATCTGAAAGCTCGCAAGCTGAAATGATGAAGAATGCCATTTGTATTGGAGCAGACGGTATGTTAGAGTCAATATTAGAATTACAGGATGAGGAGAGAGATAAAGAAGTATCATTGCTTTCATTTAATAATTGACAGTATTTATCAAGTAGATCATGGGCAAATTGTGTTTTATTTAAGGAAAGTAATACAAGCACAGCTCTAAGTAGAAATATATCTTTTTCTGATTTATAACCTTTCTTGCTCCATTCAATAAGAATGTTGGCAAAAAGTTCAGGATTTTCAGTTAAAATCACATAAAGTTGAGCTTTGGAAAAATTTTGATGAACAAAATAATAATTGGAAGCCCATACATGTAATTTATATATATAATCAGTATTTTCATTTTCATGATCTTTACACCATAGAAGAGTATCATTAAGCAATTTCCCCTTCTCATTACAAAATCTACCTGAGCTTAATATATACATTACAGAGTTAAATTGGCTATTTGTAATCTTTAGTTTTTCTTCTCTAGCTTTCTTGATCATACTGCTACATACATGGCAAGCTATTTCATTAAACCCATACTCATCAAAATATTTTGCTTTTTCTAACCCAAACTCCACAGAATCTTTTGGGTTAAATCGAGATAATCTGCTAATCAGTAGTTGATAAGCATCATAGGAATCCCCTTTTTCTAGACGTGATTTGACCACATTCCAAATTTTATCCATTGCTTATTAATAATTCCAATTCTTTCAAGTAATTTCCCTAGATTTAGTGCTAGTTTTACTTCTAAGGGAATTGGTAGCTATTGTAAACAATCCCAATAATTTTTATTTCGATTTGACTTACTTATCTTCTTCAAATTAATACAAAAGTAATTTCTCGTAAAGTTAATTTTCAATTGTGAAGTGGCGCCAAATGTTGTTTTATAAATATATAAATAAAATATAATTTGTAATTTAATAATAAAAAAGAAAAATCCAAATGAGTAAACAATTTAAAAAGAGCATAATATTATTTGTAGATATTTTCTAATTTTTTACTCCTCCAATTTTGTACTCGTATTAATTTAGGAATCAAATTATCAAATACCTATAACAAATTTATGATAAATTAAGTATTAAATGATTTAATTCAAATGGTTAACTAATATATTATGATCACATTTATATATATATTTTAAGAAAAAAAAACACTCTAATTAAAGTTTGTTGTATTTTAGTTGATTTCATTAACTAATTTGAATTCATGTATTACTTTTTACTTACACTATGATTTTTATATTTAGTATTAATCTCAATTCTTTATAACACATGGAGAAAGTTTCAAATAAACGAAAAGTAAATAATTAGTATATAAATAAGGCTATTAAAATTGATTATAGATGTATTTAATAATAATAATAATGGTTTCAATACGAAAATGGTCGTCCTTACTTAAGTGCGAGAAATCATTCGATTCCAAATACCTTTTAATTCTTTGCATGCAAAATGAAACATGCGGATTATATGAGTCAATAGTATGAACAGAAATGAGAGCAAGAATAACCCATTGAATTTTATTAGTATCCAATAAGAAGGAGTCCAGTGTACTTTCATCAAATTGATTAGCAAAATATTCTAATAAGTTGGACCAATTGTATGAATTCCATTTACCTATAGTAATACATGGAATTTGGGCCGACTGAATGATTTCTTCCCAGTTTGAAACAGAAATAATCTCTTCAGTTTGTAAAGCTTCCGTCAATGTTGAGACTTTTTCTTTTTGTGAAAGTATATATTCAATGATTTCAGATTTACATTTATCATAAGCAGGGTCTTTTCTGATTATTGATAGATTCTCTGAAATATGGTAGTTTGTTAAATATTCAAAGTCACCATAATTACAGTTGCACTGAGGATTCTGATTGTCTGTAATATTATTCTTTGTATCTTTGACTTTTGTAGTCAAAGTTTCTTCTTTATCACTCTCTAATTCATTTGTATAGACCTTACATGCTGTTATTAACTTTGCTTCCTCCCGTACACTTTTTAAGTAATTCATGGCTTCTTGGTATTCAGGGTCTTCAGTAACTTCATCCACAGGTAAAGCCAACTTTTGGGCTATATCTAAGTCATTTAATGATTGTTTCTGTCTTCTTTTGCCCATTTTAAATGATTTATTATGAAATACAGTAATTATACTTTTAAAAGTACTTAATTTTCGGTAAATTCTTGCGAAATTAAGTAAATAAAGGTATTAAACACTTTTTAGAGAAAATTACGTGTATTTTACAACCATTTATGAAAATATATATTTTATTTTACCATTAAAGAAAATGAACTTGAAAAGCTTTGCTCTACCTACCTTTCCTTTCTAGGTTCCTCCAATTCAGGCTCTTCGTCAGAAAAACGTACTGTATCACTTAAAGAACTATTCTCCAGTTCATTATCTGATTTTTCGTCTTTATTATTAATTACTTTTTTTTCTGAACTTGGCGCCATATTTTGCATTTCAATAGTAGCCATATCATCATGTAATAAATATGAATCTGCGAGGTCACCAAAGAAAATAAGGCAACAGAATACTGTGAGCCCAGCCACAATCAGGAATGCAATGACTGTGACAGCAATTGCATGAATCCATGATTTATAAAAGATATCGCTGATAATTACATTAAGGTCATAAAAAAACCTCCTAATAGTATTTAGATTAAATATAGAGTATGCTTTTAGCTTAGGAACTTTTGAATCTTGATTGGAAATTAATTTTATAGTTTCAAATAAAACAGGGATTTTCATCATATCTGGACGGTTGTAATAATACTTCAGTCCATCAGAAACCACAATTTCATATCCTTGTATAAAGTTGAAGTTAGTGATTCCAAATTCTCTAAAAAGTGATGAGTAAGATACAAAATCAACGATTGCAAACAAAATTCCTCTAGGAGTTTCTGATTCTGAAAACTTTATAGGTAGGAACATTTCTCTTCTAACCTTTTCAGCAACTTTACCGAAATCAGTAATAAAATCACCACTAATTTCATGATTAATTTGAACATTTTCTTTGATTCCCATAATAACTACAAGATTTCCACTATTAAGGTATTCAATGAATTCCATTCTAGATGGTGCATTTAAGAATGGAAATCTGTATTGTTGCATAAAGTTGAGAGTAAATTCAGTTTCTTTAACTAATAGTATTGATGGTGAGAAGTTATCTTTTCCAATCATAGTAATACATGGGGATGTTAAGCACAAGTCAGTGTTACTAAATTTGTGATCTTTTGTATTTTCTAGAACACGGCTTTTAACACTTTTTGCATAAGTTACTGCTATTGTTACTTCAAAATCATTCTTTTTAACAATTTCTTCAAGAAATTCTAAATTTTGGTTAATTTCAGTCTCTGAATTAAACATTATCAGTAGAATTGGATATGCTGATAAGTCTGAGCTAAGTTCATTAATTTGATCATATGATTGAATCTTGATTATGTCAGGCTGAATTCCTTTCTCAATGAATTTAATAATATCTGTGTGAGTTCTTTTTGGACGTTTATATTGTTTGATTAAATTTCCTTTTGAAAAAATTCTCATTGTCGGATAACTAACAACGTTTTGTTCTTTACATAGTTTTGTTTCCACACTACAATCAACTTTAGCTATTTTTACTTTTTCGTTCCCTTTATAATGTTCAGAAACTTTTAATATTTCTGGATATAAATGCCTACAATGCCCACACCAAGGGGCATAGAATTTAACAAACCATATTTGATCTGTCGTATCGTCTAATACTTTTTCTTTGAATTCATATTCTTTCAAGTTGATAAGATTTTCATTTTTTGGGTAGTCTTGGCTTTCAGCTTGAATTGTGAAATTAAGCAATAATAAACTTAATGATGCCAATACAGAGTAAAGCTTCATTATTCTTTTTTCTTTTTAAGGTTTATTTTTAATTTACAAAACCTTTTCTTAAATCAATTTAATTATTTCAAACAGAATTGTCCTTATTTTTTGAAACTTAACTTTGACAAAACACTTTCAACTACTTTCTCTTCTCTAACAATTTGTTTTTTAATTCATAAATTTTTTTTTTTCTACTCGACTTTTTCCCCCTTAACAAAATTTTTTATATACCGGTATAACACGTAATTTTTTTTTAAATAAGAAAAATGCATCCACATGCAAAAAAAAAAAAAAAAAAAAAAAAAAAAAANATTGGATAAGGATCAAATAATAACTATTAATAAGTATAAGAGTATATAATCTTTCATTTCCTCCTCTTCCCTAGTCTAATTATTAGATTGAATTTGTGGATATTTCTTGAAATTAGGGAGGAAAAAAAAAAAATGAAGTTAGAATCAATCATCCTTTTTTTGTTTTAATACATCTGATTTTTTTCTAGTTGAAGTTTTACTCTGTGACTTATCCTCCTCGGAGCTCTCTTTGGAGTCGTTAATTCTTTCATCAGAGTCAGCTTCCTCAGAATAATTCCAAGCATCAGAAGACTTGTTTCTATACACTACAGACAAGACCATACTAATAAGACAGAATGGAACCAAGTAAAGTAATGCAGGTTGAGCTGCTTTAAAGTATAACATAACACAGGCGGTTGTAATGAGTCCAAGTAGATATGAGACTAAAACTGTGCAAAATGTGGGGGTTTGTAGGGAGCTGGAAATCAAATGGTAAAGACTCTGATTATGTTTCTTTGTGTAATCTTTGAGATCAAATCTCAAACATAGAGATATGAAAAGTCCAGGAATTACAATATCTCCGAGACCCAATATACTTTGTTTCCATGGATCAAATGAAACAGGAAAGATGAGTTTAGCTGGTCCTTGGAAAGATTTTGCAACTGTTACCATAACGTCTGTTCCAAATACCCAAAATATATCATAAACAAATAATCCACACAATAAAATAGCTCCAATTTTGAAACTTCCAATGGAAATGAGAGAGATTGCTTGGATACAGAAAGCAATTGCAAAGAGATTGTGAATAATCCACGAATCTGTTATTATCCAAATGATTCCAAGGGCCAAACTAAGTGCAAGTGACCACAAATGATGAATAGTTATCTTAATTTCGTGGCCTCTTGGATCATCTGGATTCTCAAAGTATCCAAAGAAGTTAAAATGAGTGTCAACAATTATCAATTTAGTATCTTTACAAATATCATCACATTTATAAATTACAATTGATATGAACTGTAAAATGGTCTCCATTAGTGCAACTGCACCAATTATGAATAAGTATGAAGTCAAGAGCAAATTTACCCAGTAAACAGGGAGAAATTTATATGCCAAATATAGTGAAAACAAGGCAACAGAACCAATGACTGGGAACATCATTGCATCTTTCCTGGAAAGCGACTCTGTGCTTCGATCCTTCTCTCCCGTTTTAGGATCAATAATTGTTTGAGAAAGAGATAAATAAGATCCAATATAAATAATTGATGACGTGTACATTAACATCTGAACTATAATTGGAAGAGGCTTAAAGTTTGTGATAAGAATTGCAAGAGCTAAAACTAAGTAGCTCAGGCAATATGCCATTAAACTCTTATTACAACAGGCTTGACCCATTATTAACTCGTTTTATGTTTACAATGTGTATTTGTGTGACTCAATTCAGTTCCTTAATGGATTAATTAGAAGAGTGTTACAAGAAATAAGGCTAAAGTTCCTCTTCAAAAAAAAGAAAAAAGAATCAGTCTTTTTCCTTATTTTCTTAATATTATTTTAATTTTTAGAAGGGGGCCACTTCTTTTTTTTTTTTTATTATCATTGATTAATTATTTCTTTTGCAGATACCAAAATATTCAAATTTAAATATTCCCCCCACATAAACCACATGCCGCCCATGTTGCCGCCTAAAAAGCACCGATATTGCCAAAATAATAAGTAATATATTAAATAATAGTAAATTAAAAAAGAAATTATTAACCCCGAAATACAAAATTAAATTTTTTTTAACAAGAAATATTGAAAGGCTGGGGAGGAAGCGAAAAAAAAAAAGAAATTAATATTCTTGAGAAAGAAAATTAATATATACTAATCCTCGAAAAGTAATACCCAAATAAATTTCAAATTAAGGATTTTTTTTTTCGTATATAGGCTTGGTCTTTTGGAAGAATATTTTGTAATTATTTCAGGATCAAGGGAAAGGAACGAAATACTATTTTTTCCCCCGATATTAATCAAGGGTAATAATTCGAGAGTAATATTCCAATTTGTTATAGCAAGGAAAGATTAAAATACATATATGTATATATATTTGTAAATAAAATACTTATGTATATGCATATACGTATGTAAATTAGTAAAATATCTAAGTTTGTGCAAAATTAAAAATTAATAAAACTTGTGATTGTGGTAAAAATCAACAGTCAAAGTAGAAAATCAAGTTATTTATTGATTATATACGGAAATTAAGCGAAGTTAAAATGCAGAAGAACACTTCTAATTGAAGTAATTGAGTTAATTTTCACATTATTATTTTAGAAGAAGTTTCTTCTTTGAAATATTAATATAATTTCGGGTGTATTCATGTAAATTGGTTTTAATACATATGCACATACAAGTCTTTCATGGATATTAAGATATATGACTACATTAATCAAGAATATTGAATCAAGGTAAAGTATTTATAGAATTAAGTGTTACTATTAAACAAGATAGAAACAGGATATCTTATATATTTTAGTATATATTTCAAATATATACAAATTTCAAACTCAAAAACAATAAAGAATAGTTGTTTTTTTTTTTTCACAAGCACTTTAAAGAATTTAAAATAGTCTAGGAGGAAGGGATCTTGACTATTTATTAAAGCTTAGGTATATAAAGGTTTTAATTTGGAGAAATATTAAACATAAATAAATATAGTTTTATAGAAATATATGATAATGAAGAATAAGGAGATCGTTAATACTAGTAAAAGTAATACAGAAGTAATGAGAAGTGATATTGAAACAAATAAGGGAGAGAGGGTTTCTCCATGCCCTGAAGATTTTGACGTAGTATTAGAAAACGATTCCAGAGCTCAGGAATGTGTAAAATCGGAAATCAGTCCTTCAGATGTTGAAGGCCGTCATGGTTTATCAACAGAAGAAGGTTTGGGGAATGAACATATGAGTGAGAAGGACATAAATAGTGATAATGAAAATGGAAGTAGTAGTAACAATTTAGAATGTAACAATTCAAATGGAGAGACAAATGCAGAAACTGACTTTAAGATTTCCAATAAGATTTTTGAGACTTTAAAATTACCAACTTCAGCAAGATTGAACCCTACAGTGGGTTCTTATTTAGAGAAACTGAGCCCAACAGCATTTAAAGGATTTCAAAAAAGGTTTTTTAAACTAAATTTGACAGACAATGCTTTGTTATATTGGCGAGAAGAGCCTACATTTCCTGATCAACAACCATCCGGGTGTATTAACTTATCAAGCGTTATTGCTATACACATAGAAGATGCTTTAAACTTTGTGATAAGGACTTTTGGAAGAGATTATTGTTTAAGAGCTTTATCACCAGGAGATAAGGATATTTGGTTGGAATCCATTTGTATGGTTGTAAATGCTGTAACACGTGTGGAAACATTGAAAGATGCTTCTAATCATTACAATTTTAGTAAAGTTTTACTGGACACTACAGGAAATATTCAGACATATTTGACAGAAGCTTTAAAGACTCAGAGAAAAGTTAAGTGGGCCAAAGAAGATAAAGTTCCTTTAACATTTTCTCTAAGAGGTAAGAAGATGTTTCTGAGAGCTAAAGGTATTCAAAGGTCTTTAGCCAGGTTGTGGTTCGACTATGTTTTCAGTGTAAAATGTTTATCCCCTTCTACTTCTCCATATTTGTCTCTATATCCAGATATTCCTGGAAATTCTACAGGAAATCAATTTTTAGGGAATATTCATGGACAAACACAAGGACAATCATATTTACAGAATTCATCTTCATCTCACCATTCTCCTTCATCTTTTTCATTGAAGACGTCTAGGGGTATGATTGATAGTTCAGGAGGAGGTACAATAGGATCTAGAAGGCGTTACTACAGAACAAGAAGTTCATCGTATTGTACAAGTACTTGCTCATCATCATCCCCTCCAACTACTGGATATTGTTTAAAGAATGATGAAGGAGTTACTTCAGCCACAGGGTTAACAATAAGTAATAATAGAAAGCCAATTCCTGGGCATTTCTATGGAACATATAGAAGCCAGAATCTGAAAATAAGTAAAAGTATGATGGGAGCAGAGTTGAGTAGCTTAAAAAGGACTAAGACTTTGAGGGATTTAAGCGGTTTTGGGAAAATTAATCAAACTCCAGAAGGCTCTAAACACTCAGAGCCGAATATACAAAGTTTTACCAGGATGAGATCTCATCTTGATAACGTTTTATTTGGGACTATTTATGCGGAAATTGGACCTTTACCCACATTAGAACATCTAGTTCAAAATATTTCACTCAACTCCAGTACTTCTGGAGGAATGTCAGGAAGTGATTCTTCATCATCCTCTTCATCATCTTCTTCTAATAACCCAAATCCTCCCTTATCATCACTTCAAAAATTCTTTGCATTGTTGATATCATCAAGGCCTATTGCCAATAATGAAGCATTTTTCCCTCTTCCTAATAACTTTTCATTAAAGCCTTGTGATACCAAGACATTGGGATCTAAATTAGGTTATTCACCAAATGTAAATTCAGTCTCTGCTTCTTCAAATTCATCTTTGGGTTTAAGTTCTTCAGTTACGGGTGACTATAAGGAGATTGAGAACCTTCCTTTTAATATTCAATTGGACTGTTTGTACTTATTTTCTCCAGATTATGATGGTTCTCCTCCTTTATATGTTATAGAATTGGATAATATTCAGCTTTCAAGTAAAATTAGAGAAGTTCAAACTGGTTTCCAATTTAGATTACAGGTTCCTATGGGTAGCATCTTGGCTAGTTTAAGAAGTCAAGACTGCAATGAAGGATATCAAGAAGAAGTTCATATTACAACTGATGATGAAGTTGAAGGACAGAAAGATGATCAAAAAGAAACAAATCAATCAACTTTGGAGGGAGGATTGGAAAATGTTGGTGGTGGTGGTGTTGGTGACTCAGAGGAGTTTATGAGCCAGGATGATGAAAAAGAAGAAGAATCTCACGAAGGCCATAAAAAAGTGATTAGTGCTGATTTATCAGGATCAGATAAAGAGTTAGATACAAATTCTCAGATACCACCTCATTCAGAGGTAGGACAAAATATGGGAGATTTGAATGGTTTAGCCTCAAATATTGAATCTGAAACAAATACTGTTGCAATGACTTCACCAGTTTGTGGTGCTAATAATACTACCAATACTACCAGTACTACTAATAATAATACTAATTCTACTAATGCTGCTCTAGGACAGAATTCTCAATTCAAAGATACCAAATATACTTCAATAACAAATTTATTCCAAAATACATCACTTATACTATATGGTTTGGGCGGCAATAATAGTAAATGCCATAATGAGTTATTTCAGTCCATTTCTACCATGTCTGCAGATCTTGCAAAAAATGGTATAGTTTTTGGAGGTGAAAATAGTATTGGAAATAACAATATCCTTTCATCAGAAAAAGTGTCAATGAGAATTATTTCTATATTTGGTCCTGATGCAGAAATTTGGCGGGAAGCGTTAATTGCTAGTTGTAGAGCTAGGCATGCAGCAAAAGAAAATCGATTAAGAACTTTACATGATGAGTTAAGAGCATTTGATAGTATTCCAAAGGAGCTTTTAGATGAGAATATTACTCATTTATTTTACAAAACTTTGGTTTATATTTCTGCAATTTCTGGTATTAATTCAAATGGGATCACAGGAATTGGTTCTAATGGAATCATTAATGGTAATTTTGGAGGTTTAATGTGTAGTAATAGTGATTTTAGAAGGATATCTCCATTATTAGGAGTTTTGAATGATTCTTATCATAATAATAACTTTCATTCAGGATGTAGGAATGGACTTGAAAGTTCTATTGTAGGAAGAAATTGGATTAGAAGAATGGTATACCAAATTTCTAGTAGTTTTGTTACTATTCCAATACCAAGAATTCTTCAAGGTTTAGAAGTGTTTAATTTAACAGGAAGAGATTTATTACAAGCATCTATACGTATGATTTCAAATCCAAGAGTGGATATATTAAGATTTGTTCATGATAAATATGTGATACCAATATTAATGGTCATACAAGAGTGTTTTACAAGAAGAAATGAATTAATGAGAGAATTGGATATTTTATTGATTTTAGAATTTTTGGTTGATTTAAGATTAAGTTATGAATCTTGTGGTATTTATGATTCTAAATTCAAATATTTGATTCTCAACTTTTCTTCTTTATATATGAAAAAACTGGTTCAGCCTTATTATAGTAAGATCTTTAAATCTATACATAATACATGTTTTTTGGGTAAAACATTTAGAGATAAAGAATCAGGTACATTACGTATATCATTGTTTTCAGAAGCATTTTCATCATTAAATTCAATGGTCAATTTATTTACTTCTTTAAGGTTTTATCACTATTCTGTGGAAGTGAGAAATGTTTTATTTATGACAGTTCAAAATGCTTTAATGCAATATCAATTGGCAATCAGGGATGTTGTATTACATAATTTATGTAGTCTTACAGAATTGGGTCATGAAAAACAGAATTTCTTCTTTTATGATGATTCTAAAAAGTATGAGGGAGGATTATTAAAAAAAGAAGGTTATGATGGTTGTACAGTAGTTGGTAGTGATTGTTTATGTTGGAGATGTTATTTCAATCAAAGACCATTTTTTGAGGAGATGGACTATTCTAGGATTCCAATTTCTTCTGAGGTTATTTGTGGATTATTGAATGGAATGGAATATTGTATTTGTAAATGTGATGAATTGGATATATTATTAGAAAGATGGAATCCATTTTTGCTTTATAAATTTGAGCAGGAATATTTAAAGAATGGAGCAATTTTAATGGATAATAATATTGGAATACTTGTAAATAATACAATGGTAGGTATTGGTAAAAGGATGAATACTACTCAATCAATGGAAGTTACTGATACTAATATTGGTAATATGAGTGGTATTATTACATCTAGTGGTGATTCTATAGCTGTTACTAATAATCTTAATGGTAATAATAATAGTAATAGTAATATTGGATCAGGAAATTTTATACCAGTTGGTACTTGTTCTTCTACTAGTATTGGTAATAGTAATGGTGTTGCTTTTACTGCTATTCATCCTAATAATAACAATAGCAATAATATTAATAATAATAATAATAATAATAGTAATACCACTCTTACTACTGTTGCTACTAATGCTAATATTACTACTAATACTACTAATACTACTACTACTACTACTAATAATAATAATAATAATAATAATAATAATAATTCGACTATTGGCATTATTAATACTACTAATACTAATATTAATACTATTAATAATAATAACAATAATAATACTAATAGTAATAATGCTGTTAATACTAATACTAATAATGCTATTACAGGTATTATTAATACATCTACTATTGGCACTACAACAAGTGGTACTATTAATATATCAGAAGCAATTCAATCTTCAGGTTTAAATTTAGATACAGTTCAAGTTCCAATGATAGGATCAGTTGGAAGTGGAGTAGCAGTAATGCCTATAAATAATAATTCAAGTTACACTAATTTGAATTCTCCTTCTCCATCTCCGTCTCCTTCTCCATCTCCATCAATAGTTTCAATAAATAATACTGGAATATCATCAGTTGGAGGATTAATGGCTCCAATAGTTACTAATAATTCTAATAATAATACGACAAATAATCTCAATTCTGGTAGTAATACATCAATTTCTGCTGGAAATATTCCTATAACTAGTAATCCTACTGGTACTGGTACTAGTACTACTAATACTACTAATACTACTACTACTAGTAATAATAATAATAATAATAATAATAATAATAATAATTTGACTACTGGCACTATTAATACTACTAATACTAATACCAATACTAATAATAGTAATAACAATAATAATACTAATACTAATAGTAATAGTGCTAATACTAATACTGGTACTGGTAATACAAATACTTGCAATACAGGAATATCAAATCAGATGATGGTAATATCAGGTTTAAAAGATGAGAGACTTCAAGATATATTGGATTTATACTCTCCAGGAAACTTGAGAGGAGAAGCAAAAAGGTTTACTTTATTATTCCATATTTCAAAGATGTATTTAGCAATTAAGACATGTAAAGAGTGGTATAGAAGAATACAATCTCATTTTTTGAATGGTTTAAAGAATGTTAGAAATAATATTTCAAAATTACCAGATGAAGATAATAATTTAATGAAATATGTATTATCTTTGGATATGGATGCAATATTAAAAGAAGCTTTAAGGCCTCAATTAAGAGTTTTGAAGATTTCTCTTAAGAAGAGTTTGTTTAATGAGGTATCAAAATTAGTTTTGGAGTATATTATTAGGGTTTATATTGAATCTTTGTTATTATTTGCATTGAGTTATTCAGTCATTCAATCTGAGATTTTGGATGATAAATTTCATAATAATAACAATTTAGGAGAAGGTTTAGATAGAATGGCAACAGATTCATCATATTCAATGATAGGAGGAGGAGGAGGAATATCAGCAATGGATGATATGAGCAATATGAATATGATAGCAGCCAAATTATTAGAAGATTGGGATGTGATTGGTCACTTTTTCCAAGATTGTATGTCAGAAGAAGCTACTAGAGAATGCTTGATAATTTTAGCAGATTTACATGATATATTAACATCTCAAAGACTTTCTCTATATGAAAAATGTCTTGAATTTCAAGAAAAATATCGTATTTTTGATTTATCATTATTCATTAAGATGATTTTAATTTTGAGGTTTGAAGTTAAATTAATAAGAATTTGTAATAATAAGGGTGGAGTTGATAATAATGGTCAAGATAACATATCTTCATCATCATTTTCCTCTTCTTCTTCTTCTTCTTCTTCTTCTTCTTCTTCCTCTTCCTCATCATCAACCCCTGGTTTTGAGGTAAATCAATCATTAGATCTGGATAATAAGATTATTATGGTACCAATAGCAACATCATTAAATGGTTTATCATCAATATCAGTACCAATGAATGAAATAAGAGATGAAGTTAGCCAAATAATGTTGGAAGGTATTAATGAATTAAACCCAACAGGTTATATTGATTATTATAATAGTAATAATAATAATACTAATAATAATACCAATAATAATAATTATATGGAAAGTTTGGGTGGAATTTCTTCAGGATTAGTTATATCTTGGAATAAAGATAATTTATATCATTGGAATAAACAAATGAATGTAATCAAGAATGTTTCATCTTCAATAGTTCAAGGTTATGGCTATAATATTAATAATATTGGTAATAGTAATAATAATAATAATAATAATAATAATAATAATATCAATAATACTACAAATACTTCATCTATTAATGGTTTAAATGATTCAATATTATTAAAAAAAATTAGTAATTTGAACTTTGATGAAATGAGTCTTATTGTAGGAAATAGTCAATCAGTTGTAGGTTATGAAAGTGGAAGTTCTGGTAATATTATTACTTCTGGTATTAATAATGAAAATAATTTAACAATTCCAGTTTCTGGTAGTGGTGGTAATACTATTAGTAGTAGTTCAACAAACAATTTAGTTTTACCATCAAATTCTACTTCAATGGTTGGCGCCAATTCGACTGGAGTTTTACCATCATCTACAATAATGACAGCTTTAGCTGGAACAAGAAATAATTCAATTTCAGCAGTTTCGTCCTCTAATTCTTCCAATATTACTAATTTAAATTCAGTTTCATCAATTTCTAATTATGGTTGTAGTACAAGTTCTATTACTAATAGTACTTCAATTCAAAATCAAGCAATAAATTCAACAAATACAGGATCAGGATTATTAGCAGTAGCAACAGGTGGTGTTGGTGTTGGCGGTAATAATAATGGCATTGGTAATATTAGTAGTAGTGGAGGAGGAATTGGAGGAGTTGGAGTCGGTAATACTAATATAAATACAAATAATTGTAATATACAACAATCTTTGAGTATTACTAATAATACTAATACTACAAGTACTGGTGTAAGTGGAGGTAGTAATAGTAATGTTGTAGGAAGTACGAATAATAATTATCCAAATCAGCCAACAATTACCACAACAGCGACAACAACAACAGCAACAACAACAACATCATCATCATCATCATCATCATCATCATCATCATCATCATCATCGTCATCATCATCAAATATGAAGAGATCATTTTCATTAGAATTTCTTTCTCAAGCTTTAGGAGATGATAGTCCTGAAAAAGAAGCAATTTCATCATTTCTACTTGGTAGAACTTCATTATATTCTCCAACTTCTGTATTATCGTTATTAAATTTGAATGGAGTAACAGGATGTACAATTTTACAAGATTTTATGGAAAGAGAAGAAAAATGGTGGGAAAGTATTTATAATTATTATTCTCAAATATATATTCCTGGATATTTATTTGGAATGATTTCTACTCGTTTAACGGTAGATGATTGTCCATTACAACTAATAGAAAAAGGAATAAGAGAAAGCTCAACATATTCACTTGGTATGAATTCTACTTTAGATTCTGGAAATATTCGATCCAATTTGAATGGATCTCAAAATAATACATTGAATGTATCAGAAATATGTAATTTAGATCAAGGAGAAAATAATAGAGAATTATTATTGTTTGATTTGGCAATAAACATGTATCAGAAATATACACATTTATCAAGAATTCTAACAAATACATTTTATGGTAGATATATTTCTGATCTTGGTTGTTATTTACAACCAGCAACAACAGAGAATACTGCTTTGAATTATTTATTAGGCTCAGGACAAAATGTATCTGTACATATTCCATCATCAAATGGAAGATTTATTGAAAGCAATATGATTTTTAATAGTACTAATAGTAGTAGTATGATTGGTAGTGGATGGCATTATTATCATCAGATCTTGAATCAATATAAACCTTGTCAAAGTATGATACAATTTAAGTATTATTGTAATAGTGGATTAATGGATAATAATAAGGATTGGCAATTGGGTTATATGGTAATAGAAGATTTTTCTATTTATATATATGATAGTGGTTTTAAACAAAAGTTACTAGATATACTTTCAATACGTCCAAATCAATATGGAGAAAGAATTACCAGTATTTGTATTGATCCACAAGATTTAACTAGAACAGGATTTATTATCTTTTGGGGAGGAAGAGAATTGGATAGTTTTAATATTGGAAACAATATAACTAATAATAATAGTACTAGTAATGTTGCTGGTAATATTAATAATAATATTAGTAATATTATTGGTAGTAGTGGTGGTAGTGGTAATATTGGTATAACTAATAATAATGGCCTTACAGGAGTAGTAGGAATAGGGACAGGAACTGGTAGTTTTTCAAGAACAACTAGCAATTTATCTCCTGCACAACAAAATATTGTAAATTCCAATATGAGTAGTAATTCGAACTCTAATTTACTACAAGCTAATATAGGAGGAGTGGGGGGGAACCCCATACTAATTAATGGGCCAAACTCCAACTCTATGACTAATTTTAATAACTTAAACTCTCAAGATTCCCATAATATTAGCAGTAATAATAATAATAATAATAATTTCCAATACCAAAATCAGAATTTCAACATGAGTAATTATTTTATTGATGTTAAGAATTGCTCTTTACATGCAAAGGCGCCAACCCCACAATTAGCGGCAATGTGGGTGTCAGAAATTGACATGTTGATTCAAAAATCAAGAAATAACTGGGGAGTTGGATTTTTAGAGAGTTTTGAAAGAAAGAAAGTTTGTCAATATATTAGAGTTGATTAGATTTAATTGGGATTGGGAGAAGAAATATACAAGAGATTTTCCAAATAGTGTGTTATCATTGTTATTACTTTAAATAGTGATTAATAAATTTATTATATTTATATTTGAGAATTATTGCTTTTTTTATTTTTCTTTTAAAATGATGAAAAAGGTTTTCAAATAATTTAATTTCAGAAAGATAAAACTATATAATAAATGTTAACAGTTATAGTAATAATAGAAAAATTCTCAAATATTAAAATCTAATTTCCTTTTTTTTTTTCCTTCTCTATATTATATTATATTATTCAATATTAATCTCAACTATGATTTTAATATTATTGGGAATTTAATCCTTTTTCTTTCTATGTAATTTTTCCAACTGTTTATCTAAAACAACAATTTCCTCAGCCAAATAACCCATTTGTTGATTAAGTAATTTATTTTCAAGTGTAGTAACATCTGATGGACTTTCAACCATCTTGACCTCATTTGCTCTAAGTTTATTTCTTAAATCAGTCATAATTGTATCCTTTTCATCAAGTAATTGATTAATTTGTTCAATTTCTTCATCCAAAAGCTTCTTCTTTTTTCCTTTAAGTTTTCTATATTCTTTCATTTTAATCATATGTTCTTGAGCAGTTATCCAATTCTTACCACCTCTACATTTAATAATCTCATTAATTGTCATCAATTGCGTAGGATCAGATTCTGGTGCTTGTATTACAATAATTGGTGCAGTATAATCAGAAACAATTTCTGATGGTTTTGAAAGCGATTCAAGAAATTCACGAGATTTTGCTTTTGCTGCAGATTTTAAACTTTTCTTTTTATCAACAGAATCAACAGACTTTAAATTTCTTAATGCTTCACTTGCTCCAGTCATATCAGGTTTCAAAACTGATTGTGTGATTTGTAATCCTTTTGCTGCATTTATACTTGCACCAACAGCCATTTCATTAACAACTTCTCCAACAGAATTTAAATCATTTTCCAAAATTGGCATATTTTTTAATATATCTTGTTGTACTGATGTAATTGACCTAATATCATATTTAGGATCTATTAATTGTGGAGGTGGAATAATTTCTTTAATAAATGTTTCAAATATATTTTGAATTCCTTTAGTAATACCATTAAATAAATTTCCAATTCCTGAAAATATTGATAATGGATTAAAGAATTGACTCTGAACTGTAGATGCTTGAACAAAAGTTATGGATAATAATCCAATAATTATTGAAATGATTATTTTTTTATTCATTTTCTTTTTGTTATTTGAAAATTGTACTTTTAATCAATATAAATGTATTTTTTTAAAAATATATACCTTTTTTTTTAAAATTGTACTAAATTTAATATTAACAAGAGCAAATACTGATTAAATTTCTCTTTTTACTTTCTTATTATTATTATCTTTGTTTTTTCTTTCAATATAATCCTATTTTCAAATTAATTATTGTTGACTTTTTATATATTAATATAAGTAAATAAATATATATTACATATATATATATATATATATATATATTTAATATTTAAATATATATATTTATATATTCAAATATTATTATTATAGTTATTCAATGCTTTAGAAGAAAAAATATTTATCTACACATTTTTATTGTATGTATATATACACGTCATTTTCAACATTTTACATGCATGCATGCATATTAATTTCATCCACATTAAAAACAAATTAATAATTATGTGTATACCGGTATGGGGGTGGCGGGAAAAGAGGTAATATGTAAATGGAAAATTTCTTGAAAAAAAGTAGAAAAATGACAAAATACATGTAGGTATGTAGGCATGTATGCATGTAAGAAGAAAAATATGACAATTCATTTGAATTTAAGTGGTAAATATTATAAATAGTCAACAAAATAATAAAGGTATAGTTTTTATTATATTTTGATAATATTTTTACTAATGTCAATTTCTTGTTTAATTATGGAGTCAAAAATAAAATCAATTGAATAAATTTTTTGGTTCCTAAAATTTAAAATTAAAATAAAATATAAATTTATTTATTAAATTAAACTTACTTAAATAATTTATTAGAATCCAATACAGTACCGATAAATATTAAATTAGATTTGTCTTGAATTTTATTAGCTTTTTCAAATTGAATAATTTCAGCATTACTTGACTTTAATAACCATGAGATTTCACTAATGGAAGGAACTTTTATATTTGGGGAAATAACAAACTTATAATTATTGAATATTGGAATATTATTTTGTGCTTTACAAATAGAGTTCTTAAGAGAAAAACCAAACTTCTTTTCACCTTCCAAATCAGAAAGTAATTGATTCATACATAAATCATTAAATTCATTATAGCTTAAATCTTTATTTCTATTCGAATTTAATATATTTCTTAATGTAGATGGAGATATTATGGGAAGACCTTTTGATATTGCCCATAAAAATTTCAATGTTCTCTTTATTGAAGATGATACTACGTGTGTAACTTGATCAGACATAAATTCAAGATCTTCAGAATCTATTGAAGTTATATTTGCTCTCTTAATTAACTCCATATCTTTACTTGTTGGGGTACATCCAGTCCATAATAATATTACTTTATCTGTATTGTTACTTTTTAACAATGGTAAGTTATTCATCTTTTCATCTTTAATACATTTAGGAGATTTCCTTTTTGGCCTATTTGAAAGTAAAGAATCATTTTCAATATCATCATTTAATGTTGATGTTGACTCATTTCCTAAAGATTTCTTTTTACTTTTATTTAAATCAATATCTTCTATATGATTAGTTTTTGGACTTTCTTCAATATTCTCTAACTGTATTTGATGATGATTATTATCATTATTTTCAATACTATGCCTTTTCCATCTTGGTGTCTCAATTGAATCCATAGAATCATACCTTATTAATTTAGTTTTTAAATTACCAAAATATAAATCCTCCCCTGGAATTAATTCATATTTACAATTTGGTTGAATTTTATATTTCAAATTTTTTCGGAATGTACCAATATCAGTGTTATTATCTTCAACAAAAAATTCACCATGTTCAACATATATTATTGCATGATAATCTTCATTATTAATTTTACTATTACCCTTGAATTTTGTATTCTTTGCTCTCTTTTTAGATTTTTCATTAATTGGTTCAAAAACTGATCTTGTTGATCCACATACATAATTCTTTCCTTCATTCAATGGAAAGGAATCAATAACTGATTTATATGTTTCATCAAATATTAATAAACAACCAACTTCATCAATTTCTTCCCCATGCTTTAATTCTTCTTCTGATTCACTTCTAATATACATATTAGGTTTGTGTTCCAAACTTGATTTTTTTAAATTAATATTTATATTGTATTATTAAACTTTTATTTGCTAATTTGTGGGATTTTTTTGGGGTTTTTATAAATCAAATTTTTTATTATTTTCACTTTAATAATTTCATTATATTTATTAGTTATTTGTCCTATACCGGCATTCAGTGGCGCCTGACCACATAAAAATTAATATTATGGAAATTGCACACAAAAAGTCATGCAAAGAAAAACATTTACAAAAAAAAAATTAAAATTGATTACTTATATTTATATTGTATATATATGTATATATAAATTGATTTATTAATTGTTAAAAAATTAGGGTTGGAAGAGTTTGATCATTGTATATATTAAAAAACACCAGAAATGTCAGTATTTTGATCAAATGCTGTCGGATAATCATTGAAAGCATATTCTTGGTTGTAAGTAACTGGCGTTTCAGTAATTGGTGCAGGTCTTGAAAGGAATGTACTCTTTACAATTGCTCCAATAATAATTTGTGTAGCAATGCAAAAAACAAAATAAACCCACCAGCTATATTTCTTGTGTTCACAAAATTTACCAAAATAATCTTCAGCACATTCACAAGAAAAACCGCTATTAGGGATATCAATACAAGTCCCACCATTTTTGCAAATTTCTCCAGTTGAACAAGATTTTTCGCATTCTTGAAGTTGACATGAAGCACGCTCAGTAATTTCCTTTTCTGTCGGACACTGTACTCCACCAAGATCTGATTGAGCTAAAATAATTCTATATCTCATCTTATTACCTGGACCACAAGTAGAAGAGCATATACTCCATGAAGTCCAGCTTGAGAGTCTACAATTTACTGGACAACTTTGTTCATTACAAGATTCTATATCTGATTCATTATCTTCACATCTCCCTTTAATGTCAGATTTCCAAATCAGCTTTCTAGTTCGAGAACGAAATCCACCTTGGCAAGTAACACTACACTCACTCCAAGGAGACCAAGAAGAATAGGCACAATCTTCACAAGATATGCTAGTGTTACATCCTTCATTTTCTATCAAGTTTGGACATGTGGTACCTTCAAAAGAAGCTGGTCTTAATATTAATCTAGTTCTTGATCTAGTACCTATCTGACAACTTGAACTACATTGGGACCAAGAACTCCATTCTGATACGATACAATCAACTTGGTCAGCTGAAAGATAGGCATCTTTTGATTCTACCTTAACGCTGACTATTGGTTCATTTAGACATCTTTTCCAAAATAAAGATTCAGTATAACCTTGGTTAAAAGAAATTGAAATTCCATATTCTTGTCTTTGAAAGCTAATAACCCACTTATCAAAGAATGGCCATTTTTCAAATCTTGGGGAATGTTCTACTACGGATTTAAGCCTTCTTACAACTTTTCCTTCATAAGTACATTCTCTTACTACTGTAGTGAGCAATGGATAAACTGAAATGATCAATTCATAAGAATTTTTTTTTGCGGTTGCAAACAATATTTGGAATCCATTGTCAGAAATACTACCACCGGCAGAGAAGACTTGATTTAAAGGCCAAATATCATCATCTATTAATTGAATATCAGTATCTTGTTCTATTGCAAATCCAAAACTAGAAATTCATTTTTAAAATATAAACAAATAATCAAATAAAGTTATTTTTTTTAAAGAAAATTACGTCAAACTTACGTATATGGATTGGTGCATAAGCGAGTTTCAGGCAGACGAAAATCTGCAATTTGTGAACTTATATTATCAAATCTTAAAAAAAATAATAAACCAATTAATATTATGCCATTAATAATATGGCAAGACAACATTGAGCATGAATTCTTTATTAAACCTTAATTCTGGATAATTGTAATTAAAACATAAAGCTTATTTCGATGGATTAATATTTATTATCCTTCACAAATTCTAATAAATTATTAATTTAACTAAAATAATGGTAAATTATAGATAAATTTTAATTTATCTAATATATTATTACATGGATCATATTTATATTTATTCTTATTATATTATTTATATTACTTATACAGCATTGATAATAATATTGGAAATAAGTGGGGCATGTTTTGGCGGGCTGAAATGGTACCTATTACCTGCTGTTTAATATTGAAATAAATATTAATCTAAATTGAACATGGGAAAAGGAGTTGATAATAGGATAAATTACACACACAGAGAAAAGTATTAAATTTAAAATTATATTATTAATAAAATTATATTTTTTAAAGGTTGCTGAATAATATCACATTTGGTGTATTCTTTTAAATTAAGTAAAAGTATTGGCTATAAATAAGGATTGAATAATTCATGAATGGAAAGAAGAATTAATTTTAATTAGTTTCAAAACACCAATAAAAGGTTTTAATTCAATGTAATCAAAACAAAGTTGAAAAGAAAAATGTTAGAATTTAGACAATATGATTTAAAGTTTATGAAAATAAGAAGAATTTTATATTTTATATTAATACATATTCTTATATTTAATATTTTAGAAATAAATTCTTTACCACCAAGTTTCAGTTGGACAAAAGCATGGAAAGATATTACCAGTGAAGGGTTAGTATATACATTTAGTTCAAATAAGCTACCTTGGTATTCTGGAGTATCTTTTAGGATTGTGGGTAAATTTAACGCAGAAAATGATAAAGAAACTTTGGTAACAATTCAGAATGGTGATTTATACCACTGTAAGTTGATGATAAATTTTGCAGCACAAACAGTAGATGTGGAATCTACAGGATATACTTCAGAAGAGAGATGGGCTAGATCTTATGCTTACTTTCCATTTCCGTATAAGCCAAAATTGATGGATCTTGACTTGGTAGTTGAGAAATTAAGATGGCCAGGAGGGTTTTACTTTTATATTTCAGGAAGTGGACCATATTATCCTTGTCATAGCATAGTGTATTCAAATGTGAATAAATTAACTTTTGGTAATGGACAAAATAACTTTAGTAAATATAAAATTACAAGAAATGTTCCTTTGGCAGATCCTTATAGAAGGACTTATTTCTGGGATGAATTTCAACAAAGATACTATTTTGATGATAAAAATTTGTATTATGTAAATAGTACCGGAATTGATGAGAAATCTGGAGTACCAAATGGTGATAGAATTCCAAAAAATTATAAATCTTGGCCAGAAGAACTAGAAATACATCTACATTCAGCAAGTATGTATCCAGTTAATGATAAAAGATACGGATGGGGAGGTACAGTAGCAGTATTTACAAGCGATCAGAGTCAGTTTTATTATAGAATGAATGGATTTTTTGCAACTTTGTCAAGTAATTCATATTGTTTAAGTTCGGGTGTATTATTAAGTGGTACAAGTTATACAGTTAGTGGAGATTATCCTTTTGATTTTGATAATCCAGGTCAACCTTTCAATGTAAGTTTACTTATGATTATTAAGATAATAAGCCTATTTATTGAGGTAGGGAGAGAGAGAGAGAGAGAGAGAGAGAGAGAGAGAGAGAGAGAGAGAGAGAGAGAGAGAGAGAGAGAGAGGAAGAAAAAGGAAGAAGCATGATAGGCTTGGAAAATGATCTTAATAAGAATTTTAACATTTCAAAATTGATTAACTTTTTATATTTTTTCTTCTCTCATCTTTATAGTCGATATTGATTAACAAAAAGTTCGGAGTTGACGTTTTTGTAAGAGAGTCATTATGGTCATTGGGAACCATATTTCATTGTGGAGTGCACTCATATAAACCAGAATCAGTAGGATTAATTTATCCAAATGAAGCAGGAGTGTATTCAACTACAAGATTTGCAATATCTACATTGGATTGTGAGTATTCTCAATGGTCATCTTGGCTTCCTTGTACAAGTACTTGCAATGGTGGAACAACTTATAGATGGAGATATCCATTAAATGAGGTTATGGCAGGAGGATTAGAATGTACTATAACTTCCCAGATTTCTGCTTGTAATTCGGATGTGGAGTGTTTGCCATGTGGATTCACTGATTGGGGAAGTTGGTCTCCTTGCTCAGCTTCTTGTGACGGAGGGCTTACAATCAGGACAAGAGAATTGACCCACTCTGCTCCTGGTTGTGATTCTTTGCTTAAAGAAACATCTTCATGTAATTCTTCTCCATGCCCAGTCGATTGTGTTCTCTCTTTTTGGTCTCCTTGGACTGGTTGCTCAAAGTTTTTATGCGAGGGAACCAAATCAAGATATAGAGTAGTTGTGAGGGAGGCAATGAATGGAGGTACTGCATGTCCGTCATCTAATCAGTTAAGACAGGTTGTGGAATGTTCAGGATGCGAGGGAATTTGTGATACTCAGTTAGAACCAATATGCCAGAATAGTGGTGAATGTTTTAATATAGGCAACGATGGATATTATTGTAAATGTGCAGAAGGATTTTATGGTAGAAACTGTACAATTTCATCTGATAACAAGTTTAATATCATTTTAGGTACATCTTCTGGACTGGCTGTTGGATTACTAGTAATACTATTTATATTGTTGTTAGGTAGATCACGTAATTGAAAATACTATTATATTAATTATATACTTGAAATTAGGATTTATTGTTTCTATATATGGACTTCTTTTAAGATTTTAAACTGAATTGTTATAAATTACTGTAATTAAAGTAATTGCAGTTTTTCTAGTCATTTTATTTCAATTCTAACTGATCAAAATGTCATATGATGACATCTCTGATTCATTTATACTTTGTTGGATTGTTGTGGGAATAATTGGCGGGAAATATTTACAAGTGATTGATTTTCTTAATTAGCAAAAAAAAGAAAGAAAAAAGATTAAATAGATTGCATGTAACAAACCATTTACTCGAAATAAAGTAGGCATGTTTGGGCGGGAAAATTGAGTTAATTATAATTAAGTAAAAGAGGACTAGTCAGAAATAAATGGCGAAGATTTACAAAAGGTAAAAGAATGGTTTTAAGTCGGATTTTGAAAGATTAGAATTGTTATGAAATAGTTGAGGCCGATTAAGTTAAGTTTGAACTCTTAATAAATAAAGAGATGGCGTAAATATATACATATATATATTCGTATATTTTTAAGTAAACAATTTAGTGGGAAAAGAGGGGAAATATGAAAATCTTATAAAGAAATTTGCAAAGCTCGTGCTCGAAAATAAGTAAAAAAAAAGGATTTGGACAAAGTTAATAGAGCTAAGGTGATAAAAATAATAAAGTTCAAAAAGAAAAAAAACATTAGAGCCAAATTATAACTTCAAGTATAATATTTGTTTTAAATAAAAGCAAAATGTCATATTCAAATAATGCAAATCAAATTACATGCCAATGCGGAAAACAAGATAGATTATTGCCAGTATTACCTCAAAGTTCAAATAGTAGAATGATGAGGATGATACAACAGCAAGGATGCGGTTGTATGACACCATCATCATTAAATAATAATCAGAATTACTACTTTGATAACCAGTCAAACATTTCAGGATGTTTGTTCTGCCAAAGACTTCAACATTGTTGTATTTGCGATTTCTCAAGAAGAACAGGAACAGGAATGATGAATCAAGGTAATATGTTTTGTTCTTGCTGTACATGTCCAATGCAACAACAATTTCCGTCATGTCAATGTGGAACAAACTATTTTAATACTCAACATTCAAATCCTGTAACTCCTCAACAAGCACAGATTACAGAAATTACAAATTCTAATAATGGTACCATGAATGGAAACGTAGTTGGTAATGGATTAGATAATACAATACCAAACAATTCAACCCCAGGAAATGTGTTAGTATCCACAAATTTGAATTCAATACAAAACCAAGGACAACAAATTACAACTCAATCCGAATTATTGAATCTTAAGAACACCTCAATCAACCCTGAAATGATTAATATCGCTTTGTCAGGCCAAACACCAGAGAGTCTCTCTATTTCTATTGACTCTAAAGGCGTTATTACACTCGGAGTTAATAATCATCCAGCTCCTGTTTCTAACATACCTACTACAACAAACTCAAACGAAGAGAGCAGAAATAGGATTAGAAATGCTTTAGGTGATAGACATTAAACATTAGATTTAGCATTTCGTTCTAATATTCATATCCAATAGCATTTTTCTCTAGAATTTTAATTATTCTACTGAAATAATTTTTTTTTCTATTTAATTCAGGCAAATTCTAATTGGCGTTTTTAATACGTGGGGTAGGCGCCACTTCATTCAATTAGCATTTAAAAATAATCATTCCCATGAAAGAGAAAAAAATTAACTTGGGGTTAATAAAATTTGGCGCCAATTTTAGTTAGAATATTATATTTTCTTTTAAAAAAGGAATTGAATTGCATAGAATAAAGATTTTGAAAACAATTTATAAAGAATTATTAGAAAAATAAGTAATTAAGTAAGCAGGTTTCTGGTTATTTTTAGCTTTAAACTCCAAGTATTAATTTCTTCGAGTAGATTCCATTAAAATCACTATTCAATCAAAATCTATTTAATAAAGTATAATTGGATTAAATTAAATCAATATAAACCACTTTGAGTAAGCTTTCTAATCTAAAAAAAATCTTATTGATATTATTAACTAAGCTAAAAAAGGGGTAGATCGTACATCACAAATAACGCAAATTAAAAAAAAGAAAAGAAACAAAGTAACCAATTTCAAAAAATCTAAATATGCTTACTCGACCAGGAACTCTGATTGAACTAAAAATTCAAGATATTAATGATTTAAAAGAGAGAATTAAAAACAAAGCAAAACAACTACAAGAAAACGAAGATTTAAATTCCATCCAAACTAATCTCAATATAAGCTCCCAAGAAAATAACTCCAGAATCTTAACTTCTCAACAATCTAATAGTATCTCATCAAATAATAATGTTCATAATTAACTATTCCACTATTATTTTTCTATTATAACTGTATTCCCATTTTTGGCGGGAAATTCTTTATAATCTCAAAAAATTTCTGGGTGAAAGTCACAAAGTAAATTATTTGATTAATTATGATAAGAAAGATTAGAATATTAGTTTTTCCTACTCTTTATATTTACTAAATATCTTTTTTAATAACAGTCATATCATAAATATATCAATGCAAATAAGAAGTTACTTATCGATCTTCCAATTTTTTTTTCTTTATTTTTTTTAAATTTTCATTATTCCTCCCCCACAACCCGCCTTTTTGTAGCATGCAAAAAAATTGCGGATTTCCCGCCAAAATTCATCCGTCTATTAAAGACTTTTTGTGTGTAAGTGAAGCAGGAATGCAGGGTGGGGGTAAAAAAGTCAATAAATGGGTTTACAGTAATTTATTGGTTTTTTTTTCCTTAATCTTCTTATAATTGTGAAAGTGTAACCAATATTAAACAGATAATTTTAAAAAGAGGAGGAGGAAAAAAAGTTGATAAATATAAGTATATATATATGTGATTAGGGGACTACATATTTTAATGTAATGTACAAGTAAATCAGAAAATTTCCTTTTTTAAATACAAATATTTTTGAATAGTGCTACCTAGAGGATTTGGAAATTTAATTTAATAAAGTTAGGACCAAGTTAAGTAGTTTTTTTTTTGGGTTTGAAGAGTACAGAATAAAATAACTAGCTAGAAATCAATGATTTATAAGATTTAATTACTGAAAATAATTGAATATTAACATTTGAATATTACAGAAGATTCAGACTGAATTAACGAATTAGAAGTGAACAAAGAAAAGTTTGTAAGGAGAATTCATTCAAAATCAATATCGAATAGTTATTAAGAAGAATATTTATTTATATTTGAGGATAATAATAAATAATAGCAATAACGAGAAAGAAAGAGAAATTAAAGGATTAATATAATTTGAAAAGAATATATTAAAATATAAATATATTTACTTGGGGGAAAAGTTTTTGTATCTATTCAAACTCCCTGAGATTAATTTTTAATATAATATTAATCCCCTTCTCACAAAAATAAACCCTTTTCTACCAATTAATATAAATAAAGAAGAAAAAAATATAATTATTAGGAAAAGATAAAATGGATATGTCCGATTTTGTTTTCAAAGATGGAGGAAAAAGACCCATAGTAAAAACAATCCCAGGTGGTGGTACATCAGGATCTCCAACATCACCAGGATCACCTATATTTGGCGCTGGTACTAGTGGAGGAGGATCGCGTGCTCCAATGCCAAAATTTAGTGGTGGATCAGGTTCTTCTCCAAGATCAAGTATAACTCCTTTATCACCACAAAGATCTTCATCATTCAAAAGAAATTCATCATTAAGTGGAAGTAATTTAGGTGTTGATTCAAAGGCCAATAATTTATTTGGAATGAATAAACCAATGAAAGTTTCTCCAAAAAATCAAAATGGATCAAAATATTCAACTAAGAATTCCTTTCCAATAATAACTAAGGCAAAACAAACACCAGGAGGATCAACAGAAAATAAATATAATACCAGTAATGCTACTCCTACTCCACTTTTAGTGAAAAAAATTTCAACAGATAAAGAAGTTAATTCAGCTCAACCTTCTCCAAGAAAATCTTTAAGATTACAACCAGACTACAATAAAGATGAAGATTTAAATGAAAGAAGACATCCAACCAATGATGAATTAAGATTATTCAGTGTTCCTCCAGCCAGTTCTGATGAGAGAAAGAATGTTCCAAAGAAATTCCAATCAAGAGGTAGAGATTTAACAGAAAGTGAATTTCCGCATTCAAATAAACCAGGAGAAAAAAGGACTTCAACTTCTCTTTATAGCAAAGCAGGAGGGGCTGTATTAGGAGGTACCGAAGTAATTAATGGAATGGAGGTAATTATGCCTTCTGATGAGGTTCAAGAGAGAAAAATTGGAAATGATCAATTTAGTAATCAACATAAAAATAGCTTGAATAGAGGTGATTCCTTTTCTGGGAATAAAGTTGTTGTTGATATTCCAAATCCGAATGATACAAGACCGAGAAACTCAATTTTAAATACTAAGATTGTCCCAAAACACAATAAAAATTCAGCTCCAGTTATAGTACCGGTACCAGTTCCTGTTCCAGCTTCAGCTCAAACTCCTGTTCCAACTCCAGCTCCAGCTCCAGCTCCAGCTCCGGCTCCAAATTCTATTCAAACAAGATTATCATCCAATGGAAATATTAGTAAATCCAGTGGAATGAATAACCTAAGACGGTCCATTTCAAAAAAGAAAGGCTTTAAAACAATTGTTGAAGCTATGGTAAATATTGAACCAGAAGAAAATGATGAAAATAATGGAAATCAAGGAGCCATTTCTGGATTAGGTGTACCAATAGTTTTAGGTAATAATAATAATTTATTAGGACCAGATGGATTAACAATACCAACAACAAATCATAGAGTATCGGAATCTCAAGTTGTTAATTATGATGAAGAACTTGCAAATGAAGGCAAAGCTGTAGGTAGAACTAGTGTACAAATGGTAAAGATGGGTGAAATCCAAAACCAACAACAAAAGCTTAAAAGTTCGACCAGTCTTGAACATGGTAATACATTTAAACTTGATGAACATGGACTTACTGGACATCTTAAATGGCTTTATGGAGAAGAAACTCAAATTGATATTGCTGTTGGACCTTATGCAAAAGAACTTCCATTAGATGCTATTAAAGTTGATAAATCATATCATGTTAGTGAATTAGACCCAATTTCTCAAACAAAAATTGCTTCCAAATTCAGAAAATGGGTTAATCCAATACATGGAAGAATATTTGTTGTATTAACAACATCATTTGCTCTAGTTGGTGTTTTCTTCCAATCTCTCATTTACAATCGTCTTAATAAATGGGATAATGGTAATTGTGGTGGTGTATATGTTGAATCTTTCAGTATGAACTCTATGCTTGGACCTTGTTCAAAAACTTTAAGTGCTCTTGGAGGTTTAGTTGTTAATGAATTAAGACAAGGTGAAATGATTCGTATGTTTTGGGCAATGTGGATGCATACTGGATTTATACATATTGGATTTAATGTAATATCTCAAGCTCAATTAGGATATATGATTGAACCAGATTGGGGCATTTTACGTTTCTTCTTATTATTCTTCTTATCAGGTGTTGGTGGTAATCTAGCAGTAGCAGTAATATCTCCTTGTTCACTAACTGTTGGAAGTTCTGGTGGTTTATTTGGAATTACAGCAGCTTCAATTCCATATACTTTTGAGAATTGGAATAATCTTCCTGCACCAATGTTTATGTTCATTTTTAGTTTATTTTCGCTTATTATTGGTATGATTTTATCATTTACAGGTGTAACAAATCCATGGGCGCATATTGGTGGTTTTGTAGTTGGTATACTTTATACATTCGCTACAATGAAAGCTTGTAAAGGTTGTTCTCCTGAGGATAGATTAGATAGATATAATAGAATGGCAGCTCTTCCATTATTTCGACTTTTTATGAAACAAGATAAAGAATGGATTAATCGTCAACTTGAGGAGAAGAAAATAAGAAAGATTGAAAAAAGAAATGCCAAAATCGCTGAGCAATGGAGAAAAAACCAACGTATAAAGAAAAATGCTTTAATTAAACAAATGAAGATTGAACAGATCCAAGGAGAAATTACTGATAGTCTTGGTTTAATTGTAGATGAAAATGGAATAAAAAGGCGTACAGATTTAACCATTTTGATTGATCGTATTCCAACTGAAAAGATACCAATAAAGAACAAAATTAAAATATATTTCAAGAATCGTATTAAAAGTCTTCGTGAAAAGAAATTATTGTGGACTTTTAGAATCTTATCAGGAATTTTACTCTTATTTTACTTTGTTATTGGTTGGCTTGGAACTTTCTATCCTCCATTATATTGGCCAAATCCAATTGGTGTAATATCTTTTTCTGATGGAGCAACATCATGTGGATGCTGTTATGTTAATGATGTATACACATGTGGTAGTAATCCAGAATTTATTAAATGGTGTGAAAGTAAAGGATCATCAGCTCAGCCAAAGAGAACTGTATTTGGATATGATTTTTCTTGAGATTAAAAGGAAAAGAAGGAAATTTTTATTGAGATTTTCTTTCATTTCCTATATTTACTTAAGAAATATTATTTCTTATATTCCAGAAATAAGATAGAATGATGGTGGTGATGATGATGATGATGATGATGATAGCAATAATGATGATAATGATAACGATAATGATGAAGATAAAGCATTAAGAATAAGGATTGAGTAATATTAAATGATTGATTCTTAAATTTTTATTTTAAGATAATTTTTAATTAATAATTTTAGAATGATTAGACTTTTAATTTAACATTTTTGTTTTTTTTATTTTGAAAAAATTTAATTAATATTCACTTAGTTTTGAATTGAATTGAGTATAAATAATTTTTAAGAAGAAGATTGAATAAAATGAATTTCTCCACTTCGATTAATTGGTATTGCATCCAGTTGAGTAATCCAAGGTACAATTTTAATAACAGTTAGTCTATATGCAGGCCCTAACTGGTTTTGAATAGGATTTCTTTCCAAATATAAGGTTTGGAGATTTCTTAAGTTTTTTAAAAGTTCAAGCTGATTAATATCACATATATCGTTATCATTAATCCAAAGCTCTTCTAAAGATTCAATCTTGGATATAGCTTCCAAATTTTGAATTTTATTTCCACCCAAATCTAAGACTTTTAAATTCTGAAAAGAATCAAAGTAGACTTCATCTGGACTAATTAACTGATTATCACTTAAATATAATTCTTGGACATTATTCACATTTTTTGAGAAATTAATTGACCAATTTACAATACGGTTACTCTGTAAACTTATTATTTTGATATTTTGAAATAATGGGATATCATCTAAAGTAGTGATTTTATTTTTTCCAAGCCAAAGTTCCTCCAGCTCACTTAAATGATCAATATTCTCAATAATTCTGATATCATTACTTCCAAGTTCTAGTAATTTTAATTCTTTATTATTATTTAATCCTTGTATGATTTTAATCTTATTATTTGTTAGAAACAGCTTTTTAAGCTTATTTTGATTTTCAAGATTCTCTAGCTTTTTTATTCGATTAAACGACAAATCTAAAACCTCCAAATTAACCAATTTCTCTAAATTTTCAATTTTTTTAATTTTGTTTTGGTAAAGCTCCAAAGTTTTCAATTGTATTAATTCATCCAGATTCTTGATTTTTCTTATATGATTTGAAATTAACATCAGGGATCTTAGTTCCTTGCATTTTGATAAATTTTCGATTTCACCAATTCTTCCACATTGTATATTAATTTCTTCATCATCATCATATACTGGATAGTCTATTCCAATTCTCAAACTTTTTATTGGTTCTTCTTCACTTTCACTATCTTTAGACACATTTTGTGAATTATCTTGTTTGATTTCTTTCTCAGAATTCATATTTTACTTAGGTAAAACTGTAAATCTTGTGGGGGTAAGGTCCTAAACGATCAATAATGAATTCTGAACCGAATGAAAATTTGAAAATTAAACATTAAGTTCTTTACATTAATATTATTTTTATCTTCTTTTCAGTGTTAATTGAGTTGCATTTAGAGCTTTTTTTTTTTAAAAAAAAGGAGGAAATTTTCTTTATTATATTCTTTCTTTAGTATTTATCAATTCAAAATTAATATTTTCTCTCACCGCTTATTGAATTTTTTAATTTTTCCACATTACGTAGTAATATTTTAGCATTGTAAAGCTTAAACATTAAATATATTCAATCAACTGATCTTGTAATATTAAGAAGGAAAATGAGCATTGGTTCCGAATCTCAATTTTCCTATGTTATTTTTTCTTTCCTTATTGAACTCAAATTCAGGTAATCTATAAATCAGAAATTATTTACTGCTTATAAGCATGTCTTCGACAAAATTATTTTGTTTATTCCATGTAACAACTCCACCAACACCAACACTACCAATCCAAGGTAATACATCAATATTAGGATGTATTGTTAATTGATTGCAAAAGTTGTTACTTCTTACAATATTACTATTATTAGCAGTTAAATGATGATTACCATTGGTAGTAGTATTACCATGACCAGTATCACATATGGAATTCCATATCCCAATATTTGAATACTCATCAACAGGAGCAAAATCAAATCCACAATCAATTTCTTGATTTTTAACTCCAATATTATCTATCTTAGTCTTACTTTTTTCATTGAGTAAATTATCATTACAAATAATATTGTGATGATTGATTTCTGTATCTTCATTTCCAAGACTATTTCTATTGTTAACACAATTATTAATGTTATCAATTCTTTTACTTGCGATAATATTTCCATTAATATTACTTAGTTGAGTATTCATATTATAATTAGTAAATCTATATCCATTTTTAATATGTGAAAGCATTCCCTCTTGTTCAAGTATAGCAAATTGTTTAGCTCTAAGTTCTTGTAATTCATTAGTCAATTCAACAATTTTTGCTCTTAGAGATATATTTTCTTGTATTAAATTTTGTCTTTCAATTTTTTGTTTATCTCTATGTTTTTGAGCTGATTGTCTATTTCTAATCATTTGTAATATTTTCTTCTGCATTGAGTGAGGCATAGAATTAAATTCTTCAGAATTTGTATCAATCAAGGAAGTGAATTTAAATGAGCTTGGGTTGTAATTTCTTGTGTTTGGTTCATCATTGTTAATATTAATTAAACTCTTTTGATGATTGATTTCCATTTCTATTTTAGATGATATATTTCTAGAAGATGATGGAATTCTTCTCATTCTTTTTCTTTTGCTACTACTAATTCTTTGTATGACAAGATCATCGATATTTTGACTAATTGATGATTTGCTATTACTTGGAATATTTTTCTCATTTTCATGATTCATTAGAATGTAGTTTTCTTTATTCACTCCTATCATATTCTTACCAATATCAACACTATTGTTACCTGAATCATATATCATTTCACCAATGACTTCACTGCTTCTTGGTGAGCTTAATGTATTATTTGTGGATATTGAAGCCCTATAACTATTAATATGTCTTAAATTATGTTGATGATTAAGTCGATCATTGCTTTGATGATTTGAATGACTACTTTCATCGCTTGTATATGGAGGAGATATTAATTTTCCATTCAATTCATTTTCATAATTCAACATTTGACTGGAATTTTCATTCACATATTTGTGTTTTTTTGGAGTAATGTTTTGATTATTCATCTTTATTTAATTATTTATATATATTTATACATGTATATATGTATAAATATATATAATATATATATATATATATATATATATATATTACATATATGTTATTTGTATTGTTAATTAATTATTAAAAAAATATAAGTTAATTATTGTTTTATTCTTTCATTCAAGTCCGATTTTTCTTTATTCCCACAAACTTTAACTGAAACAAATTTTTTTTTATTAATATAATCCAAGCTCTGATTTAACTCAGATAATCAATATGCTTGAATACACATAAGATACTTCTCTTATTCACAATTTATTGAATAATTTTTAAAAAATTTAATAATAATAAAAATAATATTAGTAATAGTTTTGTTTTATCTGTAAAATTACAGCAATAATAGTAATATTCGTATTATTAATTCTTTCTGTTTTTTTTACTTTTTTTTTTAATATTGAATTATTCCAAGCTATCTTTAACTGTTTCTCTTCGTATAATAATGATTATTTATTACTATTACTTTTATTATTATTTATTATTATTAATATATTTATATTAATTTCTTAATTATTCTTTAAAGAAGGAAAAAAAATTTAACTGTTTTTTGTTCCAAATGTAAAAGTATTAAATAAAAAACACGTGTATTGCATGCATCTGCATAAATTTTGTGCATGCTGTCAACAAAAATTATTTTCCACATGCATTATTTTTGATACCGGTGTTAATATTTATGTGGACAAAAAAAATATTGCATTATAGGGAGAAAAAAATTAATGTTAAAAAAATAAATGTATTAAAACATAAGTAAAGAAATATTTTAGGTTTAGAAGTTTAATGGTATTAATTAATAATTTAATTGAGAGGGAATTTCAAACTAAGTAAAAAAAATTTCTCTATAAAGTGGATAATATTTTATAAATGAAGTGTTCTTTTTCAATGTAAATATTGACATGTTATTTTGCCGGGTTTATTTAAGCTTTAAAGGTGAGTACCCCACAGAAAGTACATGTAAAATAAAAAAGCGGGGAAGGAAAATTGAAAAATACACTGCAAAATATATTTAACAGGAATATACAAAAATTATTAAAGTAACAGAGATTAAAAGTCTAGAATATTAAGATTTTGTGGATGGGTAAGACAAGAATCTCTGTAATTTAAAGTTAAAAGGAAAAAAGTATGAATAAAAGACATACTCAAAGAATCGAAGTTGCTGCAAATTTGGACAAAAATACAAAAAATGTTGAATTGAGTAGTAATTCATCAGCTAGAAGAAAATTAATAAATGGCAACAGTGCTTCAAGACGCGTTTTTGGAAGTGCAAGGAGGAATTCAGTTCCAAGATTAAGTAGCTTCTCTTTACAAGAATTTGATTTAGAAAATGAGGAATTTGATTGTTGGGAATATTATTCAAAAATAGAAAAGGGTTTAATTGATGTTAATAATGAAATTGATGATATAGTTATTGACAATTCAAAGCTTGAAAGTTATGTAAAGTTATTTAATGTATTTTATTCAAGTTTAATTTCTGGAAATGGTAATTATTTGATTGAAATGTCAAATTATTGGGAAAATTTAATAAAAAATTTAGAGGAAATTTCTGAAATGAATAAATCGGTCTTTGAAAAATTAATAAAATCATTTATTGGGAGACTTTTTATTAATATTTGTTCTTTTGATGATGCTAAATCCTATTATTCAGCTATGATTTATTTATTGATTTCAATTTTACCTAATAGACCTCAACTTATAACCAGTATTAAACCTTTCATTATTAGAAAGATAATTGAAATGATCAATGAGAACCAAATAAAAAAACAATCTTCTCAAAAAAAACAAACAAAGAAAAGTAAAAAAATTACAAGCAAGAAAAAAAAATCAAGACATAATGATGAATCTGATTCTAATTTTGATTCTGAATTTGAAGATGAGAAAGAAAATAACTTTTCTGGAATAGAAAAAATACGAATGAGCTCTAAAGTTGATAATCAATATGATAATATTAATTATTTCGATAGAATTGATAATGATCGTGAAAATAACTATTTCGAACAAGATGAAGGGGATATTGGAGCAGATGTTAGCTTAATTCTCCAGCTTAAATTATTAAATTGTCTTATTGCATTTTGCAAGTATTTAGATATTTCTAATAACTTGGCTCAAACAGGTCTGGAAGGTTTAAATGAGTTAATTGAAGGTATGTCAGACCTTTTAATTTGTAATGATAATTTTCCTAAGAACAGTCAATGTAATAATGAAATATCAAACTTATCAACAATTATTTCAAGGATGAATGATTACTTAATCAATAATTCACCAGGAATAACTTCATTTTTACAAGAAAAAAACGATTATAATATTTCACGAATAATTACTATTGGAATTATACTTTTATTTATCAATATTGGTGAAAATAGATATATTAAAGTAAAATCTACTAATGGGGATATTATTCGAAGATTTAGAGCTGCAAGAATAGAAAATAGATATTTTGAGATTGTTATATATTCATCAATTATTCTTTTAAGGAGAATGATACCGTTAACTCTCCTGGGAAGTGAGAATTCTCTTACAAATAATATTGGTTCTTCTTCAAACATTGGTTCTAAAACTCTATCTCAATCTCAGACTTTGCTAATTCAAAAAATATTCAACTTAATTAAAGAAATTACCATTCTATTTCCAGAGATTTCTCATCCTAATATATTATTTATCATTAATAAGATTATTGAAATTCAATATGGTGCTTACTCTAACAGTAAAAAAAATTCTAAAGAAAAATCCCCACAAAAGAATAAATCTAAGAAAAAAAGTAAAATTCTAAAAATAGGTAATTACGATGAAGACGACGAAGATATTGACGAAGATGTTGACGAAGATCATCATGAAGATGAAGAATTAACTATTAGAGATGAGGATTTACTGCTAGAAGTATCTGAGGAAATGGAAAAATCTAAAAGTGATGAAGTAGAAGTTGAACAGATTGGTGGTGTAGAGATTTTAGAGCAACTAAAGAAGAGAATTTCTCATCTGAAAGACAAAGAGTTTTATTATATTGACAATGTAGTTTTCAAATGTTTTGAAAATAATGAACATTCTTCTGAAAATGATATCTTTCTAAATGATCCAATTTTAGGATACATTTTCTCAGTCTACTTATTATTAAGCGAAAAATCAGAAGCAAGGCAAAATATTTTAGACCAAATACATACTAATTTGATTCCAGCTTTAATTGAAGTGGCTGAAACAAAGAATTCAACAAAAATGTTATTATTTGATATTTTGAAGCAGACTTTATTCAACTCTGAAGAAAATCCTGTTGGAGGTATTAAAGAGGTCAACTCTTTTATTTCATTCTTATCCAATTACAGAATTGAATATAATATTAATACAGTAAAAGAAATTGATCAGAAGATTATACAAAAAATTAATGCATTTCCATTCAAGTTTCCACAATTATTATATAGAAGAATTATCTCAATTCTACCAATTATGTTCCATTCTTCCAAACCAAATTATAGAATTATTGCTATTGATATTGCTGGACATATATTACAACTTCATTCTTCTATTGAATTATTATCAGTATTTATTCAAAATATTTCAACAAAATTACCTTTAAATGAACTTACTTCTAAAAATCAATCCAAAATAAATATTATTGAAAGACAAATCATTATTTTTAATAAAATGATTTCTATTGTATTCGAGATTTTTCAAGATAATATTAATTTTGTTATTCCTAATGAACAATTCCAATCTCCTAGACATACTCAAAATAATGCTGATCTTGATTTAAGAGGTGAGATTGTTAATAATTCTTCAAGACGCAATAGTAGTGCTAGACAAAGTATTGAATGGTCTGGAATAACTATCGATCATCATCATCAATCAAATTTTACAAATATTCTTAACTTTGCTCAAGGAGAAATGGCTATTCAACTTTATAATTTGGTCATCTTCTTATTGGAAAGAAAAAAAGATATTTCTCCAAATATTAGAATTAAATCTGTTACAATGATTTCGTCAATAATTTCTTCAGCTTGTGAAATTTATCAAGCATTAAATGAAGAAATGGTTCAAGTTACTATTGAGGGACTTACTATTTTACTTGGAGATTTTGGAACTAATCATAATAATGGTCATTATTGTTATCATACAAAAAATGATAATGCATTAATTCCTTTTGTTCAATTAATTCTTGACTATATTTCTGATGAAAAAGCTATTTGTAGGAAAGGTTCTTTAATATTATGGGATTCACTATTTTGTTATTTAAAGTTAAAAAAAGTTCCAATTCCAAGTCTAAAGAAATATTTATTAACTCTATTTAAAAACACATTAACTGATTCATCTATTCTTGTTAGAAGACATTCACTTCAAAGTTTAAATACTTTATATAATTATTCTCCACAATTAAAATGGGTATCAAATTTATGGATTAATTATGGATTACCAACAATTATGGATAGTGAAAATTTTTTAGTTGATAAAACTACAGAAATATGTTATAATATGTTATTGGAACAAATGAAAAAATTAACTGAATTTATTAAGAATTATAATCCCAGTAAAATTCATATTAATAATTATATTAAAGAAATAAACCAAGAATATCTATTTTCTTGGATTTCTTTAAAAAGTCAAAAAGAAAATCAAATACAAATTATTAATTTGTATAGAATATGTATTCGAAACATATTGAGAAAATATCCTTTGGTTTTACAACCATTAATCCAATTTTTAAATATATTTATTGAGTTCTTTACACTCGTTTTACAATCAAATAATAGTATGGAAATACAACCAAATAATCAAGATAATAATAATAATAATAATAATAATAATAATAATGATAAATTTGAATTTCCAGATTTACCTTTTGTTATAATGGAAGAGATTTACACTTACATAAACCAAAATAATGTCAATCAAACACAAAAAGATAATATCTTTGTTTTAACTCAGAAAATATATGATATTATGACAGAATATATTGTAGGAGAAGAGGAAGAAAGAAATCCAATCATTAGTAKKGTCATTTCAGMAAAWRRKKTAYYRASAATCATTAATTCATTATTTGAAATATTCAAGTTATTCTTAACAACATATTTTCATAATAGAAAAAATAAAAATATACTTGCAAGTCCTGATAATGTAAAACTTATTTCTCTATATGAAAAGATTATTTTTATCAAGCCTATATTCTATTCAAGATTAACAAAAACTTTGATTATTTATCAATATCCATCACAATTATTATCATTATCTGGATATCAATGCTATTTACTTAAGAAAATTATTTCTTCATCATCTCTTTCAACTATCATTTATATTTTATATTTATGGGATGAACTTAATACAGAAAAAAAATCTAAAAAGGAAATTAAACAAACAAATTTAATGGATTTCATTAATTCTTTATTTAAATTTGGTAATACTTCAAAAGAAGAAATTATATCTGAATTTAATAATTGTATTATACCAAATATCAATAATGAAATTAAATGTATTGAAACTATTTATTTAAGTTCGATAATATTACTTTATACTCAACTTAAAGGTGGAAATCATCATGAAATGCTTAATATAAGAATTTTAGGTGAACTCTTTCTTTTAAATTATACAATTACAAATATGAATATTAACAATTCAAAAAAAATGAATGAAATTTCATTAATATCTTCAATTGATTCAAACAATATAGAAAAATTGATGCCTTATTTGGAAGAATTATATAAAAGATTTAAAAATATGCTTTTTGAAAAGAAAAATAATGGAAATGAATCAATTTCTTATTTAGAATCAAATTTAAGTATCTTAATTTTGGTTCTTGGACAAGCAAGCTATTCTACTAGTAGTATTGCTAAAAGAGTAATAATACAATATATGGTTGCAGAATTACAAGATCATAATTCACCTCTTTCTATAAGAAATAATATATTAATAATATTACATGATTTATATATTCTACATACACCTTTGGTTGATCCTCATTTAATCAGTATGTTTAATATTATTGTTAAAGAAAGAAAACAAATTACTCCAGAATCAAAAGATTTTAATTTTATACTCAGAAAACAATCACTTTTATTACTTTCTGATTTAATTGGACAAGGTTATATCAAATTAAGAGGATCTTATTTACTTAGATTATTACATTCTCTTGTGGATAGAGATCATAATATCAGAAATATTGCACATGGAGTATTTGAGAGAATTCTAATAAAAACAAATGTTTCCATTCTAGTACAGAATTTTGTTGAAATTTTATGTTATTTAAATAATTGGATTGATCATCCAAGTATTAAATCATGGAATTTACGAGAAAAAATGGTTTCTACAAAACATTATTCTGGATCACCTGAAGACTTTGATGAAAATGAAAAGAATTATATATTAAAATTTGTATTTAATCATTTAAGTGATAAACAAAAACATGAAACTATTACAAGAATTGTACATGATTTTCTTGCTTTATTTATTGATCAAAGTAGTATTGTAACATTACCAGAATCATATGAACATAATAATGGAAAGACTTTGAAAGATGCTTTAGCTTTATTATATTCACCAGATTTATGTATATATCATAAATATTCAAAAAGATCATATACTAGTGGAAATAATCATTCAACAAGATCTTCTTCTAAATTAGAAAATACAAATTATTCTATAGAAAATGATCATTTAGATATGACCAATATTACAGAATCATCATTTACAAAAGAATCTGATCATTATGATGGAAATAAGACAGGAACATCAAATGTATTAAAAGAATTAATTCAAGCTAGTTTAGCCATTGATATTATTCCAACTTTATTATCTTTAAAACACTTAATGAAACAATCATGTTCACCATTTATTAAAGATATTCATAAATGTATTGGAGAACTTTTGAAAGACTATAGAAATAACCTTTCAAGTATTATTCAAGATACTACATTAATTAAAGAGCTTGAATATGATTTTAATATGGGATATATATAGAAGTTTTTTTTCCATTTTTAATTATTATTATTATTTTTAAAAAATGATATATCCAAGATATTTTATTTCTTTTAAATAATAATTAAAAAAGGAAAAAAAAAGGACCCATATATATTATTTGTTCTTAATGTTTGCATTTGTCAAAGTAAATATGAAGTTGATTAAATAATTGATTAATTAATAGAGTACCAAAAATATCAAATAATACAAGAAGTATTAGAATTGATTGATAATATTTACTTTGTAAAGTTACCAATGAAAATAATATATTTAAATGTGGAAATATTCCTAGAATTGAAGTAATTAAGAATGAAATAACTAAAGCTGAAGTGTAAATAAGATATTTATTTTCAGATAATGGAGTAGTAAATGGATGACCTTGTGCATTTGAAAGAAAACAAGCTAAGTGACAAGCTGTATATAAATAATACATTGTTGTATTAATAATATTTGGTTCAAAAGGTCCATCAATATTTGTTGAATAGTTTAATGGCATTAAAGAATATGAAATTTTCCATCCAAAATAAATAACAAATAAATGAATTAATGCTTGAATAATAAATGATAAAAATATCATAGGACTGAAAATACTATTTGGTGGTTTTTGTGGAACAAGCTTTTTAGCTGGCTTGTTTTTAAGTACAAGAAAGAATAAGCCACTCATAATAATGGATTCTACAGTAGTTTGAAAATCACCAAATTTAACTCCATCATGAGCTAATACACTCATAGAAAATGCAGATACAATACTATTTAATCCCATTAATTTATACATTAATAATACTGTGGTTAAAGTTGATCTTCCATATCTAACAAGTTTAATAATACAATTGGGAGATTCACCTTTATATGTAAAAGGTGAAGCAATAGAAGCATCTCCAAGTTTTACTTTTGGTATTTCATCCATATTTTGGAATTCTTTCAAGATTTCTTGTTGAATTTGAGCTTTTGTAAGCTTTTCACCACGTCTAATTCTGGCTTCAATATCTTTTTTAATTTCAAAAAAGTTGGATTTTTGATTTTTTTTAATATTAAATGGAGAATTATTATTATCTTTATTATTAGAATCTGATGATGATTCATTTGAAAGAAGAGAAATACCAACATGAGAATGTTTTAAAGCACCAACATCATTGGTACCATCTCCACACATTAAAGTCATATTACCCATATTATTATAAAGATTAATAAGAGTTTGTTTATTTTTTGGAGACATTCTTGCATATATTTTTGTAAATAAAAGAAATTGTTCAAGTATTTTGGTTTCTTTGAAGTCTTCAATAAAAGATTGGAATACATTACCAGTAATACCAATATTAAATTCATTATTAATATGAATTAAATGAGTTAAATTATTATCAAATTTATTAAAAATATTACCATTTGAATATTTCCATATATAATTAATATGATTAGAGTTTTCATTATCAGATTTTGATAAAATGAGTATATCTTTACAATTATTGGTAATTGATACATTTTTTGCAACATGGAAAGCTGTAAGAATATTGTCACCAGTAATCATAATACATTGATGATTACTTTGATTAAGTTCTTGAATAACAGATTTGGAATGTTTTTTAATTGGACAATATAATGCAAGAAAACCACAAAATATTAAATCATTTTCAAAGAATTCTCTTTTTAAATGATGATTATTAACTTCATTAATACAAGAATATTTTGAACCAAGTGCTAATATACGATACCCTTTTTTAGTACATTCATGTACAACATTTTTGTATAAATTTTGATCAAATTCTGGATCTTTTTTAAAGAATTGAAGCATCATTTCTGGACTTCCTTTAGAAATGACAAGACCATAAGTTTTTGGATCAGGTTTTGAAAGACTTTTATGAAATTTTACAGAATGAGACGGAGATAGAGATTGAGATGAAGATGAAGAAGTTTGAGATTTACTTGATGATGAATTTTGTTTTTCTGAAGGAATATGCAAAATTCCAATATTGGTCATTCTTTGTTCTTCTGGTGAAAAAGGATATCTTCTAACTATTGAAAATGTTGAATTATCTTTAATGTTATGATAATTATTTTCAGATGAGTGATGAATTCTCCAGGATGATTTCTTTTTGATGGATTTTTCCATAGGATCTCCAACCAAGGTCTTTCCATTAAGTGAAAGTCCATTACAACATCCCATAATAAGATCAGATAAATATGGTATATCAACAGAAGAATTGGATATTGGTTCTGATCCCAACACTTGCCTTGATCCCGATACTGATGCTAACTTTTTATTGTTCATCTCATCCTTATCTTCATTGTTATTACTATACTTATCATTATCATCAAAAGTAATACAAGAAGTATCATCATTATTATACAAGTTAATTCCAAATAATCCATGTGGTATCATTTTATCACTAGTTAAAGTACCAGTTTTATCAAAAGCACATATTCTAAGTTTACCAGCAAATGGAATTCTAAATGGTTCAGTACAATAAATCTTTTTTTTGGTTAATTGAACAACTGCCATAGTTACAGCAACAGAAAGTGTGATGGGGAATTCTGGAGGAATAACTGAAGTTATAATGTGAATGCAGGAGATAATTAATTTGAATTTATTTCTGGAAGGATCATTAATTCCATAATAAAGTACATAAGAAGATGCTATTAATGAGCAAAAAATTAACATCATTAAGAAAATTAGTGATTCAAGACTGTTAGATGAGATCTTTTCAGCTGATGATGAAATTGTACGGATTAATTTTCCTTGATAAGTATTAAATCCAGTTCTAAGAACATATCCAATACAAATCATTTTATCATTATCATATTTAATGTAAGAAGAAGTGACATTATTATTATACTTTTCATTAAAGTTCATTGGATTCTTAATAGAGTTCATATTATCAACATTATAACAATTATGGTATTCATTTGAAATCTTTTTAATAATAGATTGGAACTCTTTATTTTCTGTAACAATTGAAGATCTTGTAAGTATAATATTGGTACCTGCAAATATTACATGATTTTTAAATCCATCAATATCAAAAGTCTTTTCATTCAATTTATTATCTTGTTCATTTTCATCTTCGTCATTATTCATTGATACTTTCATTTTTGGAGTACATTCACCAGTAAGCATTGCTTCATTTACAGTAATACTTCCAGATAATAATACAAAATCACAAGGAGCAATAGAAACTGCTTCTTCATCTTGATTATTATTATTATTATTTTCATCAAAATTCTTATTTTTTAAAGAATTGGAAGAAATTGTGGATGAAATTGCAATAATATCACCAGGTAATAAATGATCAGTATTAATATATTTCCAAGTATATTCTCTATATACAAGAATAAAACATGATGGTCTTCTCATATTTCTAACTTCATCAGATTCTTTAAGTCTTCTAAATACCATTTGAGCCTCTTAAGTACATAACATAAATAAAGTAAATAAACTCATTTGCCAATATTCATCAAGTATCCATAGTAATACACAAAATATTTGAAATAAGAAAAAAGGTGATATAATTTGTTCAATAAATAAATCCAGAAATTTTTCTTTTGGTATTTCATAATTATTAATTCCATATAAATTATTATGAAGTATAATTTCATTCATATTTAAACCACCTTTATGTATTAATTGATCAAAATATGATTTTATTGGAAGATTTATTGGATAATTTGCTTTAATAAAAGTTTCTTTTGATTTATTATATATAAAAGTTTTCTTTTCATAATTAATCAATTTTATCCAATTAATATTTGAAGAATTTGGTAATAAATTGGAATTATCACTTTTATTAATATTTTTTAAAAGAATTTTCTCAATTTCTGATTTATATTTATAATAATCAATTGCATCAACTTGTATAATAAAAGATTTGTTCATATTAATAATTGAACATGATTTAATTTTTGTTAAAGAATAAAAATCTTTAAGTTTTCCAACATGTTCAATACATGTTGAATATTTTAAAGGACAAAGTTCACTTGGATATTTGGAACTATTTACCATAATATGTGTAGTGGTTTTATTATTTAAACTTGTACAAGTTCCATTTGATTTTTTTTTTATTTTACTAAAACAAATAATACTTTTAAATTTCAAATTCCATTGAGTCATAAGAAAAGTTAATAAATTTATTAAAATTGTGATAAAAATTGCAACAATATATTTAATTGGAACATTATCAATAATAAGTTGTAATTCTTCACTTAAATTTGAATCATCCAATTCAGAAGCATTTAAATAATTTGTATTATTTGATATTAAATCATTAAATATTTCATTATTTTGTACTGGTACCGAATTTATGGTATTATTTAAATTATTAAGATTTTGTATGAAATTTATTAAATAAATGAATGAATCAAAAACATCTTTATAAGTGATTGTTTTACTTAAACTGAAGATTTCTCCTAATAAGATTGAAATTAAAACAATATAAATAGTAATGAATGGAAATACATCCAATCTGAATATAGAATTATTCAATCTTCTATATTCAGTGAATGTGTATTTTGACATTTTTTTTTAACTTGATTTCTTTACTTTCTTTCTTTCTTTCCTTTTCTTTTCCCCTTTATTTTTATCTTTCTCTTAAAAAAAAAGAAGATAATATTTTAAATTCTAAATATAAATAATATTCTTTCCAATTTAATAATTTCACCTATTGAAATCTATTATTACACGGAATTTGAAGAAATGTAATTGATTTATTATAGCTAATATTCAAGATTAAATATATATATTTATATACAAATATATATATCTATATATATTTGTATAAATGAAGAATATATTTATTTCATAAAAAGTTTTATCAATTATTTCATGAAAAAAAATTTTATTATTAATGATTGGTCAATTAAATTAAATAATCTTTTTTTTACCCCCTTTTTTTTTCTTTTTCTTTATGATCATAAATAATATTTGGGTATCGACCCGCCTTTTTATAGAATATTTGATTTATTTCATTACCCTCACGTGTTTACAAACATAATTTTTTTTTTTCTTTTAATAAAAAGTATTATTTACTTAATTAAACAAAATTTGAAAAAGAAAAACATGGAAAGATTAAAGAAATAGCTAAAGAGAAAATATAATACATTATTGTATTGATTAATTTATGGATTAATAATTTTTTTTAATTTTTATTTCTTTATTATTATTATTTTTTTAAATAAATTACATTATATCTAAAATCCTAGTACTTTATTAATAGTAAAATGAATTATTGTCCACATAAATGCATGCATGCATTTGTTTTTAAAAAAGAATTTAAAGAACACGTAATATAAATATTAGAAATGCGGGAAGAGGTGAAGGGGGGGGGAGGAATGGTGCATGCGCATGCACATGTGGAAATAGTAAATAAATAGAATTAGAGGTAAAATTATTATTATTTCTTATTTTAAAAAAAATTAAGGAGTGTAATTAGAGGATTAATCTCGAAATAGAGAAAATATTAAATAATGATATTAATTTATTATAATTGGGATGAAAAAGTTATATATAAAAATGAGAAGATAATAAGATTGGAATAAATTAGAAAATTGTCAAATTTGACAATAAATTGGGAAATAATTTAAAGTGAGAAAGTAAAGTAAAAAGGAGAAAAAAAAAAAGGATTAAGAATAAATTATTTAAAAAACTATTAATATTAAGATGATGAATATTAGTAATAATATATTTAAGGTATCTATATTTTACTTTGTTTTGGGTTTAATTTTGGATTTTGGTAAAGTTAGTTGTATTCCAACAGGAATTTCTTCTTCATTACCACAACAAGGCTCTTCATTTCAACCAAATTCTGGTGGGAATATGGATTCATTTAGAAATAGAGCACAATTACTTTCAAAAAGAGTTGTTGATCCATTAATGAATAGAGGAGATAGATTTTCACAAAATGTAAATAGTTTATCAGATTCTAATGATCAAAGAGTTGAATCTAAATCATTTAATATTCCAGGTATTCCAATATTTGGAGGACCAAGAGTTGAAAATAGAAATTATTTAACTCTTCCTTTTACAAGAGATGGTCATTGTGAAAAAGGTACAATTTACAATATAACGAGTGTTGATGATTTAATACAAAATAGTCGTGATTTAATGTGTATTTTGGAAGTTGGTTTACAACCTGATGTAATTCCAACTGGTATGATGTATGGTACAATGTTGGATTTATTAACAGATACAAGAGATATTGATATGAGAGGTATTGAGAAATTTTGGGGAGGTAAATTTGCTGCAAAAGGTGCATGTAATAGGGCTCAAGATGAAGTTGTATTTGGATATAATATGGTTAAGGGTAAATTTGTTGTTCCTTCTATTATGTCTCTTAATAGTTTGCCACAACATTGTAGTTTAGCAACTGCTGAACATCAAGATAATTCTCAATCACTTATTTTGGATTATATGACAGATAAGAATGAAGTATGTAGAGCAGAGACTTATACTAATGGTCCATTCTTTGGTAAATCTGAGCATGTGAATGTTTGTGCTATTGTAAAAGCTGTTGGCCGTCAACCAGATGGTGGATTAATTTTACTTGGTAGAGGTTTGAGTTATCCATCATTAAAACCAAATGTTAATCCAACAGGATTAATTACAGTTTTATTCTTTGCTGTGGTTACTTATGATAATGTATTACCAGAATTTATTTCTGGCACTCCTTTGGAACCATTACCTTCTTCATTTGATTATAGACTTGTTGGTATTGATAAAGATAACAATTCATTTTTCCCAGCTTTTGGAATCTTTAACAAGGGAGATGCTTTGGCTTTAAATAACTTTACAAATAAGTTTGGTCCACCTATTCCAGTACCTACAACTTCTACATCAACAACTTCTACATCATCAACTTCTACATCAACTACTACTACAACCACAACTACCACAACTACTACAACTACAACTACCACAACTACAACTACCACAACTACAACTACCACTACTACCACTACCACTACTACAGAGGTTGCTGAATCAGCTAGAATCCAAAATCCAAACTCTAGAAGATTAATGGTAAGATCTTAAATACAAATTTCAAATGGCGCCAATAACATGTATATAATGCCTGCATGAATGAATTCCATTCAAAAATGTATATTTGATAATATATTAAATGGAATTGGGCGGGAAGCTTTGACACGTCATTTTTTTATAGTGGAGAAAAAATAAATGAAAAGTTGAAAAAAAAGGGTTATGATATGAAAGATTTATTGTTTTAAACATTATTGTTATTTTTGAAATAAAAGATTGAGTTGAGTTGATTTTAAACATAATTTATTTTTACAGGAAAAATATATGTAAAATATAATAACAATAATATATGGACACTTTATATAGTTATTAGGATAATAAATAAATTTAGTGTCAAAAGAAAAATATCTATTTCCTTATTTATTTTACTTTCAATGTTTATATATATTATTATTAGTTCATATATTTATTCTCTATTCTCTATTCCTATTTTCTTTTTTTTAATAGTTTTAATATCTTTTACTTCTATTTCAAATCAATTGTTTAATATTTCGATTTGGATCTTCATATTATGTTAAGTAATAAAAGATTAAGAATTAATATAAACAATTTGAATTATTAATAACATTAATATATTATTTTCTAATAATTATAGATAATAATTAGTAAGAATCAAAAAAAAAACTRRKKWTMCAGTGTGAATTAGAAATCTTGAGAAGTTGACAATTGATTGCTAAAAATTTCTAGGTAAGCTTTATAATGAGCAGCTTTAAGAGTTTGTGTAAGAGTTTGTCTAGCAACAGCTTCTTCTTGAGAAGGAGCACGGAAAATCGTTCATAATATTTATGAATGGATTAGAAACATTGAATTGTCTTGGATACTTTAAATCTACAAGTATTTCATCAGCATTAAATAAAAGAAAAGCAACAATATCTTCTCTTTCAATTTGAAGAACTTGTGGATCTACAATTGAAAATATAAAGTTCTTCTCTAACATAATAGCTTGCTCTAATAAATTAACTACTTGATCATTACTTGGTTTAGTTTTCATAGATTTTGCAATACTTAAACAAAACTCAACTTGATATTGTTCATCTCTACGTATTCTATCTAAACCATCACAAAGTTGAGTAGGTAATTCAGATTCTGATATATTTCTCATTGAAAAAGATAATCTAAGTAAATGAATACTAGATGAGAATATCTTTTTAATTATTACATAATAGATAAGTTTTTCACTAAATAAAGTATCTTCATCGTAAAAATTACCAACTAATTCCTTCATTTTTGTAAAATCTTCTAATTCATTCAATTTCTTCTCTAAATTATATTCATATTCTTCTTTAGATATTTTACTATTTAAATTATTCTCATCCTTCTTTTCCACTTCATCTGTCCTTTCAATCTTTTCCTTATTTTTACGTATCATTTCAACATAATTCATAAATAATTCCTTATATATATTCTCCATACACATTGTAAATGAAAAGTAACCTCTTGCTTCTGGTACTTGTACTTGTCCTAATAATTCACATGTTAACAATACAGTATCTAAGCATGTATTATCAATATAAATACGTTTTGCAAAGGCCATTTCAATATAATCAAGTAATTTTTCGTCCATATTCATTAATTTTGTCTTATCTTCCATTGGTGATATTACTTCTGCTGTCCAAAATGATACCTCATATTTTTTATACAAACTCCATAATCTACTATATTTTATTGGAAATAAAACCCATCTAAAAGGATTATCTAATAAGATTGATTCATTTTTTTGCTGTTCTAATAATTCTTTCTTTGATTCATTCATTTTTTTCTCCTTTAATTAATTAATTTGATTCAAATTTTTTTATTTTTCTTGTTTTTTATTTTTTTTTTGTGTGCAAAAAATTGATGAAAAAGAGGGGAGAGTGAGTATACCGGGTACCTATACGCCGTCTCATACTTGAAAATATTTAGAGAAAAAAAAAGAATTTTTGAATTTTTCTTTCCTATTTATTTTTTTCTTCCTTCTTATAATTTTTCCATCTATATTTCTTTCTTTTACTTAAAAAATAAAAATGAAATAAATTATTTCTCTTATTCAAATAATTAATACAAATATAAAATAATTGGGGGAGAAAAAAAATGGAAGAAAGTGGGAAAAAAGAAAAAGTTGAAAGTAAGTAAAATCGTATTTTTCAAATCTTAAATCTCTAGAATAAATACTTTATATCTCGACATTTCTATTCTTGTTCCTACAATAATGTTTTATTCTATTAATGATTTATTCATTTATTATCAATAAAATTTTAAATAACTATCGTAAAAACTACTACTATTGACATGCAAATAGCCCGCCTTTTCCCACATTTTTTGAACTCACCGCCCCCCATCATTTAATTATCTTATAAATACATTTATCGATACCTTTTTTAACAGGTCATTAGGCGCCAATACACAGAAAGTAATAATAAATTTCAGGTAAATCAATAAATTGAAAGAAAACAATATGCACAAAGACAAATTAAAGAAAATTAATAAATTTTTTAAAATAAAAATATTTATTTGTAATAATATTTGTTTTTCTTTTTTTTCTTTTAAAAAATATATATATTTTTTAAATATTAATAATATAATAATAACACACACGTAAATTAATATTAATATCAAAATAGTAAACATAGAGAGTAACTAAAATCAATTTAAAAAAAGGAAAAAAAAGATGACAGAGGAAAATAATAATGTAATTTTAACAAAGGAAACAAAAGATGAAGAAAATATTGAAAAACTTGTGAATGAAGTAAAAATAAATCAAGTTAATGAACCAATGCTTAAATACAGCCGAGAAAATAGAAATGAATTGAAAGAATTAATTAAAGATATTTGGTCAATGTATAAAAAAGCTGAAGCGTCGTTTTGGGTTACTGAAGAAATTGATCTAAGTCAAGATACTAGAGATTGGGAAAGTCTTAAAGACCCTGAAAGACATTTTATCAAATATGTTTTAGCATTCTTTGCTGCAAGTGATGGTATTGTTATGGAAAACTTAGCAGTAAATTTCCTTAGAGAAATACAAATACCGGAAGCTAGAATGTATTATGCTTTTCAAATGTCTATTGAACAAATACATAGTGAAACTTATTCATTACTTATTGATAGATATATTACTGAAATTAAAGAACGTCAAATGCTCTTTGAAGCAATTTCTCATATTGAAGCTGTAAAAAAGAAAGCAGAATGGGCAACTAAATGGATGAATTCTGAGCGATCTTTTGCTGAAAGAATTATTGGATTCTGTGCTGTTGAAGGAATTCTATTTTCTGGTAGCTTTTGTGCAATTTTTTGGCTTAAAAAACGTGGACTTATGCCTGGACTCACATTTTCTAATGAACTTATTAGTCGTGATGAAGGTCTCCATGCTGATTTTGCTTGTTTAATATATAAAGCCCTTAAATTTAAATTACCAGCTCCTAGAGTACAACAAATCATATCAGAAGCTGTTGAAGTTGAAAGAAACTTTCTTTGTGACTCTCTTCCTGTTGATCTTATTGGTATGAATTCGAGACTTATGGCCCAATATATTGAATTTGTTGCTGATAGATTACTTTTTGCCTTGGATATTCCAAAAATCTACAACGTTTCTAATCCTTTTGATTGGATGGACCTTATTTCACTTCAAGGTAAAACTAACTTCTTCGAAAAGAGAGTTGGTGAATATCAAATGGCTGGAGTTATGGTCAATCAAGATGACCAAAAGTTTGATTTGAATGCAGATTTCTAACTTATTTATGCTATAAAATTTACAAGAACCCCAATTCTACATACATATAGATACAAACCTAATTTATTTAACTACCAACAATTTACTTATATTACAAATAAACGAGTAGAAAAGGAGTTTTGCTTATTCTATTCATTATTTTAGAAACTAATTTCAATATTAGAATAATTATTAATTAATTAATCATTAATTAAAATATATTATAATTCATTATGGATGTAACAGTTTAAGCTCAGGCTCATCTTCTTCGTCTGAGAATATAATTGAAGATGCTCTTCTTCTCTCTTTTTCGCTATTGTTATCCTTTTTCTTCTTTTCCTCTTTATCTTCCTTCTTTTTCTCATCCTTATCCTCATCCACGCTCTTTTTATCACTCTCCTTTATCAATAATTCATTTGAGAATTCTGGAATTTCTAATTTATCCAAACCTTGCTTTGTTACTTTATCATTACCTTTATTATTATCTTCTTTAATTGAATCAGAAATATTTTCTCTTTCATTCCTGGAAGGACCTTTTATATTAATCTTCATTGTTTGATGAATATTGTTACTATTATTGTTATTATTATTGTTGTTATTGATATTATTGTTACTAACTGAATTTGATATACTCATCTTTTGTAATAATTGAAGCTTTCTAAGCTGATTAGATTTCAAAGGATGTACTACCAATATTAATATCCTTATTGATTGAATATTATTTGGCCAACTATTAATATCTACTGATAAAGAAAATATTGATCTTTTATCAGTCTCATTTGATAAAAAGCTACATTTAAACCAAACTTGTTGTGCTATCCATTTTGGAACATTACATGGAAAAGTCAATATTGCATATTTCATCCTATATTTTGTTGGTACTGTTGATAAAAATGATTCTCTCCATTTCAAAAATTCAGTCTTATTTTTATAATAATCACGAGTATATGGATCTGACATCTCCCATTTACCTAATAACTTTAATCCCATTCTTAAAAATATCATATTCTCGTTTTCTCTATTCCATCTTGTACCTATTGTACGTGATTTTTGAAATCTTTGAATCTGTACATATCTCATAATCTCATCATTAATACTTCTACAATATAAATCTAGTTCAGCATCCATAATCACATTATTCTCTAAAAACTTCTTCTCTATACTTGAATGTTCATCTTTTGACCTATTTAATCCAAAACTCATTCCAGTAGATGATTTTAAACCGTTATTTGCTTTACCTTTACTCTTATGATCATTACCAATAATACCATTAATATTCTTATCTTTATTATTAGATCTTCCAAATTGATCTTGATCAAAATAATCATTATTACTATTATTATTATGAATATGATAATCACCAGTAACTGATCTTCCTTTATTATTCTTTCCAGGTTTATTACTAGTAGTATCAGTTACAAGATTAATTATTGGCCATGAAAAACATGCTGATATATTTGAACTATTTTGTGTTATTGGTAATTGATTTAATATTCCTTTACCTTCAATTTCTCCTTGAATTCTTTGATTATTCATTTTAATATGATTAAATTGATCAGTTTTTTTTGGAAAGAATGAATACCAAAGCTTACTATCATTTAAATTATATGATAATTTTAATGGATCATTAACTTGTTGTATATTTGCATATATATTTTTATTATTAACCAATAAATCCAAAGTTCTATATGGTAACTTATTAATAACTTTTAAACAGAAATTTGGTTTATATTGTATATTTCTATATTTATCTTGATGATAATTTCTTTGAGAAAATAATGATTCTAATGCTAATTCATTTAACTGATTAATATCATATCCTTCTTCTTTAATCCATTGAATAAATTCATCATGTTTTGATTCTTGAACAATATCATTAACTCTATAAACAACATGTTTTACAGTATCCCAAAATAATGCATAAAATCTTATAGAATTTTGTCTAATACTATTTTTTGATGATGTATTATGATTATGATCATGAATTGCTTCAGTTGATTTACTTAAACTAAATCGATGTTCATTATCATTAATAATAGATGACTTCCTATGCATCCTTTGACCAAGATTAATAGAAATTGGAGATAATGACCTCATTTTACTTCGATTAGATCCTAATATATGACTTTTTTCTGATTTATAATTCTTCCTATCAGATGTTGTCTTCATTAATGCTGGTGATATTGACCTCATATTACTATGTTTTTTATTTCTTCCAAAATTAAGAGTAGAAACTCTCCTACTTCTACCTCCAATTCCATGAGATTCTTTTTTAAATAAATTTCCATCCTTACTTAAATTAAATAAATCATCATTTTCACTCATAATATACTCATAATGTATAGTTACTGCCCATGAATATGGATCTCTATTCAATAAAGTACCGCATGCCAAAAAAGCTATTCTATTTAAACCCAATAATAAACATACCTGCAATAATGTATGATCAAATGGAGTACCTTGTCTTGATAATAAGAATAAATCAGGAGTTCTCCATATTTCATTATTTGTAGTTGGTAAATATGGAAAAGAATGAATAAAATGATGTACTTTTGAGGAATTATCAACACCAGTAAGAGGTTTTAAAGGTTGTAAGAATGATGGAAGTAAGTGCCTTACACCTCTTGAATCCAAACTATAATATGAATATTGTCTTCCCCAAGTCTCAAATGATTTAGTAACATATTCCCAATAAAAAATATTTGATCTTATTCTTGAATTCTTTAATGATGGACCAATGCCTGACCACTCAACAATTCTATTTAATCGATCAACAAAATATTTAGAAACTTCTCCCACAACTTCATTATTACCTCTTACTAGTAATGCTGACGTTGAACCAATATTATACATGCAACTTATATCAGGCTTTGTCCATATTTCCAAATATACTTTCGGCGAGATTGTTTCATTTGTATAAGACCCTAAAGAACTGGGCCTTTGACCTAAATTATATAATATACTCGCATCCTGATATACTCTTGTTTCATATACAACTTCTTTACCTATATTGCGATCATAAAATTTTCGGTATTCTTGGCGCCTAAGCATGTTGGCGCCTAAGCATGCATTACTAGCATTGTCCATTAAATTATTAGTAGGGTCAAATTTTAAAGGTGAGAATTGTTGATTTAATTTTAAATCAGAAAATTCATTTCCAGAATAATTTGAATGATTAGTTTTTATTAGAATATCTTTCCAATGAATTTCAGTCCATCCTAAATGTTGTGCCATTGATGATTTATTTTTTCTCCACACATCAATAACAATCGGACCTTTTCTTTCTAAAAGTTTGGCTAAAGAATGAGCGTCAAGTTCGTTAGGCTTTTTTTCATGATCAATATAATCCAATATAAATGTAAGTTCAGTTTGAAAGAGTGGATGTAATGTACCAGAAACTACAGGCGTTTCTTTTCGATTACCATCAAAGCTTAACTGAACATAAACATCCATAGAATCATCATTTTCAGTATCTTGAAGAATATTGTTGACTTCATAAATGTTCAAGATTAAATTATCAATTCGAATAATTTTGATTATAAGATATAATTTATTTTCATCATCAATTTCTAAAATATTACCCAATTGATGATATTTGGGTATATTTCCAAATTCTATTTTTCCTTCAAGTATACAAGATTCTCCATCAGGAAGCTTAATTTCAGTCTGAATATAGGGATAATAGACAATATTTTTAAGATTAAAAGTACAATGGACTTGTTTTGTAGATTTAAAAATATTATGAGTTTTGCCAGTTGAATTAATTTCTAAATTTGCATGTAAATTATTTCTTTCCAATTCATGTATTGTACCTCTAAAAGGAATCATACCAATATTATCCCATCTAATAATTTTATTTTGTTTCTCATAACATTCTGACCAAGTTGAAGTACATTTAGTTGGTAAAGGATTATCTATTCCAAAAGATGGGAACTTGATATTCAATCTACAAGATGTTGAATGATTATTAGAAATAAGCCTTCCTTTTTCATTAAAATTTAATTCTTGATCATCTCTCAAATCAATTTTTACAGTATTTTGATCGTTAATTATATTTGTATTATCACGACTAGTTTGCTTTTTGTTACTTTTTTTGTCATGATTATATTCAATTTCATGATCATTATAAATATTTTGAGAATGTTTTCGTTCTGAAGGAGAGGAATTCTCATTGTCATTACTAATATTTCTTAAAGTGAATTGAGATAGGCTTAGTTGAAAATCATAAATTTCTTGAAATATAATTTGTAATGTAATTCTAAAAATAGGATTTGATATATTATTATGTGTTCTTTTTGATAAAGTAATCATTTGATTAACACTTCCCGTTGCATAATTTTTTAATATATCTTCATTATATCCTAATAACTCATTAACAGTTGCTGAATTAGCTCTCCAAGCAATAATTCTAAATAATTCCCTTTCTAAATGTAAATAACTACCTCTCCATTCAAAAGTTTCATCTAATGAAATTTCAATCGAATTATTATTTTTGAGCTCCATATCATAGTCTTTACCATTTTCATCAGGAATATCAATAAGTAACTCATCATTATTTTCAATATAAAACGGTTTAATATCAACAGTATGTGTAAAAAATTCTTTGCATGCTGGATATCCCAACAATCTTGGAACTTCTTGGCCGGTATTACTATTCAATAGTCTAACTTCTGTAAGTGTTCCTCCAAATGAAAATTCTAAAAATACATTCTTCTGTTCAATTTTTGTTAGATTTTCAATCTGCACTGATCGTATTGTAGTCCTAAATCTTCTTGGAGTTAACCATATTTGTTTCTCCATTTCAGAATTACCTCTATTTGTCATTTTTATATCTCTACCAAGAAGTTCTGCTAATCTCTTGAATTCTTGTTCTGTTACAACTCGATCTCTAAAATCCAAAATTGACTCGTCATCTGATGATTCATGAGTTAAATTACTGTTAACTTCCAGATTTTCTCCATTTATATCTCTATTCCTTGCTTCTTTGCCATGATCTCTTCTATTAGGAAGCATTGAATCATTCAAATCATCGTCATCACTTATATTTGTACCTTCTATATTCTGACCATTATCAGCTTTATTTTTTTTCTTTTTTGAGCTACTATATGATCTGGGATCAGCTTTCTGACGGATCTTACTCACCATTTGCTTAGTTGCATGTTTTGCTGAACTAACTAGGTTAGATCCAACCATTCCCATCATTGACTTCATTGCTCCCACAGGATCCATCTTTATTTTTCTCTATATTTTCTCTCTTCTCTTAAACTCCTAAGTTACGAAGAGTAAGTGAGCAATTCTTAAGATTTGTACATAATCACCTGATTTATCCATAAATATTTTTTATTCAATTAATTAAAAAAAAAAAAAAATCTTTTTTAGTCTAAAAGTGCGAATTATTATTATTTTTCTTTATACTAATTATTCATGTCCACCTTTTAATCTGTATAATATTTTTATTTCTTGCCACGTAAGTGGCCTTGGCGCCTTTTGCATTTCAGCGCCTTTGCATGCAGACCGGTATATGATTGACACCACATGCAAATTAGAAAAACAAATAATATTTTTTAAGTAATAAAAAAATTGGGGGGTCGTGTGCATTGAAATAAGTAAGTTTGGTATTCTTTGATAGTAAATCTTATTTTTTTAAAAAAGAAGAATTTAAATAATAGAAACAGTACAATAAATAATATTAAATACATATATTCTATATAATGTATAATTTTAATAAATAATAATATTTTCTATTAAGTTATATTCAAAGAAATTTGAATTAAATCTACAAATATTGAACTTAATAATGTGAAATAATGAAAAGAGAGATAACTTTTGTATTTTTGGTTACAATTAAGTTTATTTTTGATATTCAACCAATTTCAAGTTTCCTGTATTTACCAGAAAATTATGTTAATGTGGACAAATATCAAAATTTGCAAAGCTCAAAAGTGAATAGCACTATTACTGATATAGAGGAAGTTAATCATAATGATAATTATAATGTGGATAAAACAAATAATATTAGGTCAGAAAAAAAGTCTCATAACAATTCAAAGGAAGAAGTAGTTTTGAGTTCAATAAAAAAAGAAGAAGAACCACCTAAAAATAAAAATGATCAATTAGAATTTCAATATAGTAAAGTTTGTTCAACTATAAATAAGGAAAGAATTCATGAAAAAAGATATTGGACGCATTTAATATTTATTCATGCAGATAATAACTTGGAATCAATGTCTTTAGTGGACTTAGGAGAAATGACAAGTCCATTACAAACTCAAACAGCAGATCATCTTCACTTAGTAGTATACATTGACAGGTGCAAAGATTTTACAAACAAAGATGTTTCAGCTCCTATAATATCGTGCCCAGAAAGTGGATTAACAAATCCTATGATAAAACAGGAACAAATTTCACAAAATTTTACTGGAGCTTATATTCTATATAGATGGAGATTAACTCAAGAATTAAGGGTACAATTTAGGAAGAAATTTGTATGGATTATATTAGAAGATTTAGGAGAAGTTGATTCAAATTCACCTGAAATACTTTCAAATTTTATTTCAAAAGGTTTGGATTCATTTCCCTCAATATATTCGGCACTAACTCTTTGGAATCATGGTTCAGCATGGTCTGGTTTTGGTGATGATCATGACAATGCTGATGGAAATGGAATGTTTCTAGGTGAAATGTATAGAGGAATTAAAGAAGGAATTATGAATAGTAAAATTGGAGGAAAAACAGGAGAAAATTTCTCATTTGAGTTCAAATTTGATATACTTGGTTTTGATGCATGTTTAATGATGCAATTTGATGTATTAGAAGTTATGAATTCATTAGCAAATTATATATTAGCTAGTGAAGATAATGAACCAGGACATGGTTGGAATTTTAGATCTTTAAATCCTGTAACTAAAAAAGGATCAGCTGAAGATGAAGTTCAAATTTTTGGACCTAATAAAGTTCAAGAGTATAGGATTGCAACTCCTTTAGAGTATGCTTCAAGAATTGTTTATGGATATACTCTTCATTCACAAAGTTATCCATTAACTTTATCGCTTATAAATACTGAGTTTTACAGAATTTTCAGATTTAATCTTTATAATCTATTTACAATATTATATAAATGTGGTGGAGAGAATATTAGTGATTTATTAAAGAGAACAATCTTAAATTCAAAGAAAATTGAAAATTGTGATATCTCGAACTTATGCAGTTGTTATGATATGGGAGATATGCTTGAATTATTAAGAAGTTATCTATCCCAAGAATTTTTTTTAGATAATTCTATTCAAGAATTATTGGCATTAACTTTGGATTCATATTATAATATGCAGATTGCTAGTGTTAATATTCAAGAATGTACTGATCCTGATAGTGAACTTTATGGTAATTGCCAAGGAGAATTATTTAATAATAGAGATTTGAATAAAAAGTATGCTTTAAGTAATGTTTATAATAAAAATTCGAATATATTAGAATCAAGGTTTACAGGGGTATCCATCTATTATCCAGATCCTGATCAACAAGTATTATGTAGAAATGAAGCAGTAGCAAAATCACTTGCAAAAAAATATACTAAACAAACAAATTATAAATGGGTTCAAATAATTAGTGACATATTGATTAATAAACCAGGTCAATTATGTAATTTGGAGTTGAAGTATAAAGGTAATCATCATTTTGAAGAAATTAATTCTAATTTCAATTCTGATTCCAGTTATTCAGATTCTATAATAAAAATGAATACAACTCTACTAAATATAATTCCTTGTAAAGAAAATTCTACAAATCAAATTTTATTCACTTCAAGAATGGATAATCAAGTAATATCATCTCAGACTTTAATTACGTATCCAATAAATCAAAGTATAAATAATATGGTGCCAATTTTATTAATTTTTCCTACCAGAATTAAATCTAATGGTATAATTACAACAACTTATGAACATATTGGATATGAAATATATCAAATAGCAAAGAATAATGATAATAATAAAGAAGAGAAAATTATCCATTCTAACTTAACTTTAATAACTGATATGGAAAAAAATCACTTTACTGGTCATTTTTTATATTATAATAATAAATATGAAATTGAAAATGATAAAAATGGAGCCATTATTGCATATCTAGTATTTAATAAAACTATTAATGGATCTAAATTATTAATTTCAACATCTGAAGGTATGACAGAGAAGAAAAAAGAAGATGGAGGATATTTGGTACCTATTATATATTATTTAAAAGTGGATACAAGAAGAAACAAATACTTTGATGAAATTTATCAGCAAATATGTGATTTATATTCAAAATTTTCAGGCTATTTAAATGGCTTAAGTTATCCATTAATTGGTATTAATATATTACCAAAATATGATGAAATTTCAATAAAATCTAGAAGAATTCAATTGATTACCCTTGTACAAAAGGAAATGATTTTTGAATGGAATAATAAAATAGAATTAAGAGAAAGAAAATATCAATCTAGTAAAAGCTTGGATAATATTGGAAATAAAAGAGTTCTAATTGGTAGATATTCAATAACATCTAATGGATATGATGAGTTATCTATATTAGGTGTAAATATGGATTTTGGAACTAAATTAAAGGATTATCATTTAAATGAAGAATTTAATCAAATTTATACTGGAAAAGAATGTAATACTGATTGGTTAGAAGATGGTATATGTGATATATTTTGTATTAATGATAGTAAGGATTGTGATAAAGTATTAGATATAGGAATGAAGAATAAAACAATGATTGATGAAAATAAAGTACAGAAAAAGAAAATGGTACCAAACTTTTTAGAAAGTCATTCAATACATGTTGAATGTGATAATATGGATGGAAGAATATGTTGGAAAAATTCAAAATGTTTAAAATCAAAAATGACTATAAATATGAATAGTTCTTCACATATTATGAGAAATATATTTTCTGATATAAATAATAGTCAGGAAAATGGTAATAATCAACCAAATCAATTAATAAATAAAGTAAATAATTATTGTATTTGTGATGAAGGATTTCAACATCAAGTTATTAGATTAATTGATAGTAAAACTGGAAATATATTTTTCAGACATAGTTGTGAGGATATTAATGAATGTGAAGAACATAATAGACAATTTCAAATAGAGGAGAAAGAACAAAGACAAGGGGATATTTATATGGGTTATAATACAAATAATGCAATATATCCAACCATTGAAAGAACAAGAGAGATTACTAGTATTTTAAATTCACCGTTTTCATCAATTAGAAGACATATAGTAACTCCTTCAGGTTTGAAGAGGCCATGTCATCCTCTTGCTTTATGTATAAATAAAGAGGGAAGTTATAGTTGTGTTTGTAAACCAGGATATTATGGTGATGGAAAAAAGAGTTGTATTCAGGAAAATGTTTGTTTTGACAAATCTTTTCAAGAATTGGTAATAGGTCCAGAGACTCAAATCGATTTTTCTAGAGGAATTGATGAAGAGCAATCAGAAAAAAGTCTATTTTGTCCAAAAGGATTACAATGCATTATTCAAAACACTAATATAGAAAATAATTCTGAGAGTTATGGAAATATTATTGATGAAAAAAGAAAAAGTATTAATGATTATCAAGAAAAATCTCTTTTATCATTAATTTCAAATGATTTAGAAGATGATAAAAGTTATAATCATTATTGTGGATGTAAAAAAGGTTATAGAATTTCATCATTAAATCAAGATTTAAGATGTATTGATATTAATGAATGTGATGAGAAAAATAATGGAGAGTTAATAAATAATTGTGGAGAAGATTCATTATGTACTAATACTATTGGATCATATATATGTTCATGCCCTATTGGATGGTATGGTAATGGTTATATATGTATTCCAAAAGGAGAGAAAAGAGATATTGCTTTAAAAGTCGAATTATCAGGATTTTATGAAAGAATTATGCCAATGGGTTATGATAATTTTATTAATTCATTTAAACAATCAATTATACAAGTCTTAGGAATAAATGAAAATGGAATTGAAATTGTGGATATGGTTTTGGATCATTCTTTAGGAGTAATAAGAGTAATCACACATTTTAAATCTGAAATGAAAATAAATAATTCAACAAATAGAATTCTAATACTAAAAGATGAAGAAAATACTATAGAAGATTTACATTTGAATTTAAAAAAAGCAGATGAATTTATTACAAAATTAAAAAACAATACTTCAGATTGGTATAGAAAAACTTATATAGGGACAAGTTTTGGGGATATGGTAAATCCTAATAAAATTGAAATGAGAAAAGTCAAGGAAAGAGAAATAAAAGTATGGCAAGGTTCAATAAGTAAATTAATGAATAGAATAATGTCAGATAAAATTTATATATTTATTAATTCTTCCCCATTTGGAAGGATTATTGTAACTTTAATATTAATAACAACAGTAATATGGTCAATTATAGGATTACTTGGCATAATATTAATATTTAAAGTCTATAAAGATAATAAAAAAGAGAAAATGAATAAATTAATACTTAAAAGTGAAGAATATGGTTTAGAAATGGAGGATTATAATATAAATAGTTCAAATGTTAATATAGTTAATACAATTCAACAAGAAAAGAAGGAGAATAAGGAATTATCAGAGAAAAAATAATGATTAAATTCAAAATAAATTATATTAATTAAAGTAAATAATAAATATTTATATTATTATTATTATTATTATTTTAAGAAAAAAGGATAATCAAATTCCAAGATAATTAAAAGAATAAATTACCTAAAATTGGAGGAAATTTCCAATTTTCTGACAATCTTCCATTAATTTGAGTCCAATATAATTCAGCTTCATCATCATCAGGAGGTACAAATGTTTCATTAATCGAAGAAAGTTTACTATAAATATATTTTCTGGTATCTTTATTATGTTTAGCTTTGGCAATACCAACAGCTGAACCAATCTTGGGGATATTTTTTGCATAAACAGTATAATAAGATCTCATAAATAATGAACCAAGTAAATATGAATGTCCATATTCACCTGGTACATCAATCATCATTATACCAGGTTTACATTTTCCTTGTTCATTTGGAGTTAAATAAAGCTCAGGTGGAATAACAAGTTGAAATCCATCTTTAAAAGTATAAGTAATATTAGGAAAATGTTGAATGATTTTTGGATCAATCTTTTTAGAATCTAAATGAATTTGAGAACAATCACCAAAAGGTTGATATTCTTTAATAAAATGATTATATTCAAAATTGGGTAATGTATAAAAAGAAGTACCGGAATCAAAAATAACATATCCAGGAGTTCTATTAGTTTTATCAATACTTTTATTGAAAGTTTTGTAAATATAAACATCCATTGGAGGATCTTCGTAATGTCCAAATTTTTTATATAAATGTTCATTTTCAAGATTTTCCCATTCATAAGCAAGAGATCCATAGTCACAACAATATTTTGTATCTCCAATATAAAGTGATTCTAATTCAACTTGCCAATAATGTTCTCTAATAACTGGAAGAATATGAAGTTCTTCTTCAAATAGATTTTGATCAATTCCACCAAGTAATAAAATAGCACAAGGTTTTGAAAGTTTATCATTATTATTAATTGGTTTAATTCTATAATCATTAATATATATAGAAAATATATTATTTTGAATAAGTCCTTGACTTTGAAGTCTTTCAATTAAAGGTAGTTGAAGTTTTTTTGAAGAAGACATTTGTGTAAATCCAAGTCCAAGTACACCTTCAAGTTCGATTGCATCAAATATATCAATTTTGCTATTTTCAGTATTTTCCACTTGTTCAATAATTCCAATAACATGTTTATTAAGTTGGAAATTATCAAATTTAAGTGTTTCAAGAATTAATTTACCATAAATTTTACCAGTACCAAAAATTACTGAAATATTATCATATTTGGAAATTCTTTTAAATGATTTTGAAATATATTTCGAATATCTTTTAACTTTTTGACAACTTGATTGGTTACATTCTTCTCCAATAACCCAAAGATTACTGCTTCCAGTATCAATAATAGGCCAAAATTCTTGTTCAGGTTCACCAATTCTAATTCTACATACAAAAAGTGAATTTTTCACTTCAAAGAGTGGTATGGTAATATTAGTGATAAAAACATCATATGGTATAATTTCTCCATTCACATTTAATACATTAATGGTTTTATAAATTTGTTTATTATTTGAAAAATCATAAATATTCTTTAATTTTGGGTTAATTAGGAAAGATTCGGAGTCTGAGTATATAAGTTTTGATTTATTTAAACTAAGAGAGTTTTGGTACTGGTTATGATCTTCATATTTGTTATTATGAATACGATCACGATGATGATGATGATCATCATCATCATAATCATCATCATCATCATCAATGTTATCTTCAATATCAGCATCATAGTCATTTTCATGATCATGTTCTGAATCTTGTTCATAATCACGATAAGATGTTGCCCATTTATATACATCTTCATTGGTCAAGTTACCAGAAACTTCAAAAATTTCATCATTTTTCAATAAGTTTATATGGTTAATAATTTTATTGGAGGAATTTATTAAAGTTAATTTTTCTGTTTGTTTAATATTCAAAATGGCTATTAATAGTAATAAATAATTAATTATTGATGAAATGGTACCCATTTTTATTGGAATCAATTTAATATAATAGATTAGAATAAGGAAATTAAGAGAGAAAGAAGGAATATTTTTAAAAAGATCGGGTTAAAATAAATATTTCAACCTGTAAATTTATCCTTTCTTTTCTTTCCTTATCTAAATATATTTATTAAATAATTAATATAATAAATATCTTTAAAATATTTATCTTCAATTGGATAATATTGATAATTTATTCATATTAAATACTAAATACTGAAAAAAAGTATGTATATATATATATATATATATATATATATATAATTGAATTGGATGATAATATAGGTACCTTATTTAAAAAAAGGTAACGAAAAAATAATTATAGGGGGAATACTTTTTTTTTTTAATTTAAAGAAAAGAGGTATCGAATTTCATGTTAAGAAATTCAAGAAAAAGGGGGGGGAGAGAAAAAAAGAAAAAAAAGCGAAAAGAAAATTTAAGTAATAATATTCCAATTAAATATATTTATTTATATAATAAAATTAACAATTCTTTTATTAAAGTTTACGAAGATATACATTAAAGAAGAATGAGAATTATAATCTAAAATAGATAAAGTAAATTGAAGTTAAAAATATTTCTTCAATAATTATTCAATAAATATAAATATAACATTTTATTTTTTTTTAAATAAAACAAAATGTTTCATTAAAGTATAAGAAATGAAGAAATTATATTCAAGTAAAAATTGTTTATATATACTAATATATATATAAAAGAAGAATAATAAAAGAATAGAAACAAAAACCACAACGAAATAAAGAAAGGAAGAGTGATACATAAAAAAAAGCATTCGAAAAACTTTACATTTATTTGAATATTAAATATCGGTACCTATTATATTGTAATATAATAGGTACCGATACCTATATTTAAAAAATAATAATATTTTTTTGGTGGTTATAAATAAAATTCTTAAATTTTGAAAAGAGGAAAAACAGTTATAATAACAATGAATGATGTTAATAAGAGTACAAGAAAAAATGGGTACTTATCATATAAGATTAAGGATTATAGGATTGGCCAGACTTTAGGTATTGGATCATTTGGGAAAGTAAAATTAGCAATACATGAACCAACAGGAAGAAAAGTTGCTGTTAAAATAATGAATAAAGTAAAAATGAAAGCAATTAATATGTATGAGAAATCAATTAAAGAAATTAGTATTTTAAAAAGTATTATACATCCACATATAATWAGATTATATGAAGTTATTGATACACYTTCAGATATTTATATTATTATGGAATATGTAACAGGAGGAGAATTATTTGATTATATTATACAAAAAGGAAGAATTTCTGAAGATGAATCAAGAAGATTATTTCAACAAATTATTTCAGGAATGGAATATTGTTATATTAATAGAATATGTCATCGTGATTTAAAGCCTGAAAATATATTATTAGATGAAAATAATAATATAAAAATTGGTGATTTTGGATTATCAAGTTTTATTTATGATGGTGATTTTTTAAATACATCTTGTGGATCACCTAATTATGCTGCACCAGAAGTTGTTTCAGGAAAAGCATATACAGGACCAGAAATAGATGTATGGTCTTGTGGTGTAATATTATATGCATTATTATGTGGTTCATTACCATTTGATGATGAAAATGTTGGTAATCTATTTAGAAAGATTCGACATGGTGCATTTAGTTTACCTGGTCATATTTCTGATTTAGCAAAAATATTAATAACTAAAATGTTAACAGTGGATCCTTCTTTAAGAATTACATATAAAGAAATAAGATATAATACTTGGTTTAGATATAATTTACCATTTTATTTAGAACCACAATATTATCATTTATTATCATATAAATTATCACCAAGAAATATAAAGAAATTGGTTGATAATAGTAATAATGGAAATGAATCTAATCAAGTTAATATTGAAAATAGTACTGATAATAATCTTAAGATTATAAGTAAAATACTTTCTGAGAATATTACTCAAGAAGGAGCATTATGGGCTCAAAAACAGAGAAGACATAATAAATTACATTCAATATTTTCAAGACAATTGCAAAAGAAAATTGGTGTTTTAGCTCAAATCTTTTCAAATTCTTCTATAAGAGATTCATCAAGAAGATCAACATATAATTGTTTTAATAATAATACTTATTCTTCACGCTCTTGTAAGATGATGATTAATCAAGAATCCACAAAAAATACTATTATGAATAAATTATTAGAAAAATCAAAATATCATTCAGTACAACAAACATCTAGTAATTCAAATGTTTCAACTTGTGCTTCTTCATCTTCAAATTTGAATAATAATAATGGTGGGAACAGTAATGGTAATATTAATAGTAGTAATAACAATAATAATGCTAGTAATATTGGATCAAGACAAAGTATTTTCAAGATGTTATATTTGAAAATTAATAAGAATTTGATTGAAAAAGAAAGGATGAGAAATGAATTGAATAATAAAAACAATTACGAGAAAAGGTTGTTCCTTGATAAGGAGGAGACCAAAAATGAGAAGGATTCATCTATCCGATATACTATTGGGAGTGGGATTAAAGATAAAAATGAAGATAATGAAGAACGATATTTCAATATAAATCTTTCAGATATAATCAAACAAACCAGATTGAATCATAGTGATCATGACAATTTTAAAAGTGGGAGATCTCTTGGAGATTGTACTGAATATCAAAGCATACCTACAGAGTCAAAAATAACAGATGAAAAATTACAAAAAGCTTCCTCTTACTTTGAGAAGATTGAAGAGAATGAAAAGAAGAAGAACCAACTAGTGAATAAGAACAAGAGTAATGAAAGCAATAGTGGTAGTGGTAATAGAAGCAGGGATATGGATGGGAATAGGAATGGGAATGGGAATGGGAATGGGAATAGAAATGGAAGTGGTAGCAGTAGTGGAAATGGTAATGGAAGTGGTAGTAGGAGCAGCAGTGGAAATAATATAGCAACTAGTATTAAAATCTCATCACTTCCAATAACTTCTTCTTCTTCCTCATCATCATCTTCATCGTCATCTTCATCGTCATCTTCATCGTCGTCTTCATCGTCATCTTCAGTCCATAACACAATAAATACAAGTATTGGAACAAATAGATGGTTACTAGGATTTGAAGTTTCCGGAAATTTGAAAAGAATTATAAAAATTGTATTATTCACATTAAAATCTTCAAATTATGAATGGATATTTATTTCTTCACATAAATTAAGATGTAGACCAAAATCATCCTTTTCTTTAACAAGTACAAATTCAACTGATGAAGATAAAGATGATATTAATATTAATAATAATTCAATAGAAAGTATTTACCCATTAAAATCTGAAAACATGATAAATAATTTAATTCTACAAGAAAAAAAAACTCCTGCTGATAATATAACCACAATACAACTATTTAAAATTAATCCATTCAAATATCTTATTGATATTCAAATATATGATGGGCCTCTAATTACAAACGCCTTTCAAGCATTTAAACTAACAACTCAAATATATTATAACCTCTCAAATGACTTTTATATTAATATCTTCTAGAGTTTAAACCTAGATTTTTTTTTTTAAATTATTTATTTTCTCACAAATTTTTCCATGTAATTCTATTTATTTATAAGGTACCGGTATTCCCGCGCGCGGTAATTGCTTCGGAATGCAAAATAAAAGAGCATGTGGTCAAGGATTACTTAAAGGGCGCACATGACACACAAATCAAACAAACAAATCCAAGTAAATATCGTTATTTCTTTTTGATTGTTTGTTTTTACAAATATATAAATAAATTTAAATAGTAACATGTAAATTATATATTACAATTAAGAAGAAGAAGAAAAAAAGAATAAAAAGAAAAATAAGGAAGAAAAATAAAAGAAAAAAGAGGGGATGATATAAATAAAATTATGGGAAGAAAAGGAAGAAAAAAAGGAGTTATTTTGGCGGGAAATACAACAATATTAAAATATGTATGTAATAATAAATGTGTAAGATTAATGAATATTGAAAATTAATTATGTTAAGATTTAAATAATTAAAAAAAAATAATTGGGATTAATAATAAAGAAAGAAACAAGTATCAATATATTGAATTGACACACTCTATCCATTTATACTGAAAAAAATAATAACTATCAAATTAAATAACCAGAGAAAAATAGAAGAAAATGGATAAAGTATCGAAATTTGGATATTTGCAAATTAATCAAGATGAGTTAAACAAGTTTGAAAAAGAAGAAAAACTTGATATTAATCAAGATTTACTAATTGAATCACAATTTATTTATTTTAATTCAACAAATGAAGGAGATACACTTATATATAATAAATTAAATAATAGTTTATTAAGAATTAATTCCAATGAAATGTTTGAATATCAACTACCTAAATTATATGAATTAGAATTCTCATGCAAGCCTTCACATCTTATCATGTATATAAATACAAGAGAAGAAACAAATAATTATATTGTATTTTTAGCATATATTCAACAAGATGATAATGTTAAAAATACTAGAAGCAATCACAAATTATTAGTACTTAGGAAAATTAATCTGGAAAAACAAATTGATAATAATTATAAATGGAATGAAGTGGATTATATTGAGACTAAAATCCATATAGAAAATAATCAAATTCTAAGAGGAGTTATATGGTGGGAAGATTCATCAAATCAATCATCTTCAATATGTAATGAACAATATTATCCTTCAATTCTAATGATTACCAATTCTAAATTAATATTATTTTCTTTAAAAGAACATGGTATTCATCCAATATGGCAAATTCATGAAAATAATCTTCAATTTTGGTATAATATGGAATTTCAGTCAATTTTATTACAAACTGGATCAAATATACTCACACCTTATATTAATATTGGTATGAATCAACAACAAAAACCTATTAAACTTCAACCTTTAGAACTTATTTTAAATGCTGAAATTAGACAACAAGATATATTTCTCTTAAATATTTATCAAAATCTTTATTGTGTTCATGTTGATTCTAGCAATAAAAGAATATCACTTAGAGATTTATTTAATCATGAATCTTCTGATCTTGTTTTAGATATTGGAGAAGATTTTCAAGAATTTACATTACTGGTTATTGATAACGTAATTGTCGTAATAAATCTTCATGGAAAAAAAGTATTTGGTCTTTTTGATATTAAACTTGTTAAAAATAATAACAAGAATTTTTCAAAAAGTATTAATTCAAATTCTGACCAAGATAAAAAACTTGAAACTGATAATAATATAGGTCATTTTTATATGGTACCAACATTATTTAATGATGAATTGAATGATAATACAATAATTTGTTTATATGATAATAATAAAAATGATATGTATATGAAATCTTTAAAAAAGATAAAAAACCAACATTTGAACAATTATCATATACTTCTTGTTAATTCATCTTGTAATATAGTAATAAAGTTGGATATTAACAAGATTCAATATTCAAGACTGAATTTTTGCGACGAATTATTAATTGAAAACATATTAAGTATTGAAAAGATGGATATATTGCCATTTATTTCCAATAGAAATATTTTATGGGATAGTATACTTTTAGAAAAGTTAAAATCACTTGTTAATCAAGAAATTAACAATAATGATAATGATAATGATAGTAATGATATTTCAGCGAAACCTTGTCCAAAAGTCTTTACAATATTGATGGAAATAATTAAAATTAAAGTTGATATGAAATTGAAAATCAACCAAGAATATTATAATATTCTTCTTATATTAATTTTTCATACAAAAAGAGAATCACTTTTACAATACGTATTGCAATACCATATATTTGAAGATTCTAATAAGATCTTGAGGGAGCTTTATAAATTATACTTATTTAATAGAAATAAAGATGAATTACCATCAACCAAAACAAACCAAGAAGGACATGTTAGATTTAATAGCAAAGTTTTGGATGAAAATGGTATTAATCAAGCTTCAAAATATTTCAAATTAAAGAATATATCTTGGTTGGAACAAATTTGTATGGATACTGCTCATAGAATGAATAATATCAAGATCTTGATTAATATTCTGATTCATAGAAAAGAATATAGAAGAGCCATTAAAATATTAAGAGATAAATCTGAACAGAAAGTTATTATTAATATTAATAATAAAGAAATATCCATAAAAATGATTATTTTAACATTGTCAAAAAATAATCAAGCTTGTAAATATCCAATTTATAATATATTATACAAATTAGGTAATGATATAAAATCTCAAGAAGGCGATCCAAATCTTTTTAAAGACGTTATTAAAGAGATCCAGAATTGGATTAATGAATATTTTGATCAAGTAAAGTCAATTAATGATTTAATTTCAAATAATAGAAGTATTGACTCGAACGATATAGTTGAGAAATATAATTTTTCCATAATTGGAAGACCAAATATTAATAAATGCAATATTTGGCTTCCAGAATTAATAAACTTGAAAGACTTGAATGGAAATGATGAATTAATGAATATTAAATATACTGGAAATAATAATAATCATGATATTAATGATGATTTTGAAAAAAATGGAATTTCTGAATCTGAATCTGAATCTGATTCTGATTTGAAAAGTTCATTAAAGAATTCGAATTGCTCAACATTTGAGTCAATATATATTTCAGCAACTGAATCAAATGAAACTTTTATTGTTACTAATTCAGATGATAAAAAAAATGACGATAATAATTATAACAACAACAGTTGTAGTAGCAATAGTATTAGTTATTGTGGTAATGAAAATTTAATAAAAAACAATAACAATGGAAAATCCCCACTATTGCATCATGAGCCAGGATTCATATCACTTTCCAGTATATATATCAACAATTCATCAGATTCTTCTTACTCTTCTGATACATCTTCTAGCTTTAATAGTTATGAATAAATATATTATTGTTAATTTTGTTAAATTTAAATAGGTAATGGAGTATTTTTACCAGATGAAAATGATAACTTGCTTGCCAATCCTGAAAATAGATTGTTACTTACATAATTCAATGCACTGTATCCACCTGGGAAATTTGTTATTAAGAATGAAACTAATGCAATAATTTGTACCAATGAGAATAATAATGTTAATAAGTAACTCTTTAAGAATAATGTTGCATATAATGTTAATGATAGGCTTGAAATATAAACAAATGAAAAAGGTAATCTTTCTTTTTCTACCATATATTTAAAAAATCCACCAAGTCCTTTTAATACTGCAAAACTTGCCATAAAGAAAAATGAACCAAATGTAAATAAAATCGCAAATTTATGAGGCGAGACCACAATTATTGGTAAGAACATAAATGATAAAGATAAAAATAATATTGATGTTCCCATACATAATAGAAATGTTAATATTTTTTGTGGATTCAATGTTTCTGTAGTATCTTGAACTTTCTGTTGAGCCTTATAAATAACATTTTTTGCTGATTCTGTTGTTATCTTTGCTAGCATCATTTTTAGTTGATTCTTTCTACAATTCTATTTTAACCTTGTGATTTTTGCAAATATTACTACCCAATATATTTTCAAATAAAGCTTAGAAATTCTTAATATAGTTGATAATGAATTTGAATGAATGAATTTATGAAAATATGCTTTTATTTATGTATTTATACTTCCAAAAATCTAATAATAAGATTTTTTTTCTTACACTTATTTGTTGTTCGGCTTAAATACTTTTAATTATTTTTTTCTTCTTAAATAATTTAATGTCACCCGCTTGCAATAAATCAAATAATTTGCCCGCCGTTTTGTGTAATATTAATTTTTTTTTTTTAAAATATTGATTCGCAATAATCATCTAATAATATATATATATATTTTTTAATATTAATATTAATTTTCAATATATATATTATTACAAATTTAAATTGATTTAGCTTATAATTAAAATGTAAAAATTGTTAATTTGTTTCTCTGAAAATGATTGATTTGCTTTAAATATTCTTAATTAATATTACCACACAAAAATATAAAATTCTTTATTTCTTAACAATGACTGATTTTATTTTTATAATATATTCTGATTTTACTTAAAAAAGAATAGAAGATTTTTTTAATGCTCCTGTTTAATAAAGAATTTCATTATTATAAAATTATTCTTATGAAAATTATTTTCTCCCCCCTTTTTTATTATTTTTGAACTTATCTACATGCACTTTACACGTAATGCAATTTTTATTTTTATATACCGGTATGTCCACATAAAAATTACTAATTTTAATATTTGCACACAAGAAATAATTACATGCATTAAAATGTTACATCTAAATTAGTCCTAAAAAAAATAGTATAGCATTAAATTTAATATAATATTGTAAATATAAACTGCAAATTATGGCGATATAATTTGGCATTTTTCCATGTATATATCTATATATTTACATTTTAATTTCTAATATCATGAATAATAGTAATAATAAACAATAATTCTTATTATTACTATCCAATATCTATTAATAAAGGAAAGAGAAAATTAATGTTAATATTAATTTGAGTAATTTATTGGTAATAATACATTAAGAAATTGAATGCAATAATAAAATGATAAAATTAATTAATTCAACAATTTAAAAGTAGCTATATATGAATAATAAGAATGTAGATTTTTTTCATTAATAAAAAAAAAAATAATAATTAATCCATTTAACATTAATAATAAAAGTCAACAATTAAATTTTTTTTAATTATTTGAAACCCGCCGTTGATTTGGCGCCAAATGATGAGACTTGATATTTATCAGAATTGATAAATTAAAATAAAGAATAAAAGAGAAGGAAGAAAATTAATTTAGAATCTGGAATTTTAATTGAAAATTGTTAATAGGAAAATAGAGTGAGAAAAGAGATCTACTCTAGTAAATGCAAGGAGTTGAAAGCCAAGTAAACTCTCAGGTTTTTGAAGCATCAAGAGAAAGATATAATATTTGAAGAAAATATTTTATTATTATTTTTTTTTTAATCATTAAAAAAAGTTTAATAATTAAAGAAAAAAATGAGTAACAATAGTAATTCAGCTAATAAATGGCCACTTCCAAGATTATATTCAGATGTTAATATATATAAACCTCGTGAATATTGGGATTATGAAAGCTTTCAAATTGAATATAGTAACCCAAATAACTATGAAATAATTAAAAAAGTAGGTAGAGGAAAATACAGTGAAGTATTTGAAGGAATTAATGTGATTACAAATGAGAAGGTAATAATTAAAGTACTTAGACCGGTTAAAAGAAAGAAAATTAAGCGTGAAATAAAAATATTATATAATTTACATGGTGGTCCAAATATTGTAAAATTGTTGGACATAATAAAAGATCCAAGCAGTGGTACAATAAGTCTTGTATTTGAATGCCTTGATAATGTTGATTTTAAAAGCTTATTTCCAACATTTAATGATAATGATATAAGATTTTATATATATCAAATTCTAAAAGCATTAGATTTTTGTCATTCACAAGGTATTATGCACCGTGATGTTAAACCACATAATGTAATTATTGATCCAAAAAAGAAAGAATTAAGATTAATTGATTGGGGTTTAGCAGAATTTTATCATCCTAGACAAGATTATAACGTAAGAGTTGCTAGCAGATACTATAAAGGACCAGAATTACTTATTGATTTTCAATATTATGATTACTCTTTGGATATCTGGAGTTTAGGATGCGTTTTAGCTGGATTAATTTTTAAGAGGGACCCATTCTTTTGTGGAGTTGATAACAATGATCAACTTGTTAAAATTGCTAGGGTTTTAGGTACTGATGGTTTATTTGAATATCTTGCTAAATATAAAAAACAATTGGAACCTTATTTTGATGATTTACTTGGCAGACATACTAGAAAACCATGGAGCAAATTTATCAATGCTGAAAATCAACATCTTGTTAATCCTGTTGTTTTAGATTTACTTGATAAAATGCTAGTTTATGATCATGCTGAGAGAATTCTTCCAAGAGAAGCTTTGGCTCATCCTTACTTTGAAAAAATTCATCAGGAAGAGCAGAAAGGATCATCTTAATTTATATTATTTATAAAATTTACCATTCAAATAATTATCAAGATTTTGTCTATCGATTTTCATTTAATTAATTATAACGTCAAATTTATTTATTGTTAGTAGTATAATTATTATTATTATCATTATTTTTTATTATTTAAACCTCATTTGCTTTTAATCTTAAAATTAAAAATTTCTTCTCAAGATATAAATTGTGCGTGTCATGCGGGCATATTTATTAATTAATACGGTACCGGGTACCGTATTTTATTTAAAAAAAAAATATTTTTTTTGGAAATTAAAAAAATATTAAAACATGTATTATATGTCGAGATATTATAATATTCAAGAAATAATTCATTTAAAATATTAATAAAATGTAAATTATTACTTATAACAAAACCAATATATTATATTGTATTTAAAAAGTTGATCTTTTTTTTTTTTTTTTTAATTTAAAAGAAAATATTTATATATGTAATTAAAGAAGAAAAGAAGCAATAGAAAAATGATTATTAATAGAAACTCAATTAATGCTCTGAAATTATTTAATCATTGCTATTGTACTTCTTTTTATAATATTATCCCAAAATACATTTATGGAATTAATCAATATATTTCAAAGAATTATAATCATCGTTTTGGATTTTTTGGACATCTTATTAATAAAATTATAATATATAATATTAAAAATAACAATAACAATAAAAATTACAATATATTAAATAAAGTATCTTCAAAATATTACAAAATCCCAAGTTATTCATTTTCTATAAATAATATCAATTCTTTCTATAATAATTCATATTCATATTCACCATTTTTTTATTCCAATAATACTCTTCTTAATAAACAATTATTATTTTCATCATTATTTCCACCATCTTCATATCTAAATACTCATTTTTCCTCTTATTATTCAACAACAACAATTCATGAAGATAATAATAAAAGAATTGGTCAAGTAATATCTGTTGCTGATGGAATTGCACAAGTTGATGGTATTAGATCAGTAAAATATGGAGAATTAGTTGAATTTTCATCTGGAGAAAAAGGTATGGCATTAAATCTTGAAAATGATCATGTTGGTATTGTTATATTAGGTGAAGATAGAAATATTAGAAAAGGAGATCAAGTTATCTCAACCAATACTATTGTTAATTGTCCAGTTGGTAAAGAACTTCTTGGTAGAGTCGTTGATGCTTTAGGAAATCCTATTGATGGTAAACCTTCCATTATTTCTTTAGAAAAAAGAGAAATTGATGTTAAAGCTCCAGGTATTATGGATAGAAAACCTATTAATGAACAACTTATTACTGGTATAAAATTTATTGATTCTCTTATACCTATTGGATTAGGACAAAGAGAAGCTATTGTTGGTGATAGACAAACTGGTAAAACTTCTCTTGTTTTAGATATTATTCTTAATCAAAGAAAATTTTATGATGATATTAAAACCAGAAAATATTGTATATATGTTGCTATTGGTCAAAAAAGATCAAGTGTTGCTCAAATTGTTAAAATTCTGGAAAAATATGGTAAGTTAGTTTAATTTAATTTAATATAAAAAAAAAATTATTCAATAACTTTAATATTTTATTTTATTTATATTCTTTAGATGCTTTAAAATATACCATTGTTATTGCAGCAACAGCTTCAAATGCTGCATCACTTCAATTCTTAGCTCCATTCACTGGTTGTACAATGGGAGAATGGTTTAGAGATAATGGACAACATTGTATAATTGTTTATGATGATTTATCAAAACAAGCTAATGCTTATAGACAAATTAGCTTATTATTAAGAAGACCTCCTGGTAGAGAATCTTATCCTGGTGATATATTTTATATACATAGTAGATTATTAGAAAGATCATCAAAATTATCTGATGAAAAAGGTGGTGGATCTTTAACAGCTTTACCTATTGTTGAAACTCAATCTAATAAATTCTCATCATTTATACCAACTAATATTACTTCAATTACTGATGGACAAATTGTACTTGATAGTGATTTATTCTTTAAAGGAAATAGACCAGCTTTTAATCTTGGATTATCTATAAGTAGAATTGGATCTTCAACTCAAAATAAATCTATCAAAAAAGTCTCTCAAAATATTAAATTGGATTTATTACAATATAAAGAATTTAAACAATTTTCTGATTCGAATTCCAATCAAAATCCAAATAATTTAATGATTAATGATAAATATAAATTACTTGAAGAATTATTTCAACAAAATCAATTTCAATTCTTTGAACCTGAATTTCTTACTTGTCTTATATATACCATTAATAATAATAATAATAATAATAATAATAATAATAATGGTATATTAAATATTAAAGATTTTAAATTATTTGAGAAATCATTTCATGAATTTCTTTATTCTAAACAAGAATATAAAGATTTACTTAATACCATAAAAGTTTCTTTGGAATTTAATGATTTAATGAAATCAAAATTAAATAAAGCCATTAATGAATTTTCTTATATATTTAATAAATAATTATTAGTTTTGGTAATTTTTCATATAACTTGTAACTGTTAAAAGCATAAGTAATATATTATTTGTAAATAATATCTTTTTTGAATTAGCATGATTAACATTAAAATAATTGAGTATATTATAAATTATTGATTTATATAATTTTAATGCTTTAGTAATTTGTTTTTTATTCATATTAGGATAAGAATATAATGGATTATTATTAATAGTAGAAAATGATCCTTTTACAATAATATTATTTGAACAAGGTAATTCCAATATATTATAAATTAATTGTAAATAATGTAATGAAAATCCTAATGTTGTTGATATTTCCAAATCTTGTTTATTATCCAAATTTTGTATTACATTAATTAATGGAAGTAACATATTTCTAATTTTGAAATTTGAAGTTTTCTTTTCAATAGAAATTGGATATATACAATATGAAATTTTATTTATTAAATCATTTCTATATATATTAATTTCTTTATTTAATTCAATAATATTATAAGTATTTTTTTCAATATCCATTTTATTTTGATTAATTAATTCAATTAATTCATTATGTTTACTTTCAAATTCTTTAATATAATTATCAATTTTTTCTTTTTCTTGTTTTTTCTTTAAATTAATAATATCTAGATCATTATTATTTAATAATTGTGATTCATTTTTATTAATTTGATTATTATTAAAATGAAAAATGGATTGAAATGGTTGATTATTACTGTTATTATCATTAGTAATCCATTTATTTTGATGAGCACATTTTAATTTAAGAGAATGGTAATTTTCCAAATGATTTCTATATTTAGCCAATAATCTATGTAATCTAATACTTCTTTCAATAATCTCTTTAATTTTATATTTTTTAATACCTTCAAAACTTAACTTGGTTTTTATTGATTATTCTATTTTTTGATTCATTGTAAACATAAAAAGGTTTCCATTACTATTACCATTATTACTTTGTAAAGTAGTTAAATATATCATTGTATTATCATCATTTATTTGATTATTTTCTACTTCATCAATTGTCTTGTATTTAATAAAATTATTCATTAAGAAAGTATTAGAACTCCATATTAATTCTTGATTATTGGATGATAATAAAGTTAAAAATAATCTAGAATTTGAATATTGTAGAATAGAGTTTGGAAAAATAAACTCAGAAATAATTGATTGAGATAATAATCCCACTAATTCATAGTGKTTTTGTTCTATCTCTTATTTTCCAATTAATATAATAGACCAGTATCTTGATTATTTTGTGAATCCATTTCATTTGAAATAATTTCCAAATCTTCACTTTTTGATAATAATACAGTAAATTTCTTCTTACCATTCTTTGTTTCACATTCTTGAATTATTGWATCACATAATATWCAGAGAATTAGTATCATTATTATTTTGATTTCYACCACATACTCTTCTATTCATTAAATGAATATAATCAGTGATAAGTTTRAATATTYTATCATCTTWTGATTCAAAAATGACTSTTAGTTYTAAATTAAATTTTCMTTGTTYAATTCCATTAATTTTCTCAWAAAWAATTCTTACCAAGCTTTAATTTAATGCTTTCCAAGCTACCAAGTGTCACTAMTTMTTTTCTACATTAATCAAAGTTAATCAACGTATTTTTCACTMTTTTTTACCATCTCCACACAAAAAAAATCACCAAAATTCAAAATTTTTWCKTTAATTAYAACWTTTTTTTTTTTTGTGRWKATTTTTGCCTTTTTGTATTTAATTCTATAGTMATATTTTTCAAGACADGGCGGGCTTTCATTTAACCAAAATTGCATGTAATTGTMATTTYACCGGTRAATATGCATGTTTTTGACAATTATTTTGATATGTTTRAAATGAAAATGAAATATATWATTTCTCCAACTTGGATCAAACATTGAACTTGAACCAAGGACATTTAAGTATAGGAAAATGAATCATATTGAAAATGGATTTTTCCAAAATATTGATAATAATTAAATTCTTACCAATATAGCATTTTGATTTAATTCCAATGAATATATACTATGAGNATTCCMCAAGAAAAAAATCTTGAAATAGAATTACCTTTGRWCMAAATATATAAGTTGTAAAGAAAGTGGAAAAGATATAAATTTTTTAAGTAATAATTTCAAAGTGTTATTTGAAATAGATTTTTTGAATTTGATAAGATATGGTGGATTTAATGGAGTATATGATGATAAGATTGAGTTGTCTGGAAAAATTTCATATGATGAATAGACATCAGATGATCTTAATTGCATTAATGTAAAGTTATAATTGAGTAGAATTGATTTAAGTTTTCTTACAATTCTTGAAATTAGAATTGATGGACAAGTTAACCACCCAATTGAAAATTTTAATGGTAAAAGAGAATGCCATATAGAATCATAGTATATTACAAACCAATTAATAGGTTCAAAATTATTGGTATCAATATTATCAATACCATTATGATTAACATTAATATTATTATTATTATTGTTATTATTGTTAWAATTAAGATTAATTTCCCTGTATTTTTCTTTTGATTCAGATTCATATTCTTCTTTAATATGTTCAAAAGTCTCACACCAAGAATATAAAATTTTTATAGATTTTCTTTCATTTTTCAAATAATTATGATCATTCATAATTTCAATATTAAATGAATGATCAATATTTGAAGGTGCATTTTTAAAAAAGAATGATTCTAATGATTTGATTAAACTTTTGATATTAATTTCTGAAATCTTCTTTAAATTTTTCATATTTAAACATTCATCATCAATCTTACCAATATTATAATCAACCATTTCCTTTAATTGATCATTATTTACTGAATTAATTTTAATCCAATTATTAAGAATACTTGCCAAACAACAATCTTTGTAATAATTTGAATAACAATCTAAAATTTCAAATTTATTATCTTGATCAAAATTTAAAATATCATTAGTAACATTTTTATTTTGTTCAGATTTATTGGTGTAGAAATTAATAATATTTGTACTAGTATTATTAGTTTTAACAAAAGGAATAAATGCAAAGTGAATGTAACTGATTGATAAGCCAGATATATATGATGTTAAAAGATAATAATAATCCAAATTATTCTTGTCAAAGTTGTAATTAAGTAATTCATTAAATGATTCATTTATGAGTTCATTAATAAAAGGAATWTCKCWTTGCSAGACYMRRATWTCMTCCMCTGTACTAAAGTTAACATTAGMWAAATTATTAAAAATTGTATAGTATTTAATATATTTACCTTTTAACGGCTTTTCAGAAATTATATCATTGTAGTCATGGTTTTTACTTCTATAAAGAAAATATTCATATTTGTAATTAATTATTATATTTTTTAATTCATTTTCATTAATATCTTGTGAATTAATAATAGATTTTGGTAGAAATGTATAAAATGGTACTGAATTATTTTCTTGATTTACTTCAATAGAAAATGTTTCATTTTTGTTATTACCATTATCATTATTATTTGAGCTATTATTAATAATATTTGAATTCAAATTTGAGCTCATATTATCATTTTTAGTACAATTACCAGTATTAATATTTGTATTTGTACTTGTACTGATACCAATTCCAGCGCTAGTACTGTTATTACTATTATCTTGTATAATTGCATCAATAACTTCAACTAAAATATTATTATCTTCTTTAAGTAAAATTAATTGGTGAATGCAATTATAATTTGGAATAATATTATTACTTAAGCTATTATAGCACTTTAACATTTGTATATTTTCTGAATTATAATGACTTATAATACTATTTGATTTGAAAGTTGAAATTTGAAAAGACATTGACATTCTGTGTACAATCAATTCGTAATATATTAATCTTAAAATCTCAATATTTATATCTTTATTTTCAGATTTATCAGTAAATGTTGAATAATCGATAAAATCACAATTAATCAGTTTTGGATTATTTATTCGATAATTTTTCCAAATATATGCCAGAAACAACTCTTTTCTGGGAGTTAATGTCCAATTTGATGTTCTTTGAATCTCACTTAATATTAAATCCTTTGAATTAGAAATATTTTTCTCAATATCAATTTTACTTAAGTTACTTGTAGTTAAAGGCAATAATAAAGTTCCAAGTGAATGACTTAATAATTCAATTTCATTTATATACTGATAATCTTTAGGCTTATTATTTGAAGAAAGATCTTTAGAAAAATTATCAAAGTCACTCAAACTATATTCAAAACTTTCTTTTTTATTTACAAAGCTTGATATATTTCTCACCACTAAATCTTTACCACTTAAAATTAAATCAATATCACTTTCACAATCATCTTCATTTTCATTATCTTCAATTTGAATTTTACTTTGTTTAAAATAAAACTTATCATCTATATATTCATCTAACAAGGTAATTGTAGATGATAAGTTGAAATTGCCATTATAATCATTATAAAATATATTTTTAATCTTGTAATATGAAATTGTTATTGGAATCTTTAATTTAATTTCTTTAAGTGTTTCTTGATAAAGACTATTTTTTATTTTTACTATATATATAGTTAAAAAATGATACCAATTAAGCTCAGAGAAAGATATAAAATCACAAGTAATTGATGTCTTTAGAAATCTAACTTCTGTGATTTTTGATAAATTTAGTAATCTTTGATAATTTTCTAAGTCACTTATAATAATTGGAGGACCTGAACTAAGTACTTTAATATTTCTTCCTGTCCATACAATAGATCCATCAATTAAATCATTTTGTAATTGTGTTACTGCAAGATTAATAGATTCCAAAATATTTGATTCACAATATGATACTAAACTCTTAATTAGATTCTGATTTTTTTGAAATGAAATCATTATATTTCTTAATTTCTCAACAAATTTATTAATACTTGTTTGACTTAATGTAATATGAGAAAGAACTCCCTCCCAAAAAACTTGATAATAATCCATAGTTTTTGTTTCTTCTTTAACTTTCCATGCTAAAAGTATTGTAATATAATGATGCTCTATAGATTGTTTATTTGATGTTAAATATTCTTTGAAAAATGAAATAATTCCTCTCCACCATGGAAAACCATTACTGGAAAAACAAAAAAATTCTTTTGAAATAATCACAATAAATATAATTCTTACAGACTTTGGTCTTATAAAGAATGTAGTATCATCTGTAACTAATCCTGAAATGATTATTTTTTTATTCATATTATTTTCTTCATTTTCATTTCCCATTCTTGTAATACTTATTGGTAAATATTGATTAATTTCATAAGTAATTTGTGGTGAAATTCCATTATAAAGTATTTTACCAACTAAAGATTTCTCATAATACCATAAATCTCTTGGTGATATATGTATTTCTGGCAAAGATAATTCAACTATTGTTAATTCAATATCTTTCTTTGATATAACTTTTCTTATTTCTACTTCTTGTCTAATTAATGGTATACCTGAACTTCTAACCACATAGTCTAAAACTGATAATCCTCCAATATTAAAATTTTCCGTCACAATTCTATTATTCAACTGAAAATAAATAACATCACACTCTGGATTCAAATGGCTAATAATTTCAAAATAATTTTCTTGATTGCCATACTTTTTAAATAACTTTTCTGATAAATCTTGAGATATTAATATTGGTGAACTAAAAATATATATATTATATAAGTATATTAATTATTTATTATATTATTCAATTTAGATTAACCAATTACTTACCTGCTTTTCTTTGAATTATGGAATGACAATGGAACCAAAATCTTCCCATCTATATTCTTTCCTTTAAATATATCATTGTTCTCTTTCATTAATTATATCTTATACATAAATTTATTATTTTTTTAATTTAATAAATTTTATTTTACTTTTTGACTTTTTTTATATAATTATTTTTATTATCGTCCGCGTTAAGTGGACAAGAAATTAATTTCAAAAAAATTGCATTCGGTAATTGCGCAATAATGCATGCAAATACCGGTATACAAGTTTGAGTCAATATATTTTATGTGGACAAAAAAAAACAATGACACGTATATAATTTAACTTAATTAATTAAAAAAATATAATAAATCTAGTAAAGAAGAAGTTTCTTAAAATTTAAGCTAATTTTAAATAACTTATAAAATAGCAAACTGATTACGTAGTATTCCTCTGGCAATATAATAATATGGATGAAGTTTTGCATGTAAATTCCAAATATTCATATCATCTATATTGGAATTATTTGTTAAATGGTCGCCCTTTTGAACTTTAAAAGAAGAATTGCTTTGGTCTTGGTTATTAATTTGAGAAATTTCAAAATCTTTATTTAAATGATTTGAAGAAAACGCTATAGCATTATTGACGGAAACAATTCCTCCACTTGGGGATATATTAATAATTGGAAGAGGGTTTTGTTTTCTCATTTCAGAAACTATATGGCGTATACCACGTGATTTTGAAAGTAATATTTCCTTATGGAATTTCTTTGAAGAATTATTATTACCTCTTTTCTTAATTACATTAATAAGGTTATTTAAAACATTGTATGGAGATTGTTGATTCTTGTTAATTAATGATTCATTCTGAGGATCTTTGTATTCATCCATAATATTATTATTTAATGAATCACAATTATCAGTCACTTTTTCTTCGTTGGGATTAAGTTCTGAATTATTTTCCAATTTATTATTCTTAACAAAAACTACTTCATCCTTAATAAGCTTTGCCGAAATATTGTCAACTCTTGCAAAAGCGTAATAACTTGAAATTTCGTTTTTTCTATTGTTATTTAATGAAGACTCTTGTAAAGCAGCTGAAGGAGCTGAACCATTTTGTACAAGCTGAAAACCTCCTGTTGAAACTTCATCCCACACTGAGTTATCAAATGAAACAATTTCAACACTTTCATCCAAAGTAAATTCAATCAAATTGTTATCATCAATTTTCGAAGAAACAATATTCTTTGGAGAATTTGGAAGTGACATTAATATAGATTTATAATATTTTAAAATATTCTCCTCTTTAGAGTCCTTACAATCAGAAACTAATATAATTGTTTTTGGATTTGAACAATTCAATAATGGTAATAATGATGATATTTCATTCTTAAGCTCCAAACCATCAGTTAATATTACTCTTGATCTAACTTCAATCTTGCTCATTTCATGAGTAATTCTAAAAGGTTCAGTACCACCCAAAATTTGTCTAAAATGAATTCTCCATTCTGGAATATTATTTGCAAAAGCTGTATTGTTACTGTCAATGCTTAGCATGCTTGACAATCTTCCACCAAGTTTTGTGTTTCTATTCAAAATTGGATCAGAATTTCCATTGGAATCAAGAGTTACTTCTCCTTCCTTTATTTCTGGTAATACATCGTCTTTGATATTTGATATTCTATCAACATTTCTTCTTCTTTTCGGGGCCAAAATACGAATTTTGTTATTATTACTATCATCATTATTATTAGAGTTATCAAAGCTCGAGATGATCGATGAATCATTACCAACTGAATCTAATTTCAACTTATTATCTTTTACAACTTCGTCATTTAATTTCAAATTATATGATGAAATGTCAAGGTCACTAGATGCATCTTTCCAAGAATCAATGATAGATTGCAATGTTTGTTCATCTAATAAGCATCCATAATCGTCCTTTGTTTGTTTTGTTGAAGAATTTTGACCAGAGATATGGAAATTTGATGAAGAAGATGAAGAAGAAGATGAAGAAGAAGAAGAAGAAGAAGAAGATGATGATGATGTTGAAGACGAACTTGAAGAAGACGATGAAAGTGAATTTAAATTCAAAAGCTCATCATCAACATTTACAGGAACTAATTTTGATCTTAAAAACTCGATTTGCGTTTGAATAGAAGAACTAACATTTTGATCATTAACATAGTCAATACCATTATTATTTATATTACTCATATCATCATTTTTAACACAATTATCAGAATTGTTATTATTTGAAGATAACAAGATACAAGAATATGATGTTTTATTATTCAACTCATTGTTATTACAAACAATATCAGTATTATTATTATCATTATTACAATGATTATCATCATTATATATACTAGTGGATTCATTCTCAATATTCATCTCAACATCTTTTTTATTAATATCACAATCTTCCAACTTAATATCACCATTATCTAATTCTAAATTTGCAGAATTAACACCTTGGTCATCCAGCTTTTTGTTAATATCGTCAGAATTTTGGTTTAAATTATTACCAGCATTATTAGACTCTTTATGTGAAAGGTACATTGCATAAAGCTCATCTTGTCTATAAGGTGTAAATCTAATCATGGGAAGTTCAATGGAGTATGATAATTCATGATTATTCTCAAGAATATTTGTAGGAATTTGAATACTATGGTTGTCAGAGTGAATTAAAGAATGTATACAAGATTGATCAGATCTACGTAATTCAAGTTCTTTATTCCAAATATAATGAGCAAATGTGTTTTCTTTTGGCTCCCTAACAAACATAATGGTATTATTTTCATTTGTTGCTAATTCAGTAAATAGTTCTCTGGAATAACCATAATCCATAGATTCAGGAAAAGCAAATATAACTTTTGGTACTTTTGATAAATTTTCACTTCTTATATTCTTAAGATTTGTTTCAAGTATAATATTCTTTAAATCATGGAATGGATTAAATCTTGAATCACAAAATTCTGATCTTATTTCTAAACTCATCCATTCAATCAAAGTTTTAACAGATAATAAAAATGATTTAATTAATGGTGAAGTAACAAAAATTGGATATAAAATCTTTCCTTTATTCCAAATAGCATCCAAATAACATAATATTTCTAGCAATAAACTATCCAATTGCATTGGTATTAATATTGTACCTGTTTTATTCTTTTTAATACAATCTAAAATAGTATTCACAAATTTCTTAATAGAAATTAAACGATTATTGCATTTCTTGAAATCATTACCAAAATCTGAGCTCATTGAAAAAGATAAATTATTTGGTATTTTTAATATATTACTAGTATTAACTCCAAGCATTAATAAATCTGGTTTATTCAATCTACCCAAATCTGATGGAGTAACATGCCAATATGGATGAGAAGCTACCTCACTTACATAAACGAATTCCCAACTATCAGAAATTGAATTAATTGTCATACTCCAAATAGTAGAACCAAGTTCAAAACCACTTGGTAATGCTTTTAAATTAATACTTGTTAAAGAAGAATTATCATCATTCATATTATTATCATTATGTAAAAGTTGAATATTAAATGATTGATAATATCTTAACCTACAAACATTTTCACCAAGGATTCCTTCAATATCTTCATTTGTGAAGGGTAATTGTTTAAATCCTTTATTATCTTCCTTATCACAAGTATATTGTAATCCTCTTTCTTGATCTCTAATACTCATACTTTGTATAATATCACACAATATATTATTTCCAAATCTAAATATTGGTTCAGTACAAATTACAGGAATTTTACATGATATCCCTTTTTCTGTTAATAATTTATGTAAAATTGGTAAACCACCAATAAATGTTTTTGGAAAATTTGTTAGTAATATTAAATGTGGTAATTCCAAATCTAATAAAGCTGATCTATCAAATTTAGACTCATTTTCTATACCAAAATCAAACCAAATTAGACAATTATTAATACGTAGGGCGTTACCTTTAATTACGCCACTACATATTGGTTTTAAAGATATATTTATCATAAGATAAACAATAATAAATACTCAATAAAAATCGGTCATAAGTAATAATTATAAATAATAATTATTACTAAAATATATTTAAACAAATATATATGTATATATTTGTAATAAATAAATAATAATTGATTTAAAATATCGATACCTTTTTACCTTTAATTATTATTTATCTAAAATATCAATAGTTACTGATCTTTTAAATAAACAATCTTTAACTTAGTAAATTACTTGGATTGCTTCTTTTATTTTATTGAAATATACAAATAATTACTAAATAGTAATGAAAGTATATTTGAATATTTATTTACTATTTTATTATTTTTTTTTTTACATGATCACAATTAATTAAAATTCGACTGTAGCCCGCCTTTTCATTATTACTTTTTGTCAAAATTATATTTTATTTAAAAAAGTGTGTAATAATGTGCAATTTTTGAAGATATAAATATATTATTGTAAGAACTATAAATAATCAATTTTTGCTCAATTATTTGAAAAGAATTATATGTGTATATTATAGATTACAATTTTTTAAGTGAATAAGCCTATTTCTAAATTTAAACAATTTATGATAAATTATTTATATTCAAAATATTTTTATTAATTTTAGAAATAATATATTTACATACAATATATAATTTTTTACCGCTGACATTTGTTAAAGTTCCAAGTTACCGCCATTTGCAAATATATTACCGCCAAATTGGCGTCAAAATACCATGAATGCTAACCCCCTCCACTTTCCTTAAAAAAGTCTTCACAAAAAAGACACAATAATAGGTACCGTCACGCATACGTCTTCCAAATATGTTAATATTTAATTAAAAGTAGGTTAAATAATGTCTCAGAAATTTTGTGAAAAATAAATAATGGTAATATAAGTATTATAAATATTTAATTAATTAGTAAATTTTGTACAAGTAATAATTGTCATCATAAAATAAAATTTTTGTAAAATAAAAATGGCGCCCAAAAATTGTCTCAAAATAAATATTAGAACAAATTCAAATTAGCATTAAACTGATAATATTAATAATAATAATAATAATAATAATTAATATATTGTTATTTTCAGCGCTAATCAATTCTTTAATTAATAAAACAATATTAATAATCTTGTAACAACTAGAATAATTTCTTTGGAGATTAGATTAAAATAATCCCAAAAAATTAAGATTATCCTAATTAAATCAAAAACTTATTTCCAGCTTCATTAATATAGTTTATATTTAGAAAAGATGAAGAGAGGAAGAGGTGCTGCAGGTGGTGCTAAGATGAGAATTACTCTCGGTTTGAATGTTGGTGCTCTTATAAATTGTTGTGATAATAGTGGTGGTAAAAACTTATACATCATAGCAGTTAAAGGTACCGGATCATGCTTAAACCGTCTACCATCAGCATCTATTGGTGATATGGTGTTGGCAACTGTTAAGAAGGGTAAACCAGAATTGAGAAAGAAGGTATGGCCAGCTGTTATTGTACGTCAACGTAAAGCTTTTAGAAGACCTGAGGGTACCTTCCTTTACTTTGAGGATAATGCAGGTGTAATTGTTAATCCAAAGGGAGAAATGAAAGGTTCTGCTATTACTGGTCCAGTTGGTAAGGAATGCGCAGAATTATGGCCAAAGGTCTCTGCTGCTGCTCCTTCTATTGTTTAAATTCAAATCAACAAGTTATTATGATTCTTCTATGGTCTCTGTTTCTTTAATTTGTGAGAATAGAGTCCCTATATTAATAATATATTGACAAAGTCTAATATGTGATATAATTTCTTATTATTTTCATCTTAGATTTAATTGAAGTATATATTCATTCAATATATTAAATATAGTTCAAATATTTAATAGCCATAGAATTATTAGACTAAGCAGCTATAACCATTCTTTTATTCTCGTATCTTTTTAATATGTTAATTTGTTTCGATACTTTAAAACTGATTTTTTTTCAGAATATAAAAAAGAAAAGGATTTGTTTGCCACTAATTGTCTTGAATAGATGTTTTATATTTTGGATTCAAATTAACATAATAATAAAAGTAAAATTGTCTATAAAAAAAAGAAATAGAATGAATTAAAATAAAAGATATTTTAAAAGTCTACTTGTTTTAACTACAATCCTCTATCTATATAAAGATCCTTATTTGATATAAAAATATGATTTAAATACCATTTTTCTTTAAAAGGTCTAAAGCAAGTTGAATCATTGATTCAATTGATTCAGATCCTGTCTTTGAAGATCCAACAGATCTTAGATCTGTTCCTCCACATTTACCATTACATAACTCAATTGTAGATTTAAGCCAGTTAGATGAAGATAATTTATCAGATTTAGATTTTGGCATAATAGAAATAACAGAAACTCCATTATCATTAAATTCTCCAGATGTAAAAAGCATAATGGGAGCTTCAGGGTATTTCTTTGAAATATCTTGTCCGATAACATCCATAGACTTAGAATCTCCTTGAATTTGTTTAATGTTCAAAATTAAAGCTGGAAATTCATTATTTGAAGATAACTGTTGAGAATATTCTTGTCCAATTTTTGTTGCCAATTCTTTAGCCATATTTAATCTTTCTTTTTGTTTCTTTTTAGCATCTGCAATAACTCTCTTATAATTTTCTTCAATAATTTGAGATAATTGTCTTCTATATAATAAAGGTAATAATTTAGTTTCATCTAATTTAGATTTGAAAGAATTTAATAAAGTCTCAAGTTCCTTGCCATTTAATTCTTCAAGTTTTTTAAATTCTTGTTTGAGCCTTTTAGCATTTTCAATAGCAATTTCAGATTGATTATCAGTAACTGCTACAATTCTTCTAATACCTTTTGCAATGCCTTCTTCACTTATAATAGAAAATGAAATAATTTCACTAGTATTTTCAACATGGGTACCTCCACAAAATTCAATAGATACTTTTTCTTGATCATTATTATCTGTTTGAGAATTAATTAAAGAATCCACAGATTTACTTACAGATAATACACGTACAGGATCTGGATAAGTTTCACCAAAGATTGCTCTAATGTTGGGTATTTGCTTAGCTATAGATAATTCAACAGTCTGACAATAAACTGTTTGTTTTTCTTGGATAATTTGATTAATCATTTTTTCAATTTCCTCAATTTGATCCAAAGTTAAGGGCTTTTGAGATGAGAAATCAAATCTTAATTTATTAGGGTCAACAACAGAACCTCTTTGATCGCATGTGCTACCAAGTATTTGTCTTAATGCAAAATTTAAGATATGAGTACCAGTATGATTCTTTTTAATGAGATTTCTTCTAGAATAATCAACAGACATTAAAGATTTTAATTCTGGACTAATTTCAATTTTTCCTTGCAATAATATACCAATATGTAATACATAATTTCCAAATTTTTTACAATCAATTACTTGGAATATACTGACTTCATCATTGTTATTGTATTGAAAATCAATAAAACCAGTATCAGCAACTTGTCCTCCAGATTCTGAATAGAATGTGGTTTTATCAAAAATTAATCCAATAACTTTACCTTGTATTTCAGTAGCGTTTAATAATTGATTTCCATCAAAAATAGCAATCAAATTAGAGTAAAAGTCTTTAATTTGAGTTTGAGATTGATATTTGTATTGATCATCAGTTTCTTTTAATCCAAATTCTAGAAGTAAGTTATTTTGAATATCAGGTTTGAGAATTAAATCGTCAAATGACTTGTTATTTTTACCTTCTGAAGCTAAATGATGGTTTTCCATACATAATTGAAATCCCTGACGGTCAAAATCAAAGCCTTGTTCATTAGCCATTAATTCTGTTAAGTCCATTGGGAATCCATATGTAGAATATAATTGGAAAGCTTCACTAGCTGGGAATAGTTTTTTATTCTGGTCTTGCTGATTGTTTTGAGAAGACTTTAACTTATTAATAACCTTGTTAAATCTTTCAGTTCCTTTAAACAATGTTTTAGAGAACTGTTTTTCTTCATCTAAAATAACTTCTTTAATAATTTGAATATTTTCTGGTATCTCTTTATAATAATTGCCCATAATATTTGAAACACTGTCAACTAATTTATAAAACCAAGGTTCTCCGTTAGATCCAGCCTTTAAATACTGAGATCCATATCTAATAGCTCTTCTTAGAATTCTTCTTAAAACGTATCCTCTTCCTTCATTACTTGGAATACAACCGTCTGCAATTGCAATAGTTAAAGTTCTAATATGGTCAGAAATAACTCTGTATGACATATCAATCATTTCAGGATCATCAATATCACCAACTTTTCCAGAATAACGTGGAATCTGTACTCCAGATGAGGAAATTACTTGATGAATTTGATCAAAAATGGGTTTAAACAAATCAATATCGTAATTGCTTGTTTTATTTTGTAAGATTGAAACCAATCTTTCTAATCCCATACCAGTATCAACACATTTTTTAGGTAAAGGTGTTAATGTACTATCAACTTCTCTATAATATTGCATAAATACAAGATTCCAAATTTCAATAACGTCGGGATCATCCTTATTAACTAATGATATTGCATCTCTTCCTCCAATTCGATCATAATGTATTTCAGAACATGGGCCACATGGACCGGTATCAGCCATTTCCCAGAAGTTTTCTTTGCTACCGCAAGATAGAATTCTATCTTCTGGCAAGTATTTCAACCATATTCTTTTGGCCTCTTCATCAGGTGGACATGATGGTAATTTAGGATCTCCTCCAAAATAAGTTGCATATAATCTATCTTTTGGAATTCCATATACTTGAGTCAAAAGTTTAAATGCCCATTCAATCGCTTCTTCTTTAAAATAATCTCCAAATGACCATGATCCTAACATTTCAAAAAATGTATGATGATATACATCTTTACCTACATCATCTAAATCGTTATGTTTCCCACCAGCTCTAATACATTTTTGAGAATTTGCAACTCTAACCAATTTGCTTAGTTCAGAATTTGGTTCAACAGTTCCTAAGAATATGGACTTAAATTGATTCATTCCAGCATTAATAAACAGTATTGTTGGATCATTCAAAGGAATTACTGGTGAAGATCTGTAGAATGTATGATCTAATCCCTCAAAGTATTTCACGAATTGTCTTCGAACCTCATCTCCTGTCCATATTTTATTTGTTTCTGAGCTCATTTTTTTTAAATACTTACAGGTTATTACTTGTTCTATTTACAGATCAAGAAATTCCAATCTTCAAAAATTGGTGACCGTATAGTATTTCCAATCAAACTATTGCTTAAAGCGATTATCAGCTTCCCTTATTAAATATAATAGAATTTTGAAACTCTTTAACTCAGAAAAGTTTTTTAGAATACTTTTGGTCTATTTATATTATTGATTGTATTTTCCGCTTCCTGTCCACCCTCTTGATTCGTTTAAAAAAAGTGTATTACATTAATTATTGATATTCCAATATTTATTTATACTTCAATTATTTATTTTATATTATTCGGTACCCCATTTTACTATTTATTGTGGTAAACTGTGACAATTAATTTAGGCGGGAAGCGCTGATGTTGATCTTAGTGTAATTCAGCATGCTGAGAAATAATCGGTAGGCTGAGAATTTAAACATGTAATAAAAAAATGTGAATTAGTTTATGATTTTCATTAAATTATTTGTTTTCCCATGAATGAAGTAGAAGAATAATGAATATGTGAATTTATTATTATATTTATATAAAAATATAATAATAAAATTAGCTTTTCACCATTTCGGGTTTTTCATCAACAATATACTTCATTTTTTCGAGAAAAACTTGAATATCTAGAGGAATACCATGATGATATGAAGAAAGTAAGGAAACAAATGGAAGCTTTCTTAAATTTCTTCCAGAAAAACCCTCGGAAACTTTTGATATATATAGTAGACTTTTAGAAATATTAATTTGGGGTTGATCATAGTTATTTGGATTTTCAATTTGATTATTTCCTGTATGATTTGAATATTTCATTATTTCTTTAAAGCTTAAAATTTTAATAAAATCACTATTTTTTGAATAAACGACTTGTTTGAATATGAGTTCTTCAATGCATTCAAGTAAAATGGTATATCTGGTATAGATTGAAGGAAGAGGTATATGAAGCTTTAAATCAGCTCTGTCTAAAAATGCTTCATCAATTGAATCTGGAATATTAGTGGTTGTCATAATTAGTGTATTTGAGTATTTTTTTAAAGCATCAATTTGAGTGAGCAATGCATTTACAACACGAATACTATCAGATGGTTCATTTCTTCCTAAACTTTGTTTTCTTGCAGTTGAAATACTTTCAATTTCATCAATTACAATATTTACGAAAGAATCAGGTTCTTCCAATAAGCTTTTAATTTTAGAGAATAGTTTTACAACAGTTTTTCCACTTTCTGAAAACCATTTTGAAAATAGTGAATGTGCACTAATTTCCAATAAATATATATTTTTGTACCTATGGCAATATCTCATTCCAATTTTTTGTGAAATTGCTCTAGAAATGGAAGTTTTTCCTGTTCCTGGAGAGCCATACAATAAAATTAAATGATTCCAATTAATTACATTAAAATCTATTTGACAATCACTTAAAATTAAGCTTGTAGATGTGTAATCTATAAGTTGTTGCTTTAAATTATTTTCATAGTGAAGTACATCCCATAATCCATGAAATTCTATATTTGGAAGTGACCAATACTTCCAAATTGGAGGATCTGTATTCTTTTCATCTGATGTATTACTTTCCATATAATATTCTTCTTCAGACTTTTCATTAAGTTGATAAGTATATATATTGAATTCGGCTTGGTAAATTGGGATATTTTCATTATCCTCTCTTTGACTATGAGGATTTGATTGGCTATTATTATTATATTTTTCTTCAAATGACTGGATTGGGTAGTTTAAAGATAGATTTATATCAGTACATACTTTTCTCAATAATGAATCACCAATTTGATCAATATCGACTTTTCCTAATTCAACATTTGCTTGTAATGAAAAATATTTTTTAATTCTTTGTATTAAATATTTTCTGCTTAACTGTGATTCATTTGAATCACTCTCATTTTGAATTAAGTTAATATCTGATCTAATACACACTTCAACAGAAATTGGGACTTTATATATACTTTTTTGTCTTTTTTCCTTGTATTTATTTTCTATCTTATTAATATTTCCTAATTCTTTTGCTCTTAATTGTGATCCAATAGGATAATAGTTTATTTCTCTATTACTTTCTTCTATAATATTCTCTGTTCTTCTATATTTATTTGAATTATAATCATATACTGGAGTTGTTACTTTTGTATTTTTCTTTGAAATACTTTCAGGAATATTATTTAACCTTCCATAATTGATATCTTGTTTCATAATTCTTTTTTTAACTATATTTTATTGAAAACTTTTTGAAAAATTCCCAAATTTTTTTCTCAAAATAATTTAATAAATATACGATTATTAGTATAATATATTGTATTAGATTCTTTAATTTATACCTGCATTTAATTATGACTTGAGAGATTTCATTTACAAACGTTCCTTATTAATAAATAAAATTATGAATATTTTGATTTATCTAATATTTAATTAAAAAAATAATTATACCAGCCTAAATATTATTTTTTTATGTTATTTTTTGACTAATATACTTTCCACATAAAAATACCGGTATAAAAAAATGTTTGCATTTTCATAATAAATGCATGTTGCATGCAAAGGCGGTAAAGAATGTGGACAAAAATAATAGTCATTATAAGTTTAAAAATGAAAATGAGATTAAAATACTTTAAATTTAATGAATAGCATTAATATTGTATTTTGTTAATGATAAAGAGTTAAATATTAGTATATTGTGGGAAGGGAATTATTTTTAGATAACTCAGATGGATAAATGAGTATTAACTGGAATAATGTGAAATTAATAAACCAAAAAGAAAACATGCTAAATAAATTGGAATAATTTGATGCAAATTAATGATTTTGTTTGAGTAATATTTAAGTTATTAAAATTTTTTTTTTTAAAAATTATATTAAAAAAAATCATTAAACAAAAAAATTTAAACTTTTCTAAGTTCTTAATGAAAGTGCAAGTAAGCGGCAGACAATAATAAATCAAATTAAGAAAAATAAATAAAAATAATTATAATAAAAAATAATAATAATAAAATGTTAAAGTTATATAATTATGGATAAAGAAGACGAAAATGAAGAAATTATTGAGGAATATATAAAAACGAATGTTATATGGATTCCTAAATCTCCATCAAGACCAGAAGTATTTGAAGTGGAAGATTTTTCAAGCATACATTCAAATGAAATAATAGCAATAAATGCAATTTATGGCTCATTAACAATTCATAGCGATGGAAATGGAACAATTAAAGGCTTAATTGAAGATCAAGGGGAGACAATAAATTTTTCAAAGGAAATCGAATGTGAATTTGATAATAAAGATGGGGTGGAAATAAGGGTTTTATTTATGCCTGGAAAAGATGAAGATATTAATGAAGAATCAGAAAAATCAAAATATTTAGATAACTTAAGTTATGAAAAAAATAATTTTACAGTTTATAGCTTAGTTTTATCAAGAAGTCTAAGTGAAACAATGCCTTTTAAAAATAGACGTTATTGGAGAAGAACGCATATATATTCTCGTTTAACAGTATATTATAACGAAAAGTATCCAATAATCAACCCAGGATTACTATTTGAATTTTCTTTGGAATTACCAGAAAGTATTAATATAAAATTAATAGAAGAAATACAAGAAATTCTAAGTAATAGAAGTAGAGATCAAGAATGTATTTTTCAAGTAATTAACAGTTTGGAAATTATTTTAGATAATTTGTGTGATTATCTACAGATTTCTGAAGATCTATGGGAACAAATGAGACGACAAAATAATCAAAAAGAATTTGAGAGACATTTGGGTAATAGTATTATAAATGAAGATAATAGAAATAATTTTATGGATAATGAAGAATTTGGAAAATTAAATCATCAGGGTAATGAAATTTATAATAATTTTGAAAAATTTAATAATAAAACAGTATCAGAAATGGTATCTGGATTTTTGGATGATACAATTCTTGATTATCCTTTAAACACAAATGATATTATTGAAGAAAATGAAATTTCTAATATGACAATAAATTTGGATCTATCATATATTCAAAAAGAGATTTTGGAGCATAATATTAATTATTCATTATTATCATCAAAAAGATTTACTCAAGATTTTAGAGTATTAGAAATACTTTATTCTGGTAAAAATGTAATAATTACAAAATCAATACATTTAATTGACCAAAATAACTATCAAGTTTCTATATATAGGATACCATCCAATAAATTTAATAAGATTCAAACAAAAGTATCTTCACTGGTAATGCTTCAACATAGATATATGGTAAGATATTATCAATGTTGGGTTGAAAAATGTGATAATACAAAAGATGAAAGAAATGATCAAGAAGATTTTATATTATTATATATTCAATCAGAATTTATGGAAGAAAATACGACATTATTTGATTTATTTGAAAAAGGTAAAATAACACAAAGGGATAATCATTTAATATGGTCTTTATTTAGACAAATACTTGAAATTTTATCATATTGTCATAAAAATGAAGTATTTCATTTAAATTTATCATCTAATTGTATTTATATAGAGGAGGATATTTATGGATATTCAGTAAAATTATCCAATTTTATTTTTGGCTCATATTTAAATTCAAATTTTGATAACAATAAAGATGAATTCTCATTACCAAATATATTATTTGAAGATATTAATCAACTTAATAATGAATTATTAATTATAGATACTAGCTATACTTGTCAGATTTTCTTGGAAATGTGGTTAAGAATAAAATATAAAGCATTTGAATATGATAAATTTTGTGAGATTTTTAATGATTGGTTAAGCCAATTAATAATTGATCATCAAAATATATTATCAATAGATAATACAAAAAATATTCAAGATTTAGTCGTATTTAATATTGAAATACCAATTGAATTTAAATATATACCAAAAACTGCAATAATAATTATAAGAAAATTAAAGAATATTGAAGATAGTATAAATATTGATGATTTATTAAAAAGTGATTTATTGCCAAGTTCAATTGATAAAAATGAATTTCAATATTATTTATCAAGAATATGTAATTCAAAAACTTATGAAAGTCATTTAACTTTAAATACATTGTTTGGAAGAAGTATTGATAGAATAAATTCTACAGCATTTTTAATGGATATACAAAGTGATGAAAAAGTTAATATGATTGATTTAACTTTTAGTGATATAGTAAAAACAAATATTACAAAAATATTTGATGATCATAATTTTGTATTATGGAAGCTTCCAATATTATATCCAACAGAATTTTTATTGGATAAAAAAATTAATACAGTTAATGATAATAAAGAATTTGAAAAGATTTTATACGAATGTGGATATAGAACAAGAAATCCTTATCTTTTATTGGATATTTCAAATAATTTATTATGTTTACCAAAATCAGCTCCATTTTCCATGATATCTTCATTAGTTTCTTTATTGTTAGGTGATTATTATAATGAAGTATTTGGTCATATTAGTTATTTTCCAGATTCTGAAAATAAAAATAAAAAGAGTTCAGGTATTGGTGGTATTGATGGAATTCATAATATTAATAATGCTGGAAATAAAACTTCAAGAATAACAATTGATGATTTTCATAATAATAGATTATTATCAGGGAATTCTGGAATATCATCGGGATTATGTAATAGAGATTTTAATATGGATATACTTGAAGATTCTCCTATTCAAAGATATTTTTTATTTCCTATATATGAGCAACCAAATATTAATACTAATGATAATAACAATAATAATAAATTTGGTCCTCCAAGAGCAAAATTATCATTAGCTNTTGATATGATATATCAATTAAATGAACCAGATTTGAGTATTAGTAATAGTTTATCTCATAATAATAATAATAATAATAATAATGATTCAAGTTNTAAATAATTTAATTTAGATAATAAATTATTATTTAGTCAAAGTAATGATAACAATTTGTTATTATATGAAGATTTAAAGAGAATATATCAATTGAATGAAAATGAACAAATTGTTAATATGGAAAATATTATTTTAGAAGTTGAAGGATTATTATTATCACTAAAGCTTATTTTACCTTGGTTGGATTATTTAGATGATGTTCCAATTGTAAGAATGACAATTCCTATAATGTCAAAAATTGTTTACTTGGAATTACTTGAGAAAATGTTTAGTAATAAATTAAAAGAGGAAGTTATTATTAAGAGGAGAAGATTGGATTTGTTTACTCAAAAATCTATCTTTAAGAAAATTTATGATAATGATAGTAATAATGATGTAAAATTAAAAAAAGAAGAAAAGGAAAAGGAACATAAACAGGATAATCAAAAAGAACAAGAGGATATAGATGAAGAGTTTCTAAGAGAGGAGGATAAATTTATAAGAGATTTATTTTTGAAAATGCATGCTTTTGAGTGGAAATATGAAAGTAATAGTGGGAATTATAGATTAAAAAGTATATATGAAAATAACTTTATAATGAAAAGTTACGAATATATTCGTGATAACCAGATAATAAAGCTATATGTTCAAGTATTGAATGAGATACTGAATTTACTGTCAGAATCAACAGAATTATTAATATATAAAGAAAAAAAAGTCAAATTTTATTTGGATCCTATTATGGATTTTGATATTAATTTATATAATCAAACAAATTTAGTATATTCAATAACATCCGAAAAACAAGGGATTAATATAATTTATGGAATGGGAGGTTCTTATTCAGATATAATTAATAGTATTACAAGATGTTATTGTTTAAATAGTGGTAATAATAATAATAATAATAATAATAATAATATGAATGTGAATAATAACAATAATAATATCAGCAATAATATGGGAGGATTGGGTATAGGTAGATTTCAGAATTTTTTATATTGTATTATGGGAGAAATTTCTATAGAATTAATTATTAATCAAGTTTGTGAGCAAGCAAAAAAGTATAGATCAGAGTTTGTGAATACTGGAGGATATATTAATGGTATTTCAGTAAATGATATTTCAATGATGAATAATGGTGTATTTAATTTGGGTATTTCATCAAGTGAAAAAAATTTTGGTATGACAAGAAGAAGTTCATGGGGAGGATTTAATACAAATATTAACAATAATAATAGTAATAGTAATAATAATAATAATAACAAAAAGGAAAAAAATGTGAGTATTACAAATTTTAGTAATAATTATCAAAATGACCCAGGAAATTTAGGAGTTAATACATTTTCATTGGGAAGTCTTAAAGCAAGTGAATATGAAGAAATGACAGATTTGACAAAAGAATTAATTTTAAAACCAATTTCTTTATTAAAGTCATGCTATCCAAAGGTGATAGTAATGACGCAAACAGCAAGATTACAGCCAAAAGTTTTAAGTTTAACAAGAAGATTATGGCAGAAAGGTATAAGAAGTGAATATAGATTAACTCCTGTGCGTTCTTTAGCCATTTTTTTGGAAAAGTTAAAGAAAGATACTTTGGTTGAATTACTGATAGTTGTTATGTTTCAAAATAGTAATATTAATTCAGCATCAGGAATAACTGGAGCAACAGGAACCGGAGCAATGGCAGCAGGAACAACAGGAACAACAGGAACAACAGGAACAGGAACAGGAATAGAAACAGGAGTTACAGTAGGAGGAGCAGTGATTTCTAATAATTCTCTTCAAATGGATGAGAATCCAAACTTGATTTATAATAGTGCAAATATCGGAAATCAAGAGATGTATACCAATGGTAGTGGCCATCATGGAGGAGGGATTTCCACTGTTTCATCTTCTTTGGAAGGATTAAATAGTACAGGAACTGTAATAGGAACTGGAACATCCATAGCAAGGTCAGGAACTATTTCTGGATCAGTAGCAGGTACAGGAAATGTATCAGCTTTAGTATCAGGATCAGCATCGGTACCGAGTTCAGTATCATTATCAGGACCAATATCAGGATCAGCTTCAGTAATAGGAGCCGTAATTGGATCAGGAACTTTAATAGGATCAACAACGGGTTCAGGTTCAGTTTCAAGTTCAATTTCAGGTCCAGGTTTAGGGCAAGTACTTGGGCCAGGATCAGGAACTTCGAATTTTTCTGATGGCATCAAGAATAAGAATGTGATATTTAGAATAGAGCCAATAAGCGGATTTTATTATGAAACTAGTGGATTACATAGTGTTAAAGTAATTTTGGATAATGAAGAAAATGTGGTAAATTACGTATTAACAAAGAGAAAGAGGCAAATGATTAATTAATTTACTAACATAGTTCTAATACTAAATTTTCAATGCCATTAATAACAAATTACATTAACAATTGTGGCAATAAAGTTGAAGGTAATATATATTCCTATCAAAAATTTAATATGTACCCAAAAAAAATAACAAAGTGATTTGAATATTTTAATAGTAGAAATTCAAATTTATTAATAAAACCATCATCCCATATATTATATTAATAAATAAATAAATAAATAAATAAATAAAAGAATACCAAGCTTAATTTACCATTACGATACCATTAAGATACCATCATATTACATTCTCAATATAATATGGAAGAATTAATTAATTTCATACTTTTTTGCAATATTCAATGGTGTTGATTGGTTAATATTATTATTATTATTATTATTGTTACTATTACTTGAGAATCTACTGAATACATTCTGTAATACAGCCTTGATAGAGCTACTTCTATTGGTCTTATGAGAACTTTTATTATTATTGGAAGATTTGCTTTGATTATTATTAATACTACTGGAATTATTATTACTATGATTCAAACAGCTACTACTTGTAATCATATTTCCAATAACAGGTATTTGTCCTTCAAGTGAAGAAAAATTATCTTCATTCACAGTAGTAGCATAATAAATGGAATTAAAATTATGATGATGATCTTTGTTTCCAATTCTTTCTAATAAAGATACTGATTGTTTAATGGGATCATGACTATTTAATTTTGTATGATTTAATTTACCAGAATAATAATTACTAACATCTTTATTTAATTTTGAAGAATTATGACAATTATTTCTTTCTTTTACTAATTTAAATAAATCATCATTATCTTCAAATTCACTATTATTATGAATATTGGAAGAATCATAACAATTGGTTTCTTTTTCTTCAAGTTTACTAATACTTTCTTCTAATTCAAAATGGTTACTTACTTTATTATTATTCTTAATATTATTCTTTTGGATTATTTTATGTTCTTCTTCATCATCAACTTCAGTCAATTTTTCACTAATACTATTATTATTACTACTGTTACAATAACTTGGAATTTGGCTTGAATTCTTACTAATATTATTTCCAAGCTTATTATTATTTCCATTACTATTTGGATTTATTGAATAATTCTTTTTATTTGATTGATTAGAAGATGGTATAATTGCAGATCTTGGAGAAATTTTCATAGAATTAATGGAAGAAGAAAATTGTGAATCTGTATATTCAAGTGAAGAAATTGAAATGGATGATTTATTATTTGTTGAATGGGATGAATAAAATTTACTATTAATATAATTATTAATACATTTCTTATTTAATGAATTTTTAGGTATATTTGTTACACATGTTGTATATTCATCTTGTGGGATTAATTTATGATCATTCTGTTGATGATGTAAATGTTGATTTTGGGGTAAAACTGACGCAGAATTTAATGTAATATTAATATTTCTATTTGGTAGAATTATTTGATCATTATTTATTTGTGGTGAATTTGATAATTTTGATTGAAGATTATTTGGGGAAGAATAATTATTATTAGAAGATAATGAAGAATTATTATCAGAAATTGATGGAGAATTATTATCATTATTATTATCAGAGGAAGAGGAAGATGATGATGAAGATTGATCCATTAATTGATTTGTTACGAGATTATTATTCTTATTAATAATAATAATATTATTATTATTATTATTATTATATGAGATCATTATTCCAGGTGAAAGTTGTATTTTTTCAAACCAAGGATGATATATTGCTTGAGCTGCTGTACATCTAGATTCTGGATCTTTTGTCATCATCCATTTTATAAGATCTTTAACAGAAGATGAAATATTTTTCCATCTTGAACTGGTAAATTGAACATTACCTTGAATATTTTTTTTAAGTATTTCTTTCATATTACTACCAGGAAAAGGAGGTGATCCACCTAAAAGAGTATATAATACTACACCAATTGAAAATACATCCACTTTTGTACTATAAATCTTATCTTCCAATATTTCTGGTGCAACATATCCTGGTGAACCACATCTCATTTTCATTGCTGGAGATCCAAGTGAAGCAGCTAAACCAAAATCAATAATTTTTAAAGATTCTGGACAATTTCTATTTTCTAAAATAAGATTTTCTGTTTTTAAATCTCTATGTACAACATTATTAGCATGAAGCCATTGAAGAGCTAAAAGTACTCTTTTCATTGCAATTTTAGCTTGATCTTCAGAATATGCACCTTTTTGTGCAATCCATTCAAAAAGTTCACCACCACCAAGGAATTCTAATACAAGACAAACATGATCTTCTTCTTCAAAAGAAGCAATAAAATGTACAATATGTGGATGATGTACTTTTCTTAATACTTCAATTTCAGTATATACATTGGATTCTTTAACTTTTTTTTTATCAACAGCTTTAAGAACAACATCTTCACCAGTTATCATATTTTTACCTTTATATACTTTGGCAAAACTTCCTTCACCAATTAATTTCGTTGTATGGAAAAGGCTTCTAAAATTACATAAAGAAATTCCAATACTTGTAAAAAAGTTACACCATAAATCAAAATCAACATGACATTCAACTTCATACATGGTTACAGAATTTGACGATATTTTTGGTGGATATTCTTGTTGAATATTATTATTATTATTATTATTATTATTGTTATTCTTTTTTTTATCATCTTTAATATTATCTCCAACAATTTCAATGGTTTTATATTTTGATTCATTTTTTGGCCTAATACAAATACATGGTCCTTTTTCAGTTACTCCTTTATATATATTACTATTTTTAAGATTAATAATTTCTTTTGGATGACGATCTTTTCCATGTTCAAAACATAATAATAATGGTGTATTATTTGTAATAGTTTTTACAATGGCAATATATTTGGTATTAATTGGAGTAACTTTTACATAATATTTTCTTCTAATTTCAATTTTTTTAATATTTGAATTATTAATATTATTACATGATGAAGAAGAAGAGGAAGAAGAGGAAGAAGAGGAGGAAGGATGATGATTAGAAGGAGAAGATGATGAAATTTGATGAGAATAATTGTTTGTGGCATTAATTGTATTTGTATTGATATTGGTACTATTATATTTTTTGGATTTTATTTCAGAATTACCAGAATGAAGTTGATTATTATTATTTTTAGATATTTTGGTACCTATATTTATTGTTTCAATACCATTAATAATTTTTGAATATTCATTAATACCAATATTTGGATTATTATGATTATGATTATAATTGGTATTAATACTGGAAGATGATGAGAAAACATGAACATTATGTTTTTGTTTATTATTATTATTATTATTATTATATTTTTTACAAAGTATTGGATCATTCATATATCCAGTTTCATCATATTGTTTATGATTATGACCATGATCATAATCATAATCATAAAATTGATTATGAATAATATTATGTTGGTCAATATTTTTTGAATGAATGGATGTTTTATCCACAATTGGCTTTACATTTGAAATTTTATTCTTTGACATGGATGATATTTTTGCGACTTTTTGGTTATTATTATTAATATTGGATTGTTTTTTATAATATTCTACTCCTTTAATTACATAATTCCCTTCTTTGGTTTCTCCAATTTCGCATATCATCAGATGATTACTTTTCTTTTGATAAGTAATAAATATCAATAATATAATTTGATTTTACAAAACAAAATTATTATAAAAGAAAAAAAAGAATGAAAAGAAACTTTGTATTGACTTAATTTCACTTACTTAGATTTGACTTGCTTGGATTTGACTTACTTGGATTTGACTTACTTGGATTTGACTTGACTTGATTTGATTTGAATGAACTTAACTCAACTTAATAATTGGTCTTGGATTATAAAATCTTTATTATTTTTTTTTTATATACATAATATATATTAATGAAGCTTTAATATATAAATTAAAGATTAAATTTCATTTTCAAGTTTAATTCCCAATAACTCTAAAATCTAAATTAGTCAAGTTTTTATCTTTCCTGATATAATAAACTTTGCCAAGTGATAATATATTAATAATAATAATAATAATAATAATAATTAATATTATTATTATATAATAGTAATAATAGTAATAATAATAATAATTTTGAATAATAATAAATTAGAAAATAATATTAATGTACTAATAATAGTAAAAAAAATATTAAAAATAATCCAAAATTTTTCCAAATATAATCTTTGATGAGTTGATTTTAAATTAAAGATGAATTGATTTGTTATTTCTTGATTATTAAATTTCTGACTAATTCAATTAATTATTCGTAGTAATGTTAATAATATCAACAATAATAATTAATATTATTATTGTATATATAAATAATTAATAATCTTCGCCTTTATTATTTTCCGTCTTAATCCAAAATTTTATTAATCAATTAATTTCCAACTTTTTAATATATTTTATTGGAATTCATGTAATTTATTTGTCTATTTTTTTTTTCTCTGTTATTTTATGCACATTAATTATAAAGGAAAAAAAGAAATCAACTTTTATTAATATTTATATTATACACATTTACATAAATGTATATGTAATATATATATTATAAAAAAATGTTTATATTGCATTACATATATATAATATTGTATGTAAATATATTATGTATTTATATATATATATATATATATTTATTTATTTATTTATTTATTTATACATATTATTTACAAGTAATTAATTATAATTGCATAATCTAAAAATCAGATCTGACTATTTAATTAGACGTTACCCATTATAATATTTATAATTTAAAAAAAAAAAATTACATTTTTATTTATTTCCTCATTCATAATTTACGATACCTTTAAATTGCACAAATATTATTATTTATATACTGATAATTTCGCATGTACCGTATTGTGCCTTTCGGCGCCACATTTAGGCGGGCAAGTTTGTGCATCATATTAATTTTTATTTAATATTAATAGGGGTTTCCGGTAAATAAAAAAAAATTAAACAAAAAAAAAAAACATCTTTAAATTAACTTTTTTTTTTTTTTGTAATTCGTTTGTCAAGGAGGATAACAAGGCTTTAAAAAAAAAAAAACAAAACAAAACAAAAAGAACAAATTTTTATTAAAGTAATATTTCTAATATAATATTCTATATATAATAATAATAATAATAATAATAATAATAATAATAATAATAATAATGTACTAATAATAATTAAAAAAGATTTAATATTAATAATAACAACAATAATATAATAACAATAATATTAATAATAAAAATAATAGAAAAAGATGAAATTACTAAGTGTATTACTTTATAAGTGGGATAAAGAACATCCAATATTATTAACAAGTAATTATAATTTACAAGATTATAATTTCTTTCAAAGAAAAACAATACAAGAACATATAGCTTTTCATAGTAGATTATTATGTTCAAGAGTACAACAAGGAAATAGAGTTACAGTAACTTTTCCACAAGATATTGGACATTGCCATATATATATATCAAATAATGGTTTAGGTATATGTTGTATTACAAGTCCAGATTATCCTGTAAGATGTGCTTTTTCATTATTAAATGAATATTTAAAAACATATATAGATTCTTCTAAAAATCATGATGTATTATTTTCTTCAGATTTTACTACTACTACTAATAATAATAATAGTAATAATAATAACAATAGTATTGCTAGTAATATTATTACTAAAGATCAAAATGAATCAATTCCTGAATGTGATGAAATTTTTAAAAAATATCAAGATCCACTTAATAATGATAAAATTTTTAAAGTACAAAAAGATTTAGATGAAGTTAGAGATGTTATGCTTAAAAATATTGAAGATTTACTTCATCGTGGTGAAACTTTGGATACTTTAATGCAAAAAAGTTCTGATTTGAGTGCTGCTTCTTATCAATTTTATAGAAGTGCTAAAAAAAATAATCAATGTTGTCAATTGTATTGAGCAACTTGATATAGAGAGGGGAAAAAGAGGCAAATGGAGGAGAAATATGAAAAAAAGGAAAAGGGAGGAGAAAGAGAGGAAAGAGAGAGGGGAAAAAGGAAATAAAGAAAAAAAAGAAGAGAAATAGGAAAAGAGAGGGGAAAAAGAGAGGAGGAATAGAAAAAGGGAGGAGAGATAGGAAACAGAGGAAAAAAAGAGAAGTAGGAAAAGGGAGGAGAGATAGGAAACAGAGGAAAAAAAGAGGAGAAATAGGAAAAGGGAGGAGAGATAAGAAACAGAGGAAAAAAAGAAAAGTAGAAAAAAAAAGAGAAGTAGAAAAAAAAAGAAGAGAAATAGGAAAGAGAAGAGGAAGGTAAAGGAGGAAGAGGAAAATAAAAAACAAATAATAAATATTTCAACTCTAAAAACTAATCAAATATCATATCATTTAAAGTCAAAGTAAACATTTTCATTAAACCATAATTCTTCAAATACTCTATTTTTACTGAATCTTCAACTTCTATATAATATTTGCTGTAATCTTTTTTATCAATATCATTTCCAATATTACTATTACTATTATTATTACAATCTTTCTCTTGTTTTAATAACAAAAATTTATCACATTTAATTTGATTAATTATTTTATTATATTTATTGTTAATTGTAATTCTTCTCTTATTTTTGCTTGTTTTTTCTAATACATCTTTTCCACCAATTGTATTATTTTTTAAATAATCCAGAGTAAATTTAAATAATTCACAAGAATTATTATCATTATTGTTATTATTATTATTATTATTATTAATAATAATATTATTCTGATTTAACCATAATTCTCTATTTTTTTCAGCTTGTTTAAGTAATATAATACTTTTTGGTATAATTCTTGATAATAATTTCCATTGTGGTATTATAATAAATTCTAAAAAACCTATTTGTGCTTCTATTTTTGTTATATCATCTTTTAAATCCATAAAAGGTGTAATAGGTAAACCAAATTGTGATTCTAATTTTGATTGATAATTAAATTCTTCTACTATTAATGATGACCATTTAGCACATATTGGAAATGGTGTAATTGGATTAGATATATCTGCAGCATGTAATAATGTTTCTATCAAAAATTCTTTATCCATTTTTATTAATAAAGAATTCTCATCAATTTCTCCCAACATTTTTATATTAATATTATTATTATTTAATTCTTCTTCATCAAAAATTAAATTTTGATTATGACAATAATAATAATTATTATTATTAATGTTATTATTATTATTATTATTAGTTGAAATAAATTCTTCTAAATTAGATAATAAAGTATTATGATAACTCATATCTGTTGATAAAACTGATCTAATAAATATTCTTCTAAAATTCTTCTTTTCAAAATCATTAAAATTCTTTCTTATATCCAAATCTTGACATTTATCTAATAATGAAAATATATAATTACAATGATGATTTTCTAAAATTGAATTATCATTATACTTTAATGCTAATTTTGAATTAGAAATTGTTAAAAAACAATTATTTACACCAGGATGATCAATATCATGACATAAAGCTGCAAATAATAATATGAATTTATTTAAATCATTTAATACCAACATTATACCAAAATTTCTTAATATTATATAACATACTTGTACAACTTGTAATGCATGAAATATATTATGATATGGTATATCAGAATTATAAGAATCATGTATTAAATCAAATAATGTTAATAATTGTTTATTACTCCAATTCCATTTACTATCAAATCCATAATATTTGAATAAATTTAATAAAAATTCTCTATGTACTGACCATCCATGAGCCCATATTGGAAATCCCCATTCTCTATATAAACTTAATGATGAATCAATTATTAATTTTTCTTTTGTATTATATAATTTTATTTCTTTTTTAAATTCATCAACAGAACTCATTCTACAGAATAATCTCTCATAATTTTGTTGTTGTTGTTGTTGTTGTTCTTCTTCTTCTTCTTCTTCTTCTTTTTGTTGTTTTTCTTCATGCTCTAGTTCTTCTAATTCTAATTCTAGTTCTTCTTCTTGTTTTGGTTCTTCTTGTATTTCTTCTTCTTCTTCTTCTTCTTCTTTATAATAATTATTATTTAAATTGAAATATTCTTCACATTTTTGATTATTTTGTTTTAGATACTCATTTTCACTTTGATAACATCTTTCTTTTTCAATTGATTTTTTTTTATATATTAAATTTCGATATCTATTTTTATTTATATTTTTATAATTATTATACTCATCTTTAATATTTTTATCAAATTGATCGAGATTTGTTGAATAATTATTGTTTTCATGTAATAAATTATCCAAGATTATTTTATTTCCTTCATGATGATGATTATTCATATTTGAATTATCCATTGGTGAAGAAGAAGAAGATGATGATGATGATGATGAAAATGTGGATTCTATTGAATTAATATTATTATTGTTATTACTATTATTATTATTATTATTATTATTATTATTGTTATATCTTTGCTCAAATTTAATTCCAAAAAAATTATTTAATGAATTTAACATAATTTGATTACTTTTATATAAATGATTAAAATTTGGATTTCTTAAAGATTTATAAAATAAATGAATATTTAATGTTAATAATTGTTGATGAAATTCTTGCATTATTTGATTAATTAATATTAAATAAATATACATATCTTTTTGAGAAAAATCTATAATATTATTATTATTATTATTAATATTTGAATTAACCAAAGATTCTGTTTCATATGACTCTTTTTCTTTAACTTCAACATTATTATCATTATTTGGAGATAAATATTCAATTGTATTAACACGATTAACCAATAAAGATGATGATATTGATGATGATGATGATGAAAAAGAAAAAGCTTTTGTCGATGCTAATACTCTTTGTCTTAAATTTGGTAATAAATTATTATTCATAATCAATAATCTTTCTTCATCTTTTGTATGACCATTATTTACAGAATTAAATGAAGAATTTGAAGATTTTGTTAAATCAATACTTGAATTATTTAATGAATTAATATAATCATCAGAAGATATTGTATTTACTCTTCTTATTGACAAATGATTATGGCCAATACCATTACCATTACCAGTGCCAATGCCATTACTATTACTATTACCAGTAGATAATCTGTGTTTACCAAATTCAATCTCTGATAATATATTTGAATTGTTATTAATACCAATTGATTTATCATCAAATAAATTATTCTTTTCCATTGTATGATTATTAAATTTCTTTTCTGATAATCCATGATTTAATTTCTTTTTATCAAAATTATTACTCAAACAATAACCATCTCTTGTTCTATTAATTAATTGTATTAATATATTAATATTATCATTCTTATTAAAAATGGGTATAAATGCAGTATTCTTAAAATTTATTTGAGAATTTGTAAACTTGTTATTATTATTATTATTATTATTATCAGAATAATTTATGAAAATATTTGAAAAATCCTTAAACTCATTCCATATATTAACACACTTATTTTTAAGAATATTTGAAATTAAATAATTTTTTGAACAAAGTCGTAATCCAATAAATTGTCCTGGTCCATAAATGCAAACAAATTCATTGCAAGATTCCATTACATATACTAATGTATATTGTGCAGGAGTAATTTTATTGATTAATAAACATAATCTTGAAATAACTTCAATTGATATTGTATAATCAAAATTGTCTTCATGTCTTATTCTTCTATTTGATAATAATGGTTTAAATACCCATCTGTATAATTCAAGATTCATATTTAATTGTAATGTATTAAATAATAATCTCTTATAATCTAAAAATAAACAAACGATTGCTTGAATTTCTGTAATTAAACTTTTTAATAATAATATATTTGGATTTTGTGGTTGTAAACAAATTACTATTCCAATCACTTTTGAATTTGTATTATTATTATAATCTTTTTGAATTCTTGTGTCTATAATAGGACAAGCAATAACTGGAATCTTAAAATTACTATATCTCTGATAAAAATTTGTAATTCCTATTTCAGTATCAGAAAATACAGAATTTAAAACCACTTCATTATTTTTTTCATTATTATTACCATTGCCAATATTACTATTATTCTTATTCTTATCACATATACAACATCTATTAATTATTCCATCATTAATAGATGGTGGTGAAACTAAGATCACTGGAAAATCACTCATTTTATCTGAAATCTCTTCACTAGATTTCTTTCCTTTATTTTGTATCAATTCAATTCCTGAATTCTTTCTTGAAATTTGTTGATTAGTATTATTGTTATTAAAATTAATACAACCAATATCAATATTATCATTTTTTGAAGAAAATTCTTCTTTATATGCTACTTCTGATCCGTTTCTACACATTGATAATTCATTTGTTTTATTACCATAATAAACATGTCCATCTCCATTTCCATTATTATTATTATTGTTTTTATTATTAACTCTTCCAAATCCATTACTTGAATCATTAAATGATGACGATGAAGATGAAGTTGAAGAAAATGAAGAAGAAGAAGAAGAAGATGATGATGATGATGATGATGACGAAGATAATGATGTTAATTTCATATTTTCAAGACAAATTGAACATTGAGTAGCTGTTGCAATATCACATGGTAATTGTTCAGCATCTTTTAATTTATTATAAAAATATGAACCAAATAATACATCATTATTCTGATTATTATTACTTAAAAAAATTTCCGACCTCTTTTCCTTATAAACATTATTTTTATTTTCATCATCTTCTTTAATAAAACTTGATTTTATTATATAATCACAAATATTTGAAGAATAATTAAAATAAAAGAAATTTTGTTTTTGACTTTGTGTCAATATTTCATTTAAAAAACTTTTCTTTTGATTTTGATTATCTTGCGAAGATTTTATATTATTACCATTAATGCTAATATTAAAGTTATTATTATTATTATCAATACTGTCACTATTCTTTACGAATTTCTCATTTTCAAGAATCTTTTCATTTCTAATCGAAAATCTTAATAAATCATATTCCATTACACTATTTCTTTGATCTATTTCATCCATCTCATTATTAAACATTGATTTCATATCAAATATATTCTTGTAAGTATTTGGTTCATTTTCTCTATTTGCTATTGATAATGGAGGAAATGTTGCTCTTCTATTAACTATTTTATCTTTATATCCACCAATAAAACTTAGTCTTTGATATTTTTTATTACTTGATTGAAAAATACTATTATTCCTAATTAAAGATGATCCTGTCTCAGATTTTCTTGCTTCTTTAAAATCTTTAGCCTTAGATTGAAAACTTTGTATTGAAGAATTTGATGTCAAACTTGAATATAAATGATTATGACCATTATTGTTAATAAAATTCTTTGATGATTGTCCATATTCCCCTATTGTTTTATATTTAAAATGAGGGCATTTATGCTCATTATGCATACATGTAGTTTTATAATCAACCCATTTATGTGTTAAACTTCTTGGTATATATGAGTTCCATGTTCCTTTTGATGGAAATGAACCAATTAATTCTTCAGTCTCTTCATCGTAAAATAATACTATTGATAAAGGTGTTTGAAATAATACTGAAGAATAAATACTTAATAATTTACATAATTCATAACCATTCATTTTTGACGTTAAACATTTTTCAAAATGTCTTCTTACTGCATTACATTTCTTTTCACATAAAAATTCATCATTATTATCATCTATAATATTATTTGAAGATAATGAAGAATTTATTGATGTCGGAGTTAATCTTCTTCTTGTCGTACTTAATAACGTATTTACATCATTATTATAATAATTATTAGGTTCTGGACTACAATATATACTTGAACCTTCTGCAATATTTGAAAGAGAATGATTTTGTACGCATCCAAAACTACTACTTCCCCTGTAACATACACTGTTATTGTAATTATTACTTAAATATGATAAATTACTTCCATATCTTTCTATTTGTTTTAATTCATCAAATAAATCATGTAAATTATGATTTGTTAACTGTTGATTGCAAGTTGTTTCACCAAATAATAACGGTAATAGTGATACCTTTTTGAAATCACAGAAATCTGATTTTTTTAAAATAGGTATTATACTTGAAGATAATGATTGAGATTCTGATAAAATAATAGAATTTGATTTACTTCTTAAAAAATCAAATGATGAGTTTGTTGATGAAGATGAAGATGAATTATTTTGTAATCCTGTTATTGAATCTGCCAATTTCTCTTTACTCCCACCTGTTGATAATTTTATTGAATCTTGAGAACTATGTATATTCATAGAATTACATTTATGCTCCATTTTTTCATTTATGGACAAAATTATTTTATTCAAACAATATTTACCATTAATTTATATAAAATATCTTTTTAATTTAATGTCTGAATTTGTCTTCAGAGAAAAAAAAAAAATAATTTCAATATTTCTTTCCTTTCTATTTTATTACATAAGATTATTTTAACTTATTAATTACGTATATATATATATATATACATACATAATATATATATATATATATTTTTTTTTTTTTGTTTAATAAAATTGCTTCCCATAAAAATCTGGCCTTTAAAAATAAATTTTATCAAAATTAGTTTTCATGACAATCCTTTTTTCTTTAATTGTTACTATATATTACACATTTAAAAAAGAGAAGAACTATTATCCATATAATTTGTTTTCTTCTTTATTGTATTAAAGAAAAAAAAAAGAAATTTGAATCTTTGATTTCTACCCACAATGCTATTCACTTTTGCATGCTTTTTTTTTTTTTTTTTTTTTTTTTTTCAAGTCTACTCACAATTCTCTTGTAAATTCCCCATTATTAGTATTTGGAACTTCCGCGCTTAAATAGTTGCTTTATATTGATATGAAATTATGAAGCGCCTTCATCTTTTTATTAATAATTAAATAATTATTAATATTATTACATTATATATATATATATACATATATATATATATATATTTATTTATTTAAATTTAGTTTAATGATTTTTTTTTTTCTTTAAAATATAAATCTGGCAAAAATTAAATTATTTTTCCCATTTCTTAACTAAACTTTTATTTTAGTATTTCATGCCGCATTGATCTTTTGATGAATGCAATAAGTAATATTAAAATTTTATTTTAGTATTGTCATCTTGAATTATTAATTCTTGAATTTTAATTTAGTTTATTTTGTTTTATTTTTAAATCAAACAAAATCATTCATTTTTGCTATTCACTTTTAAATTATTTGCATGTAATGCATGCAGTGATGTGGACAGAAAATATATATTTGATTACGTGTATAAATATGATGGTAGCAAGTTTTCCCTATACCGGTAATATTAAATAATTACGTAATATTAACAAAAATTCGTATTTAATAATCAAAAATGATAATAATACAATTAATATATTTTATGAATAAAAAACTAATGCATATTAATTTAAATTGTGAAAAAGTTCTATATAACTATAGTAATTGAAATAATTAAACAAATTCTCATTTTTTTGATAGATTTTATTCTTTTTTTATTTTATTTTTTTAATAAATCTAGATAAAATTGTATAATAAGTGACTTTGTAACTACATATTTGTTCATGAATTATAATTTAAGATTTTTCTTTCATTATATTTGAGAAAAAAACATCTAAATTTTAAAATCATGCTTTATAATTATATTTACTAACAATTTATCGTAATTTTTTAAATTTATACTTTAATATTTTAATAAATGTCTCGAAAGTATCAAAAGCAATTTTGGCGCCAATGTCCAAATACTTCATATATATTACTAGCCTCTAAATTAAGATTATTTCCTTTTTTTTTTTTTATGGACTGTAGGATTATAATTAAGAAAGAAGATTTAAGATAATAAATAATTTTAACAGAATTTATTATTTATTATTGTAATTATTTTTTTATTATCAAAATCAATAAATTTTCAATTCTTTATTCGAGATAGTAATGTGAGAATTAGAACAGCTGACTTTCTACAAGTTTAATATAAATAAAGTCAATCACTTCAGCTTAATACATTTCCAAGAATTATTAACAAACCAATTTTTATATTAATACTTGAAATCAAATATAATTTAATAAATACATTTATTAACCCAAACCTTTCTTTTTTATTTTTTTTTAACATAAAAATACGCCATTACTTTAAAATAGCAATAATAAAAGAAAAATTCCAAGTAAAATGAATAAATTAATATTAAGTAAAATTCTTTCATTTATTTCTGTTATCTTTGTTGGTGGTATTGGAGTATATATCCCAATATATATTGGATATTTGAATCCCATCCTTTTACAATATATTAATGTTTTTGCAGGCGGAACACTTTTATCTTTATCTCTTTGCCACCTTATACCAGAAGCTGAAGAAATTGTTAGAGCTAATGACATTAGTTTGAAATTTATTGGAGTTGAAATACCTATTGTTGCTTATCTAACTCTTTTTGGACTTACAATTATTTTATTCTTTGAAAAAGCATTATTTTCACCACAAGATGTTGCTCAATTCCATATGCATGATCATTCTTTCCCCCATAATAGAGACCATCATCATCACCATCATAAGGATCCTGGATGTGTTGGTGTAAGTAATAGTGATGTTTATTCCATAGTTAATGGTGAAAAGAAAAGTCATTATCATCATCATCATCGCAATGATAATAATAATAATAATAATAATAATAATAATAATAATAATAATAATAATAATAATAATAGCAATAGTAATAGTTTCAGCTTTACTTGTCCTTCAGAAGGTAATTCAGATTCAAATATTATTATTCCAATTAATTCGCAAACATGCGAATCTAATAATTATAATAATATGCATTATGAAGAATCTGATTCTAAAAACCTTGGAATCAAGTCTCCTTTAATAGAATCTTCAGAATTATATAATGAAAAGTCTAATATGATTAATAATCAACATCGTAATATTTCAACCTCACAAGTCTCTTTAAAACAAGAATCTAATATTCAAAAATCAAAAACCAATTCAACATTAAATGTATACTTTCTTGTTTCTGCACTTTCAGTTCATGCCATTTTTGAAGGAATGCTTGTTGGAATTTCTAAGAATCATATTTCAGTTTTAACCATTACTTTAGTTATTATTGCGCATAAATGGGTTGAAGGAATTGCTGTTTCTGCTGGAATCAAAAAACATACTGAAATTTCCAAAACTACGGTTAATCAATTATTAATATCTTTTATACTTATGTCACCATTAGGTATTATTATTGGACAATTATTCTCATATATTAATAGCCCTTTGATAAATGTAGTTCTCACATGCATATCATCCGGCGCCCTATTATATGTTGCTCTTGGAGAAATGATACTTGATGAATTTAATTGTGGTGAGAATAGAAAACAAAAGTTTATTCTTTTCCTTCTTGGAATTTTACTTGTTTCCATTATTAATATTATTCAACATAAACTTGGAGGATGTACACTACATCATCACCATCACGGCCATTCACATATTCATACGCATTAATATTGTGAAATTGCTCCAAATGCTTATTGAAGGAATATTAAGATAAAATAATTATACTTAAAAAAAAAAGGAATCAAGTGAAATACATAATAAAATGAAATATACTGAAAATCTTCTCGTTTTTTTTTCTCGAATTCATAATCATTATACTTTAAATATATTAATGATTTTGATATTCTGATTAATATTATATAAATATATATATATATATATTTAACATTTTTTTTTATAAAGTATTTTTGTTTGTTGATTTTACTATTTTAAAGAAAGAATTTAATGTTTGTTGTTTACTCGTACCAGAATTAATATTGGAAGTTTGAGATTTTTTTGTTTTGTTTGATCTCTTTGATGGAATTTCGCTTTCTTGAGAAACTTTTTCTCTTGATTTTGTGATTCTATTTTCCTTTTCCATCACAAAATCTACATCATCTTCAACAACCAAATAACCTGTCTTAGCATCCTTATACATTTTCTCTTTCTTTACTTTACTATGCATAATTGGTTCAACTTCCAATGGATCAAAATCTATCTTGTTTTCATTATCATTATTATCATTACATATTTTAGATTTACTTGTTTTTCTTCTTTTTGTTGGTTTACACTTACCGTCTTCATTTTGAACAAATTCATCAATACTATTTGTATTTTCATTTTCTTCATCTTTAAATAAATTAGTTATATTATCATTCATACTAGTATCAGAATCTTTTTTATTATTTGATTCTGATAAAATAACTTTTTTTTCATTATCAAACACATTCTTCATAGGATAAGGATCAGTATTATTTTCATTTTCCTTAAGATAACCATTCTTTTTCCATTGATCTTCTTGTTCATTTTCATTTTCGTTAATATTTATCTTATTATTTTGATTTATATCTTTATTACTACTAAATAATATAGGATATGGTTCAGTCTTAGATTTTATTTCAGATTGGTCTAAATTTACAGAATTAACATTACTTGATTCTCTTGACAAATTTGATTTTGTGTTAGCTATATTTGAAAATTTTGAATTCCATAACTCTTCAGATAATGAATTCTTTGCTTTAATGGACTTATATATATCATCACATTCTATATGAAATTGCAATGAGTTAGATTTCAAATTAATATTTTCTTGAGAATTCTCATTATTTTTTCTTGATGCCAATCCATATATATTCGATTTACAAACTTCAAATTCATTTAAAGATAAATCTGAATCATAAACCAATTTGTATGCAACTTCATTTGATGAAATATCTCCCATTACCAAATATACTAATTCTACTCCTTCAAAATCTTTTTTCTCTTCTGAAATATACTTTACAAATAACTTCAGAATATCTTTACAAATTTCAAAATTCTCAAATTTTGAATTATGATTACATAAACTATAAATTGACCATATTTGCTGTGTTTGTGAATTTTTCAAAAGATCCTCCAAAATCTGAAACTGTTCTCTGTACATTCTTTTCTATATACATGCACATATATAATTATATATTTTCTTTTTAAATTTCTTATACTTATATTTGTATATATAAATAAATAAATTCTCAATGTTTATTTTTTATATTTACAATTTTGAATTTTTATTTAAAATATTTTGCTTATATTCCAGTTAAAAACATAACTTTATCTTAAACAAAGTATATTTCAAACTCAAATCCATCAATTTATAACTGTATTATGAGAAATAATATATATTTTTTTTTTACTTCCTTACAATCCTTTAATTTTCTCGCACCTTACTTTTAATGATGTGGGCAAATTTACCGCCAAAACTGTTGATTTGATTTATTCTATTAGACTTTTAAGTAATATAGTATGAAGTTAATTAATTTATTAAATTCAGTCATAGAGATCAAATTTAATTATTGAAATTCTTTGTGTTGATTTTCCATTATAAAATATTGGAAATATTGATTATCGTATTTGGATGGATTATATGATTATTTTCACCATCGTATAGTAATATTAATTAATATATATATACATTGTTTTGTATTTTAGAAATTAAAATTGGTATTAACGAAATACTTTGAGAATTATTCTTTTAAATTTTGTACTTTTTTATTTTAATTAATAATATAATTAATTTATAGAAGAAAAAAAACTTGTTCAAAAATGGATCTTCTGGAATGTTTAAATATTTTTTATCTTTTAATATTATATACAATTCAAGGTCTTCCTATGGGCATTAGTTATTCCATTCCATTTCTTTTACAAGGTAAAATATCATATACAGAACAGAGTATGTTTGGAATGGTTGTACTTCCTTTCTCACTTAAATTACTTTGGGCTCCTTTGGTAGATTCAGTTTATATAGAAAAGATGGGAAGAAGAAAAACATGGATTATTCCAACTCAACTTGTGTGTAGTATTTTGATGATTATTGGTAGTTATAGCCCATTTCTTCCAACTTGGTTATGTGAGGAAGTAGGTATATCAAATTTAACGGAGAAATTATCACCAAACGTTACTTTATTAACAATATATTTTTCAACATTATACTTTTTAATGGCTACTCAAGATATTGCAGTTGATGCTTGGGCAGTAAATTTACTTTCTCCTCAGCATAAAAGTTTAGCATCAACTTGTAATATAATTGGTCAATCTTTTGGACACATTACGTCTTATTTGGGATTTTTATTCTTAAATGATCCAAAAGTATGTAATAAATATGTTCGTCCTTTACTTGGATTAGAAATTGTTGACAAGCCAATTTGTAAAATGAGTCAATTTATCTATTTCTGGGGTGTAGTTATATTATTGGTTACTATAATTACTGGAATACTTAAAAAAGAAGATAACTCTTACACAAACGTAATAGATAATAAAAAAGATGATGATGCTGCTCAAGAGGATCAAGAAGCTGAGCTTACTATTAAAGAAGCTTATTCTCTTCTATATAAAATTTTAACATTAAAACCAGTTATTTCACTAATAATTTTGCTCTTTATTATTAGGATACCATCAGCAATAACAGATTCATCTTTGGAATTTAAATTAATGGAATTTGGTATGAAAAAGAGTGAAATTATGCTTATTGGACCAATCTTGATTCCATTCAGTTTTATTACTCCGTTTATTATGACTAAATTTGTTTACAAAGGAAAATCCCCACTTAAATTTCTAACTATAATATTACCATTAAAATTAATACTGTCATTATTTTTTTGTTTGTTATTAATATGGTCTAGAATAATATATAAGCCATGGATAAACACAGAAGAAGTTGCAGATACACCAAATTTGTTTTACTATACTTATTTGGCTCTTTCAATTTGTTCATCAATTTTATGTGATTCACAATCACTTATATTTATGACTCTTTTTAATTTAATTTCTGRTSTACAGAYTTGCTGGAACYTACATCTAGCCTWAKCTCGAGATRCTARTAAACGAATTYAGGATATAAATGGCCAAAAAGTCTTAGTTTATGGCTTTTGGATTATACAAACTATAAATACTGTGAATTAAATGAAAATCCAATTGATTACAGCAAATTTTCCAATTATTTTCTTTTATTAATTGGAAATCCATGCAAAGTTGACTCTTTCTTTATACAATATTTATTTTGTTTTATTTTTGGTGTGATTGCAACTTTATTTATTTTCCCATCAATGATTCGCAGAATTGAAAACTTTAATTCAAATGAATGGAAAGTTCAAGATTTGAACTCATCAGAATCTTTACTGGAAAAGAAGAGCAAATAAAAAATTTGGAAATTTGTTCTTAAATTTTTCTTTTAAAAATTATTATTGTAATATATAATTAATTTAAATTCTTTTATTTAATTGGTTATTTCATTCTATAATTTTTTTTTTTTTGTTTGGTAGYGAKTYCGATATACGATAGTTTACTATTAATTTTTTTATTTAAATGCAATTGCCGGTCTTAAAAAAAAATTATGACGTAATTATTACGTGTCAAATTTTAATGCTAATAAAACTCTATACCGGTATACAAAAAAAAAATCCACATAAAATTAATAATAATAATAAATTACTGAATACACACAATATAAATTTCTTCTTTTATTATTTTTAATTTCATGGAAAAATTAGAATATTCCTTTAAAAGAAGATGATATTTTATCAAAATTTTTAAATGTTATATTTAAAAAAGAATCCAGGTATTTTATATGTTACGAGAAATAATATAATATGGATTTCTGATAAGGTTAAAGGTCAACCATTCGAAAGTATTAGTATTTTAAAAGAAAGTTATTCMAAAATTATTTCAGAAACTGATAATAATTTAAATTATAATGATGAAGTTAGTTCAAGTAAAAATAATTTAAATTTGGCAAATGATTTTGTTGTAGAATTATGGCAGAATCTATATGCACATAGAAAAAGAGACGATAAACGTCTTGTTGGATTAAGATTTGAAAATAAAGAGATTAAAGACAAAGTTAATTCTAACTTATTTATCGATATCAATCTTACATTAAATTCAAATGATGATTTTAACAATTTTTTACAATTAATATCAGATTGCCATAGTAAAGCTATTGAAAGATATAWAAAACTTCMAGAGCTTAAAGAAAAAAAACAATCTGAAAACTCTAATTCAATTGAAAATAAAATATTAGAATTTAATAAAGTTGAGAAAAATGTCAATAAAAGAATAGTCATTGAAAAAAAAGTTAAGCCAAAAGGAAAGTCACTCTATATACGATGATTTGAATCAATTATTACGATATAAGCCTGAATTGGATCAAATTTATAAGAGTTTAGTGCTTACAGGAAGTATGTCTTTAGAATCTTTTATTCAAATGCATCATCAAGATATACTTTTATCAAAAACACAAGAAAAAGGAGTTGAAAATTCTGATTTTTTTTTGAAAAGGCCACCAAAAGTTAGTATCACAAATTCTGGAGGTATTGATGTAACAATTACTGCCGATGATTTAAAGTCAATTCTTGAAGAAATGCCATCAATTAAAACAAAAATTAAAGAAATACGTTCCACATCGTTTGACAGAAGAAGAATTTTGGAATCGTATTATACAATCACCATTATTTTTTGATATACTTGGGCACGGAACTACGGTACCTAATAATAGTGATACATTAATGATTGGTGAGATTCCTAAAGGAGAAGAATTATTATATGAGTTGAATACACTTAATAGTAGTAGTAATAATAATGATAATAATGGTAACCAAACAAATGGAATAAGTGAATTACTTGGAAATTATGTTAGTTCTGAAATCAATCTATTAAATAATGATACTTATAAAAAAATAGGATATGGTACATTAATTGATAATGATTTAAATATTGCATCTGAAAAAAGTGCAAATATTAATACAGGATTCTTTGAAAGATTTAATTGTCATGGAGCTAAAATTCTTGAATTTACGAATTCTGGTAATAATGCAGTATTTAATAGACAAAATGAATTGGATTTTGAATATTCACAAAATTATTTACAAACTAAACAACATCCAAGCAATGCAAATAGTAATAGTCAACTTTTGGATATTAATCCTGTTAATTTTTTCTCATCATCCAGAAATAAATTAGATGTTAATATGAAAAAAGAAGAAGAAGATAATAATAATAATAATACTCGAAGAGTTAAATTCAATTTTAATAAAACAAATAAAAATAATAAGAATGACCATGATTCTTTATTTAATAATCCAATTTCCAGGAATGTATTATTAAACTGTACAAAACAAATACAACATGAACAAATTAATCAACTTGGATTGTTTAATAAAAATAATTTAATACAAAAAAAAAGTAATGAAATTGATTCTAAAAATCAAATTCTTTTTGAATTACAAAATAATCAATCTGATAATAATATCGATCAAATTAAAGAAGAAAAGCCTATTTGGATGCAACAAATACAACAAGAACATATACAAGCTATTGAATTATTAAAGTACTTTTGGGGATTATCATTATCTCCAAAAGATAATGATGAAAGAAGAAAAACTATTGAATCATTAAATAAAATTACTCATAATATTGAATTACTTGTGCATGATAATAAAAATATCTCAGCATCTTCATTAAGTACATTTGGACAATCTTCAAATACTATAAGAAGTATATGTTTACCTATATTAGAGACTATTAAATCAGCAAGAAATTTCCATATTAAACTGGATGAAATCATTAATTCACTATCAATTAATAAATAATTAAAATTCTAAATTATATTTCAAGTAAATATATTCTAATTTAATAATACCACCATACAAATTTGATTATCAGTTACACCTCTAAGCAAAGATTCTGTTACAATGGAATGTGAAATTATTGTTGAAATTATTTGTTTATTAAGTGTTGGATATTTTGAATAAACCTCATTTAATATACATGTTGCCATATCATTTAATTCTTCTTCTTGAAAAACTTGCCAAATACTATCAGTTGCAATTATAATAAATTTATCAGAATCAGAAAATAAATCAATACTAATTACTTGTGGTACATTATCAACTTCAAACTTATTTTTTAATGGAGGTTTATAAAAACCAAATCCTATTGCACTATTTACAATATTTTCATTATTATTACTATTAATAAAATTTTCATTATGAAATTTTATTATCTCATTATTTCTTGAAAGAAAACCTTTACAATTACCCAAATTACAAGAAAATAATACATATTGATCATCAGTTTCTGAATAAAAAATAAAACATGAAATTAAGCCTGAACCAACATTTAAAGATTCTTTTGGTAAATTTACTAGTATCTTTTTATCAATTGCTAGCATTGTTTTTAAGAAGATTTTGGCTAAATTATTTTTATTTAAACAAATTTCATTATCAAGATTTGTATCCAATTCTGTAACTATAAGATTTTCAAGTTGTGATGTTATATTACTACCATTATATCCATCTAATATACCAAAAAAAGATCCACTCGATAATTTTGAAATAAACCAACGATCATCCATTGTATTATTCATTCCTTGTTCATACCAGTATCCTATACCTTTAATTGGAGTATCATATTGAAATACATTATTTAATGTTTCATAAGTAATAATATTATCATTATTATTATTTTTTAATAATTCTGATTGATTTTCAATTTGGTTAATTATTTTATTCATTTCATTCTGGTTATATTCATTAATAATACCCTTTATATCATTCAATTTCAGAGAATATTTTTTAAATATTTTTGAATGGCCAGTTTCTATAATATTATTTAAACCATCAATAAATTGTTTACCTATATTACTCAATATATCTTGAATATTTATATCAATATTACTGTGATATAATTCATTTTTCATTGTTGTTGGAATAACATTTTGACTTCTTATTTTCATTACTTCATTCTCTAATATATCCAATTTTTTAAATATTGAAGTTCTTAATTGGTTAATTTCATCTTCTTCATTTAATTTAACTATACTTGTTTCAAATTCTGGATTTATTTTATCAAGTAATTCTTTATATTCAAGAAAATCATCTTTTTTTTTATTTCTGGTTAAATCATTATTATTATTATCCTGAATTTCTTTTGAAATTAATTTATTTTCATTCAAATCATCTTCAGTACATTCCTCTATCTTCAATTCATTTAATTTAATCCATAAATCTTTTGAATTTTCCTCCAAGTTATAATCATTATTATAATAAATATCTTCCTCTTCTTCTTCTTCAAAAAAATCATCATCAGATTCTAAAACTGCATTAATTGTTATTAATTGGTTTTTAAATAAATCATCTTTATAAATATCAAAAAAACTTTCTTCAATAAGTTTTGGAGTATGAATTCTTGAATTTGATCTACTTTTAGTAAATATCTTAAATTTCATGAGTAAACTAAATATTGGAAATAAATTAACTATAATTATAATTATTTATTTAAAGTTACAACTAATATGTAAATATAATATCTTAGATATATTTATATTTTCAAAAAAGTGTGGAGAATTTATATAAACTCAATTTTTGTTAATTATTTGGATGTACAGGCTCAACAAGTTCATAATTTGTTAATACTATTCCACAAAATTTATTTTCTCTCGAATTATTTCTTTCTGAAAGATATTCATGTGGGACTAATGATAAATACTGAACAGTATATCCTATTATTATTATTATTATTAACATTAAAGTTGTAGTAATCCATGCTAATCCATAACAATCTTTATATGGAATACATTTATTCTATAGAATATATATATTAGATTTTAATTAAGTTAATTTAATTAATATTGAATATTTACATTTACTTACCATTATTTTACATTCACATATAATACTATTGTCTTGATCAAGTTTTCTATTATTTTCTGAACTATTTAATGGATCTTTTAAATCCATTAAACTTCCTTTCCAATTACTAATACTATTACCATTATTATTAATATTTGTATCAGTATTAATATTTTTATTGTTCATATCTAACAAAGTTTCTTTATGAATAGTTCCCATATCGTCTATTAAAATATTTACTTTTTTTCCAAGAATAACTTGCATTATTGAAAAACAGAAAATTATCAAGTTAAATAATATATTCTTTCTTTTCATTATTATTACTAAATGGCTTAATATGAATAAATTAATTAATAATAATATTAAAACAACATATAAATGTAAATAATTGTATTTTTAATTGGATCATAAATGTACCACCCTTGATAACTTTTATTAAAAAAAACAGCATTTACATGACTATGTAACATATATTTTTTTTAATTTACATTAAATATACATATTACGTATAATTTATATATACCGGTGTTTATTGCGTTAAACAAATTACTAACAAATTATGGCGCCCAAATGTGCATGCTTTAATTGATTAATAACTGAATAATTAAATAGGTAATGATTTGACATTAAGGTAGTGAGGGTTTAGAAAAAATGAAAATTAAACAATTGGAAAGGAAGAAAAATTATTGTAATTAAATAAAAAAAAAATATATTATATATATTTATAATTAATATCCTAATTATTATAACTAATCATATCAAATTAAAAAATAAACTATAAAAATGTTGAAATAGAAATACTTAAAAATATCTAAAATAATAACATTAATAATAAAATCATTAATTCCAATCTATACTTGCATGCAAAAAAAATAAAATGAACTTCCAACCCTTCCTACCCCCCACCCCCTCAATCATTATTTCAGACCGGTATGGCAAAACTGACTATAAAATTGCATGTAAACACCGGTATTGATAAAATATCTTGCATTTTTTCTAAATTGAATTGTCAAGAAAAAATATTGTCCACATGACGTAATAATAATAATTTTTTTAATTAATAATTAATATTAATTAAAAGAAGAAAATAAACTAGGAAGCCAATAAAAAATAAAAATAAGAATTGTTAGGGAGGTATTTAAAAAGTATGAAAATAAAGATATTCTTTTTAATTCAAATATTGTTATTAATTGCGTATGTAAAAGGAGATATAAGAAGAAATGAATTGAATCGAAATAATGAATATATATTGTTAAATAATAATGCGCCTCAAGTTCCTATTGTAACCGAGACAAAAACTCCAATAAGATATCCAAGATTTCCAGCTCAAAAAATGAGAACAAATCATTCAAAATTGGAGGAATTATCCAAAAAATACTTGAATCCAATGATGAGAATACCAGAATTGAATTATCAATATTTATCACTAACAATGAGTAGATTTATGACTGTAATGTTATCACTATTAGTGGTTCCATTCATAACTTTATCATTATTTGGAGATACTGGAGATTTAATTTTTGCACAATTTGGATGTATTAGTGGCGTTTTTGGTTTTACTATGGGAATGATGATTTTTGGAGGATTAATTTCTGATATAATGGCAATTATATTTTCGACTATTATTGGTTTTGCAAATATATATAGTACATTAAAGCTAACAAAAGTTAGAGAAATGCCTTTTGTATCAATATTATTCTTTTGTTTTTTGGTTTCAAATTTAATCTACCAATTATTAGCAGGAATCCCTAATTATTCTATTAATCCATTATATACAGGATTGGGTGGTGCATTATTAATGAGAATATCAAATATATTTGGTTATCAATTTCAGAATCTAACATTATTTGTTATGGCACTCAAATTATTTTATATTATTATTGTTATTTGCATTACTTCTATAATATATTTTATTTTACCATCAAGTCTAAAAAAAGTCGCTGGAAATGAAAAGCAAACTGATGAAGAAATTTCTAATTTACAAAAATATACTCAAAGTATATCTTCATTTATATTAACTTTCCCAATTGTATCATTTATCAGTCAAATGTTATATGTACTTGGAATTTTTACAACATCTCCTTTTGATATGCTCAGTTTCTTTTATATACCATCACAACTTCATTTTAATTACTACTCAACTTCAATTCTTCTTACAGTATGGATATTTTTGACAGTATCTGTGTTCTTATTTAGAACTAAGATTTCTAATAGAGACTCTTATCAGCCTAAATTTGTTAAATCACTCATTTCTGATTATTGGAAAGTACAAGAATTATAATGAAAGCTCTTATTTAATATATTAAATTTTAAATTGCTTGTTAAATAAAGAGAGATATTGGGTTTCAAGAATCTGAATGATTATTTATTCAATTATTTTTATTAATCAATTTAAAAATTTCTCAATTTATAACTATTAATATATTATTAATATCAATAAGTCCCATATTTTCTCTTATACAAATTTAATTATATTCATTCATTCAAGTACTTAATTGAATCTATTTATCTCAAAAGATAAGAGAAGAAAATAATAATAAACTTTGACTTTAATATCTTCTTTTTACCTTTATTACTGGGAGTTTCTTTATTAATTTATTCATATATCCTATTATTATTATTATTATTATTATTATTTATTAATCATAATTAATTTAAGGGAAATTCATTTAGCATTTACTCATTATTTTCGAAGAATTGAATATATCCAAAAAGAAATAAATGTACAAAAAAGATGAATAAAGAATAAAAAAGAAGAGGTAATAACAAGTATTAATTATAATAAATCATCAAATGAATAAATGTTAATAATAATATAATTATCAATAGTAATATTAATAAAGTGAGAAATAATGTACTAAAGGAATGCCAGAAACATTGGNTGGTAGTATAGTGGGATAATATAATCAATTTTCGGGAAACTACATTTGTAGTGAATTAAAAGAAAAAATGTCCCACTCATTTTTTTAATTTTAATTTATTTTAATTTAATTTAATCTAATCATTTATATTCATAAGAGTACCCCTTCAATAAATTTCTTAAATTATATTACTATATATATATATTCTTCCATTAATTTACGTATTAATTAATTCTTTCATTTTTCCAATTAGTTAACATATAATAACAAAATAATAGTTTTAGTAAAAAAAAAAATTTTCTTTATATTTACATATCAATAATTCCTCATATTAATATAAATCAATAAAATATTCTCTTTAAAGTAGAAATAGTCCTGACCATATGTATATCATCATTTTTAATTATAAAATTTTAACCCAAAATAAAGAAAATAATATTAAGATATTTCTCTTAAAGGAAAAGAGACGAATAATAACCATAAGTATATTCAATAAGGATTCACAATATGTCTATTACCTGAATAACCTCCAACTCCACCTCCTCCTCCCCTATAAGATTTATAAGGATTACCATAATAACCACGCATATTAGGTCCATGACCTCCAGACATCATTCCTCCTCTAGAGTAACCCCCTCTAAATCCACCTCTTCCCATACCTCCTCTAAATCCACCACCTGGTCCCATTCCTCTTCCTCTATTATATCCTGGTATGTTCTTTCTTTTTGTTGAAACCTTAATTTGTCTACCTCTAAACATAGCTCCATCAAATTTTAAAGCAGTCTCGACAGCTTCAGGTTCACAAAATTCCAAGTAAGCAAATCCTTTTGGCATTCCTGTTCTTTTATCATTCATTATTGTAATTCTGTTAATACTTCCACAACTTTTAAATAAATCTTGTAATTCTGTTAATTTAGTGCCATAATCAACATTTCCAATATATATTGATCTTTTCATTTCCTCATCATCAGCTGATCCTGGTAAATCAGTATCCATCATACTTTCTCCAACATTTTTATTTGATTCATCATTCAAAGATTTGTTATCACTTAAATCAAAAAGATTAGTTCCAATAGCACTGGGTGTCCCAGAAAGTCCAGATGAAGATGAAGAAGAATTGGTGGCGCCAACATTATTATTGTTATTATTATTAGCTCCTGAATTTGTTGGTCCTGAAATAATATCACTTCTCGATAAATTTGGATTATTTGCCATCTTAGTATCCTTTAATTCATTGCTAAATGATTCATCCAATCCAATCTGGTTAACTGAATCCATCTTACTGATAAGTCTCAGAAACCTTTTGTTAATTATATTACTTAATTATTCAGAGTTTCTCAATATTAGTATATAATTCTAATCTCTTGTGGTTAAATTTGACTTAAATATATTCTGTATATTTTTTTCTACTTTGCTTTTATCTATCCTTCTTGCTAATTCAGAATGGTTCTCCTCCTATCTGGCAATTAGACTATTTATTTTCAAAGAGATTCTTAACCTATTCACCAGAAAACGTAGCAATATTTCAGATTCGTACTACGCGTAATATTTATATATATATAAATTTTATATTTCTAATTCCAACTATTTTTTCTATTTGTCTACTATTCGACTTTTTTATTTTTTTTATATATAAGTATTTTTATCTTTTTTTTCCCTTTCCTTTCCTTTCCTTTTTTCTTACTTTACCTTAAATATTTACAAGTCCAAAATTATTCTTAGCTAAAGTTTATTATTAAAGTCTAATATGAATAAAAGCCCGCGCATTTTTCAATTTAATCATTTTGACTATACGTAGTCTTTTAAAACATATAGACTATTAAATATATATATCATAATGAATTTTTTAAATAAGTAAGCTATGTGATAAATCAGAGTAATGAATAATTATAGTTAATATATTTTAAGAATTATTATATTATAATATAAGTTATTTTTAATAATAAATAATGATAACAATATAATAATAATAATAATATTAATAACAATAATAACAATAGAAATAATAATAATAGCATTAATGATATATTAATACTAATAATAATAATATAAATATTAATATTTATATTTTAAATAGCATAGTATTTAATTAATAATAGTTTAATAATGAAATAAATTGATATAATTAGTATAAATATATAATTTAGTGGAAAAAAAATAATAATACAAATAAAATAATAAATTGACTAGGCTTATATGTAATTAATAAAAATTATATGAGAAAAAAAATAATCTACTAATAATCATTCTAAAATAAATGTATATTAAATATTTACAAAGTTAATATTTAAAAGTGACTAAAAATTTGCGGATTGCAAATGTGTTTATGTTAATAATATTAATTCATGTATTTTGTATATAAATAAATTAATTTGAATTTCTTTCGCTTTATTTGAAAAAAAAAAATTAAATAGGGTAAAAATTAATATTGAGAATTGAGATGTAATATTTCTATAGATTCATAGAGAATTAAACAATCTGAATAATATTGAGGATTATTAAAAACGTAATTAATTAAATGAGTGGGAGTAATTTGGAAGATAATATTTCAAAGAATAATAATGGAACAAAGAATGAAGATTATGATGAGAATGATAATGAAGATGATGATGAAGATATAACATTTTTAATTTGCGGAGGAAATGAAGAAGGAGGATTAAAAGATTTTTCAAAATTGAATGATAAAATAAGTTCAACAGGTGGTGATAATGAAGTAGACAATTCAATTAATCCGGCTTCAGATGTTTTGAAGAAAGGAATGACGGATTGCAAACCTGGAAATACAGGAGCAAGTAATGGTAACTCTTCGAATATAAATAATCAAAAAATGAATACAGGAGACCAAAATTTGCATGCCTTAAATGTTTCTAATACAATATATATTGACAATGAAGATACAGCTACAGAAGAAAATCCATGTAAAAATCTTCAAATGGTTTGGGATAATAATCCAGAGTTAAGGCCTTGGAGTAGATTACTGGATGTTTCACCTTGGTTTAATTATGGCTTTACAGAAAAAACATTTAAAGAATATATTATTAGACAATTAGGTATAAGATGGGAACGTATTAAAAAACAAAACATTGAAACAAGTGATGATTTACTAAACAAGAGTACAATAACATCTGGTATTTCTAACTCAAATAATGTGAATGCAAATTTAAATATTAATAATTCAAATACTGGTTTACCAAATCCAAATATTAAGATGATGAATAATTTACCGCCACCACCACCTATAACAGGGTTCCCATCAAATATGATTTATTTCCCACCTCCACCCCCACCACACTTAAATCCACCAATTCCAGGTCATCCAAATATTTATCATCAACAGCACATGTTCAACAACTTTCCTCATCATATCCCTCATCATTCGCATATTCCACCTCCAATACCTTCTCATCAAATTATGCACCACCCTGGATTACCGCCAAACAATATGAATCCGGGCGCCAACACCGCATTTAATGCAAGGAGCAAAAAAAGACCTGCAGAGTAATGATTGAAATATGTTAAATAAAGCAATAAATATATATATATATAAATATATTTTTTTATTGATTATCTAGCTTTTTTAGGCTAAGCTGCTAAAAAACTTATAATTATTAGATAAATAACTTTTTTTTTATTTTAATTATTAATTTTCTTCATTAGTAAATTACCCAAGTTATTAAATTACTCAGTCATCATCTTTAGACTGTATTTTAGATGAGTTATACATTAAATTTTTGATCATTTAGTTAACTTAAAGAAATATATATATATATTTATGTGTGTGCTTATATTTATTTTCAAAATCTATTTTTCTAATGAAATATTATTTACTTCTCTAATAATTCTATTTTCATAAATATAATAAATACATTACTATATACCGGTATTTTCCAATTTTTTCATTAAATTTTGTTATTATTCTCATGTGGAAAAAAAATTACATGCATGTAATAAAATGACGTGTAAAATTAATTAAAGTTATTTACAATAATTTTATTTTAAATTAAGCTAGAAAAAATTAATGTTAAATTTTGATTACATCAGTATTTTTAATTAATAATAATTTTAATACGATATATTACTAAAATTGGTGAAAAAAAATGAATGAAAAGATATTAAAGGTAAGCACATTTTGATTTGTGTGCAATCAAAAAAAATTTGATTGAAAAAAAAAGCTGGAATAATATGAATCGTAGTTAAGGGAATTAATTTTTTTTAAAAGAAAAAAAAAGTTTAATTTTAATTTTTAAAGGTGCATTTCAGAATATTTTGATAATTGTGGGACTAAAAATAAAATCAAATCAAGATTTAAATTATGAAGTATTGATAAGTTAATTACTAATTAAAAAAAAAAAGTTAAATCAAATAAAGTTTATTTAAATAAAGGATAGAATTGGATTCAAACAGAGAAAGTTAAATTAAATTTAAAATGAAAAATTATTATAAAATAAATAATAAAATACCAAGAAGGTATAGCTTATCAAATAGTGAAAAAACTACATTGGGAAAAAGTTTATTACGATATATCCAAGTTTCACATTATTTTGAGAAGCCGACAGTAACAATACTTAATGAAAATGTAAGAAATGATTTAATTAATAAACAAAAGGAGGAGATAGAAAGAACAGATTTAGAGCAATCAGTAAAGAACAATGAAAAGAAATTATGGAGAGAAATTAACTATAAGTTAGAAGAATGTATTGATGAAAGGGTAAATCTTCGTAATATTGATAAACAAAAGAACTGGTTAAAAAAAATGGTTGATGAAGACCTTCCAGAAATTAAAACAAAAATTGAAAGAAAAATAAGCTTTGGTAAAAATAATCATGAAAATGAAAATCAATATATTGATGGAGAAAATAGTGATATGGAAGAAAATAACGAGCAAATTAGAGAAAAAAATGATATTGAAATACGAAATATTCATATAAAATCAGAAAAAGGGTTTCCTTTTTTAAATTTTCAATATAATAATATTGAAGAAACAGTAATAAAATGGAATCCTCCATCAATTAATAATGTTTTAAAAGAACGAGATTTTACTAGAAAACTAAGAGTAGTAAGAAAAGGTGAGTCAATTAGTACTAATGATCATACTAGAAAAGATGAAATTGATGAAAATATTGAAATTTGTAAATATGATAATGAAACAAAAAGTGAAATGGAAAGTGATAATGAAAATCAATCATGTTACAAGATTCCTGTAATTGGCGAACTAATATCAGAACACGAGTTAAAAGAGAAATTTAAGGAAGAAGATAATATATATTTAAGACAATATTTAAATGAAATAAAATGTGATACAAATATTATTGATTTTGTTAAGGAAAAACACAACTATAAAAAATTTAAGAAGTGGTTAAAAAAGAATAAGTTAAAGTTAAAAAATAAAAAGATAATTTCTGAAGATTCTTGTGTAAATTCAAAAGATAATATTTTTCATTCATCACTTGAAAATAGTGATCAAGATGATGAAGCTAGAGATTTACATACAAGGAATGATTTTAGAAGATTTGATATATTATTTGATTCGAATTTATTCGGATATTGTGATTATGATGAAACAGATAATGTATTAGATGGAATTATTGAAAAAGAAAAATCAAAAAGAAAAAATGTTCCCATTGATCAAGCTGATATCAAAGATATAGATAGTGATACTCAATTAAAAGAAAAGTTACAAGAAAATAATAATAATAAAATTGATAATCAAGAGAATGATCAAGATAAACTTGAAGTTGATAATAATAATAATAGTGATGATAGTGAAAGCGATGATAGTGAAACTGATGATAGTGAAACTGATGATAGTGAAAGTAATGATAGTGAAACTGATGAAAAAGAAGAAAAATCAGAAAATGAAGCTTACCTTGAAAAAAGGGAAAATTTAAGAAATGCTTTAACAAACTCTAGTAATAATACAAAAAAACAGGAAAAAAATAAAAATGGAACTGATAGTTCGTATTTTAATAGAATGTTAAATATGTTATTAAATGCCGGTGCAGAAATTGATGATGATGATGAAAAGATTATTAAGGAAGAAAGAAGAGAGGAACAAAATTTGGGTAGATTGAGAATGCCAAAAACAGTTAATAAGTTTGGTAATTTAGATAATAATAATAATTATACAGAAAGCTTAGAAGAATACTATGAAAAGAAAAGAAACTTGAGAATTAATTTAAGAAGTAAAATATTAAAAGAATATAAGGATGAAAAAGAATATTCATTAGAGTTATTTTATAATAATCCTGTTATGTTACAATCTTTTATTAAAAAAATGGATAATCAAATTAGTGAAGAAAAAAAAAAGTATGAAAATGAAAAAAGCGAAAGACTTCATTTATCATATAAATTAAAATTTTTGATAGAAAAAAATGCTCACTTAAATTGTTCTATTAATAAAGCTGAAGAAGAAATTAATAATTTAAATAATGCATATATTGATAAAACTGAATACATCAATAATTATTTAAAAAGATTAGAAGAAGAATTGAGTGGTTTGGAGAAATTACAAAATATTATTATTAATTCTTTAGGTATGTTAAGCCATTGGTGTGTATGCGAACCAGAATATTTGGATCCAAAATGTACAAAAAATTGGGAGAAAACAAGTATTGCTTTAGTGCCAGGTGGAAGACCATCACATGCATTATTAATATGTAAGAGAATTTGCCATTTTGATTCTAGACTTTCAAAATTATATAGATCAATGTATATACAAAATTATAGGGTTGGATTAAAAATATTAAAAAAGAGAGCAGCATTAAATAATGAAGAAAAAATTAATAAATTGGATAATAAAGATGATAATAATACAAATAAAAGTAATAATTCAAATGAAAAAGATAATTTTAATGATTCAAGTAATAAAGCTCAAAATAATCTTGAAAATGATGACAATAGTCACTTAAATGAGAGTAATAACACTAATGAAAATGATAATAAAATTGATGGATTGAGTGATTAAATATTGAATATAATATCAAATATTATATATATATATATATATATATATTATAGAATTTAAGATTTTTTTTTCTTTTTTAAATAAGAAAAAAAAACAAGAATTTTGAACCTTACCACACTATATTTACAATTAAAGTATATAATAAAAAATAATTAATGAAATACAATATAAATAAAATACAGTTATTTTGAATTTATTTTTAAATAAATAAATAAATCATGTCAAGAAAAACTTCATCAGAAAGTAGAAAAACAACATTCAAGATATTTATATTGCAATTACTATGGATAGGATTTTTCATAATATTAATATTAGGTGGTTTATCAGATCTAATTTTATTTTACGATATTAAAAGAATGGTATTAAATGTATTTATTATATTGAGTGGAATAATCAGTTTATTAGCTGAAGCATATTGTTTTAAATTTTATTCTTATATATTATTTATTTATACTCCAATTGGTCGAGGATTATTTATGGCTATATTATCTTGTTTAAATCTAAATGAAAATTTATATTCTTTAATTATCAGCTCTATATTATTCCTTAATTCATTAATATATTTATTAATATCAGTCATATTTGGTGGTATTAATAAACCATTATTTAATAATTCATTAAAACATGAATTAAATTTGAGAGCTCAAGCTATATTTTATTAATAATCATTCAAATAATAGAAAGAAACATATTCATGATGATTCTATATCAAGTAATAGATCAGAAAGTCATTATAATCATTATCATCATAATCACCATACTCATCATGGTCATAGTAATAATCATCGTAGTCATCATAAACATCATGATAATAGTCCAGAAGATTATCATCAGAATTCTAAGCATAGAAATAGTAATCATAAAAGKCATACTAAATATGAATCAAGTWATAATCAACMAGRACCAAAAAGAAWTTATTAATTTAGATGATTAATCAAAATTAAAATATTAATTTATTAAATTACTTGSCAAAATTGRAATAAMCATGCMAWTTATCACTATCAATATAACCAAAAAAAAAAWAAAWAGAATTTGSGCCCCAATGGGGGAATTTTWWTTTTWTTAATATWAATTAAKGTCMAAAATTWTTWTTTTAAAAAAAAATTTTWKRAWTTTTTAAAGCMWTAATTTTAWTTTAAAGGGCCAAGGARGGGWTATAATGGTTWTAAMCTTTTTTTTTTYMAHYCGRKTAAAAAWGGGAAAAAAAGGGGATACCWTCGARAGGTTAAAWTTTCCTTTTCCAAAGAGATTTKGAWTTTTTCCTKGATTTCCCCGGGGAKGAAADGGGRAAGDAAATAWTTTTTWAWTAATCCTTTTTTAAAAATTTTTTAAAATTTGGGAATTTTYCCTGGGWAWTT